>NC_083712.1:9304288-9917621 GCF_033118175.1 Dama dama | reverse complement strand
TATTATTAGGAAGCAGTTAAAAGGTATCAGCCTCATGTTAAAATTGATGTAGAAGCCAATATGTTGCTCGATATTTTTCTGAAGCCTGGTGACCCAGAGCAGGAAGTGGAGCTGCTCAAGGCTGCAGGATTTCACACTAAGCCTTGGCTGTGAGGTTGTCATCCTACAAACTTCCCAAAACCACGAGGAGGAGTTCACCTTCTCTGCAGTCTGTTTCATTTATAAATGATGTTGTTGTTGTTTAGTCAGCCATGTCTGACTCTTTGTGACCCCTTAGACTGCAGCCCACCAGGCTCCTCTGTCCCCCTGGGATTCCCCAGCTGAGCACGCTGGAGTGGGTTGCCATCCCCCTCTCCAGGGTTGTAATTGTAGAGCTGCGTGTAAACTATGTGTGATGTGCTCCCCTCCACAGTGGTGAACTGCTCCGACCCAGGCTTGGTGGAAAACGCTGTTCGTCACGATCACCAGAGCCTCCCCGAGGGTTTTGAGTATGGAGTGACTGTTGTATATCAATGCAAGAGGGGCTTCTACCTGCTGGGATCTTCTGCCCTCACCTGCATGGCGAACGGCCTGTGGGATCGCTCTCTGCCCAAGTGTCTGGGTGAGTGGGGTCGTCTGGCCTTGAAAGAACACTGCCAACACAACATATATAGTTTTTTTTATACTATTCAAAAAGGTATTGATTTTTTATTCTCTCGACCTGACCCCATCACAAATCGTATTAGTTTTTATGATATCTTTAAGAGGGCAAGGAACCCGGTCAGCTCCACCTGGACCCTACTGTCCCTGTGTCCACTCCTCAGCGCTCGTTTCCTGCTTCAGCCCGGCAGGTGGGCAGATCCACCGGTTCACCCAGGTGCCAGCAGCCTCCAGACTGTGCCTCTCGCAACACGCTGCCTCCCTGGGGACCCAGGTTCAGAGATACTGCAAATGGCTGTAGTAGGGAGTCTCCATCTATGGACCCAGTATCTGTGGTCGGAAGCGTGGAGCACTCTGAGGGTCTCATTTGTCTCATCAGCTTTTCTGGGACAGTCCAGTGTGAGCCTGATAAAGAAGACGGCATCTTGGTTGGAACTTCCTCCTGACCCTTAGGTTTAACTAAGAGGAAAATGGGGTGCTGCTCCAGGCAGACAGAATTACAGGTCTTGGCTCTGGCTTCCCAGAAAAGGTTATTAACAGTATGCAGATGATCAGGGGCATTTTCTTTTTCACTCACTAGCTATAGTATTACTTTCTTTCCCTTGAAATAGCATATTGTCCTTGAGTTCAAAGAGAATTGTCTTGTGTCTTTTTAAAACAGAGTCTGAAAATGAAGGAAAGGGAGTCACTCTCCTTGGTCTTTTAAAAATCAGAAACAAAACCATTCTTAAAATCAGCATCCTTTTAGTATTCATTTTTCATGCATACAGAAAACGGGAAATGACAACATTATAAATTGAAATAAAGGTGATAGTCCATTTTAGCCTTCATGATTACAGCGTTTTCAGTACATTTTCAGAGTGGACTGGTGCTGGAGACTTTTTTACTGCAAGTCAAGGTCCCTCAAAGCCCTTTGTATCTTCCTGGAAACCTGTGTCAAATTTTAAGTGTAACAATACAGTTAATTCTTACGGAGAGAGCGATGACTTTCAAAAACAAATGTACAGGCTTATATGACCAATAAAAAAAAAATCTATAAATATGTTACAATTCTCATCAAATTTATGTGTTCTGGTTTTCCATGCCTTCACACATGGGAATTTTTCAGAGAAATTAGTTTTATTTTCTCCCCAAAGATTTGCTGAGCCTCTTCCCCAGCATCCCCAAGACTTTCATTAGTGGTTGTGATGATACCCCTGTGCCCCAGACCTCCAGGAACCAGCTTTTCACTGATGTCATTTTCTGAATTGATGAGTTCCCACAGCTGTTATCATTAACCGCTGGAGTTATGGGAACTTGGGAACACATGCTCTCCAAGGAGTGCTTTTTTACCACAGACTCTGCAGCGACTGACCACCCTCTCTATTTGTGATGTTGTATGGTTTACTGCTTTTTTTTTCTCTTTTGTTTCACCTGGAACTGATCATTCACCAAGCATGTCACTGATTCAGCGCTAGTTAGCTTCTTTTTAGGACTCTAGATAAACTCCTGTTCTCTGATGAATGGTTGTCAGGAGGAGAGAGTGTCAGGGGAGGGCGAGTGTGACTCGGGGGCACTGGGGCCTTTCTGAAGCCTGCCTCTCTGGTTGGTGTTGCTCTGTGGTTTCCGATGACCAAATGCAACCTCTCTTGGATGTTAAATCAGCTCCCTTTGGATCATTTCTGGCACCCTCAGTCCAGTTGATAGCTTACAGTGAACGATGTTGAATTCGTGATCTCCGAAGAAGATTCTGCTTCAGAACCAAGGACTAGGCTTGATCACTCAAGAGATTTTGTATAGCAGAGTTTTATTAAAGTATTAAAAGGGACAGAGAGTACCTCTGACATAGACATCAGCAGGGGGACAGAGAGTACCCCACTTGCTAGTCTTAGGAAAGGGATGTTTCAAAAGAATGTTTCAAGTTTGTAAAAATCTTACTAGACCCACTCCCACAGTTTACATTTTAAGATAACAAGATTAGTCAGGAGGTTTTCAAGAAGGAGAAAGTGTCCTCAAGCAGGATACATTATCGTTCTATAATCCTTAGTATAGAGTTTAAACTGCGTTGTTTGTTGCATAACCATCAGTTCCAGGCTTAAAGAAAAAACCATTTTATTTTATATGACTAAGACTAAGGAATATAGAGGAAAAAAAAAAAAAAGATGTTTGTCCTTTCCTCCTCCTTGAGAATTCCAGGTCTGCGGCCTTCTTATCAACCTGCCTCCCATTCCTCCCTTTTCTTTTAGGAGAGTTATTTTGCCAACAGAAAGGGGCATTGTTTTCAATTCATAACTACCTCCTACTGTTTAGAGGTGCCATCCCTAAATTGTTGAGGCAACATATTCTCCTAACCCTCATACTGAGGGTCTTAGATCCAGGGGCCCCAAGTAATAGTTGAAGGAGGTTGTGGCACTTGTAGGAGCCTGGACAATCATTTGTAATTTAAGAACTCAGACAGTTAGAAACAAACCCCATTATACAGGTCTAGATATAAGGCAAAATAGTCATTAAACCAAGTTAAAATGTAATCAAAATTAAAAGTCACATCATGTCCATAGTTACATAAATCCATCTTAGGATTGTTGCATGTCATTGCAGAGTTGAGGAAAGTCCTTTCCTTGACGAGGAGAAACCCACCTTGTTAAGCCTTCAATTGATGAGCAGGAGAGTGCTCCACAGACCCAGTAATTAGACCAATTGTGCAATGCAGCGTAGGAATGAGCCCAGGACCAGAAGGCATTGTCTTGAGGGTCAAACAGCAGATTCAGGACTTCTGGAGTCACCAGAAGCAAGCCCACATATATTCTCAGGCCCATCTCGTTTCCCGGCTCAAACAGTGGCTTATTTGACTCAAAGGCTGGGTCAGGAGTTAATCTCCTGGAAAAGTCTGCTGAAAAGCTAAAAGCTGAGTCACATAGTTAATTCTAAGGCTTCTGGATCCATGACAATATCTGTGCACAAAAAACAGTCTGTCACAGAGACACTCCCTTCTTCTTAGGGGCAGCTCAAGCCCTCATTAAAGCTATGGGTAAAACTTTAAACCAACAGTCTTGTGTTTCCTGAGTTACCTTATGCAGATGCCTCAATAATGTCAGTAGCCTTTTAACTTTTTCTGAAAATTGGGGTCTCCAGGAACAGTGTAAGTGATATTCTATTCTTAGAGCTTTTGACACCCCTTGAGTTACAGCAGCTTTAAAGATGAAGCCATTCTTGCTCTGAACTTTAGAGTTTAAGAACCCACTTACATCATGAGAAGTCAGTACAGCAAGATTTTGTCCATTAGTAAACTTATGAGCTTTAGTCATTAGCAAACAATAGTAGCAATTACCCTTAAGCAATGTGGCCGTAGCCTTTTTTCAGTAACAAATTGAACTCTGATCCTGTGGGCAGGCTCAAATCAGGAGCCTGCAAGAGAGCAGTTTGTAGAACCTTAAAAGCCTTTTGATCCTCTGGGGACCAAACCAGCTTGTTTGGGCCTGCTGAGTTTCAGTTAAAAGTTTATATAAAAGTCCAGCAAGTTCCCTGTAACCCAGAATCAAAATGCAGCAATAGCCTGTAATGCCCAAGAATCCTCTCAATTGTCTTAATGTCATAAATAGAGGATGATTTAATATAGGTTTAACTCTAGAAAGCAACCTTCAAATCAGTGACTGAAATATATTTGGCTCATTCAGGAACTTCAGACAATCAGGTATAAGGATCAGGCACTTATTTGTATATCTTAAATAAGTCTCTATTTATCATTTGATATTTTTACATCCAAAATAGCAGTGTTATATGGACTATTACAGAGAATTAATAGCCCCTGTTCCTTTAAATTTTCAATGATGGGTTTTAACCCTTCCTTAATACCTCAGACTTTAGTGAATACTGCTTTTGATGTGGAAATAAGTGAGGGTCATTGAGCTTGATAACAACCAGAACAGCATTTTGTGCTTGACCCACAGTTTTTCTATCAGCCCACACTTTAGGATTTACATTTTGTTCAGTTAAAAAGAATGGGTTCCATATTTATGAAAACAGAGGCCTGGACGTTGTTCAGCATATCCCTCCCCAGAAGGGGTGAGAGAGACTCCCAACACAATTAAAAACTCAAGAAAATAGCACAGAGTTCCAGTTGCAGCTTAAAGGATGACTGACATAATAGCGTTGGCTCCTCCTGACAGCCCCATTACAGTAGTGGGTCAGGAGGAAAGTGGACCGGGTGCTTCCGTGAGCACAGAGAAAGTGGCCCCAGGGTCCAAAAGAAAATCGACTGATTGGCCCCCACAGTTACTAATACCTGGGGCTCCTCAGGTGTAATTAGGAAGGGGGCTTGTGTGGAGACCCCCCGACACCTTCAGTCCCAACTGTCTTGAGAGTCCGACCTCTGGGGCTGCACCTCAGAGGGCAGTCTCTCCTCCAGTGTGGCCCTTTGCAGACCGGATACAGAGCTGGGGGTGGCTCAGATGCCTGAGGGCAATCCCGCTTGAGATGCCCCTCCTTCCCACAGTAATAACAAGTCCGTCCCTTTTCACCTGGGTCCCTCTGGGCATTTTTCCTCAAGCTGTTTCAAAGCAGGTCTAACAGCCATTGTTGGGGCTTCAGTCTTTGGCCTGGTTCTTTTTTCTTCCTATTTTCTTCCTCATATTTTCTACCATAATACACTGTATGAGCCAGCTGCAAGTTTTTCTAAAGACTGATTTGATCCAGACACCTCTTTTTGTAGCTTCCAGCAGATAGCTAGAGCTGACTGAGTGAGAAATCTATCTTTTAAGATCATTTCTCCCTCTGTACTTTCAGTATCAACATCAGTTTTCATTCCAATCCCAAAGAAAGGCAATGCCAAAGAGAGTTCAGACTACCACACAACTGCACTCATCTCACATGCTAGTCAAGTAATGCTCAAAATTCTCCAAGCCAGGATTCAACAATACGTGAACTATGAACTTCCAGATGTTCAAGCTGGTTTTAGAAAAGGCAGAGGAACCAGAGATCAAACTGCCAACATCTGCTGGAGCATCGAAAAAGCAAGAGAGTTCCAGAAAAACATCTATTTCTGCCTTATTGACTATGCCAAAGCCTTTGACTGGATCACAATAAACTGTGGAGAATTCTGAAAGTGATGGGAATACCAGACCACCTGACCTGCCTCTTGAGAAACCTTTTTAACTTAAGCATCTTATTTTTTATTAAAGTAAAAAATTTAATAGCAGGTATATATATATATATATATATATATATTTATATATAGCTGATTCACTTTGTTGCACAGCAGAAACTAGCATAATATTATAAAGCAACTAGACCCCAATTTAAACATATTTAAGACAGATACTAACAAGGAAAATTTATTAGAATGGTGTCTCTAGACATGTGATCTGGAAGAGGGACCAGATTTGACTGAGTTTTGTTCCCATGCAAAGCATACTAACTGAAGAAATAATGGTGATAGCTTTGGTGGATCTATGTTAGTCTCTACCTTTTTGTATGAACACTGTTTACTTAGTATACAGCTAAGGGCTCAAACTACTGCACAATTGCACTCATCTCACACGCTAGTAAAGTAATGCTCAAAATTCTCCAAGCCAGGCTTCAGCAATATGTGAACCGTGACCTTCCAGATGTTCAAGCTGGTTTTAGAAAAGGCAGAGGAACCAGAGATCAAATTGCCAACATCCTCTGGATGATTGAAAAAGCAAGAGAGTTCCAGAAAAATACCTATTTCTGCTTTATTGACTATGCCAAAGCCTTTGGCTGTGTGGATCACAATAGACTGTGGAAAATTCTGAAAGAGATGGGAATACCAGACCACCTGACCTGCCTCTTGAGAAACCTGTATGCATTTCAGGAAGCAACAGTTAGAACTGGACATGGAACAACAGACTGGTTCCAAATAGGAAAATGAGTACGTCAAGGCTGTATATTGTCACCCTGCGTATTTAACTTATATACAGAGTACATCATGAGAAACGCTGGGCTGGATGAAGCACAAGCCAGAATCAAGATTGTCGGGAGAAATATCAATAACCTCAGATGTGCAGATGACACCACCCGTATGGCAGAAAGTGAAGAACTGAAGGGCCTATTGATGAAAGTGAAAGAAGAGAGTGAAAAAGTTGGCTTAAAGTTCAACATTCAGAAAACTAAGATTATGGCATCTGATCCCAACACTTCATGGCAAATAGTTGGGGAAACAATGGAAACAGTAGCGGACTTTATTTTTCTGGGCTCCAAAATCACTGTGGATGGTGATTGCAGCCATGAAATTAAAAGACACTTACTCCTTGGAAGGAAAGTTATGACCAACCTAGACAGCATATTAAAAAGCAGACACATTAATTTGCCAACAAAGATTCATCTAGTCAAAGGTATGGTTTTTCCAGTAGTCATGTATGAATGTGAGCGTTGGACTATAAAGAAAGCTGAGCACAGAAGAATTGGTGCTTTTGAACTGTGGTGTTGGAGAAGACTCTTGAGAGTCCCTTGGACTGCAAGGAGATCAAATCAGTCCATCCTAAAGGAGATCAGTCCTGGGTGTTTATTGGAAGGACTGATGTTTAAGCTGAAACTCCAATACTTTGGCCACCGGATGCAAAGAACTGACTCATTTGGAAAGACCCTGATGCTGGGAAAGATTGAGGGCAGGAGGAGAAGGGGACGACAGAGGATGAGATGGTTGGATGGCATCACCGGACTCAATGGACATGAGTTTGAGTAAACTCCGGGAGTTGTTGATAGACAGGGAGGCCTGGTGTGCTGTGATTCATGGGGTCGCAAAGAGTCGGACATGACTGAGCGACTGAACTGAACTGAACTGATCTGAAGGGAAGATGGAAAAATAAATTTTTGACTTTCTTTTTGAAAATCTCAATGTCAATTTCTACCTTTAGCACAGCTGCCCTAATAAAAAAACAAACAAATAAAAACAAAGTTTCACTGACAGACCCTTCCTGGTCTTCAATAGTGTGTGAGGGAGGGTCGTCTGGAAGTTGACGCTTCTCATCCACAGGGTACCAGGGATGTGTTTTTGTTAATAGGTGGTGATTGTATGAGTCTCTGAAGTACAGTGACCAACACAGAGCAGCTTCATAGGAACAATGTACTTATGATTATTTTCTTTTCTTTCAAGTGATATCGTGTGGACACCCCGGCGTCCCTGCCAACGCTATACTCACAGGAGACCTGTTCACGTATGGGGCCGTGGTCCACTACTCGTGCCGAGGCAGCCGCAGTCTCGTGGGCAACAGCAGCAGAACCTGCCAGGAGGACAGTCACTGGAGCGGAGCCCTGCCCCACTGCACAGGTGGGCTGGCGCGGGCAGGTCGTCCATCGTGTGAAACACGGACTGGGGGCTCCCGTCTCTAAACTGGTTACTAACCCACTCCAGCCACGCACGCCCCTAGATACACCACTGGCATCTTCGGCTTACTCTTCTCTTTAAATGAATGCCTGTCCCAGTGCGGTTTCTCCATCATCAAGAATCACATTGGTTCTGTTTGGAAAAGAAATCATCTTAATTCTTCCAGGAATGTTTCATAATAAAACTCAGTGGATCACACCTCTTACTTGATTTTTTTATTCCCAACACACCTTCCCCCGTCTCCTTGTGGGCATCCTCACCAGCATTTCCAATAAGAAATTCCTGCACTCATGGCCCCAGTGTTTTGTTTCTTCCAAAGAATATCAATTATCATCACTACCATATTTTAATAAACTATTTTGATTTTAGTTACATGGAAACAATTTATTAGAGTCTTCTATTTGTGTGCTATAATAAAGAAAATCTTTCTCACAGGATTTCTAGAATGTTATGACTGTGATCATGTTTGATATACATTTACATAAAGTTTCATTCTCTTTAAAGATAACAGCCCTGTTTTAAACAGCGTCATCTATTGCCATGTGTTTGTGTTCTGCAGGAAATAACCCTGGATTTTGCGGTGATCCAGGGACCCCAGCCCATGGGTCTCGGCTTGGAGAGGAGTTTAAGGCCAAGAGCCTCCTCCGCTTCTCCTGTGAAATGGGCTACCAGCTGCGGGGCTCGGCCGAGCGGACGTGTCTGCTCAACGGGTCCTGGTCAGGACTGCAGCCCGTGTGCGAGGGTGAGTGGGTCCCAGCCTGAGAGTCAGCGCTGCGGGTGGAAACCGGGTCGCTCTCTCTGAAATGACCAGAGACGTTCCGCAAAGTCCTTCAGCTGTACTGTTTCTACAGTTAACTAATCTATCCCCACCCCAAGCGCATTAGAGAATCCTCAGGAAGCAGACTGGGCAAATGGAGGCACTCGGACTGATTAAAAGAAGGCAGAACACCGGCCTTGCCCTCTGACAGTCCCCGGTCTGAGGGCGGTGTCTGTCTGTCTGCTCCTGGTGACGTCTCTGAGTGGCTCTGCAGTGTCCCAGCCTAGGGAGGTATCTGTCTGTCTGTCTGCTCCTGGTGACATCTCCGAGGTCTGTCTGTCTGCTCCTGGTGACACCTCCGAGTGGCTCTGCAGTGTCCCGGCCTAGGGAGCTGTCTGTCCTCGCCTGGTGACCGTCTCTGTGTGGCTCTCAGTATGTTATTGCTGGTGGGGCTGAGAACACAGGCGAAGGGGCTGTGAGCAGGGCAGGTCCTCACGGGAGCTCCCTGCTGCTGGAAGTCATTCCGCTCACACGTTATTTCATCTGTTGGTGGCCCTTGTCTTAGTTTCTTGCAAACTTAAACAGTGAAAAAAGTAAAGCAGTTGAGTGTAAGTCATGTTTTCCATAGAAATCTCAGCCTGTTGCTGGGGTACTACACTATGAGTTCTTTCCCAACAAAATATAAGTGAATTCACTTATTTGATTAGGAGAGCTTAACTAAATTTTACTTCATGATGTACTTATCCCAGGCTATGCAAAGTGCTTATTAAATAGCATTTAGTTTAGGAAAATGTTATCATCACTGACTCACTGGACATGAGTTTGAGCAAACTTCATGAGTTAGTGAAGGACAGGGAAGCCTGGCATACTGCAGTCCATGGGGTCACAAGGATACGACTTAGCTACTGAATAACAGTTTAGCAAAAGTCAGAAATTCAAATGGTTCCTATAAAATGCTTTTAAACTTTTCGCTTAAAATCTATATACAAAAAGAAGTTTCTAAAATGTTTCAATACTAAAAATATTTATCAAAAATGCAGTGGTCCACAAAATTGGCTACTTCCAAACTGTACTGTACAGAAATCATTGGAAGTCAGGTAAGTGATAGTTCAGTTACACTCAGGAACACCAGAAATGATGTCTCAGAATAAATGACTAAACCCCTTCCTGCTTCCACATACACACTTAACAACTCTTAAAGCTGTGGAGAATCTGTTGCTTTCTGTTTTTTCTTACTTGCTGACACAGGTCCACATCTTTGGGGCACATATTATTTTCTATAGAAAGTGGGATAATCAGCAACTTTTCCATTGCCACAAAGGTTATCCATGACCTATGTACTCAATCCCTTGACTAAGGTCATGCCCCTTCTGATGGATTTACCTTCTCTGAATCTATTTAAGAAAACATTAGATCTTGATGGACATTTCGGTAAATTTTAAAAAGAGGTTCATGAATTGCAAAATAAAAACATCTGAAAAATTCTTAAGCATCAAAGAACATAACATTCTAATACATTTTCATCACTTTAAATCATGTTTTCTTTTGTTATGATCTAGTCTTTGAATCACAGGCTCACTGATGTAGCTTTCCAAATGGATATATGTTACCAAGATGTGTAAATGTAACTACATCTTTGGGGTAACTCCTAATTCTCTTTCCCAGGAGATTATGACAAAGTTGTCATTTACTGAGGTAATGGACATGTGATTAAAGTGATGATAATGAAAATAAAAATACCAATATGACTGCCTCTATACAAGATGGTGGCAGTTTGCACTTAGTATGGCCTCCCAGGTGGCTCAGTGGTTACAAATCCGCCTGCCAGTGCTGAAGACGCAGGAGACACGGGTTCAGTCCCTGGGTTGGGAAGATCCCCAGGAGGAGGAAATAGCAACCCGGTCTTGTATTCTTGCCTGGAGAATCCCATGGACACAGGAGCCTGGTGGGCTACAGTCCATGGGGTTGCAGAGTCGGACATGACTGAGCACTCATGCACACATGTACTCTTACAATGGGAAGCAGTTATCTTTTTTATCCATTTCACAGTGAAGGCACTCCATGTTGATAACTTGAATTGGTCATTCACATTGAATTAACTTGTATGAGCAGAGATTAAAACCTACAACTATTTAACTCTGTTCAGCAGCAGTCATCCTAATACAGCACGCTGCTGCGGCTAAGTCACTTCAGTCGTGTCCGACTCTGTGCGGCCCCATAGACGGCAGCCCACCAGGCTCCCCTGTCCCTGGGATCCTCCAGACAAGAACACTGGAGTGGGTTGCCATTTCCTTCTCCAATGGATGAAAGTGAAAAGTGAAAGTGAAGTGCTCAGTCAGGTCTGACTCTTAGCAACCCCATGGACTACAGCCTACCAGGCTCTTCCATCCAAGGGATTTTCCAGGCAAAAGTACTAGAGTGGGGTGCCATTGCCTTCTCCGAATACAGCGTGCTGAGTGAGCAATGTTGACACCAGTGAACAATAGTGTGCATTTGGAATGAGTACGGTGCTGTTTCCTTACAGACTGAGTAAAAGACAATGACATTTTATGAAAATGAGGCACATTAAATAAATGTACTTTTAAAAAGATGTATTTATTTATTTTTCATTTATTTTTATTAGTTGGAGGCTAATTACTTTACAATATTGTAGTGGTTTTTGCCATACATTGACATGAATCAGCCATGGATTTACACGTGTTCCCTCCCGATCCCCCCTCCCGTCTCCCTTCCCACCCTATCCCTCTGGGTCTTCCTAGTGCACCAGCCCTGAGCACTTTTCTCATGCATCCAACCTGGGCTGGTGATCTGTTTCACCCTTGATAATATACATGTTTCAATGCTCTTCTCTCAAAACATCCCACCCTCGCCTTCTCCCATAGAGTCTAAAAGTCTGTTCTGTACATCTATGAATCTTTTTCTGTTTTGCATATAGGGTTATCGTTACCATCTTTGTAAAATCCATTTATATGTGTTAGTATATTGTATTGGTCTTTATCTTTCTGGCTTACTTCACTCTGTATAATGGGCTCCAGTTTCATCCATCTCATTAGAACTGATTCAGATGAATTCTTTTTAATGGCTGAGTAATATTCCATGGTGTATATGTACCACAGATTCCTTATCCATTCGTCTGCTGATGGGCATCTAGGTTGCTTCCGTGTCCTGGCTATTATAAACAGTGCTGCGATGAACATCGGGGTACACGTGTCTCTTTCAGATCTGGTTTCCTTGGTGTGTGCGTCCAGAAGTGGGATTGCTGGGTAATATGGCAGTTTTATTTCCAGTTTTTAAAGAAATCTCCACACTGTTCTCCATAGTGGCTGTACTAGTTTGCATTCCCACCAAGAGTGTAAGAGGGTTCCCTTTTCTCCACACCCTCTCCAGAATTTATTGCTCGTAGACTTTTGTGTAGCAGCCATCCTGACTGGCATGTAATGGTAAATCATTGTGGTTTTGATTTGCATTTATCTGATAATCAGTGATGTTGAGCATCTTTTCATGTGTTTGTTAGCCTTCTGTATGTCTTATTTGGAGAAATGTCTGTTTAGTTCTTTGGCCCATTTTTTGATTGGGTCATTTATTTTTCTGAAAATGAGCTGCAGGAGTTTCTTGTTTATTTTTGAGATTAATCCTTTGTCTGTTGCTTCGTTTGCTATTATTTTCTCCCAGTCTGAGGGCTGTCTTTTCACCTTGCTTATAGTTTCCTTTGTTGTGCAAAAGCTTTTAAGTTTCATTAGGTCCCATTTGTTTATTTTTGCTTTTATTTCCAGTATTCTGGGAGGTAGATGAGAGAGAATCCTGCTGTGATTTATGTCGGAGAGTGTTTTGCCTATGTTCTCCTCTAGGAGTTTTATAGTTTCTGGTCTTGCATTTAGATCTTTAATCCATTATGAGTTTATGTTTGTGTATGGTGTTAGAAGGTGTTCTGGTTTCATTCTTTTACAGTTGGTTGACCAGTTTTCCCAGCACCACTTGTTTAAAAAAATAAACAAAATTGACAAACCGTTAGCCAGACTCATTAAGCAACAAAGGGAGAAGAACCAAATTCACAAAATTAAGAATGAAAATGGAGAGATCACAACAGACAACACTGAAATACAAAAGATCATAAGAGACTACTACCAGCAGCTGTATGCCAATAAAATGGACAACTTGGAAGAAATGGACAAATTCTTAGAAAAATATAACTTTCCAAAACTGAACCAGGAAGAAATAGAAGATCTTAACAGACCCATCACAAGCACGGAAATCGAAACTGTAATCAGAAGTCTTCCAGCAAACAAAGGCCCAGGACCAGGTGGCTTCACAGCTGAATTCTACCAAAAATTTAGAGAAGCGCTAACACCTATCTTACTCAAACTCTTCCAGAAAATTGCAGAAGAAGGGAAACTTCCAAACTCACTCTATGAGGCCACCATCACCCTAATTCCAAAACCAGACAAAGATGCCACAAAAAAAGAAAACTACAGGCCAATATCACTGATGAACATAGATGCAAAAATCCTTAACAAAATTCTAGGAAACAGAATCCAGCAACATATTAAAAAGATCATACATCATGACCAAGTGGGCTTTAACCCAGGAATGCAAGGATTCTTTAATATCCACAAATCAATCAATATAATGCACCACATTAACAAATTGAAAGATAAAAGCCATATGATTATCTCAATAGATGCAGAAAAAGCCTTTGACAAAATTCAACATCCGTTTATGATTAAAACTCTCCAGAAAGCAGGAATAGAAGGAACATACCTCAACATAATAAAAGCTATATATGACAAACCCACAGCAAGCATTACCCTCAGTGGTGAAAAATTGAAAGCATTTCCCCTAAAATCAGGAACAAGACAAGGGTGCCCACTCTCACCACTACTATTCAACATAGTTTTGGAAGTGTTGGCCACAGCAATCAGAGCAGAAAAAGAAGTAAAAGGAATCTAGATAGGAAAAGAAGAAGTGAAACTCTCACTGTTTGCAGATGACATGATCCTCTACATAGAAAACCCTAAAGACTCTACCAGAAAATTACTAGAGCTAATCAATGAATATAGTAAAGTTGCAGGATATAAAATTAACGCACAGAAATCCTTGCATTCCTATACACTAACCACGAGAAAACAGAAAGAGAAATTAAGGAAACAATACCATTTACTATTGCAACAAAAAGAATAAAATACTTAGGAGTATATCTACCTAAAGAAACAAAAGACCTATACATAGAAAACTACAAAACACTGATGAAAGAAATCAAAGAGGACACAAACAGATGGAGAAATATACCGGGTTCATGGATTGGAAGAACCAGTATTGTCAAAATGACTATACTACCCAAAGCAATCTATAGATTCAATGCAATCCCTATCAAGCTACCAACAGTATTCTTCACAAAACTAGGACAAATAATTTCACAATTTGTATGGAAATACAAAAAACCTCAAATAGCCAAAGCAATCTTGAGAAAGAAGAATGGAATTGAAGGAATCAACCTGCCTGACTTCAGACTATACTACAAAGCCACAGTCATCAAGACAATATGGTACTGGCACAAAGACAGAAATACAGATCAATGGAACAGAATAGAAAGCCCAGAGATAAATCCACGTACCTATGGACACCTTATATTCGACAAAGGTGGCAAGGATATACAATGGGGAAAAAAAGGATGTATTTATAAAGAAATTTTAACTTGTAACTCTCCAAATATCTCATTTTCCCTCTAACAACCGTAAATTTAGTTTCTTATTTTGCCCAAGTGTCAGTCTTTTTATGTCTCACAACATCAGGACCTTGTTTTAAAAATAGGTATGTTGACCCTGTTTTCTGATCTCCACATTCATAGGCGTGATCATCAGTGAAAGCGTCCCTGTCAGGGAGAAAAAAAGGTTAAACATGAATTTGATAGTATCAAATTCAATATTAGAAGGGACTTTATAAACATTAGGGTGTCATTATTATGAGGGACATTCCTTTATTAACAATATATTTGTCTATATATTAAGTTGAATATATTTCAACAGTCACCTGCTTTATTTTAGAATTAGTGTCTCACAGGTCACTTATAAAAATTGCTACATATTTTTGAGATTAATCCTTTGTCTGTTGCTTCATTTGCTATTATTTTCTCCCAATCTGAGGGCTGTCTTTTCACCTTGCTTATAGTTTCCTTTGTTGTGCAAAAGCTTTTAAGTTTCATTAGGTCCCATTTGTTTATTTTTGCTTTTATTTCCAATATTCTGGGAGGTGGGTCAGAGAGGATCCTGCTGTGATTTATGTCGGAGAGTGTTTTGCCTATGTTCTCCTCTAGGAGTTTTGTAGTTTCTGGTCTTGCATTTAGATCTTTAATCCATTTTGAGTTTATTTTTGTGTATGGTGTTAGAAAGTGCTCTAGTTTCATTCTTTTACAAGTGGTTGACCAGTTTTCCCAGCACCACTTGTTAAAGAGGTTGTCTTTTTTCCATTGTATATTCTTGCCTCCTTTGTCGAAGATAAGGTGTCCATAGGTTCGTGGATTTATCTCTGGGCTTTCTATTCTGTTCCATTGATCTATATTTCTGTCTTTGTGCCAGTACCATTCTGTCTTGATGACTGTGGCTTTGTAGTATAGTCTGAAGTCAGGCAGGTTGATTGCTCCAGTTCCATTCTTCTTTCTCAAGATTACTTTGGCTATTTGAGGTTTTTTGTATTTCCATACAAATTGTGAAATTATTTGTTCTAGTTTTGTGAAGAATACTGTTGGTAGCTTGATAGGGATTGCATTGAATCTATAGATTATTTTGGGTAGATAGCCATTTTGACAATATTGATTCTTCCAGTCCATGAACACGGTATATTTCTCCATCTGTTTGTGTCCTCTTTGATTTCTTTCATCAGTGTTTTATAGTTTTCTATGTATAGGTCTGCCATATGACCCAGCAATCCCACTTCTGGGCACACACACTGAGGAAAGCAGAGATGAAAGAGACACATGCACCCCAGTGTTCATCGCAACACTGTTTATACTAGCCAGGACATGGAAGCAACCTAGATGCCCATCAGCAGACGAATGGATAAGGAATCTGTGGTACATATACACCATGGAATATTACTCAGCCATTAAAAAGAGTTCATTTGAATCAGTTCTAATGAGATGGATGAAACTGGAGCCCATTATACAGAGTGAAGTAAGCCAGAAAGATAAAGACCAATACAGTATACTAATGCATATATATGGATTTTACAAAGATGGTAACGATAACCCTATATGCAAAACATTCATAGATGTACAGAACAGACTTTTGGACTCTGTGGGAGAAGGTAAAGGTGGGATGTTTTGAGAGAACAGCATCAAAAACATGTATATTATCAAGGGTGAAACAGATCACCAGCCCAGGTTGGGTGCATGAGACAAGTGCTTGGGGCTGGTGTGCTGGGAAGACCCAGACGAATGGGGTGGGGAGGGAGGTGAGAGGGAGGATCAGGATGGGGAATACATGTAAATCCATGGCTGATTCATGTCAATGTATGGCAAAAACCACTACAATATTGTAAAGTAATTAGCCTCCAACTAATAAAAATAAATTTAAAAAATACAAAAATAGAAAAAAGAGAAATCACAATGGTGGTCACCTGGGGGAAGAAGAGGGAGTGTGGTTCAGAAGAGGAGTGTAAAGGGTTCTAGGATGCTGTCCCTGTGCTGTTTATTGGCCCAAAAGCTAGGTACCCAAGTGTATTCAACTGGTGACAATAAAAAAAAAAAAAAAAGAAAATTGCTACATAGTATTTAATAGCAGATATGACTGGAATAAAACATAGTGACATGGGTGTCTTTTGTTACAAGTTGGATCAATATAATTCTTTGCTGTTTCAGTTCATACTCATGAACAATAACTGTGCATAGGAAGCAATGAATCCATTTGTGCAATGGAGTAATGGTCTTGAGTAGGCCAACAGCTCGGATTTTTGCAGTGAAATTTTAATTAATGTCACAACCATCAAAAGACTCTGAGCTTTAGAGAGTGTTAGGCATCATCTGCCTCAAGATTGGTAAACATATCTCATCTCAAATGTCAACCAATAAACCACTGAACGGTCTGTGTTAGAAGGGATTGTAACCCAGACTCATCAGGGAAGAGGATTATAACTGGTTATTTTATATCTGACTTAGATAAATGAAAATGTTAGTTGCTCAGTTGTGTTTGACCATTTGTGACCTTATGGGCCATAGCCCACCAGGCTCCTCTGTTCATGGAATTCTCCAGGCAAGAATAATAGAGTGGGTAGCCATTTTCTTCTCCAGAGGATCTTCCCAACCCAGGGATCAAACCTGCGTCTGCTACATAGCAGGCGGCTTCTTTACCATCTGAGCAACCAGGGAAGCGTAGGTACAAATGTAAAAGCACCAGCAAGTATACTCTTTATTTGTCAAACAAGATCTAGTCCAAATCAGATCTGAAAGTATATGAATTTTTTAACATAAAATGATAGGCAATTCCATAAACTTCTATTATAGTGCATTTTATTTTGCGATGTGTTTTCTTCCATATTTTAAAGGAGAGTGTGTCTTTGTTCACAGGCTAGAGTTGAAAGTGAAACAGCTAAATAGGCCAGAATATTTGCAAATATTTTCGTCATTCTGAGAAAAGGGACTCATGATACATTCTTCTTATTAGAATTCACATCCTTTGTATGTCTGTATGTTGTGCATTATTGTGGGAGGATTAAGAAGGAAAAATAACCATCTTTATGGTAAATAGGTTCAATGGAAAAAAGGCAGAATCCTGTAATGGATTGAGATCACATTGATACACACCCAGCAGCTGCTGAGTTTCCTTGTTTGCTGAGGAAGGAACGTACCTGATAGATACTCAGAGTGTAGACCTGTCACACTGTCCATCTTAGCTGAAGTCTTCATGCCTATACACAGCACTGTGGTCATTTAGAGAGATTTAAGGTGTGGCCATTCCAAAGCCAGTCGAGGTCTAGAACTTTTATGGGCTTCCCAATAGCTCAGTGTGTAAAGAACCCACCTGCAGTGCATAAGATGGAAGAGACTCAGGCTCTATCCTTGGGTAGAGAAGATTCCCCTGGAGCAGGAAATAGCAATCCACTACAGTAGTTTTGCCTGGAAAGTCCCTTGGACAGAGACAGCCTGGCAGGCTACAGTCCATGGGCTCGCAAAGAGTCAGACATGACTGAGCACAAATAGAGAGCTTTTATAGACAGGAGGAAGGTGCTACATGCAGAAACAGCACAGACAGCTCTGACGGTCATCTTCAGGTTGGTCGTCGGTGGTCTGACCAGCATCATCTGGCTCTTTGAGTGCAGTCAGACTTCAGTTCCAGGACTGGTTTGCCCCCATTTCCTCGAGGCCGGTCCTGAGACTTGTGGCAGCCTGTGTCACGGCTGCAGTCCGCTCATGGTGGAGTTAACGTCTCCACCTGGCGGGGGTCTCCGTTTCTGCACAAGAGCTCACAGGACACGGCTCACAGTTTTATCTACAGCCCTGGAGGAGGAACTGTTAAAGACCCTGACTTATGACTAAACTATTTTTATTTTGTCTTGCTGGACTGCTTTCTTTGGTTCTGCATTTTCTCACTTCTCTGATTAAATTCATTGTTTGGCTACAGTTTTTCTACAGAAGAAAGGCAGGCAGAGGATGTGGGGGTGGGGCAGGACCGCAGTGTCCTTCCCACTATTTCTTAAATAAATGCGCGGTCCATTACGCAGACGGCCGTCGACCTCTCGAGTTTATCACGTGGTGACGGGTCTCCCGCTGCTGTTCTGTCTCCCCGCAGCTGTGTCCTGTGGGAACCCGGGGACGCCCGCCCACGGCAGGATCGTCAGGAGCGATGGCGTGCTGTTCTCCAGTTCGGTGGTCTACGCGTGCTGGGACGGCTACAGGACCTCAGGGCTGACCACGCGCCACTGCACCGCCAACGGGACCTGGACCGGCACGGCCCCCGACTGCACGCGTGAGTGGCCCGGCCTGGCCAGACCCAGTCCCCACAGCGACTCACACTGGACTGGGAGAAAGGAGCTGATTTTACAGAGGGCTGTATTGTTTAATCCCTAGGGAAAAAGGATTATATCACATGTATGTTTGCTAATAGGACCACTTTCTAAGCACTTCTAGATTTTCCTTCACTTTCTCAATTATATGGTTAAAAATGCTTTGCCTGACTGGTTGGGTTGGATATTATAAAACTGAGTTAGAAAAGGCAAGGTTCATTCTCTTTGTAGACCAGTTAGTCTGAAGGGAAATGGTGCAGGAGCCTGGTTCTCTGATCTCAGCCTGTGTCTCTGTCCTTGACTTTGTGGGGTGACCCCTCACGACATCTAGTTAAGGACAGAACGCGGATGACAGCTGTCATCCACAAAGCCGACCACCAGTGGAGTAGAAATAAGCGGTTCCAAACATGCAGCCTCCTGACGGCCAGCCAGTGAAACTGCCCCCCAGAGAGAGGCTGGCATCACTGTGCTCAGCCACGGCGTCGTCGCTCTGAAGAGCAGCTTAAGGAGAGTCCCTTAAACAGAAACCAGGAGTCAGTCATCCTGAGATGATGCTGTGTCTCTCTGTGTCTGTTCTCTGCTGGTTAGTCATCAGCTGTGGAGACCCAGGGACCCTGGCAAACGGCATCCAGTTCGGGACCGATTTCACCTTCAACAAGACGGTCAGCTACCAGTGTAACCCCGGCTACACCATGGAGCCTGCCACGTCCCCCACCATCCGCTGCACCAAGGACAGTACCTGGAATCACAGCAAACCGACCTGCAAAGGCGAGTGTTGGGGCTTCTCTTGTGCGTCACTCACACGTGGAGACTCTTTATTGAGTTAACATTTTACATCAGTTTGCAAGCATCCGTGTAGACCTTCTATGTGCTCAGCATTCCTGTAAACTCATTCGCAAATATTAAATCACTTCCTTTTCTTACTACCTTAATCTTGGTCTTACAGCCCGGAGACTGACTCACAGAGAGTTGCAGTAAATTCTCGGGTCGTAGGTCAGGTCTTGGCAACATCGGGCTTCAGGGACAACTGTGGAGTCGGTGCTGTGAACCCAGTTCTGTCTCGGTGTGCCTGGCTGTGTTGAGTCTGTGGCCGTCATCACGGGGCTGGAGAGGCGGGTCAGAGCCGATCATCAGATAGGGCAGAACAGTGGCAGAGACTGCCAGTGTCCTGATGCCAGTGGGCCTCGGGCGCTGAGACTAAGGAAGCCCCACCACGAGGAGGGGGTACAGCGAGGTTCCCCACTTGGCCAGTGGACTTTCCAGGGAGAGAGTGAGCAGGCAGAAGGCGTCTCGGGGAGCTGCTGGATCGCTGATCCAGGGCTGATCTGCAGGGTGAGCGTCTCCACCAGCTCCGGATCGAGCTGCAGGCCTTCTCAGCTGGGCAGGAGGGGCCGGGGCAGGAGAGGGTGTGGAGGCCGACAGTGACCACACAGGAGAAAGGAGCGCCTTATCGTCGTCAGACAAGGAAGGGGGAAGAGCTGGGAGCTGGAGTAGCAGGAACCCTCGGAGGAAGGTGCGTTCTGTGTGGACAGTCTTGTGAGGTCAGAGGAGACCCCACCCCGAGGGCCCTGTTTACGCCCTTCCTGCCTGGGCAGTTTTGGTGCATCCTGGTCTCCTCCCGTCAGAGGGTGAGGAGCCCTGTCTTGTGTCCTTCTTCCCAGCTGCAGTTATTAACACCGTGCAGCTCTGTGGCAGGTGCTAAGAGGGTGTTAAATGCAGCTCACACAGTCCTGTTGGAGCATTCTAGTCCAGTGAGTGTGTCCACGTGCTTATCCCTAGAATGTCTGCTCTCTGGACTTCAGATACATTTGGGTAGATCTTGTCCCTCTGTTTAGTGTCTGTTGGATTAACAACCCTTCCACAGCCAACCCGGCCCTCACGGATGAGACCTGTCTCTTCTCCTGCTGGCCACCCTGCCCACTTCTCCCTGGAGCCACATCACTCATCACCGTTCCCACCTGGGGGCCTTGGAACCCGACATCGACCTGTCTAGACTGTTCCCCCAGTCTTCATTAGGGGTTCTGCAGAAATCTCTGTTGAATGAGTGCACAGATGGAGGGAAGGTGGATGGCAAGAGGGCCGGTGTCCAGCTTCCGGGCATGCACGCGTGGCTGGGTGTGTGTCTTTCTCACGTGAGAAGGTGTAACCCCCCCATGAGAAAGTGCAGGGGAGGGAATACGGCTGAGTCTCCTCTCCCACCGCCTTCCGTGCCCACACTGTCAGCGGCAAACCTCCTCTAGTGTGAAGTCTCGGAGCTCTTGGGTCTTCAGGGAGCTCTTAGACCAGGCGTCGCAGAACAATGGCTGGAGTGGGCCAGGCAGATACCAGCACCAGCAGGCGACTCACTCCTGGAAAGAGGGTTCTCCCTTGAAGCCCCTGGATGAGACAGAGCCCTGGCAAAGTGGTTTCTTACAGGCAAAGAATTTCTTTAGTGTTAGTGTTAGTGCAAGTTCTAACCACGCAAGTGTTAGTGCTCAATTCTGCAGCAAGTGCATCAGCAACCTATGTCTTTTGGAAACTATATGCTATCTTTATATAAAGACTCTGGAGAAGGAAATGGCAACCCACTCCAGTACTCTTGCCTGGAAAATCCCATGGACGGAGGAGCATGGTAGGCTACAGTCCATGGGGTCGCAAAGAGTTGGACACTACTGAGTGACTTCACTTTCACTTTCATGACTTTCACTTCTTTCTTTTATATAAAGAAAAAAGTACAGATAAAGAAATTCTTGCCATCTGTTTATATAAATTCAAATGTTTGTACTCATGTCATAGGACCATTCTTCTGACTGAATTTGCCTCTGGTAACCATCGTAAGAACACATCAGTGGAACAACAGTCTTTCTTTCTTGTCTTATAGACTGAGACTGTCATTTACTCCACCTTCTTTTATGGTGGGATATGCTTTGACTTTGCTTTGCTTTTATGGACTTGATCTAAATTAATGAGGAAATGTTAGAGAAAAGTTTTATTATTTTGATTTACTATCTTCTTAAGTAATTTGTCTATTAAAAAATTCAGCCCCTTGTAGATGTCTTTTGCAACATGGATGAAATTAAAATGTGAGGCCTTGGAGAGCTGTGTTGTGGTGGAAACTCCAGAATGTTGAATCCTGTTTGCTCTCTGACAGCTGTCACATGTGACCAGCCTCCTCCGGTCCAGGACGGGAAGGTGGAAGGAACAGACTTCCGCTGGGGCGCCAGCATCAGCTACAGCTGCACCCACGGCTTCCAGCTCTCCCAGCCCGCCATCCTCTCCTGCGAAGGCCGAGGGGTCTGGAGAGGCGAGGTCCCCCAGTGCCTGCGTAAGTCCTCAGGAGCACAAACCACAGCACACAAACCTCGGGCTGCAGTCTGAGCAGGAGAGCCTGCGGGACTTGTAGCCAGGGTGCAAAAGGTTAAAGACTCCATGTGTGACACACGCTGCCCAAGGGAAGATTCTGTCCTTTTCTTCATCATTGATTCCTAAGGATTTAATGTGTGTATGTGCTTTGTGACCCATTGGACTATAGCCCTCTAGGATCCTCTGTCCATGGGCTTCTCCAGGCAAGAAGACTGGAGTGGGTTGCCATTTCCTTCTCCAGGGGATCTTCCCTACCCAGAGATGGAACGTGCATCTCCTGCATATCAGGCTGATTCTTTACCCACTGGGCCTTCTGGGGCTTAATGGGAGGACTTAATGGAAAGTAGTTAGACAAGTTGAATAGACTAACCTCACCCAGGGGCACAGACTGTGCACTGATCTCCTGCTTGTCTTCTCTAGCTGTGTTCTGTGGGGACCCCGGCATCCCTGCTGAGGGGCGCCTCAGTGGCAAGAGCTTCACCTACAGATCTGAAGTCTTCTTCCAGTGCAAGTCCCCTTTCCTCCTGGTGGGGTCATCCCGGAGAGTCTGCCAGGCAGACGGCACCTGGAGTGGCGTCCAGCCCACCTGCATCGGTAATGATGGCAAGACAGCCCTGGGGGTGGGAAGAGGGTGTTTCATTCTAAAGCTGGAGCATTTGTGGGCACACAGGTGATGCTCTCCTGGGAGATGCTCTGTGCAGGTGCTGACCAGCCATGCTGATGGCAGCCTCTTTTAAATCCTGTTGCGGAGCTTGGAATTGACATGACAAGTCATTTAAAAACAGCTCCTAGGCTTTCTTACCCTGGCAGCCCCCCTCTGTCCATGTCAGCTGACAACCACGATCTTCAGGGGAAAGACCAGTTTGCTGAAGATCTCATTGTTGCCGTGGCACCAGAAGGGCCCCCACTTCAGTGCCTGACACCCTCTCCCCCAGCCCACCCCCACCTCCAGTAAACCACCCGCTCAGTCAGCCACGGCTGAAAGGGCTACAGGGTCACGCGTGCTCTGTTGACCTTCCAACATGAAGTGAAACTTACAAGTTAAAAGAGATGCTCTACGTGACCTAAACCCCTCCTTTTTAGACTAAACCTCTGTCTCATAGGAAGGGTTCAGGTAGAAATTATACTGGTCGACAGTCACTGCGTCAGTGACATAGGAACCAGAACCCTCCCTGCTTCACTCCCAGCCTCCCTCCACCTCGCCCTGCAGACTGAGCGAGTGATGGCCGGCTGCTGCACGCCCTGCTTCCCCGAGCGTGAGAGGGCCTTCTGCTCACACGCAGCAAGCAGGGAATGACCTCTATCCCTGGTTGTTTTCTAAGAAAGTAAATATCTACTTAAAAATACGGTGTCAACAATGATTTCTTTGGAACACTGCTTTTTATAATTAAAGTTACTGCCATTGGGCTAAAACTATTGCTTTATTTAGCTATATCTGGAAAACTAAAAATATATATATATTTTTTTTTCTTCCCTCCAATAGGTTAGTTTCTCTTGAAAACACTTTTTTGAAGTTATCTATTTTGTTTTCCCATCAGCAGCTGGAGAGCTGACATACTGAGGCCACTCATTGATTGCTGAAGTAGTACAATTTTTTGGAAAAATATCACTGTTGGTCTGCCATATGCTTTTATTTTGAAGCATTAAGTATATTCCACATTTTGAAACCTTAGGAAAAATTAGTTTAAGATGTTTAGAGTAATATAATAGATGACCAAATGAGATGGTGATTAATTAAATCAACAAACAATAAAAGGTCATAATAGGTAATTATTAAAGACTATATATATCATTAACTAACCAATACAGTATGTCAGTAGAGAAAACTTAAACCAGAGAATGGAAAAGAATGTGTTTCTTCTGACATAGAAAATAATACTCAGGGCAATTTAGAGTCTGATAAAGCACTAAAGATTAACATCTAAAGAAGTCAGAAAAAAGATGAAAATAGCAATTTAATTTTTAATTTTCTTGCAAAACATCTTGCCCACTTGTCAAAACACAATTTTCTGAATTTTGTAAGGCCTTTTAGTAAAAATATTAGAATTCTTGTAATAACCATATCTGGCTCTCTTTGATTTTTTTTTTTATAATTTTGAATTTCAGATCCTGCTCATAACACCTGCCCAGACCCTGGTACTCCACAGTTTGGAATACAGAATAGCTCAAGAGGATATGAGGTATTTCATTTTTATTTTGCTATGTTTTTCTCTATTTTAAAATGTAATTGATACTTAAATATACATGTGTCTATGTACATATCTCACTCATGTTACATTTGCCCAAATATAGTCCATTCAGAGAGGATTTCTGCTTATTATGTTAACTGTTAGAACTGAGACAACTGTATCTGATTCACACAGAATTAATTGCTATATAAATTTCTATTTAAAAGCATGTATATTTCTTTCTGTCTGCTTAATTGGCACAGCAAATCTCAAATGAGGGTGATTTGCCACTGATTCACATAAGATGACTCCACTTGGTGACCAGATAGAATAGGTGAATAACATTAAATCCCAGAGACAAAAACAGAAGAAGAAAATGCCTTCAAAGTACATTAACACTTATGTTAACACAAATATCAGAGAAACACCTAAAAATGGAAAGTAAAGAAGCTTGAAATAAAATGTTTCAACCATCTTAAGTAACTGACTGACTTCAGGTTCTCTGATCAGATAGCTTTGAAAGCCAGAGCTAAACATACACACTACTTTCAAGTTACCGTTCCCATTCATTGAGAATAAAAGTCTCTTTTCTTCAGCCCCTTCTCCTCCCTTTTCCTGAAGTGCAAACTGTCCTCATTTGATTGCCCTGATGCCACACTGGCTCCTTCCTGACAGCCTCGCTTCACTCTGCAAGGACAGCCTCACAGGTCCCCGGGTTAAATCTAGCGCACTTTATGTAGGGTCTCATGTGTGGCCGTACAGCTTCAGGTTACATTTTCTGGCATATGCTGAACACATTGCAATACCAGAAAATACAAGATGTGGGCGTTCTCACTAACTCATCATGAGAAACCCAAGTTGTGGTCACCCCTGGTTTCAGTGATCCCTAACTTGCCTGCATGTGGCCTGTAGGAAGTGAACCTTCGTGACGATTGCTTTCAGTGATGCAGTCCTGTGATCTGCTGTGAGAAGCTAACCAGGAGGGGTGGCCCACCATTCCCCTTATGAGAGTAGTTACCCCAGATAACAGGCTGGACCCAAGGCAAGATTTACTAATCATTTAAAAACCCAGATGCCATCTTTTAAAGAGATGACTGAGACCATCAGAAGAATAGTTCTGGAGGATTCTATGATGGAGTGCTTATCAGTCTCCAGGCCAGTTCCCGCAAGTGCTAAAGTAACTTGCTAACAAGCACTAATTGCGTAGAATAGGACTTGTTGTTTAGTCACAGTCATGTCTGACTCTTTTGCAACCCTAAGGATTATAGCCCACCAGGCTTCTCTGTCCATGGGGATTCTCCAGGCAAGAATACTGGAGTGGGTTGCCGTTTCCTCCTAGAGGGGATCTTCCCAATGCAGGGATTGAACCCAGGTCTCCTGCATTAGCCGAGCCACCTGGAAGGCCAGAACAGGACTAGCAGAGGGGAAAAAAAACAGAAAAGGAAAGGAAAATTATCACAAACTAAAGAAAGATAAGGCTAAAACTAAAGAGAAAAGGTATACTTTTGTTACCCAAATAAACTGCTTCTAAATAATCACGGGTCACCATATCTAAGACCTCACACAATCCATTGAACAATCTGTACTGTGTCTAACACAGCCAAGCAGCAGACATGGGTTTGATCCCTGAGTTGGAAAAATCCCCTGGAGAAGGCAATGGCAGCTTAATCCAGTATTCTTGTCTGAGAAATACCTTGGACAGAGGAGCCTGGTGGGCTACAGTCCATGGGGTCACAGAACCGTTGGATACAACTGAGCAACTAAACAAGAACAACTGTGTCTGACACTAAAACCCACATTTTACATGTACACGCTGGTTCACACCTGACCCTGGAGCGTGCTTTCCAGTGCGAGTGTGTCCATGGCACCTCTGAGCTTGGTGCTGGCTTTCCCCTCCAGGTTGGAAGTATGGTGTTTTTCCGGTGCCGAAAAGGTTACCACGTTCAAGGCTCTACAACTCGAACTTGCCTGGCGAACCTGACGTGGAGTGGCATCCAGACAGAGTGCATCCGTAAGTGTGACCCTGTGCAAGGGCAGGGCCTGTCCGCTCTCCTGCAGCTGGAAGAATTCACCTTCCTGAGAAACATTGAGGGGCTGATTTTTGTTTGTCTCTTTCCATTCCCTAAACTTGTTTCTCAGAGTCTGATTCCTTAGAACCAGCAGCAGCAGCAGCACCCGGAATTTGGCTGAAGTTTGAATCTTGAGTCCCATCCTGCACACACCTGCAGTATCTGAGGCTCTGGGGGCCAGGGGCGGGTGGGGTGCAGTGGAGGAGGGGGACCCCAGTCTGTAGTTCCCAGGCACCTCTGGTGATACCCAGGCCCCAAAGCCGGAGAAACTGTCCTAAACCAAAGTCCAGTGAATAACACTGTAGTTAACAGTCACTGAGAGAAAACCTGCATGTGCTTCTGCTCCCCTAGGATGTTCACCTCGGATCACTAAAGATCATGTGACTTGTCAGAGTGTTAATACAAGTGTTTAAACTGTTCTTTTTGGAGTCCATATGAATTGATAATTCAAATACTTAGGACCAAGTTTTGTTTTGTGATTTAATCATTAGAAATAGGAAAAATGTAATCATTAGTAATAAACCTTTCATCCTCTACCAATCTAGGGCAACGTGGTATCTAACTCTTACCAGGTTCAGTCAGTCAGTCAGTCAGTTCAGTCTCTCAGTCGTGTCCAACTCTTTGTGACCCCATGAAATGAAGCACGCCAGGCCTCCCTGTCCATCACCAACTCCTGGAGTTTACTCAAACTCATGTCCATGAGTTGGTGATGCCATCCAGCCATCTCATCCTCTGTCATCCCCTTCTCCTCCTCCCCACAATCCCTCCAAGCATCAGGGTCTTTTCCAGTGAGTCAACTCTTCTCATGAGGTGGCCAAAGTACTGGAGTTTCAGTTTCAGCATCAGTCCTTCCAATGAACACCCAGGACTGATCTCCTTTAGGATGGACTGGTTGGGTCTCCTTGCAGTCCAAGGGACTCTCAAGAGTCTTCTCCAACACCATAGTTCAAAAGCATCAATTTTTCGGCACTCAACTTTCTTCACACTCCAACTCTCACATCCATACATGACCACTGGAAAAACCATAGCCTTGACTAGACGGACCTTTGTTGGCAAAGTAATGTCTCTGCTTTTTAATATGCTGTCTAGGTTGGTCATAACTTTCCTTCCAAGGAGTAAGCGTCTTTTAATTTCATGGCTGCAGTCACCATCTGCAGTGATTTTGGAGCCCCAAAAAATAAAGTCTGATACTGTTTCCACTGTCTCCCCATCTATTTCCCCATTAGCTATATACAAAAATGTTCTGAGTATGTAAGTTGTGAATCTTGTGTATTTATGTATCAGTATTTATTTCAAAGCTATCCTCTCTATTCTAAATCCCTACGTGAATCCTCTATGTGAATATTATACAGAGATATCACACATACATGCATGTATATGTATGTATATACACCTAGGTGTGTGTGTCTGTGTGTGGAGCTTGCTAACATTAGGTCTTCATTACCTTGAAAATCTGGAGAAGGAAATGGAAACGCCTCCAGTATTCTTGCCTGGGAAATCCCATGGACAGAGGAGGCTGGCAGGCTACAGTCTTTGGGGTCACAAGAGTCGACCTAGTGACTAAACCACCACCACCTTGAAAGTTTGTCAAGGTGAAAAACATTACAATACTTAAAAAGATTGTATTAGTGATGTTAATAATATAAGCTTGTTTTATAATACTTGGCCACGTCCTTTATTTGAGACATAAATGTGCACTCTCTAAAGAATGGTAAGTTATTTGAGATCAAGCATGGGGCTTCCCAGGGTGCGCTAGTGGTAAAGAACCCACCTGCCAATGCAGGAGACATAAGTAAGTGACTTGGCTTTGATCCCTGGGTCAGGAAGATGCCTGGAAGGAGGGCATGGTAACCCGCTGCAGTATTCTTGCCTGGGGAATCTCATGAACAGAAGTCTGGTGGCTACAGCCTATAGGGTCCCAAAGAGTCAGACACAACCCAAGCAGTTTAACACGGCACACACACACAGCACCTTATAACCCCGGGGCTCCCCTGGGGCTCAGCAGGAAAGAGTCAACGCGGGAGACGCAGGTTTGAGCCTGGGGGGTGGGGAAGAGCCCCTGTGGAAGGGAATGGCAGCCCACTCCAGTATGCTTGCCTGGACAATCCATCGACAGAGGAGCCTGGCAGGCTACAGTCCATGGGGTCACAAGAGTCAGACACAACTTAGCAACTGAACAACGAAAACAATTACAACCTTATTTACTCCTAAATGATATTTTAAATGAAATAAGAATCTATATTTCAGTTTAATTTTCTAAACACACAGTGGATTTTGGCCAAAATTAATTATTCATTTAACTGAGCAGTAAATTTGCTAGTTGGCACTGGACAAAAATCAAAGCATATTTTAAAGTACACATTAATCTGCCTGTGTTTAGTTTAAAGGGCTGCTCTTTTAAGAAATTTAACATATTATTTATCTTAGTATTAGTTGTTCAGTCATGTCCAATTCTGCAACCCCATGGACTGTAGCCCGCCAGGCTCCTCTGTCCATGGAATTCTCTAGGCAAGAATACTGTAGTGAGTAGCCATTTCCTTCTCCAGGGGATCGTCCTGACCCAGAGATGGAACCCAGGTCTCCTGCAATGCAAGCAGACTGTTTACCATCTGAACCACCAGGGAGGCCCCACTTACCTTAACACTATGTCAGAAGTGTTTATTTTAAAGCTATGCTTTCTAAATTTCTGTACATAATTACATATACACATGTATGTGAAGGAGACTAGATAAATAGATGATAGATAAACAGGTGATAAATAGAAGACAGACAGATAGATAGAGACAGAGGAGGAGGAAGAGTGAGGGAAGGGTAGGGGGAGAGGAAGAAACAGACCTGGCAACATCAAGGCTCTGCTGTGCTGTAAGCTGCAGAGACCAGAATGTCAGTGATCTGTTAAGCTCCCATATTCTCAATTTTAAATGGTAAACTAACTTTATAGCCGTTTCCATCTCTTTCTCTGTATTTCCTTTGACACACATGCTTAGGCTCCAATGGACTTACTAATGGACTAAATCCCATTTCAGCTCACGCCTGCCGCCAGCCTGAAACACCAGCCCATGCAGATGTAAGAGCCATAGACCTCCCCACTTTTGGCTACACCTTGGTGTACACCTGCCATCCAGGATTCTTCCTTGCAGGTGGATCTGAACACAGGACATGCAAAGCAGACATGAAATGGACAGGGAAGTCCCCTGTCTGTAAAAGTAAGTTACTGGTGAGAAGTGAGAGTGGGTCCCTGCAGACCAGGATGAGTGTCAGTTGCCCACCAGGCTCGTGTCCAGGTGGAAGACGCCCAAGTAGTAGCCTCTTGGAGGCACTGTCCATCACCCTCCCCCCAAATCCGTGCTTGCTGTGTGTGAGCTGTGTGTGTGAATGTGTGTGCAGTCTGTGTTGAATGCAGAGGCGGCACAAGCTAAGGAGAGGTGCAGGTCTCATTATTTGCAAATCACATTTTAAGTCAAAGAGAAACACACTGAGTTAAAAGGAAAATAAAATACAGTATGTCTTTGGAAAATATATTTTTTAATGAAAATGGGCAAAGACCACCAGTGTTGGGGAATATATAACATAGGTCTGTTATTTTTGAGACCACAGCTATTTAGTGACAGAATATAAGTTTATGTGTCCTTGACATTGGTTCTGGTTTTTAAACTTATGAAAACAATTAACACCAGAATGATGTACTAATGACTCAGAAAGTTGTGTATTTACATATAAAAGTAACACCTAGTCAGAGCTGACAGCAACACACCTTCAGTTTCCTCACCAAACCACACTTGGACATGATGGCAAAGCAACAGAAACAGACATGACAGAGTGTGATACACCCCAAGCCTTTAGTGGTAGCTTCTTGGAGCCTATGTGAGTTCTCACTTTTCAATTCTGAAAGAAAGAATTCTCTATCTGTGAGTCAGGATTCCCCAGGAAACCCCCTTCTGCCCCTCAGGATCCCCTCTAGAAACCCCCTTCTGCCCTCAGAATTTCAGTAGAAAACCCCTTCTGCCCTCAGAATTCCACCAGAAACCCATTTCTGCCCTTAGGATTCCAGCCCAGAACCCCCTTCGGCCCTCAGGATTCCACCAGAACCCCCTTCTGCCCTCAGGATTCCCCTAAAAACCCCTTCTGCCCTCAGGATTCCACCAGAAACCCCTTCTGCCCTCAGGATGGTACCCTGGAAACCCCATACTACCCCTCAGGATTCCCCTGGAAACCACATTCTGCCCTCAGAATTTCAACCCAGAAACCCCCTTCTGCCCTCAGGATTACCCCAGAAGCCTGCTACTGCCCGTCAGGATTTCTCTGGAAAGCAAATTCTCCCTCAGGATTCCACCAGAAGCCCCTTCTGGCCTCATGATACCACCAGAACAGTCAGGATTCCCCCAGAAACCCCTTTCTGCCCTCAGGATTCCTCCGGAAACCCCTTCGGCCTTCAGGATTCCTTAAGAAATCCTCTTCTGCCCTCAGGATTCCCCTGGAAAAACTCTTCTGCCCTCAGGATTCCAACAGAACCCCCTTGTGCCCTCAGGATTCCAACAGAACCCCCTTCAGCCCTCAGGACTCCACCAGAAACCCCCTTCTGCCCTCAGGATTCCACCAGAAATCCACTTCTGCCCTCAGGATTCCCCTGGAAACCCCATACTACCCCTCAGAATTCCCCTGGAAACCACATTCTGCCCTCAGGATTCTACCACCAGAACCCCCTTCAGGCCTCAGGATTCCCCCAGAAATGCCTTCTGCCCTCAGAATTCCCCTAGAAACCCCTTCAAGCCTCAGTATTCCACCCCGGAACCCCCTTCAGCCCTCAGGATTCCATGAGAAACCCCCTTCTGCCCTCAGGATTCCACCAGAACCCATGTCTGCCCACACGATTCCCCTGGAAACCACATTCTGCTCTCAGGATTCCACCAGAACCCCTTTCTGCCCTCAGAACTCCACCAGAAATCCCCATCTGCCCTCAGGATGGCCCTGGAAACCCCATACTACCCCTCAGGATTCCCCTGGAAACCACATTCTGCCCTCAGGATTCCACCCCGAAACCCCCTTCTGCCCTCAGGATTCCACCAGAACCCAATTCTGCCCTCAGGCTTCCCCTGGAAACCCCCTTCTGCCCTCAGAATTCCCCTAGAAACCCCTTCTGCCCTCAGGATTCCACCCCAGAACCCCCTTCGGCCCTCAGCATTCAACCAAAACCCCCTTCTGCCCTCAGAATTCCCCTAGAAACCCCCTTCTGCCCTTAAGATTGCCCTGGAAACCCCATACTACCCTTCAGGATTCCCCTGGAAACCACATTCTGCCCTCAGGATTCCACTAGAACCCCCTTCTGCCCACAGGATTCCCCTGGACACCACATTGTGCCCTCAGGATTCTACCAGAAACCCCCGTCTGCCCTCAGGATCCCCTAAAGCCCCTTTGTGCCCTCATGATTCCACCAGAAATCCCCTTCAGCCCTCAGGATTCCCCCAGAACCCCCTTCTGCCCTCAGGATTCCCCCAGAACCCCTTCTGCCCTCAATATTCCACCAGAACCCCCTTCTGCTCTCCATATTCCATCAGAACCCCCTTCTGCTCACAGGATTCCCCAGGCAACCTCCTTCTGCCCTCAGGATTTCCCTAGAAACCACATTCTGCCCTCAGGATTCCCCTGGAAACTACATTCTGCCCTCAGGATTCTCCTGGAAATCACCTTCTGCCTCTCAGGAATCCCCTGGAAACCCCTTTCTGCCCTCAGCATTCCACCAGAAACCACCTTCTGCTGTGTAGAAGCCCCCAGAACCCACCTTCTGCCCTCAGGAATCCCCCAGAAACCTCTTTTTGCCCTCAGAATTCCACCAGAAACCACCTTCTACCCTCAAGATTCCACCAGAAATGCCCTTCTGCCCTCAGGATTTCCCTGGGAACCACCTCTGGCAGTGAGGAATCCTCCAGAAACCACCTTCTGCTGGTGGTGAATTCCCTGGAAACCACTTTCTGCCCTCAGGATTCCCCCACCCAGAACACTCTTCTACCCCTCAGGATCCCCCTGGAAACTACCTTCTGCCCTCAGGATTCCCTGGAAACCCCCTTCTGTCAGTGGGGAATACCCAGGACATTACCTTCTGCTGCTGGGAAATCCCCTGGAAACCATCTGCCTGTGGGGAATCCCCCTGAAAACTCCATTCTATTGGCGGGCAATCCCCAGAAACCATCCTCTGCTGGTGGGGAATCCCCCAGGAAACCACATTCTATTGGTGGAAAATTCCCGGAAAACCCCCTTCTGCCCTCAGGATTCCTCCAGAAACTGTCTTCTGCTCCTCAGGTTTCCCCGAAAAAACCCTCTCTCCGGTGGGGAATCCCCCAGAAACCCCCTTCTGCCCCGCAGGAATCCCCTGGAAACCCCTTCTGCCTCTCAGCAATCCCTCAGAAACTTGCTTCTGCCCCTCGGGATTTGGGATTTCCTTGGAATCCCCCTATTTTCTGCCAAAATTCCCCAGAAACAACTTTCTGTCGGAATTCCTTCATAAATCTTCAGTCGAATTCACGTTAGGAATTAAGTCAGTTATGTTTCCCTTTCCCCTCTCTCACTGAAATAGACAAATACATACTTTAAAAAAAAAGTGGTAATTTGTAGTTTGATACAAAACTATGAAATCAAAGAGATTATGAGTTAAGTTGATAGACTAAACATTTTGCAGGGGAAGTATTTTGATGTTCACTGCTAACTGGTGAGTTCATTTATCCGGGTGGGGACTTGGAAAATTGAGATGATTGTAACTCTTTACAAAGTAATTTCATAAATTACTTTTCCCTTGGGGGCAGGAGGTCCCAAAGAAGAGTGAGAAAGGGTATAAACACCCTCCTTTACAAGGCTCTCTGTTGTAGCACAGTGAATGCACAAGTCAGATCCAAATTGATTTCCACTAAGAAACTCAGTTTTCCCACAGAAGCAAAGGACGTTACACCGTGAATATATGGGTTTAAAGTGGAGATGTTTAAGATATTACTACTTTGTGCATTCAAGAAATCTGGAGAAACAAACATTGCTTCGGTTTGACATTTTTTCAAACTTATTCAAAAATAAATGTCTTTTGAAAGTGATAATTTGTCTTTTTACTTGTAGGTAAAGGAGTGAGAGAAGTTAATGAAACAGTTACTAAAACTCCAGGTTTGTATACCAGAACAGTTACAGATTTAAATAAGATGATCTGTTCTCTACTATACTCTGTGCAGCCAAAGAAACAAATTTCTGATTCCTTTAGTCTGTGAACAAATTAAAGTTTCAGTTATTTAAAACACCAAGCCCACACAGGTTCCTGTTTCTCTCATAACCATGGTTTGTTAATGGATTAACAATACTTGACTTAAAAGGAAAACCTCTGCCGTTGTCCCACACTGTTTTACGAAAAGGTACCTTGGGCACTTTGTAGGCAGAAGTGGACATCAGATGTTAAGCCAGAATGTGGTATAACAGAGAGCCTTATAAAGAGGGTTGTGTGCCTCCTCCACACGAGGATGCTACAGTAAACAACGCATCATGACAGCATCAGCTGTGCATCCCAGCAGTTCAGATGTGGGGTTCATCCTTCCCCAAGTATCTCCATCCTCTGCCTCTGATACACTAATTCTCGCTTTCTGTTGTGTGTGATACCTTGCTTAATGCATGCCGTAGCAAACGGGAAAGGGGCAGGTTTATTTCCTAATGAAGATGCTCATTACTCCAAGTCACCTGGCCTGTTGTACCTGTTATAAATTTAGAGAATATTTAAACAATATAGTATGTCCCCAAATTATAATGTAAATCAAGCTTAAAAAAAATACAACAGAAAACACTTAGGTAAGTTGCATTTTCTGGTGTTTTCTGTATTCAGGTTTTCACACTGGTTTCTTAGACATAAACTCTGTTCCAGGATCAAATGTGGAGAGGTTATATGAAATGCTGTAAGTTCAGTCACAGTTGCTGGGTGTTGCATTTAATTCTTAGATGAGGCAAAAAGTTCCAACATGGTTAAAGGAATTCATGCATTGTACACCACGAAGTATGAGACCTACCTTAAATTTTTTTCTGTACTATTCTATGTAAATATTATTTGAAAATCAAACACAGAAATCAGGGTTCTACCCAGGCAACATCTACTTCAGTGGAAGAAAACACAGTGGATGGTGGTGGTGGTGTTTGTTCTGCTTTGTTTACTGGTTTTGTGGGCAGTGAAAAGTCTGCAGGCTCTTTTTAAAATTTGTTTATTTTTAACTGAAGGATAATTGCTTTGCAATATTGCATTGGTTTCTACCAAACATCAGTATAAGTCAGTTATAGTGCTGCTGCAGACTCTACCTCAGTGTACGCTATCCTCTCTGAAGGGAAGTGCTGAAGAAACGGGCCTCTTTGTATGGGCACACAGTCTAGCACCTCCCCTGTGGTGGTTACATTACACTGCAAACCACCAGCAACAGGTCAGAGGACAAGGGCCCAAAAAGATCCCCCATGTCCCCAGTGGTCGCAGCTGAGCACGGTCGAGCTGCCCCGCCGACCTGCTGCTTCTCCTGCTGCCCGGCCCGGCTGGCCCACCTGACCTGCCAACGAGAGGACCTCGGACCTCAGCATTCACAGCTTCCACTGGGTGTGTCCCTTCTGACTAGGGAAAGAGATCTGGATACTGTTTAAAAGGCTATTTATTTTAGAAAAGGAAGACGAGGTGTCTCGGGCTTGCTGATGAAAAGTGGGCCTCGGTGATGCTGCTGACGACGGGCCTGCTCAGCGTCCTGCGCGGTCAGCAGCTGTGTCAGAGGCCTGTGGCAGGTCTCCGCCTCAAACTTGAGTTTTAAAATTATTACTGTTAGGAAGTTGGGTCCATCAAAGCCCTCGCAAGTGCTGACATTGTTCTCTTGTCGGGAGATGTCTTACTGGGTCAGCCTGTCTGGGGAGTCAGGCAAACGTCCAGTGGAGCTGAAAAGAAAAGAGAACCAAGGACCCCGTGCTCCATCCTCCTCATAGTGTGGCCATAAGTGCGTTTGCTGAAACACACTCAGGGAGACAAGCACCTTTCTTTATACCTGGGAAGTCCAAAAGTGCCTTCTGACCAGCCCCACTCACGGTGGATCTCGTCCAACTAAACATCTTACACATATCATGAGACAGAGCAGAGAGAAATTTAGTGGATTCACTGATGTAGATTTACATCAATTCCCCTGTAAAATGTTACAGCAATATTGTAAAAATAGCAGGATTTTATACTTATTAGCAGAAATGTGAAAAGTTTTAATTTCTTTGTAACCAGTGGAAAGAGAGAATAGCTCAATAATCTTTGTAAGAATTCCTGGCCCAGATGAATTGTAATATTTTAAGAAGACAATTTGCCTTTTGTCTTTGGACATCATTTAGTCTAGCTTTCTTACCAGTTCTGGACTATTTCTTATCGGGGGATTGGAGTAGAGCAGAAGAGCTAGATGAGAGGTTGTCTTTACTTACAAAATAAAGATCTTGGGAAATAGAGCATCTTTGTTTCCATAAGCCAGGTCTGTGCAGTCAGAGCGGTGCTGTGAAATGCAGGCTTTCTAAGGGCAGAAGAGCCCTGGCAGATGTCAGTTCCTCTGAGCCTCCCATAGCAAGTGGACTCGGATGGTCAGTGACACAGCAGTAGTGATTTCCGGGTCAGCCTGACTGATGAGACCTTACCTAGTGTCCGCAGTCCCAGTTCACTGCACACGCTGGCCCTGGTGGATCTGGTAACACAGGTGCGCTGGCGTCCAGCCCAGTGACAGATGACTGTCTGCACATCACAGTAAGCTGCCTGCTCCCGGCCCGGCTCACCTGACTCTTATGAACCTGCTGTAAGGAGACACGGAGACAGGTCTTTGTCATCACCATCGTCACTGTCGTGCCATCTTAATGAGCAATGCTATGCCTTCTGTGTGTTAAAACATCTAAGTGTAATTGTTCTGCATGTGCTAACATTTGTCTGTTTTTCCCCCCACAGTTCCTTCAGATGTGTTTTTCATCCATTCGGTGTGGAAGGGATATTACGAATATTTAGGGAAAAGACAGCCTGCGACCCTAACTGTCGACTGGTTCAACGCAACTAGCAGCAAAGTGAATGCGACGTTCACTGAAGCCTCCCAGGGGGAGCTGAAGTTGACAGGTAGGCACCCAGGGGGCTCCCTCACCAGACTCTCCATCAGTCTTTTGGCTGAGCGGGCAACAACACGGGCCAAGTGTGGCTGATGTCACCAGGGCTTTGCACCCGAAGCCTCTCACTAGGTCATCGCAGGGACGGGGGCAGATGGATCTATCTCCTCACTTTAAAGGTTACAAAACCAGTACAGAAAAGCAAATTAATCTGCTCCAGATTACACACAGATCATGTTACATCAAAGATGTAAGATTTATGCCTAGATAGTCACATCTTCAAAATTCAGTTTTGATATGCCCTTGCTGTCATTCTTTAAAACTTGTTTGCTCCTGGTGAGCTTTTATTGATGTGTCTCAGTTTAAAAAAACAATTAAAAGAAAAGAACCAACTCTGGTTTATTTTTAAGCAAGAGACACTTTTAGGTGCTTTATATATATATATATATATATATATATATATATATATACACACACACACACACACACACACACACATATATATACATATATATATTGTTTATTTCCTTCTTGCATCAATCTTGTGATTTAACTATTATTATTAAACACTTTTTATTTTTTTAACTGGTTTAAAAAAAAAGAGATACCCAGGAAAACTAAGCAGCCTTCCTAAGTGACAGGACAGGAGTAGGATTTGAGCTCTGCAGTCAGAATCTAAGTGATTAGAATCTCCAGCCCATGTGGGTTGATACCATCAACCCACAGGACACAGAATCACCTTGAGACTGAATCTACTACCTTTTTTTTTTTCCAAATTATCTCACTTATAACAATGTATCCTTTTTTGTAGACTGACTTCCAAAGGGTTCAGACTGAGTTGTCCACAAGTCCCAGCCCTGGTTCTGAACATAAGGGCCCCCGAGGGGCCCCCACACGTCCCTGAGGACTAGACAGACACGTGGTTCGCCTCCACAAAGGATGAGAGCCGCTCAGGACCCCTCCCACCCCTCACGCCTCACTTCCCTGCTTCCCTGGCTGTTGCTGTGTGTGCTCGGTCACTCAGTTGTGTCCGACTCTGTGACCCCACGGACCTTGGCCCGCCAGGCTCCTCTGTCCATGGGGATTCTTCAGGCAAGAACACTGGAGTGGGTTGCCGTGCCCTCCTCCAGGGGATCTTCCCAGCCCAGGGATCAAACCTAGGTCTCCTGCATTGCAGGCAGATTCTTTACCATCTGAGCCACCAGGGAAGCCCTGGGAAACACCTAAAAACAGTGCACACACTCTGGATTTAAGAAAAGAAAAATAATCCATACTCACAGATTTTTAACAGGTTCTTATTTATGAATTCATGATCTAGGGTCCCCAAAATTGCTTTGCACGTTGACCCTGTGAATGTATAAATGAGATAGACCAGGTGCTCAAATCTAGTCCTGGATCAGAATAAACTAAGAGTAACTGAGGCTTTGTAAAATATTCAGATTTCTTAGGCTCACCCAGGTCCTTTGGATAATATTTTTCTTCATGGAGTTTGGACTTTTTTCCCAAAGGAAATGTCCTCCAGCGTGACTTTGATACAGTTAGGTTTGGATCTGGAGAAAAGTTTGGATCAAGAGTTGTTAAGACTGAGTCCCAGTGGCTAGACCCACCCACCGTGTACAGTCTGACTGCGAAGGACCATACCGGAGGAAGCGCAGGTCATGCTCCTGGAAAGCCAGCCAGGACCTGGTGTCCTGTGGGTGATAAATTTAATCACCATAAAACTCTCCTGAGTACACACATCTTATCTCTACTAAGAGTTTGTGGAAGTGGGGTTCAGAGCTTTAGAGGTTAACCTGTATGCCAAGAACACAGAGCTGCTGATGGTGATGATGGACAGCGGCCCAGGTCCTGGGCTGGTCCTCCCCATCCATGGATCCTTCCTGTCCATGGGTTCCATTCCTCTTGTGTGACTGGCCAGTGGACAGTCTTCCTGCAATGTTTTTAGAGGTCTGTTTCTCTAATGAGAGAAAGTGGGAATTAACTGCTGGAGTTCCTGAAACAGTGCAACCTTCCCTTGAACCTGTCTCTGCACAGAAGGCATTTGGGTTATTATTATTTAATATCTGTTCGTTTCTTTGTTTACTTACCGGTTTGGTTCCTCCTCTGGGTAGGGAACTAGCCATAGCTGCAAACACATCCCCCCATACCCCCACTACACACCCTGACCCCGTGGACAAAACCATTCAGCAGTCATTCAGAGGACCTTTGTCCACCAAGCCATTCATTTCATTTTAATGAGCATAGTTCATCTACATAAGTAGCTATATTTGGGGCTTTTTTTATAGTTTCTCTTTTTTTTAATTGATTTAGAAATATTTACATTTTCCCACACTGAAATTTTGTAAGAATTTTGTGCAAACTCTCCGCGTGTCTGTTCAGCATAGCTGTTTTTATCAAGACATCATTTTCTTAGTGATTCAATATTTTTATAGATTATTCTCCATTTAAAGTTATTGTAAAATATCTGGTATATTACCTGTGCTACACAATATATCCTTCTAGCTTGTTTATTTCATACACAGTAGTTTAATCCCCTCTATAATACAGACCTCTGTCCTCAGAAGTGAGTACAAATGGAATAAAAATGATGAATTTAAAAAACTTAATATAAGTGAATGTATATAATTTTTTTTCCTCCTGTGGCATTAAGATGTTGAATCGCATGAAGCAGACAATACTTACTCGAGACAGACAATGACTTAAATAAGAGATGATTTTTAGGAAAAAAGGAGGACTGCAGCTAAACTTTAAAAATAAAAAGACTAATCACTGTTATTGAAAACACTATCCTCTCTATATAATATTCCACATAAATGGGCCGAGTGCCTACCTTCCTGACCATAAGCATTTCTGCAATGTAAGAATAACCCATGATCCATCTGCTGATGGGCATCTAGTTTGCTTCTATGTCCTAGCAATTATAAACATTGCTGCGATGAACATTGGGGTGCATGTGTCTCTGTCAGATCTGGTTTCCTCGGTGTGTATGACCAGAAGTGGGATTGCTGGGTCATATGGCAGTTCTATTTCCAGTTTTTTAAGGAATCTCCACACTGTTCTCCATAGTGGCTGTACTAGTTTGCATTCCCACGAACAGTGTAAGAGGTTCCCTTTTCTCCACACCCTCTCCAGTATTTATTGCTTCTAGACTTTTGTGTAGCAGCCATTCTGACTGGCATGTAATGGTACCTCATTGTGGTTTTGAACAAAAACCACTACAGTATTGTAAAGTAATTAGCCTCCAATTAGTAATAAAAATAACTAATAAAACTAATTAAATTAATTTATAAATTAAAAATAATAAAAATAAATATAAAACTAATAAAAACAAATTTAAAAAATGATAATGATAAAAAGAATAACCCATGATCCTTTCCTAGGTGTTTACAAAAAGGAGGAGGCCCACTTACTTCTGAAAGCTTTTCAGATAAAAGGTCCAGTGGATATTTTCGTCAGCAACTTTGAGAATGACAACTGGGGACTGGATGGTTATGTGAGTACTTCCTGGAGCGTTTTCTAATCGTCATGTCTGCGCAGAGTTGGGAGCACCAACGGAGATCCCTTCCAAGATGCCCTGGGTCCTCTATGCACCTTGAAAACTCAGGGCCCTCGCCCTGGCCTTGCAGCAGCGACACCCCTTCATCATCTGAGGGAAGAAAGCCGTCTCTGAGACCAGAAAGAAACTGGCCAGAGAGACAGGCTGCTCCTGTCAGACAGAAGAGCCTAGATGCAGACCACACCCAACTCTAGCACTGGGGCCAGACTCTCCCCAAAGCCACAGTAACCGCCCTGCAGGCGCTGAGAGAGCCCCGATGCCCCTTCACAGTGTCTTGCAAGTTAGCTCATAGCTTCTGCACCAGTTCATCATCAGACTTGAGTGTAAAGGGCTTCACATGATACACAGGGGACAGTAGCCGTGACACACTGAGTTTTACGTAATGCAGGCTCTGCGGTAATTTATATGTGTGTCCCCCTTACAAAGGATACTTAACATATAAATAAGGTGTACATTTTACTACAGTTTTGGAGATCAAAATGAGAGAGTTTGTTAGTTGAAAGTTCATATCTTTATTTCTCAATTTTAACTATAAATGGGAATCTCGAAAGGAATGACAAATGTTTAAAAGAATTAACCATTAATGTCTAAATAGGAGAAATAATGTTTATATTGTGATAAAAGAAGAGGTCATGGTTAATTCTTGTCGTTTCCTTCCTTTTCACACGTATCAGGTATCATCCGGACTTGAAAGAGGAGGCTTTACTTTTCAAGGTGACGTACACGGAAAAGACTTTGGGAAATTCAAGCTGGAAAGGCAAGGTATGCTGCACTTACATGATTTTTCAAATCAAATATCAGGTTGGTCTGCAGGTGACTGAGCTAAATGCGGCAGAAAGTGTGACTGGAAAGAAACAGAAACAAAAATAACAGGAGAGACATGTATTTTACAACTGGATGAAAAAATCTTTTTCATTGTCAAGCAAAACAGAAAATATCAGCTGGCATAGATGCAATAAATATGCCAGACACAGAATTAATATCTGTAATATACAAAGAAATACTTTGAAATATGGGAAGAAAGCAAAGTGGAAATTCAAAGAATAAGCAAACTATACTGCCCTAAGAATATGATTAAGAAAGAGTAATTAAAAATGGCCAATAAACTATGAAAAGATATTAACTTGAAAAATATGTATTATGTAACAAAGATAGATCATTTTCAGCTATGAGAATGTCAGATTTGGTGTGGACTAGAAAAAGACACTTGGGTGTTCATTTTTGGTGCGTATGTCAGTAGATGTGTATAATTTAACAATAATCTTTCATAAAAAATTCTATTGCTAAGATTTTTAATCAGACATGTGTGGTGATTTTTTGCATATCCGGGTATGTGTACAGCAGAACTATTTTTTTTTTCGGTTACATTTATTTATTTTTTTTCCTATTTATTTTTTTCATTTATTTTTATTAGTTGGAGGCTAATTACTTTACAGTATTGTAGTGGTTTTTGTCATACATTGACATGAATCAGCCATGGATTTACATGTGTTCCCCATCCTGATCCCCGCTCCCACCTCCCTCTCCACCTGATTCCCCTGGGTCTTCCCATTTATTTTTATTAGTTGGAGGCTAATTACTTTACAATATTGTAGTGGTTTTATAATAGCCAAGACATGGAAGCAACCTAGATGCCCATCAGCAGACGAATGGATAAGAAAGCTGTGATACATATACACCATGGAATATTACTCAGTCATTAAAAAAAATTCATTTGAATCAAATCTAATGAGATGGATGAAACTGGAGCCCATTATACAGAGTGAAGTAAGCCAGAAAGATAAAGACCAATACAGTATACTAACGCATATGTATGGAATTTAGAAAGATGGTAACGATAACCCTATATGCAAAATAGAACTATTCTTAATAGTTGAAATTAGAAATAACTTGAATATCTGACACATATATCATAAATGAATTGCTTCTTACATCAATCTTATGCCATGTGTTACATTAAATATAAGACAGTTTAATTCAATATATGTCATTAGAGAACAAAGATTACAGATTGATGTGGAAAGGTGTTTGTGACTTATATACATGAAGAAGTTTGCTCTAGATAGACAGAAGGGACAAATATGCCTGCCTGCCTTCTTTGTGTCTTTCTCAAGTACTTGATGTATATCTTAGTAATTAGACAAGAAAAATGTATGGAAAAAACCACTAAATGTGAAGCTTACCTCATCCACTTGCTAGTTTTGTGATCCAGGAGGAATTACAACATTCTCAAGCCTATTTTGTCATCTGAAATCTCAGTGGAGAGTCAGTTCCCAGTTGCTGGGAAGATTGAGAGTCAGTATGAGGGTCTGCTTTGTGCTAAAACTCTTCTCGCACGTATCTTTACTCATGTTGCTACTAACACAGATGAGAAGGTGCAACTTATGTAATGAAATGAGTGCCATGCTCATGAATAGTATCAGCTACTTTCTACTTTACTTACAGAATGCTCCTAACGTATTAATTGTACACAGAGGAGTACCGCTGTGTAGAATTTGACGCCAAGCAGTCTTTCAGAGGAACAGGAGTGTATTATTTGGTGATGGTTGTCACTGATGTACTGATTTCATAAAACCTTTATCAATATCCTGAGGGATTCCAAAGGAAATATATATCAAACTGTATAATATCATGCTTAAAAAAAAAAAAAAAAACTTGACCAAAAGAGATAATTAATTATAAAATACTCCAAACCCACCTTTCCAAATTAAGAACTTTTACATAGAAGAGCTTTAAATTACAATGTCAGCCATGGCTGAGATGATGCTTTCAATGGGGTCACATTATTTTGAGATAATGAAAATAGGCCGGCACTAATGATGGTGAAGTTTTCTCTTGCTCTGAGCCAAACCCTGTGGTTATCTGCCCTCCTTTCTCCAAGGCACACGCTCTAGTAATTCTGTCTAAGGACACCCCAGCGAGCCGTGCACAATACTCTGTGGATGGCAGAGTTTACTGATCTAGTCAGCCTGACCAGAATCATCACTTTGTTGTTGAGAATTTTTTTTGCACTGCCCCATTTCTTTTTAATATAACAAAAGAACAGCTTGCTTTAACAAGTGATCTTCTCACGTGATGATGAGCTTATTGTCAGGAAAAACAATTTGGCTTACAAAATAATTTGAATCACAAGCAAGTCTCCCATTCAACTAATGAGGAAAAGTCTATGTGTAAGTAATGCTTCGACAACAACCATTCATTTCGGAGTTATGGCTACACTCTATTTTTATGGATAAAAATAAACAACCTCTTAATTGTCTCCAGTCAGTAGATAAATTGAAAAAAATGTGATTATCTTTAAATGGATACTAAAGCAAGTTAGTTTGAAAGGCAACTCCAATGCAAAAATTGTGTAAGGAACAAAAATAAATTGGTTTCCCCATTAAAATCAAAGCCCCCAGGACCTCCCTAGTGGTCCAGTGGCTAAGACTCCATTCTCCAATGGGGGCCCAGGTTTGATGCCTGGTCAGGGAACTAGACACTGCATGCCACAACTAAGATGCAGAACAGTCAACCAAATAAAAATAAATATTAAGAAAATCTAAGCCCCCCTGCTACAGAATGTGAGAGAGTACAAGCCATGTATCTACTCAGGAACTTGTATCCAGAATATATAAACCCTATGGCTAAGGAGTACACGTTTCAGTTCAGTCGCTCAGTCGTGTCCGACTCTTTGCGAACCCATGAACCACAGCACGCCAGGCTTCCCTGTCCATCACCAACTCCCAGAGTTTGCTCAAACTCGTGTCCATCGAGTCGGTGATGCCATCCAACTATCTCATCCTCTGTCGTCCCCTTCTCCTCCTGCTTTCAATTTTTCCCATCATCGGGGTCTTTTCTAATGAGTTAGTTTTTCACATCAGGTGGCCAAAGTTTTGGAGTTTCAGCTTCAACGTCAGCCCTTGCAATGAATATTCAGGACTGATTTCCTTTAGGATGGGCTGGTTGGATCTCCTTGCAGTCCAAGGGACTCTCAAGAGTCTTCTCCAACACCACAGTTCAAAAGCATCATTCTTCAGGGCTCAGCTTTCTTTATAGTCCAACATCCATACATGACTACTGGAAAAATCATAGCTTTGACTAGATGGACCTTTGTTGGTGAAGTAATGTCTCTGCTTTTTAATATGCTGTCTAGGTTGGTCATAGCTTTTCTTCCAAGGAGCAAACGTCTTTGAATTTCATAGATGCAGTGATCATCTGCAGATTTTGGAGTCCCCCAAAAATAAAGTCTCTCACTGTTTCCATTGTTTCCCCATCTACTTGCCATCATGGGATCAGATGCCATGATCTTAGTTTTCTGAATGTTGGGTTTTAAACCAACTTTTTCACACTCCTCTTTTACTTTCATCAAGAGGCTCTTTAGTTCTTCAGTTTCTGCCATAAGGGTGGTGTCATCTGCATATCTGAGGTTATTGATGTTTCCCCTAGCAATCTTGATTCCAGCTTGTGCTTCATCCATCCTGGCATTTCTCATGATGTACTCTGCATATAAGTTAAACAAGCAGGGTGACAAAATATAGCCATGATGTACTCCTTTCCTGATTTGGAACCAGTCTGTTGTTCCATGTCCAGTTCTAACTGTTGCTTCTTGACCTGCATACAGATTTCTCAGGAGGCAGGTCAGATGGTCTGGTATTCATTTTCCACAGTTAGTTGTGATCCACACAGTCAAAGGCTTTGGCGTAGTCAATAAAGCAGAAGTATATGTTTTTCTGCACTCTCTTGCTTTTTCAATGATCCAACAGATGTTGGCAATCTGATCTCTGGTTCCTCTGCCTTTTCTAAATCCAGCTTCAACATCTGGAATTTCATGGTTCATATATTGTTGAAGCCTGACTTGGAGAATTTTGAGCATTACTTTGCTAGCACGTGAGATGAGTGCATTTGTGCAGTATTTTGAACATTCTTTGGCATTGCCTTTCTTTGTGATCGGAATGAAATATGACTTTTTCCAGTCCTGTGGCCACTGCTGACTTTTCCAAATTTGCTGGCATATTGAGTGCAACACTTTCACAGCATCATCTTTTAGGATTTGAAATAGCTCAACTAGAATTCCATCACCTCCACTAGCTTTGTTCATAGTGATATTCCCTAAGGCTGACTTGACTTCTCATTCTAGGATGTCTGGCTCCAGGTGAGTGATCACACCATCGTGATTATCTGGGTCATAGAGATCTTTTTTGTATAGTTCTTCTATGTATTCTTGCCACCTCTTCTTAATATCTTCTGCTTTTGTTAGGTCCATACCATTTCTGTCCTTTATTGTGCCCATCTTTGCATGAAGTGTTCCCTTGGTATCTCTAATTTTCTTGAAGAGATCTCAAGTCTTTCTCATTCTATTGTTTTCCTCTATTTCTTTGCACTGTTCGCTTAGGAAGGCTTTCTCATCTCTCTGTGCTATTCTTTGGAACTCTGTATTCAAATAGGTATATCTTTCCTTTTCTCCTTTGCCTTTAGTTTCTCTTCTTTTCTCAGCTATTCATAAGGTCTCCTCAAATACACGTTTAGCAGGCAAACAACCTAATTAAAACACTGGCAACCAGTTTGAATACACATTTCTCCAAAGAGATAAAAATGACCAACAAGCAAATGAAAAGATGCTCAACATCATTAATCATTGGGGAAACACAAATCAAAGCTACCTCACACCCACTTGGGTGGCTCAGACCACAATGACAAGAAACAAGTGGAGGCAAGATGTGCAGGAATTAGGAGGCTCATACCGGGCTGATGTGAAAGTGATGATGGCGCAGTTGCTGTGGAAAACTGCCTGGCAGTCGTTCATCGGGTAGCTGAAACATGGGGCTACCACAGGGGTCAGCATTTCCACTCCAACACATATGACAAGAGAACTAGGAGACACATGTTCACACATAAACCCATACATGAATGTTTATACCAGCGTATTTCCCAGTTGTCCAAATGTGGAAACAATCCAAGTGTCCATCAGCATGTGGCACATGTGCACAGTGGATGTTATCTTGAAAATGTCATGCGAAATACGAGAAGCCACTCACCAAAAAACACATACTGAGTTCTTGTATTTATATGCAGTATCCAGAGTGGCCGAATCTATACAGACAGAGAGTACAGCAGGTTGCCGAAAGCTGGAGCCTGGCAGAAGGAGGAGGAGGAGGGACTGCTGAGGGGCCATGTTCAATTTTAGGGGCAACAGCAGTGTTCTCCCATAGGTTGTGGCGATCACTGCAGCATCAAACCCCACATTTTTACTAGTAAAAAAGAAAACCCTGAAATTAAAAGGGTGAGTCCTTGCACCCTTGCATTAAAAGGGTGAATTCTATAGTATGTGCATTTCTTTCAGTAGTGCTCCAGCCTATAACGTGAAAAGACACTCACCTTCATTCTTAAGAAGCACAAGTGAGAAAATAGCTGCACGCTGCGTCTGATGTCCTAGGGCAGCAGCAGTGGTGATAATGTGCAGAAGGGGGGCAGCGAGAGGCAAGGACGGAGGTGGGGCATGGGCGGGGGGAGACGGGACACAGTGTGCAGGTCCCTTCTGAGATGGGCTGGGAGGAAATCGGGAAGCCACTTTGTAGAGAGACTAGGTAAGACTGAGCAACGCTACGAGGTACACGTTCAGTTAGGCAGTGCTTCTACTTCTTAAGAATCTGTCCTGGATATTCAGCCTCCTGCTGATGCATCTCTGTAGAAAGAGGATTTCATGGTGGCATCACAGAGAACTACTAGAAACGGCCCAAATGTTCTTCAATGGCAGATTGGCTAAATAAATTCTGCTTTAGCCAATTAATAGAATACGGCACACCTGAAAACAATTACATTCACATGTGCAGATGGAAGAACTTCACAAATATATGGTTAAGTTTAAAAAGGCACATTTTTAAAAATGTAAATAGTATCCCCATATTTTAGGAAAGTAAGAACAAAGAAACAGTCACAAATATTAATAGTACACTGGGGACTTCCCTGGTGGCCCAGCAGCTAAGACACTGCCCACCCAATGCTGGGGGCCCTGGTTCCATTCCTCATCAGGGAGCTAGATCCCGCATGCCGCAACTAAGACCCGGTGCAGCCAAATAAATACATACAAAATATATATATATATATACACACACACACACACACACTCTATACTAGTACATTATGTGAAGGACGCTAAAGCACAAACAAAAGCAAAACCGAAGACCTTGTTAATCATAAAGAGGAAAACTAGTGCAAAGGGCAAGGCATGACCCTTTATGTCCATCATCTTCGTATTTATTTCTATATCTGCTTATGCCACTTTAATTAATATCATGTACATGTATTACCCTTTAAATTATTAAAACACGGGTAAATAACTGAAATTAACTAGGAGCTCCAGACAGCATAATAATTTCAGAGTCAAGTCAGGAGTTTAATTCAAAAAGACCTTTCATGTTGCCCTTTGTCTTGATGTGAGGTCTCCTGTGGCAGGTCCATTATCCAGGATTTTATTAATTGGAAACCTGAAATCTGTTACGGCCAAAAATATATAGTCTTGCTCACAGATAACAGAAAGTGGCTTTGGTTAACTTAGCAGACTACAAATTTATCAGGATGAGCAGAGATGCACAGAATTATAAACACCTGGAGAATGAGCCACGGTAACGTAATGGAAACCAGCAGATACTGAACCACTACAAAGACAGCACCATTTTTTCATTTCTCAAATATGTACTGAGCAACTGTTATGTTCGAGGTTCTACTGTAGGAACTGGGGATTTAAGAGGAAAGCTGGCCAGACAACTACCCAGGCATCATGCAACCAATTTTCTAGTAAATGTGGGTCCTGGGGAAACTGTGCGGCTAAAGTTCTAAGTAGCTGACATGTCCTGCCATTTCATTCTCACAATAAATCTCTGAAGCTGGGCCCTTTGAGCAGCACTGGCTTCTCCCTGCTGGACAGGGTGGCTGGGGTCACTGCTGCACCCGGCCTCCAGACTGGACAGGCCTCTACTGCTGCGGCTGGAACCACCACCACCCCCAGGAAGCTCTTGATGCTGTCCCCAGGGCTCTAGCCGCACCACAGCCCCAAGTCTCTGCATCACTCATGCTAACCCCGTGCCCAGGGAGGGAGCACCCTGGTGGCTCTGCTCACAAGCCCATCACCTGGGTGCTGAGAACAAATATCTGGCATCCCCCATGCATGGCAGCTGGTGAATGCACCTGAAAATGAAAAATCTGAATCATACATGCTGATACAGGAGGATCACAAAAAGATATGGTTGATTTACAAGGTGCCAACATCCAGGATAAAATATGTTTACATAAGAACTGGAGGTGGTAGGGTGTAGCATAATCCTGCATCTACTGAAGGTGTGTGTGTGTGTTCGGTCGCTCAGTCGAGTCCAACTCTTTGCGACCCCATGGACTGTATAGCCCACCAGGCTCCTCTGTCCATTGGATTCTCCAGGCAAGAATACTGGAGTGGGTTGTTATGCCCTCTTCTAGGGGATCTTCCCGACCCAGGGATCGAACCTGCATCTCCTGCATTGGCAGGAGGATTCTTTACCACTAGTGCCACCTTGGGAAGCCCATCTACTGAAGGAGATGACAATATTATTTTTAAGTTTTTATGAAAAGTTCTTTAAAAGGCTATTTAATTATTTTAAATATTTGATTACTTATTTGTATTTGTGTTTTGTAAAAAAAAAAAAAAAGGAACAGAAAACATCCCATAAATTCTGGAAATATACTTTGAAATGAGGTCAGCTTCATTTTACAGTTCTGCTATATTCAGATGACCCGTCATAATTAACTACACACATGCATTGAGTGGTTCCATGCAATTAAGTCAAATACATTTCAAAATTGTGTTTTGTAAGTAAATTCCTCAAGAATAAACTTATTTGGCAATAATCCCTTGATAAATGTTCTCTGATCTGAACTTTTAGTGTTTGCTTCTTCCTCAGTGCTGTGTGGGAGAAGGCAATGGCACCCCACTCCAGTACTCTTGCCTGGAAAATCCCATGGGCGGAGGAGCCTGGTAGGCTGCAGTCCATGGGGTCGCTAAGAGTTGGAATGAATGAGCAACTTCACTTTCACTTTTCACTTTCATGCATTGGAGGAGGAAATGGCAACCCACTCCAGTACTCTTGCCTGGAGAATCCCGGGGACGGGGGAGCCTGGTGGGCTGCCGTCTATGGGGTCGCACAGAGTCAGACAGGACAGGACTGATGCGACTTAGCAGCAGCAGCAGCAGCAGTGTTGTGCAGAACTGTCCACTTTGGAGATACACAAGCTAATGATCATATCGCCTGCCTGGTGTCTGAGATGTGTATCCTTGCCTTCCCTTCTAATGGACCGAACTCATTTTATAGAAACTTCCTTTATAAAATTGACATGCATTCTTTGATGATTTCTAAATTCATAATGAATTTTGAAATCTATGCCAATAAAGGTAGATTGCACCAAAATATTCACACGTGATGGGTCTCCATGGTGGCTCAGATGGTAAAGAATCCATCTGCAGTGTGAGAGACCTGGGTTCAATCCCCGATTTGGGAAGCTTCCCTGGAGAAGGGAACGGCTACCCACTGCAGTATTCTGGTCTGTAGAATTCCATGGATAGAGGAGCCTGGTGGGCTACAGTCCATGGGGTCACAAAGAGTCAGACATGAAGGCGATTCCACTTCTATAGAGACCTGGACTTCTTGTGTAATTTCAGTGACTTGTCCTGGGGCGGGAGCAAACGGCACATGCTACCCACATCTATAGACAGGTACAGCCCTATAGATGCTTCAGTTAGACTTTACACAAATGTGAGTCTCTACAGCCATGAGCAAAAGCCAGTATGACCACAGCCCCCTTTGCAGTTCTCACAATGGAAAGACGACACTCTCAGTGTTGACGGTCAGTGAGGAACCACCAGCCTTTTCTGTGTTAGTCCTTAAGATGGATGTTAAAATCTTTGAAAACAGTGTCAGCTGCTTCCCAACGGAGTGGGAACACTTTCTGCTTCTTGGGGAGTCTGCCTTTGTGTATAAAGCCCACTGTAGCTCTGTCTCTGTGTGAGCAGGAGGACGCTGACGGCAGCCTGACGCTCCCTTTCTTTTCCAGACCCCGTGAGCTCCGACCAGGACTCCTCCGGGCAGTACCACGGCACCAGCAGTGGCTCTGTGGCGGCTGCCATTCTCGTTCCGTTCTTCGCGCTCATCTTATCAGGGTTTGCATTTTACCTCTACAAACACAGGTACCGTCGCCCCGCCGTCGGTTTACAGACGCTGCGCCTCTCCCCACGCCCTGGCCCTGCGGTCCTGACGGCCTGTCCCCCCTCTTGTCTCCCGCCCCAGGACGAGACCCAAGGTCCAGTACAACGGCTACGCCGGCCACGAGAACAGCAACGGGCAGGCCTCCTTTGAGAACCCCATGTACGACACGAACTTAAAGCCCACCGAGGCCAAGGCCGTGCGCTTTGACACGACTCTGAACACGGTGTGCACCGTGGTGTAGCCCGCGGGCGGCCGCCTCATAGCCATACCTCCGACGACGGACAGCAGGGACCACAGGTGCCACAAACCCTCCCCTCCGGCCCGGCCCCTCCCGGCCACGCGGGGGACGCGGGCCACAGGCGGGCCTCGTCCCGGGAGCGGACCCGCCGCCGCCCTGCCGCGGCCCCGGGGCGCGGAGGAGGGCGCGGCCCGGGACGCGTGGCCTTGCCCAGCAGCCCTGCCCGCCTGCTGTGGCCCAGCTGCCTCTCAGCGCAGCCTCGGCCGGACGGCCTCTGGGCCACACGTGGTAGCACCGCAGTATGGGTTCATTGTTTTGTTTTTTTTTAATCCCCATGAATATTCTGGAAAAAGAAAAAAAAAAAAAAAGCCCTCCTGAAGAAGACACCTTTCCGGCAGCCTCACACACCTGCAGACGCTTTGCGCCGTCCTCCCCGAGACCGGCAAGCTTCGAAGGCCCCGCAGCTCACCTCGGGGCCACCCCAGGGCCATCTGCAAATTTCCCAGTCAGCTGTTCTCTCGCAGAATTTTTGATGCACAATTTTTTGCACTAGTGTGTTATGAATGACTAAGATTCTGATAAAAAATAAACTATTTACATGGGGTTTCTACACACTATCCATTGTATATAAGCATCCTGCCATACTGTCAAGCTAAGCATTCCAGCTTCAGTTTAGTTAGCGTGTGAGAAAAAAGAAAAAAATATCCCCAGATATGGCACAGGTTTTAAAACGAAAAATAATATCGAAGAGATTTATTTTATTACTGCTTTCTTTTAGCTTCACAGCTGTGTTGAATTCATTGAGAAAGAACAGAGGCCTTTTATTTCCCACATCCTTTCTTTAGTCTTGTCCCCATCCCATGATCGTAGATATTCCACTACTTCATAGCAGGAGGTCTGCAGCACTTTCCAAGTGCCGTGTACAGATGTGAATAGTAATTTATTTTAGGTCGCTCCTGACCTGCCTGTGGGTTTGGGTTCACCACACAGTCTTCCTGTCCATCCTCTGCTGTGATTTCTCTCTTTCGCTGCCATCCCTCTCATTTTCTGTTAAAGGACCGTGTGTTCCTGGGACGCAGTGGAAAAGTTTCGGGATGATCAAAATAGTACATGTTCCTTTAGAGGCAAGGAAAAGTCACACCCACTCTTCTTTCCTGATGACACAGATATTACTATTATAGATTTCTTCTGTTTTATGCTATATAATCCCAGATGGAAAGAAAACCTTGGTGATTTTTTATCTTCACAGGTAAATTATGAATCACAGTATAAATAAAGTAGGTGTGACTCCCCAGGCAGTAAAAACCCAGACAGGAAGCAGAAAATGCGGCCGTGAGGATGTTTACATAATAAACTCAGAGATCATGTTTATTTTTACTTACAGTTGTTTGATTAAAAAAAATTTTTTTTTGCTTTGAAAAGGCAAGGCGTACGTTATTATCTGAGTTTTAAGTATGCATTCCACTTACTGAGAAGGTCCCCTTTGTCCATCCTTGGCAGCATCGGTAGAGACTTGGTTCTTGAGGACATGTTGACATGTAGCTTTAAGACTGATGTATGTGTTTGTTACATGTTTCGATGCAGGGCTTGAAAAGTGAACAATGAAAAACACAGATGTCAGGATAATAGCTCATTCTTTCAAAAGCTTCAATCTGAACATTTCAGTTGCTCTTACCCATGGGGCACTCACGGTCCTGCTGCCTGTTTGAAGGGCACAGCTGTCGGGAGGCGTGGCCAAGCTCTGTGGCCCCGCCTCTCCCGGCCTCTCCCACCCGCAGCATGGAGCTCCAGGGTTCGCCCTGGCCAACCTGGCAACGGGACCAAGCGGGCTTTGCAGCCTGGAGTCTTCCGGCTTCTTCTCCTTAGGCCAGATGAGGTCAGTCAGAGGCAGGCTCCTCGCACACCCAGGGAGCTGAAGTAAAGAGAAGACAGGAGGAAGCCGTCGCGTCTTTGTGTGCAGGGGAGAACAGGGTTACTATACATATGAGGTGTATATATATACATACATATAGATAAATATAATAGCGTGTACATATGCGGTTTGAGTCATTCAAACTAGGTGCAAAATGCTGACTTCAGAGTCTGAATCAGTGTCTCTCTCCACATCCCTGACCTGCTTGCTGGTCAATGACGTTACGAAACCCTGACACGACAGGACATACCTACATACAGGAAACCACATATCAGATCAGACGTGATTCTCCTTTGTGTGCACACTCAGAGTGTCCTCAGGTGCCCGTTTGGAGCATGTTGTTAAAAAAAAGTGCCCCATGAAATTCCTGCGCGAGAGTCCTGCCCAGTTTCTCCCCAGGCTGTGTGCAGTGTTGATCAGATTCCCGCGAGGTGCTGGAGGTCCGGTCCAAGCCGTCGGCACGTGCGCCCTCCGGTCCGGCTGCAGGATTGTTTCCGGGAGCAGCCAGAGGCCGAGGAGGGCGGGAGCCCCGGACAGGTCCTGTGCTTCAAAGCTGTTCAAACTGCTGCTTGTCCCACACATCTTGCCTTTCTTCAGGCTAGCTGCAATAATTTTTTTCTTCTGTAAAATATTTTGTAAACAACCACAAAAAAAAAAAAAAAAGCTATTATAAAAAAGGGGAAAGAACGCTGGCATTACGATCAGGAAACCATCGCCATCAGCCACCCGTCTCGCCACCTCGCCACATGCTGCTGACATGAAGTAGGTGCAAACGACCTTTTTGTACAGAGATATATTTTTTATGAAGAATTTGTAAAATTATTAAATATGCTGTAATTTTTTGATTAATGTAGGTAAATTGTTAAAAAAAATAAATGTTTTTACAATACAAAACTGTAATTTTCCCAATAATGTACAATGTACCATCTCTAGCTGACGTTCAGTTCCGATCCTATTACACATGTATTAATATTAAAGTGACCTGTTAAAATGAACAGTTATCTTTTTTTGTCAAAAAAAAATTATACAGAGAGTGTAATATAGCCTGTGCAATGCCACCTATCTTTAAAGCAAATCAGAGTTCTAATTAAATATTTAATTTTAGATTTCTATTTTTTGGTGTGAATTTATTTTATCTTTAATAGATGCCTGCGAGTCTCTGGAAGGGGAGGGAAAGAATGAACAAATTAGTGATGGTAATTCACTGTATTTAGAACGAGAGTCAATACTTTTCCCAAGATACAGCATCCCCGTTGCGGTTAATAAAGAGCACATCTATGAAAAGCACTGATACAGAGAAACAGAGGCTGATAGACTTCTTGATGGTTTTTGAGTTAAAATCAGTGAGAGCTTTCAGTTCCCTCCAAACCAAAGTCAAGCCTACACTTTTATGATTAAAAAAAAAAAAAGTGTGAGTTCTTTCAGTAAGGCTTCACAACACTGAAAACGCCATATAAGAAAACACAGACAGATTTCATTGAACATTCCAAGGGTCATGCACGAAGAAGGCTCAGAGAACACCCCTCAGGACCCTGTGGACAGCAGAGCCAGCTCCCTGCTCACTTCTGGGCTGGGGGGACACAAAGCTTTCTGAATCCTTGGTGTCAGGTGGGGTGTTGTGCAGTTAACCAGATGATATAGTCATTTTCCTGAGAATCAAGTCACCACACAACAAAAAAACAACCCAAGAAGAGCCCCGCTGTGGCTTCCAAGTAACAAAGGTTTGTCATCCAGCCTAGTGTGTAGGTCTCCTAGGACCAGTGGATGTCTTTAAATGCCAAGGGCTAGGACCTTGCAGGAAAACCAGCTCCAGACACCCACAGACATTCAATATAATCTAACAAAGTAGGTTTTACCACTGATTCTATAGATGACCAAGCAGAAATCCAGAGACATTAGTGAGATTATCCAAGTATGCAAAGCTCAGCGATGCTGACGTTAGAGGCCAGTTTTCCCTTGCTTTAACATTCTTCTTTGCCATTTGCTTTAACATTCCTGGGGCGGGGAAATCCGTCTGCTCTGCCTGGAGGGTGGGGTTGCAGCACACGGCCTGCACGGGGGAACTTCAGGAGCTGTTGGGAGACTGAGCACACAACCAGCCATGGGCGCACACTCGCTCTGAACGCTCACAGGGGCCCCTTCCGTGAAGGCCTGTGAGGTTCACACTCTCACCAGCTGGGAGCCCAGCACACAGCGATGCAGCCGTGGGTGCCAGGCAGAGGCTCCTGAGAGCATGAGATGAAATCTGACTGCCTCCTGGTCTTGGGGGAATCATTGTCACGGAACGACAGCAGGTTTCGACCAAGGCAAAGTGCCCAGAATGTCAGGTTCACGTCTCTGGACATCACTGCTTCTGAAATGCAGCTCAGCTTCTTTTCTTCGCATGGCAGAGCCCGGGGAACAGCCTCCCCATGACAGTTTGTGGGGTATCAGCCTCGATTCCCCCACCACCCTGAGCCCGGAACCTCCTCCTGGGGCCAGGGGCAGGCTGGAGCCTTGAGGGCCATGGCTCAAGCCCGGGGCACTTTTGCCTGATATGAGGGGTCTCCCAGCAGCTTCCAGAAACCAGCCACCCCTCCCCCTTCTCCATCACCCCTGGCCCAGGTGCTGGGCTGCTCTCTCCTGGGTGCCCCCCACACCCTTCCAAAATTCTTCTGTTCAGGACGTTCACACTTGTGCTTCCGCTCCTGTTCAGGAACTCGGTGGCTGTGGCTACAACTGATCAGATCCAGAAGGTGCCTCCTCCAGGGCCGCGCTGACACAGCCTCGGAGCTAGACGACCACTCCTGCCCCCAGCACAGTTTCATTGCCAACACGGGAAGAACGATAGCCCTGACTGTAAACCCAGCAGCTGCCTTCTGTCTTTGCTGAGGAACAGTCACCAGAGGAGCAAGCAGTTCCTCATGGGGAGTCGCTCACTGGAGAACAGCAGAGCCTGGGTCCAGCGATGCCCCACAGGTGGTCAGTCTTTCTGCTCCAGTGCTCCGGGAAGTTTGTGGTCATTGAAAGTCCAGGTAAACTAATATTTTCTCTTCTCAATGTGATGTGTTCTAGAAAATTAAAGACAGCACTTGAATGGAAATTTAAAAGAAAAAAGATAGTCAACCACAGTCACTAGAAGTCGAAATTGGGCCAGTGATATACGTAAAGAAATACTCCATATTCAAGGTTTGTTCTCCATGGGACACTAGTACATCTTCTCCCAGACAACTGTCCTGGCTTGCCATGACAACTTTTTAGGGAAGATGCCCTTAGTGTCTAAGAAGGCCATAAGACCTGCTGATTCGACAAGTGTTTATTCAGTATTTACTAAATATCAAAATTGAGATTAGCTTTGGAGACCTCAAGATTAAAAAAAAAAATAGCAAAGTCCAGGCTCCTAAGAAAAGTCCAGTCCAGGAGAGGCAAACAGTCGCAGTAAATATGGTTGCTATGTGGTTGGTACATGCATTTGTCTGTCTGCTCAGAGTGATGTATCACAGGAAAGGATACCTAATATTTCTGGGGGCAGCATAGGTGGGGAGATTATTGAGGAAGGCTTCCCAGGAGCTGTTAAGAAGGAAATCCAAATGCCTGAGGTAAGGAAGAGACGACACCAGCCACATCTCTCTTTCTTGGCTTTTCTATCAAGAAAGCCAACAATTTCACAAAGCTCCCCATCTCCCCCCCACCACCTTCAACAAACTTCAATTTCCATCTCATGGCCCAGAATCTGGCCACAAGACACTCAGGGATGCAAAGAAAGGTGGAGAAATAGACAATGGAAACTTCAGTAACATTAGGACTCATCACTTTGGGGGTGGGTCAGGAAGTCCCCAGTGACCATGTGGTTTTTGGTGGTAACAAAAATAAACTGCTTTAAGACATTTTCATCCTTTGAGAATAAATAAAAGATCCCATGTGTTTACCCCCTAAACAGAAATCAGACGCTGAGACTCAGCCATGAGGATCCATGCTCACTCACTCAGCAATTCTGCATCACTGTAGGGCCTCATTATACATATTGCTTCCCTCTAGCCCACCCTCCCCACTCTTTGTTGTTGTTGTTAATTTGAGGCTTTAAAACAAAAAGACAAAGACAAAAATAAGTTTATGAATACATGTATATACTAATTTAGAGAAATTTCTTTATGGGTAGGGTAGCGCTCATTCAGTAGCATTCTCCCACTAGATAGGAGAATTTATACATAAATAAATTATTCATAAATAAATAAATTTATACATAAATAAATAAATTTATACATAAATAAGATTTTAGTAGGAAAATGATTTACACTGAAGTCACCTTTTCTTTTTGCCGTGGGGAAATGTGTGCACATGTGTGTGTGTGTGTGTGTGTATTTAAAAGACTCAAGCAGATGTTTTCACAAAGAAGCACAGCACATTTAATAGTGTATGCCTTTGTGAACAGTTAGCTATGTTGGCATGTGGTTTTTATTACACAGAGAGCAATTTAACGACGTATGGAAAAGTCAAACATATGTTGTTCTAGCTGTCACATCAGCTTAAGAAGTAGTTATCGTAGCTTTCTACATATTTGTTTTGAGTTACAGGTAGAAAAATGAATTTTCTTTCCCTCACTGCTATGTTTGAGTCATAGACTCTAGTGGCAAATCTGAAATAAGATAAAAAGAAGACCTGTGCTTTAGAGTTTTGTATCAATTTTATCCAGATGCCTACTGAAATTTTTCAAAAAATTAATCAGATACATACTTATGCTTTTAGGCATTATTCACATCCAAGCAACATTTAGCTGGTAATGTCTGTAAAATTACAACTAGCCAAATAAGAAAGTCATAGACCGTTTGTGAAATGCATCTGCATTAACCACTAACCAGGGAAATGAAGAAAAGCTTATTGTTTTAAAAACATTGTGATTGAAAATAACTGCAAGTTAACACAATGAAGGGCTGTTACAAACCAGTTGGGTGAGGAAGAACCACCAGCCTGCTTCACAAAGCTGATGAGGCTACAGTAAACCCCACACCACTCTGGGTATGCAATGGTGGATTATGTTGCAGTTGGATAGTATGGGTCAATAATCTTCATGGGGTTGATAGATCTGACCTGTTAATATTACGAACGAAACCAAATCCTAAAAAAAGTAAATCTGTAAGAAAACAAAGGACAAATCTCTACATTAGATAGATATCAATATAATAGATGGCTACATGTACATATCTGTAATTGACTAAATGGCAAAAATAAATGAAACAAATGTTTGAGAGCAGAAAAAGTCACAAAACTGAAAGTAAAATTGCATAAATACTATTCAGCCATTAAAAATGTTTACTGTGCTGTGCTTAGTCGCTCAGTCATGTCCAACTCTGCACGACCCCATGAACTATAGCCCGCCAGGCTCCTCAGTCCATGGGGATTCTACAGGTAAGAATACTGGAGTGGGCTGCCATGCCCTCCTCCAGGGGATCTTCCCAACCCAGGGATCAAACCCAGGTCTCCTGCATTGTAGGAGACTCTTTACTGTCTGAGCCACCAGAGATGCCCATGAATACTAGAGTGAGTGGCCTATCCCTTCTCCAGGGGATCTTCCCGACCTAGGAATCAAATTTGGATCTCCTGCATTGCAGGTGGATTCTTTACCAGCTGAGCCACAAGGGAAGCCCAAAATTGTTTACTATAAGATCCCATAGCAACATAACATAGATAAGGGCACTGTGAAATTTAGAACTGATTTATGTGACAACTGTAACTAGAATAAGCCACCAAATGACCAGAAAAAGCAGGAACTAGAGTCCTGTGTGTCTTACTGGAGGGCAGCAGACTATGGATGTTAATGTTTCACTGGGTTTGCTGTAATGTTTTAAGAATAAAAATGGGAAAATAACATGTAGAAAATCAATGAACAAGAGTGAAATAATCTTTTCCAGTTACTAAATTTACTGATAACAACTTAAAATCTGGCCTACTGGAAACAGCTGACCGTGGAAGATCCCCCTACGTACACATCAGAGTCATGGATGGGGCAGTTACAGATTCTCAGAGAGATGTGGAGGCAATTTATAATTACCTACTTTCTGACAGTTCAACTGCACAAAGCTTTAAAAATCGGTGTCATTAATTTTTCAGTTCTAAACAATTTTTGTATCATGATATGAACTCCCAATTCAATTAACATTTATATTTGGTCAATATTTCACATTTTATGAAAGAACTTAGTCTTGGAGTACTATCATAGTTTCTTTTTTTTTTTTTTGCCCATTTTTTATTTTTTTTTAAATTTTAATTGGAGGCTAATTACTTTATTTTATTATTTTTTTTTCCTTTTTTTTTTTCAGTGGGTTTTGTCATACATTGATATGAATCAGCCATAGATTTACACGTATTCCCCATCCCGATCCCCCCTCCCACCTCCCTCTCCACCCGATCCCTCTGGGTCTTCCCAGTGCACCAGGCCCGAGCACTTGTCTCATGCATCCCACCTGGGCTGGTGATCTGTTTCACCATAGGTAATATACATGCTGTTCTTTCGAAACGTCCCACCCTCACCTTCTCCCACAGAATTCAAAAGTCTGTTCTGTATTTCTGTGTCTCTTTTTCTGTTTTGCATATAGGGTTGTCGTTACCATCTTTCTAAATTCCATATATATGTGTTAGTATGCTGTAATGTTCTTTATCTTTCTGGCTTACTTCACTCTGTATAATGGGCTCCAGTTTCATCCATCTCATTAGAACTGGTTCAAATGAATTCTTTTTAACGGCTGAGTAATATTCCATGGTGTAATTACTTTATAATATTGTGGTGGTTTTTGCCATACATTCACATGAATCAGCCATGAGTGTACATGTAATAGTCTCAACAACTCTGATCTTTTCTAACTCCAATACACACCAGATGATGTAACGCATTTTGTCATTTTCCTATAGACACATGTGTAAGCATGTGCACACTCATGCACGCACAAATACACATACACATCCATGTTACTCAGCACCATCTCTGTATTCTCTTCCTTGTTCTGGGCGTCCTCTATGACTTGATCTCATTATTGTCTTTATATCATATTTCCCCATATTCTCTAAAATGTGTCCTATTTTGGGTATAGAAATGGTATTTATAATCAGAAGATTTTGGATTTAAATCCTAGCTGTGCCACATGCTAGATTCATGATTTGGGGAACATACCAAAAATATTCTCAAGTATAAAATGGGGGATAATGATGCATTCCATTCATGGATGTAATGAGAAGTTAATGAGCAATAGAAACTACTCAGTCTTCAGAAACACTATTTTGGGGCATGAAAATTCAGTCTTTTTAGGAGTGATTTGATAGTATCTTTAAAAAAAAAAAAAAAAAAAGACACATTGATTAGGTTAGACCAAGCTGGAGTAACAAATAGTATCCAAATGTTAAGCAGTAAAACAGAAGTGCATTTCATACTCTCCAAAGTTTGGAGCAAGTGTTCAGATGAAAAGTACCGTCCAGGTCACACTCTGGGCCCCAGGAGATGCTGGCTCAGCCACTTAAGGAGAGAAAACTGGCTAATGAACTTGTAGGACTGCTTACCTGAACTGGTAGCTTGACAGGCTGATGAGACAGCTTCACATCCCCTACCTGTTGCAGGTGCAGGAGGTCAAGGGCTGTGACGGTCAGTGTTTGGGGGCATTTGGGGGTCGGCCTCTGTCCACTCCTGGAGGCAGGGCATCTGGTAAAAGGCACAGAGCTGCTCAAATCATCAAGTACCACATTCAGGGCTTTGAGGTCGTGGGCAATACTGGGCAAACATAGGCACTCATATTTTAGAAGCACAGTCTGTGAAAGTGGCAGGAAACATTTAATCATAAGTGCCAGGAAGTAAAGCCGGGGCGATGGATGGGGCCAGGGTGGTGGGTTTCAGGGAGCGCTGGCTTCAGCGGGGCGACCAGTGAGGTTGCCCGCAGCCTGGCACCGAAGCTGAGGCTCCCAGGGGGCCAGGCCTGCAGGTAGTGAGACCTGAGCTGGGCCAGGCATCCATGGGCAGGGTTGCGGGGCAAGGCGGGCATGGCGGAAAGGGAGCCGAGGCCCAGGTAGGTTGTGGAGCCTCAGAATTTGCACAGAAGTGCAATAACTTCCCTACCTGGACCAGCCCCACCCGGCCAGCCAAGGGGCTCCTGCTGCCCCACCCGGCCAGCCAAGGGGCTCCTGCTGTACCTGGCCGTGGGGAGGAGTGTCAGGACCCAGAGCTTCGTCAGTCTGCCAGCTCCAGACATGCTGCCAGAGCTGCAGCAGTGCTTGGTGTCCGGGGCAGCTCCTTAGAAATATGCGTCTAATGGTGGGATTGCAGACGGCTGTCCGGTGGATGAGGGAGCTTTTGCATCCACGGAGTCTGAACTTTCCACGTGGGCCCGTCAGCCTCCCCTCCTCTATCTGATACTGCAGAGCTCCAGAAGCCTTACCTCACAACAGTGAGCAGCACTCATTGTTCAAATCAAACAGTTCAGTTCAGTTCAGTCACTCAGTTGTGTCCGACTCTTTGTGACCCCATGAAATCGCAGCACGCCAGGCCTCCCTGTCCATCACCAACTCCCGGAGTTTACTCAAACTCATGTCTATCAAGTTGGTGATGCCATCCAACCATCTTATCCTCTGTCATCCCCTTCTCCTCCTGCCCCTAATCCCTCCCAGCATCAGGGTCATTTCCAATGAGTCAACTCTTTGCATGAGGTGGCCAAAGTATTGGAGTTTCAGCTTGAGCATCAGCCCTTCCAATGAAAACCCAGGAATGATCTCCTTTAGAATGGACTGGTGTTGGGTCTCCTTGCAGTCCAAGGGACTCTCAAGAGTCTTCTCCAACACCACAGTTCAAAAGCATCAATTCTTTGGTGCTCAGCTTTCTTCACAGTCCAACTCTCAAATCCATATATGACCACTGGAAAAACATAGCCTTGACTAGACAGACTTTTTTGGCAAAGTCACGTCTCTGCTTTTTAATATGCTGTCTAGGTTGGTCATAACTTTCCTTCCAAGGAGTAAGCATCTTTTAATTTCATGGGTGCGGTCACCATCTGCAGTGATTTTGGAGCCCAAAAAATAAAGTCTGACACTATTTCCACTGTTTCCCCATCTATTTCCCATGAAGTGATCAAATCAGACAAGATGTCCTCAAACGGGGGGAAAGAATCACTCATCCAACGATACTCGGACCCCAGTGATCTCAGGGGCCTTCGTGGGCTTTTCCACAGAAAATGTGAGCACTGTCTGCTCTTCGAAAAGGACTAGCTCTGCCTGCCCTTGAACATAAGGTCAGTTATCAGCTTCCAAATGGATCAACTGAAAACAGAATATAATGCATATGGCATTGGTGAAAACAAGAACTGCCACACAACCAGCAAAGAGCAAGGAGGCAAAGAAGCACAGGCAGCTCTGTGCTGGCGCAGGTGTGTGTTCTAAAGAATGCTGTCACCCTGTGTGTTCCGAGGGCATTTAAAATACTTTCAGTGAAGAGCCACAAGCATCTTCTTGTCCTGCCCAAAAGGTCTCTCCTCCCAGAACACCATTTCCTTGGCAGTGCAGCTTGCTGCCCTGAGTGTAAAATCATGGTAGAAAACAGTGCTATAATCAGAATACTCATGGGTTCTGAGTTTTAAGTTAAAGACTAACTTACACAATAACCTGGAAAACTGCATGATAGCAGTCTGGCCAGACAGACTTAAATTCATACTTGGGATGTTAAAACAAAACAGCTCCATTACACAGAAATTCCTTTTCCCCATCATAAGGGACACTGAGACACACAGAAAATTTTCCAGTTGCAAGCTTACAGAAGTTAGTTATGGAAAAGCTGTAGTTATGACAGGTGGCTGACTTCCTATAGCTGACTTCCTTAAGCATGATTTCTGGCAAAGTCAGCCAGTCCTGGTGTTTCCTTTTAGCAAAGCAAGTGGAAATGCATTATCTCCCCAAAACATGTCTGCCCTTCCCCATGAATTAGCTTTCCCTAGCTTCTCACATATGTATTCACTTATTTTTTTAAAATCTTTCTCTAAAACCAGAGACAGATTTTTCACAGCCTCTAAGACTAGAACCAAGACATTCTTCTGCATGTATACAATGGAATACTACTCAGCTATAGAAAAGAGAAACATAAAGCCATTTGCAGCAACATAGATGGACTCAGAGATGGTCCTACTAAGTGAAGTAAGTCAGAAGGAGAAAGACACATATCATACACTGCTGTTGCTTAGCCTCTAAGTCATGTCCAACTCTTTTCTGACCTCATGGACTGTAGCCCGCCAGGCTGCTCTGTCCATGGGATTCTCCAGGCAAGACTACTGCAGTGGGTTGACATGTCCTCTTTCAAAATACCATATAATATATCCATATATAGTGTAATCTAAAATAATGGCACAAAGGAGCTTATCTACGAAACAGAGACAGACACACAGACATAGAGAACAGACGTGTGGTTGCCAAGGGGGAGGGCGGTGGTGAAGGGAAGGACTGAGTCTGGGATTAGCAGATGTAACTGTTATATACAGGATGGAGAAACAAGAGATCTCACTGTAAAGCCCAGGGGACCATATTCAATATCCTATGACAAGCCATAATGGAAAAGAATATGAAAAGAAATGCTTCCCTGACTCACTTTGCTGTACAACAGAAATTAGACTAGACTCCAATAAAGTAAATTTTAAAAGGACACTCTTTGGTGTGACGAGTGGGCACCTTACTCACGGCGAGGGCCCATGCTGCCTTCCTGGGGGATGGCCAGACCCCAGCAGTGTGAGCGCATAGCAGACCCTCACTGCCTGTGATGGTTGTTCTCGCTGGTGATGAAAGTTTAACTAATGAGAGGGAGCATATGAAAACCAGCTGGGCCCTGAGAGGAGTGTGATTCATTAGAAAAAAGAAACCAATGATGCAAACAAAGGCATACATAGCAACAAGGGACCCCAGGATGAAAGACTAAAGTCCTTCTGCAACTTGGGGGAGGGCACGCACTGTAGTAAGAAGTTGGTAACACTTCCCCAGCTTTTACATCATTTCACTCAACTTGATTACAAGTCCTAATCCTTTCAGACCCAGTTAGCATTCACCCATCAGATCTTAGAGAAAGTCTTTGCTGGGACCCTGACTGCATAAAACCCCCTTCTCTCTGCAAACACAGCAGCCCTGATATTCCTTTGTAATATCCATGTAAGCTGAAGCTTCCTTCAATTCATTAAAGTTGGAAAAATCTAGATGTCTTAATAAAGTCAGCTACCTATGAAGATGACCAAAGGATCATTTCTGAACATGAGTTAGGGAAGGCCTGAGCAGACTGTTATTGAAAAGCATGAGGAACGAGAAGAAAGCTTGTCACTGAAAATAAAAATGAAATTTCTGGGGACTTCTCTGGTGGTCCAGGGTTAAAGACTCCATGTTGCTTGGTTTAACTTGGTTAACATGGTTTAACTCCATGTTAAAGACTCCATGTTGTAGAGGCGTGGGTTCAATCCCTGGTCAGGGAACTAATATCCCAAATGCCACATGCCACAGCCAGAAAAAAAAAAAAAAAAAAAAAAAGAGAGAGAAAGATTAAAAAATAGTTAATAAAAATAAGAGGTCAGGGGCCTGTGTTCTGAAAGCTCTTCTGCAGAATCCTCACTGTCTTCATCTTTATCACCAAGGCTACTATATTATTTACTGGGTACCTCGTGTGAGGTTTACCCAGGTATCACAGACTGTCGACTGCTTTGAAAATAAAGATTAAATTAGAGGATAATTTGAGACAACAGAAAAAGTCACGTTTTCCAACATGTTATACTAAGTATTTTAAAAGTCTCTGTTCCCTGGTAGGTGACAGACTCCTTGAGGATCAAGAGGGGAAAAAAATAAATAACACCTGTTTGGCCCTATTAGTGCTGGTATTTGTTATGTAAATGAAAGAGTATTTATTAATGACACTTTGTGGTGAGTGGTTGTGATTTGGGTTCGCCACTCCCCTTCTTTCTTTCCTTCATTAGAAGCAACAAGCAGAGGGCTGTCTGGGGCCACCCATCACGGCCCGCTCCCCCTGACCTTCAGGGGGTGCCGATGCACCTCTGTGTCTACAACGGCAGCTTGTGACCTGAGTCTAAATTATCACAGGAACCCCATATCCTTGGACATGGCCACTGCCTCCAGGGTAGGCAGGCAATTAAAATGAATACAGAGCAAATTTCAAACCTCTTGTTTCAATTTGTGTGAAAGAACATCCTCTTCCCTCTGCCCAGGCAACCTCAGGCTGGCCCGGGGGGATGGGCAGCTCTGGGGACCACGGCCAGAGAGATGCTCTGTTAGGCAGTCGTCAGCCCCAGGAAGCAGAGCCGATGGCAGGACAGACAATTTCTGGGTCAAAAATCACTCATTTCCAGAGCCAGCACTGTCACATGAATTGCCAAGGTGGCCTGGGTGGCTTTTTATTATTACTACTTGAACTGAAAAGATTCCTGATTGATACCAATGGCGAATGATTCAAAACTTCCCCTGACTGATGTCATCATCACATAGAGCTTTCTCATCACAGTACAGGTTTAAAAAATGTTTCAGAAAACATAAAAATTAAGTGGGAGCACAGAGAAAAATGTCTGGAAAGCAGCTGTCTGTCAAGAAGGGAATTAGTTTTGGGGCTCTGGGTGAGTCCTACCTCCCGGAGGACTTTGGCGTCTGGAGTCCACTGGCCTTGACGTAAAAGGATAAATGTTCCCGTTGGAAGTATCACTAAACACTTGAGTGTCAGCCGCTACTTATTATGGTCTTAGGAGATTTCAGCAAATGTTCGATGGGCACTTAAATTTTACCTCTGCTGAGACTGAGCAGCACAGAACGACCCACTGCCCGTTTTGCAGAAGCTGACAGGGGCCGGGCTGTGCTGGAGAAGGTGGACCCCTGAACCTGCTTCTCCCAGGTCATAAACCTCTGCTGAAGTCAAACAGTGACCACAAAAGGCACTGGTCATGAGCAACAGGGAGCCCTCCAGCCGCCTCGTATCCCCTTGAAATGAAAAGCTGGGGACGTGGGCAGTGGCCACAGGAACAAAACACGACCAAGTGCTTTCAGGACCCGGGCTGCTGAGCAAATGGGCCATATTGAAGGGCTCAGTAAGTCTCTCACTGAAGAAAGGGTTCTTGTTAGGGCAGTGAAATAAAACACCACCGTACATCATCGAGTTGCCTCCTAGATCTGTCAGTGACGACAGCATTATTTCCTCTCTGCCTTAACCTGAGTGATGTGCCTACGACCCACACACAATCGCTTGTGCACAAGGTGAGGCTTTCTTACTGGTCAGCCTGGACAATGGGAGTCCCCAGCGATGGCGGGTATCTGTGAAAGACCGCCAGGAACTTGTATAACAGAGGCCGTTTCCCTGCACGTGATCCTCCGGGATGAAAAGGTCTGAGTGCGAGTTAGAGGAGACTCTATCTAACAGGGCGCAGGTTTTGCCCCGGGGAGGCAGCGCCCATTGTGTGACAGTGGGGCTTCTGCAATGGCCATGGCACCTAGACTGTCACCAACTCCGAGGTTCCCCAGAGGGAGGGCGTGTGTGTGCACACGTGTGTGCATTGGGACTGATCGGGCAGAGACCAGGCTCTGCGGAGGCTGCTAACCTCCCATTTCTCTATCAGGGGCTGACGCGGCTGAGAACGCAGGTCCTCATCAAGCTGTGAACCTACAGCATTAACTTTTCTCTGTGCAGACTATACGCAATGAAACATTTACAACACGGGGGCAGCTTTCATGAGAAAGAAAGGCATAAAAAGGCTGGAGCTGCTCCTAATTAGAGGAACAGGGAGTGAAGAGAGAAAAGAGGATGATGGCAAGGGCAGGCCTGAGAGTGAACACAGGCTTCACCTCCACACTTGGCTGAGATGGGGAGCTGGTGCAGCTTGGGTGGGAAACTTCTCAATATTAGGAATGCTTTCACCATATCTTTTACTTACAGCTCTAATTGTATTTGTGCAAAAGTCCTATTTAAAATACATCTTTGAGGGTGAATGGTTACATGTATATGTATGGCTGAGTCTCTTGCTGGCCACCTGAAACTATCACAGCATTGTTAATTGACTCTACCCCAGTACAAAATGTTTTTGGTGTTAAAAAAAAAAAAAAAAAAAAACATATTTATTGAATCTGCTGTGTTTAACAGCAAAGCCTTAGAAGTGGCTGCATGGTCCTCAGTGGGGGGCCATCAGGAAACCAGCACCAAAATGCTCAGCCTGAAAAGGCAAAAAGACCTCATGGTGGGAAAACAGCAAGATGCGGCGACTACATGTGGAATCCTAACGCTGCTGTAAAACAAGAGATGCATTTTTACAGTGGATACAGGAAACCACACAAAAGGGTATATGATAAACATGACCACTGTCACGGGACGTTCAACTTTAAAGAATCCAATATGTTGCATTTTTCTTCCCTTGTGTGCCATTTCCCAAGGATTCTCTCTGTTCCTTATCAGTTCCTATTCCGGGAACGAGTAGAGCTGCACGCAGGTCTCAGGATTGAGATCATACGAAAGGGCACCTGCTTGGATTCCTCTCAGTAGCTCCCTTCAGTGACTCTCTTCAGCGACCTTGTATGTATTAGACTATCCATTTTGTTTCAACTGATGGAATTTCATTCTTTGTAATGGCTGAGTAATCATTTTACTAAAGATATGTAAGCCTGCATTTCTGCTAATAAAATACCCATGCTCCACTAGTGACCTGGGTCCCCCGCGTCCTTCTTTCCGTCTTCATTCATGGAAACCAGCCGAGCTCAGGCTCTCACCCAGGCTTTCAAGGCCTCCTTGAGAGGATGCCCTGTACCTTCGTGAGTGGTACAAGTCCTGTGCATGGGCTTTATGGTTTTCCACGTAACCCGAGAGATACTGCTCTCTCTCTCTTTTTCTCTCTTTCTTTTCGTCGACTCTGGTCCACTAGGTACTGGTCTGTACTAAAGACCAATAGACCATGAGCCTGGGGGAACCAGAGTGATACTGGTGGAACCCCTGCTCCAGTGAACCTGACTCAACACCAACTGAAAGATGGGCCACCAAGAAGGAAACCCAGGAAAAAGAGCGTGAAGCACAGCATCATGTGTCTGTGGTTGTCAGACACATCCCCACGTCCAACCTCAGACATGGTAGAGCATTTAAAAAAAAAGAACATTGTAGAATCTACGAAATTCTATACAACACATCTGATACCCTTTGTGGCCTTTAGATTTGATATCACTGATTCAAACTAGTATACTAAGCTCACTTAAGTCTCACGGTTAACAGCTGAGTTTGATGAGTGTAAAGTGTGCTAGGAACCCCAACACAGGGAATGCTCAGAGGGACACAGTGCCGTAAGATCACAGGCACTCTCACAGAACCGAGACTGGACAGGGGAAAGGGCCAGTGTGTCTGTCACATGGGTCACGGGACTGGCACAGCCGTGGATGGGCACCAAAAGGGGACACTGAAGCATTCTCAAATGTGAGGCAGACAGGGAGCCTCTTTATTTCAAGAACCTCATTCTGATAAAAAATATTCTAAAAATAAAGAACAATCAGTTCAGTTTGGTTTAGTCGCTCAGTTGTGTCCGACTCTTTGCAACCTCCATGAACCACACACAGCACGCCAGGCCTCCCTGTCCATCACCAACTCCCGGAGTTTACACAAACTCATATCCATTGTGTCAGTGATGCCATCCAACCATCTCATCCTCTGTCGTCCCCTTTTTCTCCTGCCCTCAATCTTTCCCAGCATTAGGATCTTTTCAAATGAGTTAGTTCTTCACATTAGATGGCCAAAGTATTGGAGTTTCAGCTTCAGCATCAGTCCTTCCAATGAACACCCAGGACTCCTTTAGGATGGACTGGTTGGACCTCCTTGCAGTCCAAGGGACTCTCAGGAGTCTTCTCCAACACCACAGTTCAAAAGCACCAATTCTTCAGCGCTCAGCTTTCTTTATAGTCCAACTCTCACATCCATATATGACTACTGGAATAACCACAGCTTTGACTAGATGGACCTTTGCTGGCAAAGTCATGTCTCTGCTTTTTAATATGCTGTCTAGATTGGTCATAACTTTCCTTCCAAGGAGTAAGTGTCTTTTAATTTCATGGCTGCAGTCACCATCTGCAGTGATTTGGAGCCCCAAAAATAAAGTCAGCCACTGTTTCCACTGTTTCCCCATCTAGTTGCCATGAAGTGACGGGACTGGATGCCATGATCTTTGTTTCCTTAAAATGTATGCAAAAACACAGAAAAGAAATGCTTCTAACTATTGCATGTGACTCCACAGAACACGGAGTCTATTTGTGTAAACCTGCTGCAAACTAAGTAACTGCACCCCTTTCAGTTTAGAATAATGATTATTAGTTGATAATACTTATGGGGCATTTATGAAGTGTCATGAAGTATTTAAGCTGCTCACAATTATTAACCAATGATTGAGGATTCCCGGTATGTAAATAAATCACTTCTCTGTTCACATTCTAGCAAAGCTACAATTTATTAGTAGTCAGCTAATTAAAAATAAATGAAAATTTCTAGACCTGAAATGGAAATCTGACTCATGATCCTAGCTTGGTGGTTTAAATGACATTGTAGAGAAGTCGCTGCCTTCGCAACCGCATTTTGCTATTCCAGTGGAGAATTTCCATTATTCATTAGCTGACCTTTTTATTTCATTGTGCACTAATTGGCTGTGTGATTTAATTATGCATAAAACTCTAATTGATGATATTAAGGGTGCTCGAATGGTTCTATCTATCAGAAGGAACAAATTGCGATTATTATGTGGTTTTGTTACATTGTAGCCAAATAAAGAAGTGCATTTCACAAATTGTATGCATTTTATTCCTAAAGATAATCAGGGTCTCAGAATCGTCAAGTGAATTATAAGCTAACATTCAGACCTATCCTGGTCACCCATCTCATTAACCTAGTAATTAAGCATATATTTCTCTGTATAATCCAAGGGTCTGTGTCTTCTGATGACCTCACTGTATTTTAGAAAAAGTTTAAAAAAACCTTAGGAGACTGCTCTTTGCCTCTGATCCACACCCACAGCCCACTCTCATTCTACAGTGGGTGTGGACTGAGCTTAAGGAAGCATCTCAACTCTCTACAGCCATTAGCATTATCACTGCATTATTTTCTTATTTTGTTTTAATTCGGCTTCTATTCTCAGTGGAGTTACACGTGCCCACAATTCAGAGTCACTGACTTTTACAAGGCACAGCAGTCCATCCCCCCTCTGACAGGCAACCACATTCAATTCTTTTAATAAATGCTTTGGTATTTACCTCTAAAGTGTAACTGGAAAGGGAAATGGCAAACCCCTCTAGGAGTCTTGCCTGGAGAATTTCATGAACGGAGGAGCCTGGCAGATTACAGTCTTGGGTCACAAAGAGCTAGACACAACTGAGTGATGAACACACTCACTTTTTGTAAAGTGTAAATACTATCCTTCAACTGCTGATTGTTGACTTTCATCTTGAGACAACACATAGGCATTCTGAGGACGGAAGATGGGGATTTAGCTCACCATCACCCCTCCCCTGCCCCGCAATGCTTTCCATTTCTTTTCCCTTTCTTTTCCATCATAATTTGCCTAGACCAACACTACCTCTTATGTTGCTATGACAACACAAAAGCTATTCACAGCTGAGCCACATACATCACAAACTCCTTTATTTCCTGAAATGCTATTGCTTTTAAGAGTTGTACAAAATTAATAAACAGAAACATCAGTTAAGTGGAGTTGGGGGACCAGAAGGGGAAATCTTTGCTCTGACAGTAGCAGAGCCCAACAGGACAAGACAGACACCTCTTCTTCTCTGGCAAGGATTTAGCAATGATAAGCTCTGGGCACTCTGTTCACTGCGGCCCACACCTGCCTTGCCCACATTAGAGGTTCCCTCCTCCCTTGAGGGGCATGGACTTTCACACGGCTGGCCGCAGGGGCAGACCCCAGATGGCACACTCCACGGATCCCAAATAAACCATCTTCACTGGAGAATCATCTGGCATCTATTTGTGCCAGGTCAACAGACACTATAGTGCATTCCGTCCCCACCTATATGTACTTAGTGGTCTGTTCACGTCGCATCACACAGTCCCCTTCCATCGGTGATCTGTCCACCTGATTTTTGTACAGTAGATCCTACCCAGAGATTCTGACCCCTGTCAGTTGGAGCTGGGCTCCCTTGAGGTCTGTTTCACAGATGCCTCCTGGATTTCTTCACCACCACACTGATGGCCACCCCTTCATTTTTCTTTATTGGATTCCCAGCTCCCCTCAGTTCACAGCATCTTCCTTTTTGACATCAGCTCCTATTTTGGTAGCGTCAACCTCCTGTATTGCTCCAAACATGAGCTTTGAAGAACACTTTTGGAGAACTTGTTGGCCCAAACTGTCTTTAATATATCATCATACTTCATTAATTCTGCAACTGCAAGAGCTTCTCATTCTCTTACCGGTCTCACCATTTCAAGGTGCCGGGAACCCGAGGTTAGTGATACTCGATACTGTAGCCTCAGGCACGGCCATCCCTGTGTTCTAGCTCCCCACCGGTCCACGCTGCCAGCCTTGAGGAGACAGTCCTCATTGCTCACGTGCCCATGCACCCCCCGTTACCTGCGCACCCCCTCTCCCATCACCTGCACCGTCCGCACTGGCCGGTGTCTGCCCCAACCCACATCCACACCTTGGTCCTTACCCAAGGTCCTTCCTGACTGCTTCCTTCCATGTCAGTTTTCCAATTCCTAAAAGCATCGGGGTTAAAATGATTAAAGAACCTCAGATGTCCTATTCGGAAAATCATTTACTATTTTAACAGGTGTTAATTCATTGGTAGTAGTGACAGAGGTCACGTTAGAGTAACAGCCCTTTGAGAACCTTGACTGGCCTATGGATAACATACAATTATCAAACTTCCACTATGCTTGGTGAAAGTGGTGGCATTCCTGTGCATTTTCCTCAATATGAAATAAGCATCTTTAAGTATTTGCCATCCCCTCGCCAAAAGGCAGAAGATCCTGTCTTCTGCCTAAACTACTGAAGCTATAAACATTATAATGACATGAAGGCTAATTTTGTTCATTCTGTTTGGTAAAATGACTTATTAAATTTTCTGTTTTACTTGGAAAAGGTAACACTCCAGATCCTTTCACGTGCAAGTCTAGTAGTTCTAACAGTTACGGAGAGGGAGGTGCTTAAGTCCTCGCCTGTAACTGAGAAGTTGCCCCTTTCCTTTCAGCTCCATCAGCTTTTGCTTATGTGCTTTGAGGCTCTGCTGTCTGGGGCAAATGCACTTAGGATCACTGTGTATTCTGGGCAGATGACCCTTTCATCATTACATAATGTCCCTGTGTTTCTAGTCATTTTTTGTTGTTGTTGTTCTGAGGTTTATTTTATCTGATATAATGAGAGCTACTTGCTTTTTAAAACTTCAAAGGAGTAAACACAAAATAAAAAGATAAAAAATTTACAATAGAATAATGCAGAAAAATTAACCAGTGCAAATAAATAGTTAGAGTTATTTGGAGGTCCCTGATGGCTCAGCCAGTAAGGAATCCACCTGCAATGCAGGAGACCCAGGTTTGACCCTTGGGTTGGGAAAATCTCCTGGAGAAGGGAATGGCAACCCACTCGAGTATTCTTGCCTGGAGAATAATGCAGAAAAAATAACCAATGTAAATAAATAGTTAAGGAAATGTCTAATTAAGCAAATGCATAGAATATGAACCTACTAATAGTCCAGACCATGCTTAATTGTCTATTTTGACCTAAGACCAATTAGCTATGGATAAGTTAACAATAGTTGTAGCCATATGTAAAATTTCAAATTATATGTAAAAGATATACTATCATTCCATTTTGTGATTTTTCTTGCTTTAATACCTGTGTACAGTAACTAATACAGATCAATTTTCTGAATAAAGTTTTGACATTTTCTGATTTCGATCAATTGTTTAAGTCTACTTGTTAACACATGCTAAATGCAATGGAAATGGAAATCTTTCTATAGTAAATTCCAAGGTACATGACACTGTTATCAATTAGATATGCATTCATTTGCTATCTTCCCAATGAATCTTTAAAAGTATATTAAAAAAATAAATAAATAAAAGTATATAAACTCCATATTATATGCTTTTTGCAGAGGAATTCACTTCTACATGCAAATTACTTCTGTTCCATTCTATACCCACAAGGGAAACAAGAAATGAAATATAGTAAGTACATATAACTGTAACTGAATGGTTGGCATCTATGGTCTTTCCCATATGATGGATCTTTTATAAGAATCACTTTATCTAAAAGAATAATCGTTGAACAAAAAAATATATCTAAAAGAGCAATGAGATGCCATCTAACCCAGTAAGAGTCAAATATTGGTAGTAGTGGACATTTTAAAGCAAAGGTAAATCTTACAAACATGACAGGAGAAACTGACAATCACCCTATGCATGTGGGTTCATTTACTGAGCTTTCATCAGGTCGAGATTTTAACCCATTTTTGTGTTTCCCCGATCAACATCGACAGCAATGTTGATTACCACACCATGGTGTTAAAACACCACAAAAAGTTTTTGTGTGTCCAAGTGTGAAGGGGTTAAGATACTGACTTACTCTTGATTGAGAAGGAATGAATACAACTTCCTTAAGACAGTATAAAAGTACTTAGGCTAAAGTGCAATGTAATGCTGCAGGTTTATGGGGAATACCATTCTTCAAAACGTATTCTGTTGCCTGTGACAAAACAAAGCATTGGGGGGGTTGCTGCTGCTGCTAAGTCGCGTCAGTCGTGTCCGACTCTGTACGACCCCATAGATGGCAAACCACCAGGCTCCCCATCCCTGGGGAGGGTTACTCTACTTAATTGATGGCCAGGCTTGCTCGGCATCTGCTAACTTCTACAACACACTCTGTGCCTTTTGTCCTCCCCATTTCCTTGAGAAAATGCACACTTTCAGGCCGCTTGTGTTTCTTATGGTCCCAGCCTCGGCATCCATCCTACTCACAGAGACAGGCTGTAACCTAAACCAGCACCGACCAGGACTCATCTGTTGTCGTTTTTATAGCAGCAAAGTATGAAATAAAGACAGGTGGGGTCAGACCTCCTGTAGATCTCAGGTTCCTGGCTATGAGGTTAGCCCTGGTCCTTGAAGAAGTCAGAGGACATTGATGTAAGTGCACGGCAGAGAGAAGAACATAAAACATGAAGACAGAGTCCAGACTGCAGTGTCAAATCAGTTCTTAGTCCCTGTCCTTAAAAATGACGTATATTTTTTTCTATGCTTGCTACATTCCTTTCTATTTTTTTTTCTTTTTCTTTTTTTAAGCTCAAGGTTATTTGAGTTGAGCTTCTGTAACTGGCATCGAAGAATCCTGACACATGTACTCAGGCCGATCTGCATAATCAGCTAAATAAACTCACATTACTTTTCAGGACGCCACTCAGTGAGCTACCCTAGTGTGGAATCCCGCAGAACGGCATTGTAACTCCAGGAGAGCCTTGACCAGACTCCAAGAAATTAACCTCCTTATCTGCTTCTCATTCCAATTTAGATACTATGTTTTCTGGGAACAGCAGCATCTTATTTATTTCCATACTTGGTGACTGTCACTGGGTGAAAGTGAAAGTCGCTCAGTCGTGTCCGACTCTTTGCGACCCCATGGACTATACGGTCCATGGAATTCTCCAGGCCAGAATACTGGAGTGGGTAACCTTTCCCTTCTCCAGGGGATCTTCCTAACCCAGGGATCGAACCCAAGTCTCCCGCATTGCAGGTGGATTCTTTACCAGCTGAGTCACAAGGGAAGCCTGTCACTGAGTAGGTACTGTATATTCAAAACCTAGCTCATTTCTCAAGAGGGGAAAGTCATATATATATATATATATATATATATATATATATACACACACACATATAATTAAACAATATATATGCATTCAATACATGTATTATATTTTATAAAAATAAATTGTACTATTATTATTAATTTTTATGTGATTGTTGCATGTTACAATGAAGACCTTTTTAGAGGCTTACAAGCTGAGATTTGAAGAGGCATCAAAGACATTGCTTAACACCATTCAGTAACTGAGCACAACCAACACATACTAATATCTGCTCCAAAATACACTTGGCAATAGAATGGGAAAGAATAGAGATCTCTTCAAGAAAACTAGAGATACCAAGGGAACAATTCATGCAAAGATGGGCACAACAAAGGACAGAAACAGTGTGGACCTAACAGAAGCAGAAGATATTAAGAGCAGGTAGAAAGAAGACATGGATAAACTGTACAAAAAAGGTCTTAACCACAATGGTGTGGTCACTCACCTAGAGCCAGGCATCTTGGAATGTGAAGTCAAGTGGGCCTTAGGAAGCATCACTACGAACAAAGCTAGTGGAGGTAATGAAATTCTAGCTGAGCTATTTCAAATGCTAAAAGATGATGCTATTAAAGTGCTGCACTCAGTATGCCAGCAAATTAGACAAACTCAGCAGTCACCACAGGACTGGAAAAGGTTCAGTTTTCATCGCAATCCCAAAGAAGGGCAATGTTAAAGAATGTCTAAATTACCACCCAATTGCACTCATTTCACATGCTAGCAAAGTAATGCTCAAAATCCTTCAAGCTAGGCTTCAATAATATGTGAATTGAGAAATTCCGGCTGTATAAGCTGGATTTAGAAAAGGCAGAGGAAGCAGAGAGCAAATTGTCAACGTACGCTAGATCACAGAAAAAGCAAGGGAATTCCAGGACATCTGCTTCTGCTGCATTGACTACATGGAAGCCTTTGACTGCATAGATCACAACTAACTGTGGAAAATTCTTAAAGAGCGGGGAATACACAGAACACTTTATCTGCCTCCTGAGAAACCCATATGCAGGACAAGAAGCAACAGTTAGAACCTTAGAACCAGATAAGGAACAACAAACTGGTTCAAAATCGGGAAAGGAGTATGTCAAGGCTGTATATTGTCACCTTGCTTATTTAACTTATACACAGAATACATCATGAGAAATGCCAGGCTGGATGAATCACAAGGCGGACTCAAGACTGCTGGGAGAAATAGCGATAACCTCAGATATACATATGACACCACCCTAATGGCAGAAAGCAAAGAGGAACTAAACAGCCTCTGCTGCTGCTGCTGCTAAGTTGCTTCAGTTGTGTCCGACTGTGTGCGACCCCACAGACGGCAGCCCATCAGGGTCCCCCATCCCTGGGATTCTCCAGGCAAGAACACTGGAGTGGGTTGCCATTTCCTTCTCCAATGCATGAAAATGAAAAGTGAAAGTGAAGTTGCTCAGTCGTGTCCAACTCTTAGTGACCCCCTGGACTGCAGCCTACCAGGGTCCTTCATCCATGGGATTGTCCAGGCAAGAGTACTGGAGTGGGTGCCATTGCCTTCTCCGAAACAGCCTCTAGATGAAGGTGAAAGAGGAGAGTGCAAAAGCTAGCTTAAAATTCAACACTCAAAGAACTAAGATCATAGCATCTGGTCCCATCACTTCATGGCAAGTAGACGTGGGAAAAATGGAAACAGTGACAGACTTTATTTTCTTGGGCTCTAAAATCACTGTAGACAGTGACTGCAGCCATGAAATTAAAAGATGCTTCCTCCTTGAAGGAAAGCTATGACACACCTAGACAGCATATTAAAAAACAGAAACATCACTTTGCCGACAAAGGTCCACCTAGTCAAAGCTATGGTTCTTCCAGTAGTCATGTATAAATGTGAGAATTGGACCATAAAGAAGGCTGAGCACTGAAGAATTGACACTCTCAAATTGTAATGCTAGAGGGCTCTTGAGAGTCCCTTGGACTGCAAGGAGATCAAATCAGTCAATCCCAAAGAAAATCCATCCTGAATATTCATTGGAAGGACCAATGCTGAAGGCAAAGCCCCAATACTTTGGCCACTTGATGCAAAGGTCCAATTCATTGGAAGACCCTGAGGCTGGGAAAGACTGAGGGCAGGAGAAGGGGGCAACAGAGGATGAGACGGTTGAGCAAACTCCAGCAGACAGTGAAGGACAGGGAAGCCCGGCATGCTGCAGCCCGCAGGGTGGCACAGAGTCGGACATGACTGAGTGACTGAACAATAACCACTTGGGAGACGCTTAATAAAAACACTAATGAGGCCCTGGACTGCGGTTTGGGAGCCAGGGGTGAAGAGCCCAGGAAAGCAAAGCGGGGAGACCCCTGCCTGCCCCACAAAGCCTGCCCCAGCACCATCCCTGTCCGGGCCTGACTCTGGGGGCAGCTGAATTTCCACTGGAACTCTTCTGGGAGGATCTCTCAGGACAGAGAGGCTACAGGCTCCACCTCCTCTTGGGAATGCCAGGTGGCACAGTGGTGAAGAATCTGCCTGCCAATACAGAAGACTGAGAAGATGCGGGTTCAATCCCTAGGTCAGGAAGATCCCCTGGAGACGGGAATAACAACCCACTCCAGTATCCTTGCCTGGGAAATCAGCAAACAACACAAAGGATCAGTTCTTATGTTTAGAATCTGAAGCCTTGACCAGACTAATCACAGTTCCGACAAGCTGCAAGTAAATTGATAAAGTAAAATGAATGCAAACTGAAGTCCAGAAAGTATAAAGGACAATCCTAGGGTTTCCTTACTCTCCAAGCATCATTAATGTCTATGGATATTTTTGGACTTTCATATGTACAAGCCTTGTTAGTCAGAGTTGGAGAAGTTGCCTGGCTTCTGTTCACCAAGTAAAAGAAGGGCTAAACACCAATAACAGACGCAAGCCCTGCTCCAAGTGTCCCTCCCCGTCAGTAATCCGGCTTTCTCTTCCTTTGCTGTGAGAGGACCTTCTCTTTTCACGAAGTCAAGAAAACACGCTGCAAATCACTGCGTCTGTGACCTCTGGTCCTCAGTGTATTCCCTCTTCAGTGGCTCAGAACAGGACTTCCTAACCACGCAAGAGTGGAGAATTCACAGCTCACTGGTTAGGGTCAAATAAATACAGAATGTTTGTGTACCCGCCAACAGGCTGTGTGGTGAGATTGATGCCGTGGGTCCTGGGACATAAATCATGGCACCAGGCCATCAGTTACCTAAGAAAATGCAGCGTGAGGAACTCTGTCACATACATGTGACCATGTCTGTGGCGAGAACCCTGCTCCCTAACACACACAAAACGGCGTATTTGTATAACCACAGCCAAACTTGTCCCTCCTCAGAGAGTTCTGATATCCTCATTCATTTTAAAATATTATATAGCTGATCTCATAACAGAAGCACACTTATCAAATCAGTGATACTATCACTCCTGGAATCCCAGTCATGAAAGGGTATTTTGTTCCTTTGTGAAACATGTTATAAGGCCTCCCGGATTCACCCAGAACAATACACACAGGATGCCAACCAAGATGTCACAAGACAAACTCTAAAGGAAGGAAAAAAAAAAAAAAATACAAAGTCTGATCTCAATGCAGTATATCCCTACAATAAGGAAAAAGACCCTCACTACGGAGGCGAGAGACAAACCACCAGGATTTATTTTGGATTTCAGAAGTAAACTCAGGCAAATGTAAATTTTTAGCAGGCCACTGAGGCAGTCCTTAAAAGTAGATGTGAAATCTGGCTTATTTCAAAGTGTGGAGTTATTACCCAGTCAGGAAAATAAGACTGGGTCAAAATATCCCTAATATTACATATTTGGAGATATATATATATATATATATATATATATATATATATATATAACAGGCACAAAAACAGAAGAATATGTCCATAAATGAGTTTATAAGCAACTCTACATTATGGTCTGCCCAAAGGCTAGGTTCTCACACATTTTCTCTTCACTTGTTGATCTACCCTAAGTCACTAAGTATTTTCATCAAATTGCATGGTTTAGAAACTGCAGTTAACTGGGAGACTCCTGAATCTCTGCCTACAGTATTTGTAAACCCCTGAACTCTCCCCACCTGATGCTCCCTCCTGCCTGGACACCTCCCAGCGAGCGCGCCCAGGGCTGTGCCCCTCTGCTTCCCTCTGGACTTGCCGGGGTCCCTCCCAGACACAGGGAGCGGGGCACCGAGGCCCACGACTGCATGGGGACGGCAGCATCTCCCCAGCCCCTTGTCCCATGACCCCTATGTGGTCAGGAGGCCAGAGTGTCTGAACCGAGGTCAGGAGCAGCCTGTTTGTTAGGAGTGTGTATTCTTTAATTTTCATCAGCACATGTTCTATTTAATGTATCTTCCCTAAGTGTACCTTTCCCTCTTTCTAAACCAAGTTAATGACTCTCCATTTCCCAAGTTCCTCAGGCCCACACCCACCGCATTCCTGGCTCTGCACCTGCTCCTCCCTCCAGCAGGACAACTTCTCTCGTCTAAAGGAAGGCAACCACCTCCCGTGCATCCCCTGCGACCACCCCACCCTCTAGGCTGGTCCCTACAGGAGCCTGGGTAACACTTTCCAAGTGTATGTCTCATCCATCACTCCCCACTCAAAACTCTCAGGCCCCTCCTTCCGGGTTAAGGGAGCGTCTGTGATTCCATCCACGACTCACAGGGCTTCACGTCCCCTGGTCCTGACCCCCCTCCAAACTCAACCGCATCCATCCTTTGCTCTGAGCAGCCCTCTGGCCTCCTCAGTCTTCCTCAGAACTACAGAGGACAATCCCATCTCCCACTGTCTCACCCACTTGGAAATGTCTTCCCTGTGTTAGTCACCCACCTGACCCACTCGAGGCTTTGCTCACAGTCTTGTCACCAAAGAGTCCCTCATCATGGCCATGGCCCGAGATGGACTTTCAACTTGTGTTAATAAAGTGAAACTGCAAACCACCCACCCAATACAGACTTCTGGTTTGAGCAGCTGGAAGTAATTCTTTTTTTTTTTTTTCATTTATTTTATTAGTTGGAGGCTAATTACTTTACAATATTGTAGTGGTTTTGTCATACATTGACATGAATCAGCCATGGATTTACATGTATTCCCCATCCTGATCCCCGCTCCCACCTCCCTCTCTACCCGATCCCTCTGGGTCTTCCCAGTGCACCAGATGTACTTTTGGAAGTAATTCTTAATTGACGAGCAGAGTTATCATTATTAAAAACGAGGCTTTTGTATTCTTTTCCTGATTTCACAGTTTTAGAGGCAACTGAAGATATAAGCCAGAGTGATATCAGCTCTGGGATTTGAGGAAGTAGGTATGCACTTCTGGGAAATGTCTCAACCCTAGTAACAAGAGCTGTGAGGACATCCACGTCCCTCACCCCTCTGGCAGCTGCAGAGCCCTTTTGTGATGCCAGGAGCTGGTGTAGCCGCATTTCACCAGAGTCAGCCCATCTCATAGGCATGAGAGCAGGAGGGTGGAGATGCTGAAGGTCGAGGATCAGATGGGAGGAGTGCTTCTGACTCTGGGACGCCATAAGCTTCCAAGCCAACCACGAAATCACTTTGTCAATCTTCCCTGGACAATTCAGTTTAATGCAGGTTCCCCGGAGTCTGATAGGGTGGATATTCCTGATAAAGGTGTCCTGGTTTGCATAGTAATTTATAAAGATCTCACCTTAAGATAAAGTCCCGGCTAAAACACAGAATATCTTCAGTTCAGTTCAGTTCAGTCGCTGTCATGTCTGACTCTTTAGGGAATGTGTATTCAAGCTCTGCTCAACTATTTAACAGCTGTGAGACAGGGTGAGCTTCTAGCACACAGTAAATTCTCAGTACATGGTAACTACTGCTATTTGGACTAGAGTGTTAGGAGCAGAAAACTGTTTTATAGGAAGGAAACAGTTGATAGATTATGGAAGAAAAAACTAAGAATGAAAGGAAGTAAGGAGGGAGGGAATAAAAAAAATGTAAGTTACCAGCTTTAGGAAAGAATCAGATCAGACAAAGAAAAGAAAGAGGAATGATTCACAAGTTGGGTCTACACAAATGAGGAACTGACGTTATCCACAGTGGAAAAAAAAGAAGATGCTTTTAGGAAAGAGACTCCAATTGCTGACGACAGTTCTGTAAACATAACACATAATTTACCAATCTAAAATAATGGTATTCCTGGAATATATATGACTATCAAGCAGTGCATTATCATTGTGAAAATCTAGAAGTCACTAGAACCACTAAGGCTCTAGAACCTCCTTTCAAAGACCAGTTCTTACAGGACCATGGGTGTCTCCAAGTGTCCTGTGGAATAATGTTAGACTAGGTGATTAGCTCAGCCTTGGATCACTGAATTTTCCTCCTTTTCCTAGAAGACACAAGGTTGGGTAATTTACCTTAAAATGCTCAGTGTAATCAGTGTGTGCAACTTAACACCCCAGAGAGTTTAATTAGCATTTGAATCCCCCTATTTGGGGTCCTCAGTCCAAAAGTCATCAATTAGCACATGAAGGACTTTAAAAGGAACCAACACCTTAAAGCTTGGTCACTTGAACAGTCTTGTTGTTCAGTTGCTCAGTCATGTCCAACTCTTTGCCACCCCATGGACTGCAGCACACCAGAGTTTGCTCAAACACATGTCCATTGAGTCGGTGATGCCATCCAACAATCTCATCCTCTGTCGCCCTCCTTTCCCTCCCTCAATCTTTCCCAGCATCAGGGTCTTTTCAAATGAGTCGTCTTTTGAATCAGGTGGCCAAAGTATTGGAGCTTAAGCTTCAGCATCAGTCCTTCCAGTGAATATTCAGGATTGATTTCCTTTAGGATTGACTGGTTTGATCTCCTTGCAGTCCAAGGGACTCTCAAGAGTCTTCTCCAACACCACAGTTCAAAAGCATCTAAAGCATTTCTTTTGGGTCCAATTCTCACACCTGTACATGACTACTGGAAAAATCATAGCTTTGACTATATGCACCTTTGTCAGCAAAGTGATATCTCTGCTTTTTAAAAGCTGTCTAGGTTTGTCACAGTTTTTCTTCCAAGGAGTAAGCCTCTTTTAATTTCATGACTACAGTTACCATCCACAGTGATTTTGGAGCCCAAGAAGATAAAGTCTGTCACTGTTTTCATTTTTACCCCGTCTATTTGCCATGAAGTGATGGGAACAGATACCATGATCTTTGTTTTTTGAATGCTGAGTTTCAAGCCAGCTTTTTCACTCTCTTCTTTCACCTTCATCAAGAGACTCTTGAGTCACTTAGTGTTTAATGAGTTCCTATTGAAATCTAACCAGGAGGTAAGTTATCATAAAGGCTGTGAGACTCCCTTGTTATTAATGAGATGAGTGGTGTTGAGAATGCCAATAAGGAATATGGTGCAGACACTGGCGGTCCAGCAGGCCAGGGCCCTGGAAGCAGCCCCTGGCCCTAGAGGTCCAGTGGCCCGGAGTCCAGTGACATTGCAGCGTGGACTGCAGCCAGCCCTGCTTCCAGGCTGCTGCTGGCCAGCTGTCCCAGGACACGGAGCGGACCTCCGGGGCCAGAGCAGACTGTGGGCTGTTGCCCATCCGTGTCACATCCCCACCACCATCCCTCCTTCTAGTTAAGGACTCCCCTCTGATCTTTCCCACACACTGTTTACATACCAGGGTGGGTCTTCGGGGATGGGCTGGATGCTGTCCTGTGTGTGTAGGAAAGAGACTTTCGTGTCCTGAATCTCAACATTCGAGTGCAATAATGCCCTGTCACCACGGCAGGGAGACCAGAGAGGGGCCTCCAGGGGGACACATGGTGCTTATACTCACCTTCTGCACGGAGCCCCCAGGAGAGAGCCACATTTGGGGGCAGGAAGGACAGGGCGGCTCTGCGCCCTGCCAGGAATGTCCCCAAGGGCCTCTCCTGCCAGTTGCACATCACCCACCGGCGCCTGGTGGTGCTGCGAGCCCTGGGGAGGGTGTTCTCTCCCTTGCTGCTGCCTTCCGGCTCCTCCTCCACTCACTCCTCTCCTCTTCCCTGTGATGAGAGGAAAACAAGAAGGTGATGACAATGAGCCATGGGCAAAGGCGCTGTTCCTCTTCCTCTTGAAGGAATGAGATGCCTGGCGAGCTAGAAAGCTCTCAAGTCCAAGCTCCCCTCTGAGATCTGTACTGGGCGCTATGAGCCTGCATAGCACAGGCTTCCTGCTCATTGTGGGAGACTCACCTGCAAGATCCCCATGCAAGGGAAGACCAGCCTCCCTTGTCCTGGGAGAAGGGGGCTGCCATGGACCCCTGGGATTAGTGACCTTGCTCTTCGCTGGCATCCTTCGGTGAGGACACACCCTGGGTGGGTGGAGAGGAAGCTCCACCCTAACCAGTGTCTTGTTCACAGTCCACTTCACACAGCTGACACCAGAGTTGTCACTCAGTGCTGGCACTGTCTTCTTTGCTGGCCTCTGCCCCATAGCTTATGGGCGCAGGCCCACAGCAATGCCATTCAACCCCGCAGACTCGTGAGTCCAGGCTGCCACACTGCTTCTGACCTACCGACCATAGGCTGGAGGTTCCAGCACCTGCTCTTCAGGTCTGATTACTCTTGGAGAGCGGCTCCAGGGCGCGGAAGCACTGCACTTATGAGCTCACTGATTTATACGAAAGAGCAGGCCTGGGGAGCAGCCAGATGGAAAGCATGCCCGAGGTGGGGCAAGTGGCCACAGAGCTCCAGCCCCCACCAGCACCTCCCCGTGCCACCGCCCAGAAGCCCTCTGGACCCTGTCCTCCTGGATTTCTCCTGAGGCCCCATTACACAGCGTGACTGATCATGCCACTGACAACTGGCGACTGACCCCAGCTCCAGTCCCTCTGTCCTCCTCGAGGTCAGGGGTGAGGCTGCCAGTTCCCACCCCATAATCACCAGCCCCATCCTTCAAGGCTTCCCCCAAAGCACCTGATTAACAAAGGCTCAGGTGTCGCTGACAGAGCACCTGAAGAACTAAGGACAGAGGTCCCCATTATACAGGAGGCAGAGAACAAAACCACCCCAAAGGAAAAGAAAAGCAAGAAGGCAAAGTGGTTATCTGAAGAGGCTTTACAAATAGTGGAAGAAGGAAGCAGGGGAGAGAGGGAAAGTTACATCCAATTAAACACAGAGTTCCAAAGAATAGCTAGGAGAGATAATAAGACCTCCTTCAATGAACAGTGATTAATAACAGAAGGAAAAAACAAAAGAGGAAAGATGAGAGATCTCTTCAGAAAAACTGGAATCATCAAGGGAGCATTCTGCCCACAGACGTGCACAATAAAGGGTGAAAATGGTGGAGCCCTAGTAGACCCTGATGAGATCAAGACGAGATGGAAAGAACACATGGAAGAACTGAATAAAAGAGATCTTAATGAACTGGATTACTACAATGGTGTGGTTCCTCACCCAGAGACAGACATTCTGGAGTGTGAAGTCAAGTGGGCCTAAAGAAGCACTGCTGTTAATAAAGCTAGTGGATGCGATGAAATTCCAGCAGAACTATTCAAATCCCTAAAAGAGGACGTCATCAAGGTTTTGCATTTATTATGTTAGCAAATCTGGAAGATCCAGCAGTGGCCACAGGACTGGAACAGGTAAATCCTCATCCCAAATCCCAAGAAGGGTAGTACCGTAGAATGTTCTAACCATCAGACAGTCACACTCATCTCCCATGCTAGTAAGGTCATGCTTAAAGTTTTGCATGCCAGGCTTCAGCATTATGTGAACCAACAACTTCCAGATGTCCAAGCTGGGTTTAGAAAAGGAAGAGGAACTAGAGATCAAATTACTAACATTTGCTGGACTAGAGAGAAAGCAAGGGAATTTCAGAAAAGTATCTATCTTTGTTTCATTGACTATGCTAAAGTAAAGCCTTTGACTGTGTGGATTATGACAAAACTGTGGAAAGCTCTTAGAGAGATGAGAATACCAGACCATCTTACCTGTCTCCTGAGAAACCTGTATGTGGGTCAAGAATAACAGTTAGAACCCTGAATGGAACAACTGATCAACTCAAGACTGAGAAAGGAGTGTGGCAGGGCTGTCTGTTTTCATCCTGCTTGTTCAAGCTATACATTGAGCACATTATGAGAAATTCTGGGTTGGATGAGTTACAAGCTGGAATCAAGACAAGTAGGAAAAACATCAACAACCTCAGATATGTGGATGATACCACTCTAATGACAGGAAGGGAAGAAGAATTAAAAAGCCTCTTGATGAGGGTGAAGGAGGAGAATGAAAGAGCCGGCTTAAGACTAAATGTTAAAAAAACTAAGATCACGGTATCCAGCCTCATTACTGCACGGCAAATAGAAGCAAAAGGTGGAAGTAGTGACAGATTTCCTCTTCTTGGGCTTCCAAATCACTGTGGATTGTGACTGCAGCCATGAAATCAGAAGAGAACTGCTTCTTGACAGAAGATCAATGACAAACCTAGATAGTGTGTTGAAAAGCAGAGACATTACTCTGCCAACAAAGGTCCATATAGTCAAAGCTATGGTCTTCCCAGTGGTCAGGCACAGTTGTGAGAGCTGGACTGTAAAGAAGACAGAACGCCAAAGAATTGATGCCTTCGAAATGTGATGCTGAAGAAGACTCCTGAAAATCCCTCGGATAGCAAGGAAATCAAATCAGTTAATCTTAAGGGAGATCAAAGCCTGAATATCCATTGGAAGGACTGATGCTGAAGCTGAAGCTCCAGTATTTTGGTCATCTGATGTGAACAGACTTATTGAAAAGTCTCCAGTGCTGGGAAATACTGAGGGCAGAAGGAGAGGAGGGCATCAGAGGATGAGATGGCTGGACAGCATCACTGATACAATGAACATGAACATGGGCAAACTCCAAGAGATGAGGGGCACGGAAGCCAGGCGTGCTGCAGTCGTGGGGTTGCAAAGAGTCAGGCACCACTGGGTGACTGAACAACAACAGGTGTCCTGGTCATGGATCCTGCAGACCTCTGTATGTTGTCATCACCGAGGAGACCTGGGACTTTTAGGAGCTTCGGGGGGACACGAGTGGGCATCTTCCTGGCAGGAAAAGCCCTCTCCTCTAAGACTATCCAGCGGCAGGCCTCTTCCCCAGGTCCCAGGCCTGCGGTTGGGAGGGGACAGCAAAGACCAGGCCAGACAGCTCCGTCAGGGCAGGGTCGGTGTGGGGACCTCCACGCAGGAGGCCCCGGGCGGCACGGAGGATGCTGGGGGCAGTGCTGCGCTGACTCGGGTCTCGGTCCCTCTTAAGCCTACCGCCTGGCCTGAGCGTGTATTCTGAGGACAGTGGCTGAGAGTAAGCAGAGATGCTGGGGAGGGGGGGTTGGGGACTGATCCCTGCAAGGGGAAAGCATGCCTGCGGGGGTGACGGGGCCCGGGTGTCATGTCATCAAGTCAGCGCTCTGTCTGGCTCTGGAAACGGAGCTCGCAGTTTACATCTAAGTCTCTGTGTCGGCGGGGGCGGTGCCTCGGGGGCGGTGCCTCGGGGGGCGGTGCCTCGGGGGCGGTGCCTCGGGGCGGGGCCTCGGGGGCGGTGCCTCGGGGGGCGGGGCCTCGGGGCGGGGCCTCGGGGCGGTGCCTCGGGGGGCGGGGCCTCGGGGCGGGGCCTCGGGGCGGGGCCTCGGGGGCGGGGCCTCGGGGCGGGGCCTCGGGGGCGGGGCCTCGGGGGCGGGCCCTCGGGGGGCGGGGCCTCGGGGCGGGGCCTCGGGGCGGTGCCTCGGGGGGCGGGGCCTCGGGGGGCGGGGCCTCGGGGCGGGGCCTCGGGGGCGGGGCCTCGGGGGGCGGGGCCTCGGGGCGGGGCCTCGGGGCGGTGCCTCGGGGGGCGGGGCCTCGGGGGGCGGGGCCTCGGGGCGGGGCCTCGGGGGGCGGGGCCTCGGGGCGGGGCCTCGGGGGGCGGGCCCTCGGGGGGCGGGGCCTCGGGCCTAACACTCACTACCGGTTCTGCCATCTTGTTTCCCCCGGCTCTGTGAGCTTGTCCGGCTCGGCTGCTCGCTGTTGTGAGGAGAATGGAGTGCTTACTCCGCCCGGGACGTGCTGCAGCTCTGGTGGAAGGCGCTGCCTTGCGGTCAGGCGTGCTCCAGCCCTGGGCCAGGGCTCTGGGCCGTCTCTGAGGGGCCCTGTGCTCTCATCCGCAGGGCCCAGCACGAGGGCACCCCGGCAAGACACGAGGTAGACACGGGATTTTTGTGCATCTGCAGCTCCCTTGGGGACTTCCCACACATGATAATAAAGTTTAGATCCGTGGTATTTCTGACACCTTCAACAGCTGTTGAGAAAATTAAGATTTGAGTGAGCATTTACCTCACAGAATGGTTTTTAAAAAAAGATATGTTAATCAGATACCTTACACAAATGTCACCCCATTAAGGCACCATTTTCCAAAATATCAGGTGTTAAGTCAATATGATCTATATTTAATTTGGGGCTCACTTCTTTTATTTTAAGATAAAATGTGAATTTCTTCTAGAAGGCTTTTGCACAAAAAAAGTCAAAACCAAACATATATGACTCATTCTCATTTAATTCCAGTGGACACATCCCCGAGGGACATTGCTATCCTTAAAGTCAGGTGTACATCTTCAGCAATGCACCCAGAAACCAGTTCTTCTCATGACAAAATTTGGTAAATCTGTCAGAAAATGCTAAGGCATGGCAACCTCACCAGCAGGATTCAATGTGCTTATGAACTGACTAAAATTAAGTTGAAATGATTTCAGAAGATTCTAAGTTGACAGTGTTAGAAAAATTAATTTGAAAGATAATGTATTAGACATAAACCACACAGAATATTATTTAAATCAATAAGCACGTTTAATGTTTTATTTCAGCATTTTTGGTTTAGATTCAGCATGGAACTGTAGTCAGACAAACAGTAATGAAAATATCAATTAGAATAAAATTGGGGGAATTAGAATGTTTTTCAACATAGTAGGTGGCCAATCACAAAGGGGAAAATGCTGAATAAAGATTGTAGACTTTTCTTTTCCCTTAAAGAAATGTGAACATGAAGGTACTTTTCTTCAAAGTTGCACTTGGAATATGCTTACCTGCACTCAGGCATTTGTCGGCTTTAACATTTGTCCTTTAAAGCCTCGAGTTCCCAGCATAATTAAGTTATTCTTTACCCTTTGTGAACTAGAATAGCAATCCTTTTTTAAAAACTTCAAAAGTAACATCTAGATACTTTTTGAAGTTAGTATCCATATTGTATGTGCCTGTGAAATATTTAAAATCTGCATCTTAATCTTCAAAGTGAAAAAGGTGATGACTCATCTCTAGGAAAATCACTCTGGCAGAAGAATTAAATTCTGCGAAAGCAGCAGAAGCTGAAAGCAGCAAGGATCCACAGAAACATTTCCAGGAAGAGCCAACAGCAGGCACTCGGCCCTAAATACTGGAGTGGCCTGACGGGGCCAAGGCCCCCAGCAGTCCTGGAATGAGCCCCTTCTCACCCCTGGACTTGCCTCCACCTCAGATGGCCGCCCTTGCTCCCTGCCCACCAGCATCCCCTTGGTTCTTTCATGCACAAAATAGCGGCACCCATGGTGTTTCCACATTCCCTCTCCAGTTCTCTGTGTAAGGCTTCATGGACAAAGGTGGTTTTGTCTTTTCACTGAATCCCCATCGCCAAGAACTGCACATGGTGGCTTTAGACATTCCACACCTGGCTTTGAAATGAATGCGCAAATGAGTGAGTGAATGTGGCAAAAAAAAGTCTAAACAATGTTTTTGAAATAAACACGAAGGTTCGGGTTTTCTCAGGCTGTTTCCCTGAGTGTTATCTTGATGGACAAACACATAAAGATAATAAGTCACACAAACATCATCCTGCAGTGAGATAGAGCAGTGGGAGGGACCCGGAGGATGCAGTGGTGCCCACGTGGGGAGAGGAGGTGAGGGACACGTTCAGAGCTGGTCACAGACCAACACCAAACCATCACAGGCGGAGTGGAGGCTGCTGGGTCGTATCAGCTCTCCTCAGAGGAGCAGCCACAAGGCAGGGGGTGGGCAGGAGACTGGGGAGCTTATGGGCATGCAGGAGGGTGGGGCGAGATCAGAGCCCAGGAGAGAAGGGGGGAGAGCGCGGTCCTGTCTCATCGACCAGAGGTCCCCTGCTTTCACTGTCCTGACTACTGGCAGTGACCCTCCCTCTGTGCCTGGTCACAGTTGTGGTTTGGAAAAGGCTCACAGTTTTGATATGTTCAGATTTGACGACGGTTCTGTTTCTAGCATCATCGTAACAAACTTCCACAGATCAGGAGACTTAAACCACAGAAGTTACTTTTCTCCCAGTCCTGGAGGCTGGATGTCCCAGATCAAGGTGTCGGCAGGGCTGGCTTCTCCCGAGGCCTTCCTCTGTGGGTGTAGACTGACAGCTTCTCACCATGTCCACACAGGGCCTTTCCTCCGAGACCACACGTCCCTGGTGTAGCCTCCTCTTCTCAAGAGGACACCAGTCCTACTGGATCAGCACCTCAGCCATATAGGTTCATTTTACTGAGATCACCTCTGTAGGCCTGTCTCCAAATGTGGCCATGTTCCGAGGACCTGGGGGGGTGGGTTCCGTCCACAGCATAGGGAGTCTGCCTGCTGACCCATCGCAGGATGGTTCTGTCTGCAGTGGTGTTCTGGGTCATTCCAAGGAGCTCGGCCCATTCAAATCTCTTCCAATCACTCCCAAGCGTCACACCTCCTGCAGTAAGACAGGCCCCCTTAAATCTACAGCTATGACAAGCTTCTCACTGGTCTCCTGGTGGCAACTTCCCGAGGCCGGGTTTCACTGGACTCTCCCGGCCGGCAGTCTCTGACCCTCCTGAGAGTCCCTGTTCCCCACCCCCTTCTCACTGCGGATGGGCGCATGTTCTCCATGCATTTCTGATTCCCTTTCACTGGGTTTTAAGTTGGTTTAGGAAGAGGGGCTCCATTTTATTTATTTTTGTGACTTTACTCTCTCAGAGCTTTGCTTACAACAAAGCTCCATCAAGTATTGAATAAGTAATATAAAAAGTCTTTATCAGCATATATTACACATCAGTACTGCTTAACTAATTTTGTGGTAATATCACAGATTCTTTTGCAAACATGTCTTAAAGATGACAATAACCTCTTGATATCAGACACTATAATCAACTCCCATTATTTTCAGTATAAAGAATCTTCAATTTAAGATGAATGGCCTTCTGAAAGCATTGTGTAATTTGAAAAATGAGACAGATAAAACAGAAGGCAACTTCCCATGGAAACAGTAACAGAGGACTGGGGGAGTCTTCCCAGCTGAGGCTGAGCCCGGTCACGGGACCCGGTCTCCAAAGTCCTTGCAGAAAGCTGGCCCCCAGGCGACGGGCAGGAGGCAGTGTGACTGACCGCCGGCTGCTGGGTCAGTGGTGAGCAGACCAGACCCAGACTCAGGCCCACACCACAGGGGCTCCTGGCCAGCCTACAGCTTCTGCTGCAATGTGGCAGAAGTCACGTCCATAACGTTCAGGAGCCTGTGTGCGGATCTGATCAGAGCACTGGGCCGCCGGCCCCAGGGCGCCTTCTGCGCATGGCAGGGATGGGAGATGCTGTGGGAAAACACCGGCTGTGGTCACTTCGACTCTGGGTTTCCCCCTCTCATAAGGTGAGACTGGAGGGAGACACTCCCTCAGGACAGTTAACCGCCCCCAGAGAAAACCAGGACGCCAATGATGAAAGCAATTTCAATTTTCTAGTTCTCCTTTTTAGGGCACTGCTGTCTCTTAGAAGAGAGCAAGATAGCTATGAAGGAGTCTCTGGTTTTCCTCATCTTAAAAGAAAATGAAAACAAAAGAAAGCCAGAGGCTCTTGTTTCCTGAAGCAGAAAATGAAACGTTTATGGTTCCTAAGAGCGTTTGTGGTTCTGAAAAGGAGAGCGACTCTTATCTCTGGTTCTGATGGGAGGAATCTTCTCTCCTCATGAGAAGGGCTACTGTTTTCTTTGAGAACTGATTTGCTAAATGTGCTCATGAAAACTGAGTTAGTTTACAAGTTTGGCATCTACTTCCAGAACATGTCTGTTAATACCAGTTACTGTTGTTTCTGTTCAGTTGCTCAGTCATGTCTGACTCTTTTTGACCCCGTGGACCGCGGCACTCCAGGCGTCCCTGTCCATCATCAACCCCCGGAGCTTACTCACCTCGTGTCCACTGAGTCAGTGATGCCATCCAACCATCTCACCCTCTGTCGCTCCCTTCTCCTCCTGCCCTCAATCTTTCCCAGCATCAGGGTCTTTTCCAATGAGTCAGCTCTTCACATAAGGTGGCCAAAGTGTTGCAGCTTCAGCCTCAGCATCAGCCCCTTCAATGAACAGCAGATGACAGTGACAGGATTCAGAACTGTAAGAAAACTGATGATGAGGGCTGGCAAACAGGCCACCACCTGCCGTCCGTGGGCGTCACCTGCACCCCAGGCAGGTGAGTAGTCCTCGCACACCTGGTGGGAAGCAGAGGGCTGCCCGGCCTGGGGAACACGGTGCGCAGCCCATCAGGACCCTGGGAAAGGGACTGAACGGCCCACCTGGATCCACATGAGACAGACGCTCGGGAAGTGTGCTCTGAGCCCCCAGGAGGACAGCCCCTTGTGTTCTCCAGGTCCTGGTGAGGCCATGACCCCTGTGGGTTCTGTCCCAGCATCTGTTCCTCGCAGGACCATCCACGGCAGGCTGGGTGTGCAGTGGACTCAGAGCCAGAGATCTAGTACTGCTCCCCGAGCCTCACTTTGTGCCTCTGTAAAATGGGCAGATGCTCTCTGCCCAGTTCCACTTGTGGGGCTGGCCTGAGACTGCAGCGAGGCCCTGGGGGAGTGGGGACTGTGAAGTATAAGCAGATGCCTCTGACCTTCATTCATGAAGAGCTCCCTATGTCCTGGGCCCATACCACTGAGTCCCCTTGACAGCGCTTGCAAGAGCCCCGAGCATCACCACCCTTCTCCTGTGAGGAAACAGAGACCCTGATACATTAGGTTATTGTTCAAGGTCACACAAACAGTAAGGGCCAGGGCTTTCTAGAGAGATGTTCCCACTCCATGTATCTCATGAATTCATCCAAATGTCTGCCGAGAAGAGGCGAGGGTGGGCACACAGCTACCACATTCAGAACCACCAATATTAATCCTCCTTTCACAGCTGGGAGCAGTGGCAGGAAGCACTGCTTCCCAGGTTGCCAGACTCCCACAGGCTGCAGGAGGCAACGCTCACCTACCTGCTGCCCTCTGAACACAGAGCATCCGTGTGAACTTGAGCCAGAGGCCTTCTACTTGGGCTTCGGCGTTTTCAGTGCAATGACACTGCTATTTCCAGTAGATCATCTCTGACAGCTCCTCTCTCTAGGACTGCAGAGATGGAATAACAGAAGAAAGTCTGAAATCAAGTAAAGTAACACAGATACTGGTAATTGAAACTGTGTGACACCATTTTAAGAGTTTTAAAATTCATTTCCTCCAGTATTTGAAATATTTTTATTTCTTTGGTATTTTGATGGCTTCTTCTTCTACTTTAATAATCATTTATTTATTTTGGCAAAATCTAAGGCACATACACATTCCTCAAGACCCAACAGCACTGGCTGGGTCAACGATGCACTGTCTGCCCTTCTTGCTTTTCAGGAGTACTGGTTTTCCCAGAGCACTTTCAGACTAGCTCTCTGAAGAGGAGCATAGAAGGATTGCACGCAGGGGTCTGGGGGCACGCAGAACTCTTCTGGAGGTCCGCCTGGGGAAGGACCACAGCTACCCGCCGCCACCCTTATACCTGGGGAGGCCTGCCCTTACCTGCTGCTCCAGCTCATCAGAATCTGCTTGTTTTCACCATCAGCTTGCTTTTCTTTCTCCAGATCTGAGTTCCAACAAATGCCTCTACACTGTTTGCATGGCAGACATTTGACACTCACTCGGAAGAAGGAAATAATCAGTGTATTCAGCACATCACACAATATTTAAAAAATAGATTTGTTTTCTCTCTTGCCGACTTTGAAGTCAGAGGTATACAAACGGCTGTGAAACATCTAACTGCCATCAAAGGCCATTTCTCTGAGGGAAAACATGAGTGTGCTTTTACTAAAACAAGTTGAAGAGTGATTGCCAAAGCACATGGGGTAGAAACTTGCCTTTCAACTCTGTGGTACCTTTTTCATCTCTACTGGAAACTGGATTAACTCAAAGGTTTTCCTTTCTCTTTTCTCACTTTTTTTCCTATTTATATTTCTAAGACCCTGAGCAAAGTCTTTCATCTGAAAATTCAGAGTCTAACCTTCTTAAAATGCATGGCAGATGATCTGAATATCCATTTTGGCAGATGTTCCTAAAATTTCCTCTGTTCAGTGTTATTTGAATTCTTCTCAAAAAAGTTCAAAGAAGTTTTACAATATACAGTATGCTTATAGTCCCCAAGACTGAACTGCAGTTTTGAAGTCTTCTATTCATTAACTGGGCCACATGCATGGCGTGGAACAGAATCAGAAATTTGGCCAGAACAGTAGGTAATAATATAAATCTTGCAAGTCCTATCAGGACATCTTGTTTGATACAGAATATTTTGGAGCTGACTGTTATTATCTATTTGTCAAGTTTGAAATAGCATTATTTTTTAAAATACTGAAAGTTCTACCAATTAGACACTTTTGTTGTCTTATAGGCAGAAGACAATTAGAATTATGACCATGATTTTAAAAAGGATATTGAAATTAGCCCCATTATGCACCAAATAAATCAAATAAAATTGACAATTCTGTTTTACTTCTGTTCAGGTCTACCCTAACCAGTTTACACTAATCAGTTCAGTTCAGTTCAGTTCACTCGCTCAGTCATGCCCGACATTTTGCAACCCCATAGACTGCAACACGCTAGACCTCCCTGTCCAGCACCAACTCCCGGAGTTTACTCAAACTCACGTCCACTGGATCAGTGATGCCATCCAACCAACTCATACTCTGTCGTCCCCTTCTCCTCCCGTCTTCAATCTTTCCCAGCATCGGGGTCTTTTCAAATGAGTCAGTTCTTCACATCAAGTGGCCAAAGTATTGGAATTTCAGCTTCAACATCAGTCCTTCCATGAGTATCCAGGACTTATTTCCTTTAGGATGGACTGGTTGGGTCTCCTTGCAGTCCAAGGGACTCTCAAGAGTCTTCTGCAACACCACAGTTCAAAAGCATCAATTCTTCAGTGCTCAGCTTTCTTTACAGCCCAACTCTCACATTCATACATGACTACTGGAAAAACCATAGCCTTGACTAGACAGACCTTTGCTGGCAAAGTAATGTCTCTGCTTTTTAATATGCTGTCTAGGTTGCTCATAAATTTTCTTCCAAGGAGTAAGCGTTTTTTAATTTCATGGCTGCAGTCACCATCTGCAATGATTTTGGAGTACAAAAAAATAAAGTCTGTCACTGTTTCCTCATCTACTTGCCATTAAGTGATGGGACCAGATGCCCTGATCTTAGTTTTCTGAATGTTGACTTTTAAGCCAACTTTTTCACTCTCCTCTTTCACTTTCATCAAGAGGCTCTTTAGTTCTTCTTTGCTTTCTGCCAAAAAGGTGGTATCATCTGCATATCTGAGGTTATTAATATTTCTCCCAGCAATCTTGATTCCGTTTTGTGCTTCATCCAGACCAGTGTTTCTCATGATGTACTCTGCATATAAGTTAAACAAGCAAGGTGACAATATATAGCCTTGACGTACTCCTTTTCTTATTTGGAACCAGTCTGTTGTTCCACGTCTAGTTCTAACTGTTGTTTCCTGACCTGCATAAAGATTTCTCAAGAGGTAGGTCAGATGGTCTGGTATTCCCATCTCTTTAAGAATTTTCCACAGTTTCTTGTGATCCACGCAGTCAAAGGTTTTGGCATAGTCAATAAAGCAGAAGTAGGTGTTTTTCTGGAACTCTCTTGCTTTTTTGATGATCCAGTGGATATTGGCAACTTGATCTCTGGTTCCTCTGCCTTTTCTAAATCCAGCTTGAACATCTGGAAGTTCATGGTTCACGCACTGTTGAAGCCTGGCTTGGAAAATTTTGAGCATTACTTTGCTAGCATGTGAGATGAGTGCAATTGTGTGGTAGTTTGAGCATTCTTTGGTATTGCCTTTCTTTGGGATTGGAATGAAAACTGACCTTTTCCGGTCCTGTGGCCACTGCTGAGTTTTCCAAATTTGCTGGCATATTGAGTGTAGCACTTTCACAACATCATCTTTTAGGATTTGAAATAGCTCAGCTGGAATTTTATCACCTCCACTAGCTTTGTTCGTAGTGATGCTTCTTAAGGCCCACTTGACTTCACATTTCAGGATGTCTGGCTCTAGGTAAGTGATCACACCACTGTGATTATTTAGGTCATGAAGATCTTTTCTGTACAGTTCTTCTGTGTATTCTTACCACCTCTTCTTAATATCTTCTGCTTCTGTTGGGTCCATACCATTTTCGTTCTTAACCAAGCCCATCTTTGCATGAAATGTTCCCTTGGTATCTCTAATTTTCTTGAAGAGATCTCTAGTCTTTCCCATTCTATTGCTTTCCTCTATTTCTTTGCACTGATCACTGAGGAAGGCTTTCTTATCTCTCCTTGCTATTCTTTGGAACTCTGCATTCAAATGGGTATATCTTTCCTTTTCTCCTTTGCTTTTTGCTTCTCTTCTTTTCACAGGTATTTGTAAGGCCTCCTCAGACAGCCATTTTGATTTTTTGCATTTCTTTTTCTTGGGGATGGTCTTGATCCGTTTCTCCTCTACAATGTCATGAACCTCCATTCCTAGTTCATCAGGTACTCTATCAGATCTAACCTAATTATACTAATCAGGGGCTCAGTTTTTTCAAGGCAAAATACTGGAAATTGTAGGAAAGAAGTATCAGAAAGTGAGCACTTTTATGTTTCTGCGTGGTTACAGGTTCTCACCACAGCTTCCTGGCCCTTGGTTAAGGTATAAGCCTGTTGTTATCAATGGTCAGAGACTTACCGCCCTGAAGGTCTATGTCCACTGTTAACAGAGGATGAGATGTGGAGCCATGTGGCTGGTCCAGAAGGTATAAATGCAGAGATTGCTTACCTTGTCTCCCATGAGGAGACATTTATTTACAATCCAAAGAATAAAAACCCAGGACCCTTCTCTTCTCTGCCCAGGAGATGTGTTTAAACTAGGGAACAGAGAGTTTTCTCCCTTCGTGAGAAGGGGGGGTAGTTTCAGGGGTCCCTCACCTGTGTAAGCACTTAGATGTGTGTTTTGGGGATTCCTCACCTATAGTATGGACTCTGATGTACGCAGGGTAACACCTGGTTCTCATCATGTCACCCCAGACATGGCAAAGACTGGGAAAGGGAAACCTATGTAGTTACAGCTCTGCAGACTGGAGGCAACAGTCTGTCTCTGGATCAGAAACAGTATGTCCACTTGCAGGATATACAAATATACTGACTGACAGACCAGCAGATGAATGACAGGTCAATAGACAGACACTGGCTCCACAAGTGGAGAAATAATAATTACAGAAAGCAAATTTTAAGTGTCCTAAAGAAAAGTAACTGTTGTGGAAGAGATTTAAGGAAGGATAAATTACAAAAGGTAGGTTTCCCTGGTGGCTCAGATAGTAAAGAATCTGCCTGCAATGCAGGAGACCTGAGTTCGATCCCTCAGTCGGGAAGATCCCCTGGAGAAGGGCAAGGCAACCCACCCCAGTATTGTTGCCTGGAGAATTCCATGGATGGAGGAGCCTGGAGAGCTACAGTCCAGGGGGTCACAAAAGAGTCGGACACGACTGAGCAACTAACACTTTCACTTTCAGAGGGTCATCTGAGGGGAAGCCTTGAGGTCAGTGCTGCTTCAGATCACCCAGAGTGATAACAAGAGTCCAGGGACCAGCTAGAGGGTGGAGATGTGAGACTTCAGATGGAGGGGTGAGCAGAGCAGGGCAGGGTGAGGCCCGCTGCAGTCAGCCACAGGGCCCCCTGTCTGGAGCAACTTCAGGTTTGTGAAAGAAGAATGACAAGATCAGAGATTTATTTTTTTCCACAAAGAAGTTATGGGACTTCCCTGGTGGTCCACTGGTTAAGACTCCGCCTTCCAATGCAGGGGGTACAGGTTCAGTCCCTGGTCAGGGAGCTAAGATCACCCCCTAACTCACGGCCAAAAATACAAACCATAAACAACAGAAGCAATATGTGTATTATTTTTAACTGAATATTAAATAATCTATTTCAAGTTACCCAATAAATGATTTTCTCTTTTGAGTCTGTTCAATCATCTTATGCTGACCCCATTTTGAAGTCTGTTGCTAAAAATACTATCAAAGAATATTGACTCATATCTCCAAATGTTCTGAATGCCACTGAATTGCAAGATTATCAAACTCAGAAATGTCTAATAATTAAGAATTTCTTTCTCCTAACGGTATGTGTTACTCTGTTAGGGCTGCCGTAACAATGCACACAGACAGCGTGGCTTAAAAAACAGAAATGTATTTCCTCAGGGTCTGGAGGCCAGGCACCCAGGGTCAACGTGTCACTGGGCTGGAGGCTTCTCCAGAGTCTTCTTTCCTTGGTCTGCAGACCTTGCTGTGTCTCCACACAGCTTTCCCTCTGGACACATCCCTTAAGGCTCTGCTTTTAAGGACATCAAGCACTTTGGGTTTTGGCCCACCCTAACCTAAAAATCTCTCTAAAGTTGGGGCTCATGTTCAGTGATCTAGGAGAAGCTTATTGCTTCGACTTGGGGATTTTTAGGTGGAGGGGCGGGGGGAAGGGGTGCATGATTCAGCCAATCACAATCTCTTGTGTGTTTAAAATCCTTAAACCAAGTTCTCTGCAATCTCCAAGCCCAACTTTTGACTTTTTGCAAACAGTGTTGTCCTGTGTTTCAGTGCTTGTAATCCTGGCATAATCCGTGCCATTCTACATCTAAATCTGATTTGCATTTGAATCATGGGTGGAAGTTAAAGAATATTGCTGCTCAGCAGGATGGTAAGAGTCTCTGTTTTTTTCTTTTAAATCTTTTCTTTATGTCCCTTTTTTCTGCATTGTTACCTGAGACCCCTTGGCAAAGGGACAGACAGATTTTTTTGTGGAAGTGCATGAATTATCTTCAAGGGATGTACAAAGGAAAGTAACTTCCCAACATCACAAACATCAGAGTTTCCAAACATTTCGTTCAGATTATTATAAAATAATTTATGAGAGTAATTTTATTTTTTTCAGAACCTCTCTGTGGGCTGCCTTTTTCAGCTTCTCTATTCATGAAAATATCACAGATATTTAAAATCCTCTGTTCAGTCCCAAATTAAGATACCCTTTGTTATAGACACCAGTGTATACTGTATAAATCAATTATACATATTTAGTGCCTGAATCAACTATATGGTACATGAGGATGAGGGAGAACTGATTTTTTTTTAAAAAACAACCCATCTCCTAGTGGCATGTGCAAAATCATTATGAAATTCCCTAAAGCAACAGAAGTTATTTGCAAATGAGCATTTTTCATTAAATTCCTAAGAATCTCATTCTTATGCTGGACAGAAGCCTTACAAATTAAAAAATGCAAACTACCAACTTGAAAATGAAAATGAATCTATTTTATTCCAGTGTGTCTGCAAGTAAGGGCTTCCCTTATGACAAATGACTGTGGAGAACCTGGGAGTATCCAAGGCAGATGGGGCGGAGGGAGGTGCGTCTGGGGAATTCCATCAGGAAGATGGATGTAAATGGTGCGTTCTCAGCAAGGTGACTGGGAGCTTTGATCAAGAACAATTACTATTAAGAACTTAGGGACTCTTTCCAGTACTTAAAAATCTTACTGGTTAAGTTTCCAGGGAATAGTTTTCCAGGTTTGGGAGAAGAAAAACCTCCAAGAAAGACAAGCACTTGTTTTCTCTGGGAACTGCTATAAAAAGTAACAATTATGGGAGGACCACGGGAAACTGTAAAGTGCGTGCGCTACAACAGTAGGTGGTACAGAAGATGGAAGTTCTCTGGATTAAAACAAATAACCTCTGGACCTCGGTTTTTACTTCTTAAGCAATGGATTTAGACAGTTTTAGAAAAAGAAATTTAAATATAGAATTAATGAAGAGGAAGCTCACATCATCCGTTCCCGGCCACAGTGAAGTAGCCAGGATCAGACCCGGCCTCTTGAAATGAATAACTATGAAACCTGGACAAATACGCACGGAACCGCTGGCCTGCAAACGAAGCGAGCAGGCTGGGTGAGCCCCAGGCTCCGCTCTGCAGACGGTTTCCGAGCCAGGGTCACGGCCAGCATGGAAGGCAGCTGTCTCACCGGGTGAAGGGGACAGACATCAGAGGGTGAGGCAGCCGCACAGCCGCGGTTTGGGGAAGTGAAGTACTTGAAAAAGGAGGGTCATGAGGAGGGAACCGCAAAAGTCTAGGTAGAAATTCATTTCCAACCTTACACTCCGGGGCCATGTGCACGGGGGGAAGGTCTGGGGGACCTGGGGCATGGCTCCCAGGAGGAGGTGAAATTTCAGAGGTGTCGCCTGCTGAAGAGACACTGCAGTTGGTGTCCAATCAGAGGGGAAAATGTTGTTGAATGTTCAATCTGTAAAGTAAATATTGCCACTGCTAGGAGGAGACAATTTCACAACTGTAGTGAGGAATTTTAACACACACACCACAGAACTGATAGAATAAGCAGACAAAAACCTGTTAACTATATAGTTCTGAACAGCACTATTAAGAACCTTGCTATGACCTAATATAATACATATATGTACATATATATGGGTGTATGATACATACCAAACTCAATAATTACAGCATTTGAATTCTTTCCGAATGCTTTCAGAGCATTTACTAATATTTTCCTTATGCTGATTCTTAAAGCAATCCTTAACAAATTTCCATGGATTGAAATCATTCAGACCACGGTTTTCAGCTAAGGCAGATTAAACAGATAAGGAAATTCACCCACAGAATGGAAATTAAGCAATACATTTCCAAATAAGCCCTAATTAAAATTCAAAGTGAAATTTAGTAAAACAATGAATCATAATGAAATTCCAAAGTATCAGTATGGGTAGATGAAAGTAAATTAATGTTCAGAAGGAAATTTATTAATGATGAGTGTATTAAAGAAGTAAATATCTAACTTTCCATCTCAAGAATCTAGAAAAATGGCATTTAAAATGAAACATAAAGCACATATAATTAAGAAAACAGAATAAGAATAGAAGTAAATAAAACAGGAAAATAAATGAATGCCAAAAGGAAATCACAAACAAAACAAAAAGATTATCTTTGGAATTCAAAAATATTTTTAAAACAATGCGACCAACAAGGGATTAATTTCCAAAATATTCAAACAGCTCAATATCAAATAAACAACCTAATAAAAAATGCACAGAATATCTAAACGGATATTCCTCCAAAAAAAGACATATAAAAAAAAAATACAGGCTCATGAAAAGATGCTTAACATCACTAAGTATTAGAGAAATCAAAACAAAATGAAGTATCACCTCACACTGGTCTGAATGGCCATTATCAAAATGTCTACAAACAAGAAATGCTGGAGAGAGTGTGGAAAAAAGGGAACCTCTTACACTGTTAGTAGAAACATAAATTGGTACAGCCACTGGAGAACAGTAGACAGGCATGGGTGCTCAGTCTCTCAGTTGTGTCCGACTCTTTTGCAACTCCATGGACTGTAGACTGCCAGCCTCCTCTGTCCATGGGATTTCCCAGGCAAGAATACTGGAGTTGGTTGCCATTCCCTCCTCCAGAGAATCTTCTCCATCCAGAGATTGGACCCAAATTTCCTACATTGGCAGGCAGATTCTTTACCACTGAGTCACCTGGAAAACCCTGGAAAATAGTATGGAGATTCCTTAAAAAAATAAAAATATACTACCATATGATCCTGCAATGCCACTCCTGGACATATGTCCAGAGACAACTATAATTTGAAGAAGTACATGTATCCCCGAGGTTCACTGCAGCACTAATTACAACAGCCAAGTCATAGAAGCAACCTAAATGTCCAGTGACAGACAAACGAAGAAGATGTAATACATATGTATGTATGTATGTATACACACACATATACATATATGCACATACACACACACAAATATTACCCAGTCATTAAAAATAATGAAATAAAGTCATTTGCAACAACATGGATGAACCTAGAGATTACCATAGTAAGTGAAGTGAGGAAGACAAATATCATATCATATTGTTTATATGTGAATTAAATCCTAAAAGAGGATGCTGTTAAAGTGTTGCACTCAATATGCCAGAGAATTTGGAAAACTCAGTGGCCACAGGACTGGAAAAGGTCAAATTTCATTCCAATCCCAAAGAAAGGCAATGCCAAAGAATGCTCAAATTATCACACAATTGCACTCATCTCACGCACTAGCAAAGTAATGCTCGAAATTCTCCAAGCCAGGCTTCAACAGTACGTGAACTGTGAACTTCCAGATGTTCAAGCTGGATTTAGAAAAGGCAAAGGAACTAGAGATCAAATTGCCAACATCCGCTGGATCATCAAAAAACTAAGAGTGCAGAAAAGCATCTACTTCTGCTTTATTGACTATGCCAAAGCCTTTGACTGTGTGGATCAAAACAAACTGGAAAATTCTTCAATAGATGAGAATACCAGACCACTTCACCTGCCTCTTGTGAAATCTGTTTGCAGGTCAAGAAGCAACAGTTAGAACTGGACAGGAAACAACAGACTGGTTCCAAATAGGGAAAGGAGTACGTCAAGGCTGTATATTGTCACCCTGCTTATTTAACTTATCTGCAGAGTACATCATGAGAAATGCTGGGCTGGAGGAAGCACAAGCTGGAATCAAGATTGCCGGGAGAAATATCAGTAACCACAGATATACAGATGACACCACCATTATGTCAGAAAGCAAAGAACTGAAGAGCCTCTTGATGAAAGTGAAAGAGGAGAGTGAAAACGTTGGCTTAATGCTCAACATTCAGAAAACTAAGATCGTGGCATCTGGTCCCGTCACTTCATGGCAAATAGATGGGGAAACAGTGAAAACTGACTATTTTCTTGGACTCCAAAATCACTGCAGATAGTGACTGCAGCCATGAAATTAAAAGACGCTTGCTCCTTGGAAGAAAAGCTATGATCAACCTAGAGAGCATATTAAAAAGCAGAGACATTACTTTGCCAACAAAGGTCTGTTCTAGTTAAAGCTATGGTTTTTCCAGTAGTCAAGTATGGATGTGAGAGTTGGGCTGTAAAGAAAGCTGAGCACTGAAGAATTGATGCTTTTGAACTGTGGTGTTGGAGAAGACTCTTGAGAGTCCCTTGGACTGCAAGGAGATCCAACCAGTCCATCCTAAAGGAAATCAATCCTGAATATTCATTGCAAGGACTGATGCTGAAGCTGAAATTCCAATACTTTGGCCACCTGATGTGAAGAACTGACTCACTGGAAAAGACCCTGATGCTGGGAAAGATCGAAGGCAGGAGGAGAAGGAGACGACAGAGGATGAGATGGTTGGATGGCATCACTGACTCGATGGACATGAGTTTGAGTAAGCCCAGGAGTTGGTGGTGGACAGGGAGGCTTGGTGTGCTGTAGTCTATGGGGTCACAAACAGTTGGACATGACTGAGCAACTGAATTGAACTGGAATCAAGTAAATGATACAAATGGACTTTTTACAAAACAGAAATAGAATCAAAGACATTGAAAACAATCTTATGGATCCCAAAGCAGGTAGGAACAGGATAAATTAGGAGTTTGGGATTAAAATATACACACTACCATTTATAAAATAGATAACCAACAAGTACCTACTGTATAACACAGGATACTGTACTCAATATCTTATAATGAGGTATAATGAAAAAGAATCTAAAATAGAAAAAAAAAGTGTATATATAGCAAAGTCATTCAATTTTACATACATATACATATAAACATTCTGTTTATTAATTTTTAAATGTCACCTGTTTTAAAGGTCTTGACTAACAAGATGGAGCAGCATGGCCCACATAAAATAAAAGTATACATATTGTGTATTCTACGTGCCAAGCAATGTTTTGGAGCAATATGTTTGTGAAAACTCACTTAATTCTCCAGATAAACCTGATGAGGTAGACAGTCATCTCTCTTTTTCAGATGAGCAAAAGTACAAGCAGTTATACATAAGAGTCTTTTTGCTGTTGTTCAGTCATCCAATTGTGCCCAAGTCTTTGCAATCCCACGGACATACCAGGCCTCTCTGTCCCTCACTGTCTCCCAGAGTTTGTCCAAGTTCATGTTCATTGCATTGGTGATGCTGTCCAGCTATCTCATCCTCTGATTCTCTCTTCTCCTTCTGCCCTCAATATTTCCCAGCATCAGGGACTTTTCCAATGAGTCGTCTGTTTACATCAGATGACCAAAATAGTGGAGCTTCAGCTTCAGCCTCAGTCCTTCCAGTGAATATTCAGGGTTGATCTCCCTTAAGATTGGCTGGTTTCATTTCCTTGCTGTCCAAGGGATTTCAAGAGTCTTCTCCAGGACAACAATTCAAAGGCATCAATTCTTTGGGCTTCTGGTTCCTTTACAGCCCAGCTCTCACAACTTTACATGACCACTGGGAAGACCATAGCTTTGACATAGGAACCTTTGTCAGTAGAGTAATGTCTCTGCTTTTCAACACACTATCTAGGTTTGTCATCGCTTTCCTGCCAAGAAGCAGTCATCTTCTGATTTCATGGCTACAGTCACAATCCACAGTAGTTTAGGAGCCCAAGAAGAGGAAATCTGTCACGACTTCCACCTTTTCCCCTTCTATTTGCCATGCAGTAATGGGGCCAGATATCATGATCTTAGTTTTTTTTAATATTTATACTTTTGTGTGTGTGTGTGCTTTTTTTTTTTTTCATTTATTTTTATTATTTGGAGGCTAATTATTTTACAATACTTTAGTGGTTTTTGCCATACATTGACATGAATCAGCCACGGATTTACATGTGTTCCCCATCCCGATCCCCCCTACCACCTCCCTTCCCATCCCCTCCCTCTGGGTCTTCCCAGTGCACCAGCCCCAAGCACTTGTCTCATGCATCCAACCTGGGCTGGTGATCTGTTTCACCCTTGATAATATACATGTTTGAATGCTGTTCTCTCAGATCATCCCACCCTCGCCTTCTCCCATAGAGTACAAAATCCTGTTCTATACATCTGTGTCTCTTTTACTGTCTTGCATATAGGGTTATCATTACCATCTTTCTAAATTGCATGTATATGCATTAGTATACTGTATTCGTGTTTATCTTTCTGGCTTACTTCACTCTGTATAATGGGCTCCAGTTTCATCCACCTCATTAGAACTGATTCAAATGAATTCTTTTTAATGGCTGAGTAATATTCCATGGTGTATATGTACCACAGCTTCCTTATCCATTCATCTGCTGATGGGCATCTAGGTTGCTTCCATGTCCTGGCTATTATAAACAGTGCTGCGATGAACACTGGGGTACACGTGCCTCTTTCAGATCTGGTTTCCTCGGTGTGTATGCCCAGGAGTGGTATTGCTGGATCATATGGCAGTTCTATTTCCAGTTTTTTAAGAAATCTCCACACTGTTCTCCATAGTGGCTGTACTAGTTTGCATTCCCACCAACAGTGTAAGAGGGTTCCCTTTTCTCCACACCCTCTCCAGCATTTATTGCTTCTAGACTTTTGTGTAGCAGCCATTCTGACTGGTGTGTAATGGTACCTCATTGTGGTTTTGATTTGCATTTCTCTCATAATGAGTGATGTTGAGCATCTTTTCATGTGTTTGTTAGCCATCTGTATGTCTTCTTTGGAGAAATGTCTGTTTAGTTCTTTGGCCCATTTTTTGATTGGGTCATTTATTTTTCTGGAATTGAGCTTCAGGAGTTGCTTGTATATTTTTGAGATTAATCCTTTGTCTCTTGCTTCATTTGCTATTATTTTCTCTGATTCTGAAGGCTGTCTTTTCACCTTGCTTATAGTTTCCTTTGTTGTGCAAAAGCTTTTAAGTTTAATTAGGTCCCATTTGTTTATTTTTGCTTTTATTTCCAATATTCTTGGAGGTGGGTCATAGAGGATCTTGCTGTGATTTATGTCGGAGAGTGTTTTGCCTATGTTCTCCTCTAGGAGTTTTATAGTTTCTGGTCTTACATTTAGATCTTTAATCCATTTTGAGTTTATTTTTGTGTATGGTGTTAGAAAGTGTTCTAGTTTCATTCTTTTACAAGTGGATGACCAGTTTTCCCAGCACCACTTGTTAAAGAGATTGTCTTTTTTCCATTGTATATGGAAAGTTTTGGAAGTTTTGGCCACAGCAAAACTTGCCTCCTTTGTCGAAGATAAGGTGTCCGTAGGTACATGGATTTATCTCTGGGCTTTCTATTCTGTTCCATTGATCTATATTTCTGTCTTTGTGCCAGTACCATACTGTCTTGATGACTGTGGCTTTGTAGTAGACCCTGAAGTCAGGCAGATTTATTCCTCCACTTCCATTCCTCTTTCTCAAGATTGCTTTGGCTATTCAAGGTTTTTTGTATTTCCATACAAATTGTGAAATTATTTGTCCTAGTTCTGTGAAAAATACCATTGGAGGCTTGATAGGGATTGCATTGAATCTATAGATTGCTTTGGGTAGTATAGTCCTTTTCACAAAATTGATTCTTCCAATCCATGAGCACGGTATATTTCTCCATCTATCTGTGTCCTCTTTTATTTCTTTCATCAGTGTTTTATAGTTTTCTATGTATAGGTCTTTCATTTCTTTAGGTAGATATACTCCTAAGTATTTTATTCTTTTTGTTGCAATGGTGAATGGTATTGTTTCCTTAATTTCTTTCTGTTTTCTCATTGTCAGTGTACAGGAATGCAAGGGATTTCTGTATGTTAATTTTATATCCTGCAACTTTACTATATTCATTGATTATCTCTAGTAATTTTCTGGTAGAGTCTTTAGGGTTTTCTACATAGAGGATCATGTCTTCTGCAAACAGTGAGTTTCACTTCTTCTTTTCCTATCTGGATTCCTTTTATTTCTTTTTCTGCTCTGATTGCTGTGGCCAACACTTCCAACACTATGTTGAATAGTAGTGGTGAGAGTGGGCACCCTTGTCTTGTTCCTGATTTCAGGGGAAATGCTTTCAATTTTTTACCATTGAGGGTGATGCTTGCTATGGGTTTGTCATATATAGCTTTTATTATGTTGAGGTATGTTCCTTCTATTCCTGCTTTCTGGGGAGTTTTAATCATAAATGGGTGTTGAATTTTTTCAAAGGCTTTCTCTGCATCTATTGAGATAATCATATGGTTTTTATCTTTCAATTTGTTAATGTGGTGTATTACATTGATTGATTTGTGGATATTAAAGAATCCTTGCATTCCTGGGATAAAGCCCACTTGGTCATGGTGTATGATTTTTTTAATATGTTGTTGGATTCTGTTTGCTAGAATTTTGTTAAGGATTTTTGCATCTATGTTCATCAGTGATATTGGCCTGTAGTTTTCTTTTTTTGTGGCATCTTTGTCTGGTTTTGGAATTAGGGTGATGGTGGCCTCATAGAATGAGTTTGGAAGTTTCCCTTCTTCTGCAATTTTCTGGAAGAGTTTGAGTAAGATAGGTGTTAGCTCTTCTCTAAATTTTTGGTAGAATTCAGCTGTGAAGCCATCTGGTCCTGGGCTTTTGTTTGCTGGAAGATTTTTGATTACAGTTTCGATTTCCTTGCTTGTGATGGGTCTGTTAAGATCTTCTATTTCTTCCTGGTTCAGTTTTGGAAAGTTATACTTTTCTAAGAATTTGTCCATTTCATCCAAGTTGTCCATTTTATTGGCATAGAGCTGCTGCAAATACCAGCTTTTAGCTTTGTTGATTTTTGCTATGGTCTCTTTTGTTTCTTTTGCATGTATTTCTGCCCTAATTTTTAAGATTTCTTTCCTTCCAATAACCCTGGGGTTCTTCATTTCTTCCTTCTCTAGTTGCTTTAGGTGTAGTGTTAGGCTATTTATGTGACTTTTGTCTTGTTTCTTGAGGTAAGCTGTATTGCCCTGAACCTTCCCCTTCGCACTTCTTTTACAGTGTCCCATAGGTTTGGGGTTGTTGTGCTTTCATTTTCATTCGTTCCTATTCATATTTTTATTTTTGATTTCTTCTATGATTTGTTGGTTATTCAGAAGCATGTTATTTAGCCTCCATATGTTTGAATTTTTAACAGCTTTTTTTCCCCTGTAATTGAGATTTAATCTTACTGCATTGTGGTCAGAAAAGATGACTGGAATGATTTCATTTTTTTTAATTTACCAAGGCTAGATTTATGGCCCAGGATGTGATCTACTCTGGAGAAGGTTCCGTGTGCACTTGAGAAAAAGGTGAAATTGATTGTTTTGGGGTGAAATGTCCTATAGACATCAATTAGGTCTAGCTGGTCCATTGTGTCATTTAAAGTTTGTGTTTCCTTGTTAATTTTCTGTTTAGTTGATCTATCCATAGGTGTGAGTGGGGTGTTAAAGTCTCCCACTATTATTGTGCTATTGTTAATTTCCCCTTTCATACTCATTAGCATTTGTCTTACATATTGCGGTGCTCCTATGTTGGTTGCATATATATTTATAATTGTTATATATTCTTCTTGGATTGATCCTTTGATCATTATGTAGTGTCCTTCTTTGTCTCTTTTCACAGCCTTTATTTTAAAGTCTATTTTATCTGATATGAGTATTGCAACTGCTGCTTTCTTTTGGCCTCCGTTTGCGTGAAATATTTTTTTCCAGCCCTTCACTTTCAGTCTGTATGTGTCCCTTGTTTTGAGATGGGTCTCTTGTAGACAGCATATATAGGGGTCTTGTTTTGGTGTCCACTCAGCCAGTCTGTCTTTTGGTTGGAGCATTCAACCCATTTACATTTAAGGTAATTATTGATAGGTATGTTCCCGTTGCCATTTACTTTGTTGTTTTGGGTTCGCGTTTATACAGCCTTTCTGTGTTTCCTGTCTAGAGAAGATCCTTTAGCATTTGTTGAAGAGCTGGTTTGGTGGTGCTGAATTCTCTCAGCTTTTGCTTGTCTGTAAAGCTTTTGAATTCTCCTTCATATCTGAATGAGATCCTTGCTGGGTACAGTTATCTGGGTTGTAGGTTATTCTCTTTCATTACTTTAAGTATGTCCTGCCATTCCCTTCTGGCCTGAAGAGTTTCTATTGATAGATCAGCTGTTATCCTTATGGGAATCCCTTTGTGTGTTATTTGTTGTTTATCCCTTGCTCCTTTTAATATTTGTTCTTTGTGTTTGATCTTTGTTAATTTGATTAATATGTGTCTTGGGGTGTTTTGCCTTGGGTTTATCCTGTTTGGGACTCTCTGGATTTCTTGGACCTATGTGACTATTTCCTTCCCCATTGTAGGGAAGTCTTCAGCTATTATCTCCTAGAGTATATTCTCATGGCCTTTCTTTTTGTCTTCTTCTGGGACTCCTATGATTCGAATGTTGGGGTGTTTCACATTGTCCCAGAGGTCCCTGAGGTTGTCCTCATTTCTTTTGATTCTCTTTTCTTTTTTCCTCTCTGCTTCATTTATTTCCACCATTTTATCTTCAACCTCACTTATCCTATATTCTGCCTCTGTTATTCTACTGTTGGTTCCCTCCAGAGTGTTTTTAATCTCATTTATTGCATTATTCATTTTTAATTGACTCTTTTTTATTTCTTATAGGTCCTTGTTAAACATTTCTTGCATCTTCTCAATCCTTGTCTCCAGGCTATTTATCTGTAACTTCATTTTGTTTTCAAGATTTTGGATCATTTTTATTATCATTATTCTAAACTCCTTTTCAGGTAGATTTCCTATCTCCTCCTCTTTTGTTTGGCCTGGTGGGCATTTTTCATGTTCCTTTACTTGCTGGGTATTTCTCTGCCTTTTCATCTTGTTTAGATTTCTGTTTGGGGTGACCTTTCTATATTCTGGTAGTCTGTGGTTTCTTTTTATTGTGGCGGTTTCTCCCCGTGGGTAGGGTTGGACGATTGGCTTGTCAAGGTTTCCTGGTTAGGGAAGCTTGCATTGGTGTTCTGGTGTGTGGAGCTGGATTTCTTCTCTCTGGAGTGCAATGGAGTGTCCAGTAGTGAGTTTTGAGATGGGTCTGTGGGTTTGGTGTGACTTTGGGTAGCCTGTATTTTGATGCTAAGGGCTATGTTCCTGCGTTGCTGGAGAATTTGTGTGGTATGTCTTGTTCTGGAACTTATTGGCTCTTGGGTGGTGGTTGGTTTCAGTGTAGGTATGGAGGCTTTTAGATAATCTCTTACTACTTAATGTTCCCTGTATTCAGGAGTTCTCTGGTATTCTCAGGTTTGGGGCTTAGGTCTCTTGCCTCTGGATTTCAGTCTTATTCTTCCAGTAGCCTCAAAACTTCTCCAACTATACAGCACTGATAATAATACTTCTAGGTTAATGGTGAAAAGATTCTCCACAGTGAGGGACACCCAGAGAGGTTCACAGAGTTACATGAAGAAGAGGAGAGGGAGGGGGAGATAGAGATGAGCAGGAGGAGAGAAAGGGGGACTCAAGAGGAGAGAGACAGATCTACGCAGTACTCTGTTCCCTAAGTGTTCTCTGTAGCCCAGACACCCACAGAGATTCACAGAATTGGATTGGGAAGAGAAGGGGGAGGGAGGAAATAGAGGTGATCTGGGGGAGAAAAAGGAGACTCAAAAGGGAAAGAGTAATCATCAAACTCCTGAGTAAAAATGGGTACTGAATATTGGATTCTTAAATGTCCAAAATTTATATCAAATACTAAAAAACAAAGATTAAAAATCTAGAGTAGAGGTTAGACTCTTAAAAATACAATATTAAAAACAAAAACACAAAAAATTTAAGAAATATATATGAAGTTCACTTTAAAAATAGGGTCTTTTTTTTTTTGCAAGGTTATAGTGGGTTATGAAAATTAAGGACTAATAGAGGAGTAATAGAGGACTTTAAAAAAAGGGGGGGAATTTAAAAAAGATTAAAAAAATTTTTTAATTAAAAAAAAATAATAATAGTAAAAATATATCTAGGAGTTTCTCTGGAGCTCTTGTGGGCAGTGTGGGTTCAGTTCAGTTTCAGATAGCTCCTTGTTCCAGCTTACACTTCTCGATATCTATAGGCCCCTTCCAGTGCAGTTGGTGTTAACTACAGGCATTTTAATCTGTTGCACCTGTCACTTCTAAAGCGGTTCCCTTTGTTTATTTGGCTTCTGTTGGCAGGTCTCTTCGGTGTCTAATTTCCACCCTGACACAAGTGGGCCGAGGTGGTCTCTTGTTTAGGTTCGCTTGTTCAGTTGTGCTGTGGGGAGGGAGGGTCACTGCAGACAAATGTCACTGGCGTGTGTGGGGAGCACTCGCAGTGTTCCGGCCACACTGGGTTTGCCCCCACTCCCGGGTGTGTGTGCTTTCCCCGTCTACACTGCTCAGGCTCCAGGGTGCTCTACAGGGAGCGGGCCCTGAGTTGCGTGCACGTCCCTGGCCTAAGCCGCTCAGGTTCAGGTTCTCGGGTACTCCACAAAGGCACAGACTTGGCTGGGCCTGCGTTTTGTGCCTTACCCAGCCGGAGCAGTTCAGGCCGCCAGGAGCTTGACAGGCGCACTCTCCCGGGTGCGGTGCGCCTCATCATCTCCGCGGTCCCAGCCTCAAGTTTCCGCGCGCCCTGGTCCGGTGCACCTTGTGTCTCTTCTGGGGAGCTGATCTCTGGCTGCGACCCTCCCAGCAGATGTCAACCATCCAAAATCTCAGGAAGTCTTTGGTTAGAAACTGGAAGCCTGTTTGCAGTTTGGTAGGGGATGCCGTCTCTGGGGCCGAGTTTAACCCTTTCCCCGCCCCCCTGCCTCCAGCGGGGGATGGGCCGGTCCGCCACCGGCTAGCTCTTCTCTGGAATTGCTCAGTCCTTCCTTTGTTCTGTAAACGGGCCAGCAGTGTCTTCGGTTAGCACTTTTCACAGGTTAATTTTCTCTCTCTCTTGCTATCCCACAGTTTAAGTTGCTATCTCACGTTAGCTCCCTCCGATTGCCCTCAGGGCTTTCAGGCCTGGTCCTTGCCCTAAGCAATGCCGCCCGCTTTGCTCCGTTCAGCCTCCACTTGCTGGTGGCGAATGTGAGCGTCTGGGGTACTTTTCTGCTGGGAGTTGCTTTTAGGCATGTAATCTGTGGGTTTTATTTATTTTTCCTCCCGGTTAGGTTGCCCTCCGAGATTCAAAAACTTCCCCCAGACCCGCCAGTGACAGGGTTTCCTGGTGTTTGGAAACTTCCTCTATTCGGACTCCCTTCCTGGGATGGGTCTCCATCCCTAACTCTTTTGTCTCTCTTTTTATCTTTTATATTTTGTCCTACCTCCTTTCAAAGACAATGGGCTGCTTTTCTGGGCGCCTGATGTCCTCTGCTAGCGATCAGAAGTTGTTTTGTGGAGTTTGCTCAGCGTTCAAATGTTCTTTCCATGAATTTGTAGGGGAGAAAGTGGCCTCCCTGTCCTATTCCTCCACCATCTTAGCTCCTTCCCCAATATGTAGTCTTAAGCTGGCTCTTTCACTCTCTTCCTTCACCCTCATCAAGAGGCTTTTTTTGTTTAAGTTCTGCTTCACTTTCTTCCATTAGAGTGGTATCATCCACATATCTGAGGTTGTTGATGTTTCTCCTGCCTATCTTGATTCTGGCTTGTAACCCATCCAGCCCGGCATTTCTCATGATATGCTCAGTGTATAGGTTAAATAGACAGGGTGACGGCAGACAGCCCTGCCGTACACCTTTCTCGATCTTGAACCAATCAGTTGTTCCATTCAGGGTTCTAACTGTTGCTTCTTGACCCGCACACGGGTTTCTCAGGAGACAGGTAAGATGGTCTGGTATTCCTGTCTCTCTAAGAGCTTTCCAGCTTGTCATGATCCACACAGATAAAGGCTTTAGCACAGTTGATGAAACAGAGATATATTTTTCTGAAATTCCCTTGCTTTCTCTCTAATGCAGCAAATGTTTGACATTTGATATCTAGTTCCTCTTCCTTTTCTAAACCCAACCTGGACATCTGGAAGTTGTTGGTTAACATAATGCTGAAGCCTGACATGCAATATTTTAAGCATGACCTTACTAGCATGGGAGATGAGTGCAATTGTCTGATGGTTAGCACATTCTTTGGTACTTCCCTTCTTGGGACTTGGGATGAGGATTGACCTGTTCCAGTCCTGTGGCCACTGTTGGGTCTTCCACATTTGCTGACATAATGAATGCAAAACCTTGATGACATCCTCTTTTAGGGATTTGAATAGTTCTGCTGGAATTACATTGCACCCACTAGTTTTATTAACAACAGTGCTTAATGCCCACTTGATTTCACACTCCAGAATGTCTGGCTTTGGGTGACTAACCACATGATCATAGTAATCTGGTTCATTAAAAATTTTTTATAAAGTTCTTCCATGTGTTCCTTCTGTCTTATCTTGATCTCTACTTGATTGTCTACTTGACTTGTCTACTTGATTGTCTACTTTATTATCTACTAGGGCTCTACAATTTTCATCCTTTATTGTGCATGTCTTTGGGTGGAATGCTCCCCTGATGTTTCCAGTTTTCCTGAAGAGATGTCTAGTCTTTCTTCTCTTGTTGTTTTCTTTTAGAACTCTGCATTTAAATTGGATGTATCTTTCCCTGTTTCCCTTGCTTTTTGCTCCTGTTCGTTCTTCCACTATTTGTAAAGCCTCCTCAGATAACCACTCTGCCTTCTTGCTTTTCTTTTCATTGGGAAGGTTTTGTTCACTGCCTTCTGTACAGTATTATGGACCTCTGTCCACAGCTCTTCAGGCATAGAGTGAACTAGATCTAGTCCCTTGAATCTATTCATTATCTCTACTGTGAATTCATACAGGTTTTGATTTAAGTCATACCTGGCTGACCTAGTGTCTTTCCCAGTTTTCTTTAGTTTAAGCCTGAATTTTGCTATGAGAAACTGATTATCTAAGCCACAGTCAGCTCCAGGTTGTGTTTTTGCTGACTGTATACAGCTTCTCCGTCTCTGGGTACAAAGAATGCAATCAATTTGATTTGGGTGTTGACCATTTGCTGATGTCCATGTGTAAAGTCATCTCTTGTGTTGTTGAAAAAGGGTATTTGCTATAACTTGTGCATTCCCTTGACAGAATTCAGTTAGTCTTTGCCCTGCTTCATTTTTATCTCCAAGGTTGAACTTGCCCATTATTCCATGTATATCTTCACTTTCTACTTTTGCATTCTAGTCCCCTATGATGACTAGAACATCTTCTTTAGGTGTTAGTTCTAGGAGGTCTTCTAGGTCTTCATAGAACTTATCAACCTCAGCTTCCTTGGCATTGGTGATAGGGGCACAGACTTGGATTACTGTGATATTGAATGGTTTGCCTTGGAAATGAAATGAGATCATTCTGTCATTTTTGAGGCTACGCTCAAATACTGTATTTCAGACTCTGGTTGATTATGAGGGCTACTCCATTTCTTCTATGGGATTCTTTCTCATAGTAGTAGATACAGTGGTCATCTGAATTAAATCTGTCCATTCCCGTCCATTTTAGTTTGCTGATTCCTAGAATGTTTATGTTTAGTCTTAACATCTCCTGCTTGACTACGTCCAATTTTCCTTGATTCAGGGACCTAACATTCCAGGTTCCTAAACAATACTGTTCTTTGCAGCATCAGATTTTACTTTTGTCACCAAACACATTAACAACTTAGTGTTGTACCTGCTTTGGCCCAGCCACTTCATTCATTGTGGGGCTGTTGGTAATTCTCCTCCACTCTTCCCCAGTAGCATATTGGACACCTTCAGACCTGGGGGACTCATCTTTCAGTGTCACACCATTTTGGCCTTTTATACAGTTGGTGAGGCTCTCATGGCAAGTATACTGGGGTGGTTTGCCATACCTCCTCCAGTGGATCACGTTTTGTCAGAACTCTCTTCTATGACCCATGTCTTGGGGGCCTTGCATGGCGTGGTTCATAGCCTCATTGAATTACACATGCCCTACACAAGCCCCTTCGTCACGACAAGGCAGCGATCCTTGAAGGGAAATAAGACTAACAGTCCTGCCTGCCATCAGGTAACTAAGAGAAGCAGAACTAAAATTTCAACCTGGACAGTCTGTTTCCTGTGTATTCTCCATATTATCTCTTTATTCACATTTTACATCTTATTGTACTATTTGGGCCAATTAAAATATTTATTTTCTTGAATTAATGTATTACTCTGGTGCAGAAAACTTCACATAGCATTAAATATATCTTTTTTGTCTCAGATTTATCCCTTGATCTGGGAATAGTATGTTTCTACCTTTGAATAACCTTAATTAACATATGACCTTGCACATGATGTTATATCTGTCTGTCTATATATTATATGCCATCTATTATTTAGTCATATGTCTTTGCCGAGCGGAAAAAAAAAAAAAAAAAAAAAAAACATGTTTCTAGAAGTCAATTACCTAAATACATATTAAAAGATCTTTTGAAAAGGGATGAATTATTTTTGATCCAAAGTGAAAGCTTTCCTGAGTAATTAAAATAGCTGAATATCAGAAATGGCTAGCAACCACGTATTTTCTTTATGTGACACTCATCTTTCTAAGTAATTTATAGTCATATTCTGAAGTAACAGTAAAAATTAGCCCATGGTTTTACATCCCAAATAATGCTCACCAACAAAAGACAAATTCTACCCAGTCTTAATGGACACCTAGGTTTGTTTTCAATTAGTCAACAAGCGTCATATATTGTCCCACAAAGAGCTAAAAATGTCATTCAAAGGATGAAACGCAACAATATTTAATCTCGTTCTCATTCAGCTAAACATTTTAAATTCCCCTCTGGTAAGCAAGACGTGAGGATCAGGGTTGCAGCCTGTTTGAATACAGATACAAGATGCCAATTATAATTTTGTTCATCTTCCAACGGATCAACCTCGAGGTTAATGGAATCACACTGAATAATGAAAGAAAACGCCCAGACATATTTTATTTTTTTTAAAGTGATCTCTTAAAATTTAATTATATATGTTCTCAATGAAGAAGATTAACTCAATTATAATGACTCATCAAAACAGTGTAAAATGAATCATTCCAGGACTCTAAATTCATTATGGAACTATTCTTAAATCTGCTAACTTTTAAAATTATGTCAGAAAACCCATCACTATTAAGTCAGCATTAATATTTTAGAAAATTAGTAAGCCAATATTTTTGCAAAATATCTGCCTCCTCATTTTAAATTTTAATAATTCATTAATAAAAATGCAGAAACATTACAATTCCTTTTCTAATTGTGGAGTAGAGAGGTACTCATATTCATGGTTAGGGGCATGCAATTATCATATCTTGCACACTGAATTTTCCTAATTTTTCTCCATTTTCCACAGTATTATTCTCCTACCTGTAGTAACCCATTCCTTTACCTAATGGTTATTCTTGTTACAACTGACTGTGTGCTTTATTTACCTGTATAATTATCTGCTATAAAAGTTAAACTATCTCTGAGTCACTCTGTATTCCAGAGATGACTTTTCTCACCTTTTGACCTGCACATGTGTTTAAGCATACTTTGAGGCCTAACATGGCTTTCTATGTGATTTCTCTATCCACAATCAGATAACAATGTCTTTATACACAGAATCCGATTATTTCTGTATTTGGAATTCCTTGTACCTGCGTCCACCTCTATCACTAAGTTTTAAGGTGACTGAGCAGATGGCCTGACTACCAGCACCTCACAGGTGCCCAGCGCAGAGGAGGCCTTTAATAATAACTAATAAATAAAGAAATACTGTATCTGTGACTACGTTACTGTTTTCATCACATAAGGCCCCTCTGTGACCGGAAACTTTTGCCCTATTTAAAATACGTAACCTCAGTTAACCTATATGTTGGCTTGTTTCATTTTGCTCCAATTTAAAGGTCAATTTAAAAGGTCAGAGCCTTGAAAAATATTCAGTAGTATCCAGTACCTAATATAGTTAACATTGAAAGAGTGATAACGATCAATTTTTTTAAAAATTTATTGAGGTATAGTTGACTTACAATGTTGTGTTGACTTCTTCTGAACAGCAAAGTGACAGTCACATAAATATATATTCTTTTCAATATTCTTTTCCATTATGATTTATTATAGGATATTGAGTATTATTCACTGTCCTATACAGTAGGACCTTATTGTTTATCCATCCTGTACATAATAATATGCATCTGCTAATCCAAAACTCTTAATCCTTCCCTCCTCAACCCCCTAAACAATGATATATTTTTGACAAAGAATTATTATAATGAGGAAAAGTTGTTTTCCCTTAAGATTTTTAGAACTTAGAGTTTGTGCCAATTATATTTTAATTTTCTCTCTAAATGCCTTAATGGAAAAAAATATGGAAGTCATCAACAACTATGAAATAATAAGCATGTATACATAACTTGATTTTATTATAGGTGAATTATAAAATTAAATATATTTGGTAGTTGTTGCCTTTGAAGCTCTTTTAGGGGCTAATGGGCAAAATGTTTCTTTTTTTAAACTTATCATTTAGAAGAGAATTTTTTAATAAAACTTTTTCTTAAATGTGTTTTCCTACTAACATTTCACTCTGAATATTAGGTTAAAATGTACATTTAAAAATTCATAATAAGTTTTTATATAATAAGCAATTACATAAGCAATTAAGTTTTTATATAATAAGCAATTTATAATTGCTTTCTATCTCCTTTAAATTTCCTCAGGATGCACATGCATAAGTAAGGTTTGCCAGGCTCTGACATCCATCCTCCCCACCTGTTGAGGCCATTTTTAATTCTTTTGATAATTATTTCCAGTTACTCCTGACATACATGTAGCAAACCAATCAAGAGACCCACAAAGCTGTACTGTTGAGTCTTGGATACATTTTAGGCTGAATGTATCCACTCAGTACTGTAGTCAAGCTGTGCACTATAAAATATATGTACTGCCTTTTTAAATCACTACTGTTAGGGAAAAGAAAATCTGTAGTTGAAATTGTTAGAAAATTGGTGCTTTGAGGGCCCCCCTCTATTTGCCACTATCACCTTTGGTCCTGAGCATTCAAATATTTCTGAGTTGAAATCCAGTTGTAATTTAACAGCTTGTGTCTTTGGAAGTTTACATCAACTCTATTCATCTCAGCATCCTATGCAATTGTGTTTCCATACTCCCTACCCTGTGAGGGCTTCATTACAGGAGACAAGCTGGAGTATCATATCCTTGGGCTCTCCACTGACCCTACTCAAGCCTGGTGTCACTCTGCATTTTCAATCTTAATCATATTATCAGTTACAAAAATTAAACAGGCAGGCTTAGTATTTTTAGGGTTCAGTCAGTTCAGTCCCTCAGTCGGGTCTGACGCTTTGTGACCCCATGGACCGCAGCACACCAGGCCCCCCCTGTCCGTCACCAACTCCTGGAGTTTATTCAAACTCATGTCCACTGAGTCAGTGATGCCATCCAACCACCTCATCCTCCGTCATCCCCTTCTCCTCCTGCCTTCAATCTTTTCCAGCATCAGGGTCTTTTCTAATGAGTCAACTCTTCACATCAGGTGGCCAAAGTATTGGAGTTTCAGCTTCAGAATCACTCCTTCCAATGAATATTCAGGAATGATTTCCTTTAGGATGGACTGGTTGGATCTCCTTGCAGTCCAAGGGACTCTCAAGAGTCTTCTCCAACACGACAGTTCAAAAGCATCAATTCTTTGGTGCTCAGCTTTCTTTATAGCCCAACTCTCACCTCCATACATGACTACTGGGAAAACCGTAGCCTTGACTAGATGGACATTTGTTGGCAAAGTAATGTCTCTGCTTTTTAATATGCTCTCTAGGTTGATCATAGCTTTTCTTCCAAGGAGAAAGTGTCTTTTAATTTCATGGCTACAGTAATCATCTGCAGTGATTTTGGAACCCAAAAAAATAAAGTCAGCCACTGTTTTCACTGATTTCCCCATCTATTTGCCATGAAGTGATGGGACCGGATGCCATGATCTTACTTTCCTGAATGTTGAGCTTTAAGCCAACTTTTTCACTCTCCTCTTTCACTTTCGTCAAGAGGCTCTTTAGTTCTTTGCTTTCTGCCATAAGGGTGGTGTCATTAGCATATCTGAGATTATTGATATTTCTCCTGGCAATCTTAATTCCAGTTTGTACTTCATCCAGCCCAGCGTTTCTCATGATGTACTTTGCATCAAAGTTAAGTAAGCAAGGTGACAATATACAGCCTTGACATACTCCTTTTCCTATTTGGAACTAGTCTGTTTTTCCATGTCCAGTTCTAACTGTTGCTTCCTGACCTGCATACAGGTTTCTCAAGAGGCAGGTCAGGTGGTCTGGTATTCCCATCTCTTTCAGAATCTTCCACAGTTTGTTTTGATCCACACAGTCAAAGGCTTTGGCATAGTCAATAAAGCAGAAATAGATGTTTTTCTGGAACTCTCTTGCTTTTTCAATGATACAAAGGATGTTGGCAATTTGATCTCTGGTTTCTCTGCCTGTTCTAAAACCAGCTTCAACATCTGGAATTTCATGGCTCACATACTGTTGAAGCCTGGCTTGGAGAATTTTGAGCATTACTTTACTAGCATGTGAGATGAGTGTAATTGTGTGGTAGTTTGAGCATTCTATGGCATTGCCTTTCTTTGGGACTGGAATGAAAACTGACCTTTTCCTGTCCTGTAGCCACTGCTGAGTTTTCCAAATTTGCTGGCATATTGAATGCAGCATTTTCACAGCATCATCTTTTAGGATTTGAAACAGCTCAGCTAGAATTCCATCACCTCCACTAGCTTTGTTCGTAGTGATGCTTCCTAAGGCCCACTTGACTCGGCATTCCAGGATAACTGGCTCTAGGTAAGTGATCACACCATCGTGATTATCTAGGTGGTGAAGACCTTTTTTGTATAGTTCTTCTGTGTATTCTTGCCACCTCTTCTTCATATCTTCTGCTTCTGTTAGGTCCATTCCATTTCTGTCCTTTAGTGATCCCATCTTTGCATGAAATGTTCCCTTCATATCTCGAATTTTCTTGAAGAGATCTTGTTTTTCCCATTCTATTGTTTTCCTCTATTTCTTTGCACTGATCACTGAGGAAGTCTTTCTTATCTCTCCTTGCTATTCTTTGGAAATCTGCGTTCAAATGGGAATATCTTTCCTTTTCTCCTTTGCTTTTCACTTCTCTTCTTTTCAAAGCTATATGTAAGGCCTCCTCAGACAGCCATTTTTCTTTTTTGCATTTCTTTTTCATGGGGATGGTCTTGAACCCTGTCTCCTGTACAGTGTCATGAACCTCCGTCCATAGTTCATCAGGCAGTCTGTCTGTCAGATCTAGCCCCTTGAATCTATTTCTCACTTCCACTGTATAATCATAAGGGATTTGACTTAGGTCATACCTGAATTGTCTAGTGGTTTTCCCTACTTTCTTCAATTTAAGTCTGAATTTGGCAATAAGGAGTTCATGATCTGAGCCACAGTCAGCTCCCAGTCTTGTTTTTGCTGACTGTATAGAGCTTCTCCATCTTTGGCTGCAAAGAATATAATCAGTCTGATTTCAGTGTTAGCCACCTAGTGATGTCCATGTGTAGAGTCGTCTCTTGTGTTGTTGGGAGAGGGTGTTTACTATGACCAGTGTGTTCTCTTGGCAAAACTCTATTAGCCTTTGCCCTGCTTCATTCCGTACTCCAAGGCCAAATTTGCCTGTTACTCCAGGTGTTTCTTGACTTCCTACTTTTGCATTCCAGTCCCCTATAATGACAAGGACATCTTTAGGGGGTGTTAGTTCTAGAAGGTCTTGTAGGTCTTCATAGAACCGTTCAACTTCAGCTTTACTGGTCAGGGCATAGATTTGGATTACCATGATATTGAATGGTTTGCCTCGGAAATGAACAGATATCATTCTGTAGTTTCTGAGATTGCATCCAAATACTGCATTTTTATTTAAGAGCTTGAAAAGTAGTGATGGAGTCCAGGAGGGTGAACCTATGATGGTGGAGAGACAAGAAGGAAACACATCTGGAGATGGGTGCTTGTGCTGTGACCTGAGCTATCTCCACTCTGATCACCCTCTTCTGCACAGTCAGGAAATATACACAGGCACTGTTTGTATCTGTACCATGGCCTTTCAAATGTAATTTTATCCTAAAGGTAAGATTCATGGATGTAACAAAATAGCAATTAGCCAAAACTGCATTTAAACAAGGTAGTTATGAAAGTTCAGAACTAAAAAGCTTACCTTGTTTTGTATAGCAACTAAGAACCTTCAAATGCCCTGGCCTTTACTTTAAAGAAGGGAACAGGGGTTTCACTCCTAACTGGTTTGGGACAACACTTATCAGGGCTAGAGGGGAGTCTGAAACACTAAACAGCCGGTCATTTTCTCAAGCAGGTTTCTGCCTGTAAGCAGTTCCTGTCGTTCTGTTCCCCCCAACAGGATGGGGAGTCAGACAGCTACTGGGGGCCACTGAGTCCCACAGAGACCCCCATGGATGACGGAAGCCAGGCTGTGACCCGACAGCCAGAAGGGCACAATCACTCCTGGAAATGTGCCCACAGTCTTCTGTCACGAGGGTCAAATCAAACATAAATTGTCCTCTTCAGGTCCTAAGCTGACCATCTGGTCCACTGCCCACAGCTCCCCACCTGCCATCTCCTCCTCAACTGTTCATCAGAGAAGTCAGGAAACCAACCCTTTCCATGAACCACAGGGCTATGGAATCACAGAGAAATGCCCTACAGTGAAAACCATACCTTCTGTGTGCTACTTTGTAAGTTGCAACCAAATTTTTCAGCTGAATGCGAGAATTACAAAACATAAAATTTTTAAAAATCCAGTTTAATTCTGCCTAACTTACTCATTACATGGTGGTGGAATTTCTTATTTTAAGACAAAGGACAGGGCAAATTTCCTTTCCATAACTGTATGTGGTGAAACACTTAAATCAGGCAAAACAGGTGGATGTAAAAACCAACCCAACCCAACCCAACAAAAAAAGCCATTTGTTCTACCTCTAAACTTAGATATTGATCTCTACATACTTTAAATCATCATATGAAAAATGTAAGCTGTGGAGCCAAAGGTCACAATGGTGTCTTGATCTCCCCAGTGTTTTCAGAATGCTGAAACCCAAACTGTGGTGCTGGAGAAGACTCTTGAGAGTCCTTTGGACAACAAGGAGATCAAACCAGTCATTCCTAACAGAAATCAACCTTGAATATTCACTGGAGGGACTGATGCTGAAGCTGAAGCTCCAATCCTTTGGCCACCTGATACGAAGAACTAACTCATTAGAAAAGACCCTGATGCTGGGAAAGATCAAGGTCAGGAGGAGAAGGGGATGACAGAGGATGAGATGGTTGACCACAGAATATGAGATTGTTGGACGACATCAATGACTCAATGGATATGAGTTTGAGCAAACTCTGGGAGATAGTGAAGGACAGGGAAGCCTGGCATGCTGCAGTCTATGAGGCCACAAAGGGCATGACTCAGCAACTGAACAACAACAACAAAACCAAAACATCAACACTTTTTTCAGATAAATATAACAGAATCCTGACAACACACCATTCACAGTGTTCAGGATATCAACACCTCAGAGAATTCACTGCTACCAGACCACACTACAAGAAATGCTATGGGAGATTTTAGGCTCAGAAAGCTGGGTCTTCAGAAAAGAAGAGTACGAGAAATGGAAACTGTTATTAGTCTGAACATGACCTTGTGTTACATGTATTGTTAAAGGACAGTTGTTGAGTTCAGATTTCTGGAACAAGAGTTAATATCTTCTGCTAGTTTTTGTTTTTAGTTCAGAATTTATAGTTGTTACATGAGAAAGTGTTTGTTACAAGTTCACTCCTCTATATCTTCAGTATAACTTCAAATATAGGTATTTGTGGGAAATCATAAATGTACTCATGTCCTAGGTTTGAATAGTGTAAATTTATTTATTTTTTTAATAGTATAAATTTAAATCTGCAAGAAGAGAAGCCAACCTAAGCAATATGACACACACAGTTACCCCATCAAAACACATGCTTTGGTGAAGTTATGTAGCAAAAGCTGAAGTAGGAGAATAGCTTACACAATTTAGGATTGGTAGGTGGAGAGAGGAAAAGCAAAATTCCATAAAGAACTTGTGGAAATCCTAAGTAAGAGTCCCGGGGGAGGTGGGGGGGAAGATGATGTCTTGAAACACAGTAATTGAGGAGCTTTACTTTTTTAAATTAGTTTATTTATTTTTAACATTAATTGATTTGTTTTAATTGGAGGATAATTACAATATTGTGATGGTTTTGCCACGTATCAGCATGAGTTGGCCACAGGCATGCACATGCCTCCTCCCTCCTGGGCTCCCCTCCCACCTCCCTCCCTGAGCATTAGCTTTGGTGCCCCACGCCAAGCATCAAATTCTCAGTATCTCACATGTGGTCACGTATGTGTTTCCGTGCTATTTTCTCAAATCATGCCACCCTCTCCCCCTCCAAAAGTCTGTCCAAAAGTCTGTTCTTTATGTCTGGGTCTGCTTAGCTTCCCTGCATGTAGGACTGTCTGTACTATCTTTCTAGATTCCATATGTATGTGTTAATATATGATATTTGTCTTTCCATTTCTGACTTACTTTACTCTGTATAATAGGCTCTAGGTTCATCATCAGGACTGACTCAAATCCATTCTTTTTTATGGCTGAGTTATATTCCATTGTGTATATGTACCACAACTTCTTTATCCATTCATCTGTTGATGGATATCTAGGTTGCTTCTGTGTACTAGCTATTGTAAATAGTGTTGCAATGAACATTGGGGTACATGTGTCTTTTTCAGTTCTGGTTTCCTCAGGGTATGTGCCTGGTAGTGGGGTTGGTGGGTCATATGGTTGTTTTATTCCTAGCTTTTTAAGGAATCAATACTGTTCTCCATAGTGGCTAACTCAATTTTCATTCCCACCAATAGTGCAAGAGGGTTCTCTTTTCTCTATACCATCTCCAGAATTTAGTTTGTAGACTTTTTGATGATGGCCATTTAGACCAGTGTAAGGTGATACCTCATTGTTGTTTTGATTTGCATTTCTCTAATAATGAGTGATATTGAGCATCTTTTCATGTGTTTATTATCCATCTGTATGTCTTCTTTGGAGAAATGTCTGTTTAGGTCTTCTTCCCACTTTTCGATTGGGCTGTTTTTCTGGTATTGAGTTTGCATGAACTGCTTGTATATTTTGTAGTTTAATTCTATGTCAGTTGTTTTGTTTGGAATTATTTTCTCCCACTCTGAAGGTTATTTTTCATCTTGCTTATAGTTTCCTTCATTTTGCAAAAGCTTTTAAGTTTAATTAGGTCCCATTGGGAACCACCCTGGAAGTGGCAAGTATAACAGATTAATTTATTTATTTTAATTGGAGGATAATTGCTTTACAATACCTTGTTGGTTTCTGCCATATACCAACATGAATCAGCCCCTACAGGCAAGAAAAACCAGCAGAGATGCTAAAAAAAGTAAATAAATAAATAAATCCCAGGGTTAGCAAAAGAAAGGCATCCTCTCCCACTGGGTGGGGAACAGTGGGGGTAGGACCCAGCTGTGGGGTCCGGGAGGAGGTCAGCTCTCTGAGAGGCCCTCTGTCCGCCCTCAGCAGTGGCCTGAGTCCTACCTGTGGCCGCCTCCCCTTGCACACAGCCGAGGGCCTGGCGGCCCTGCTGACTCAGGCCAGAAAACGTAGTCCTGGGCTCTGGGCAGGGTAAAGAGTGGAGGTCGGTCCAGGGGGATAAAGGAAGTACACAGAGCACAAATTAAGAGCAGTAATTTCCATTTGGTGTTTCTAGAACTAGCGGCCTAGCTTGTTTCTCAGCTTCCATAAAAGAACAATGACAGATTGACTCTCGTCTTTGCCTCTGTCTCCCCAGAGGCTGGATCTTTTCTGTTCTTTCTTGTTGCAGGTTCTTAGTGCGTCACTGTGCAAGAATTAGGTTCCTGGACCCAGTTCCAATGTGTGTGTGTTGGGGGGGGGGGGGGGCGGGGGTCATCCCTGCACTGACCATCAGTCCTCTGATGCCAGCTGGTGTCGAGATCCCACCCCATCCTTAGGTTCTCCACCTGGGGTCAGCGGCGGGGCCCCGGGGGAAGGGGCTCAGTCCACTTCAGACATTAACACCTGCCCTTCTGACGGACCAGCTACAAGCTGGACATCCCTGCGACCCCTTCCAACTCAGGGTCGCAATCCAGGTTGTCACCTGCTTTTCTGAATACCTGGTTTTAAACCAGAGGTTCCCTTTTCTTGGATTCTATTAATTTCTAAAGCCATGAACAAAACTTAGAAAAACTGTACTCACTAGATGAACAGTTAATTATAAACGGATACCAAAGTACAAGAATCAACAACCAGAGGAAGAGATACATAGGGCAAGTTCCCCAACAAAGGAGCATCCGTCCTCCTGAATCCTGGGCCATGGCTGGGTAGCACAGGAAGCAATGTCATCTCCTCACCTCAGAGCTCACCAAGAAACAGGTCGAAAAATTGTTTTTGTGGGTTTTAAGGAGGCTCCGTTACAGTCATGACTGGCTAATCAAGGGCCAGTGGCAACGATTGAACCCCCAGCTCCCTCTGCTCCTCAGGGCAGCAGTTGGGGCTAAAAGTCGAAACCTCTAATCTCACGGTGGCTTTTCCTGGTTCCCACCGTTGAGTAGGACAAGCTCTTTCAGGAACGGAGGACAAGGGGCCAAACATGCTCCCATCGCTCTTCAGTTCCGTTCAGTCGCTCAGTCATGTCTGACCCTTTGCGACCCCATGGACTGCAGCACACCAGGCCTCCCTGTCCATCGCCAACTCCCGGAGTTTACTCAAACTCATGTCCATCGAGTCGGTGATGCCATCCAACCATCTCATCCTCTGTCGTCCCCTTCTCCTCCTGCCCCCAATCCCTCCCAGCATCAGGGTCTTTTCCAATGAGTCAGTTCTTTGCATCAGGTGGCCAAAGTATTGGAGCTTCAGCTTCAGCATCTGTCCTTATTGCTGAATAAGTCTCATCATTGCTGAATAAGTCTCATTGCTCTTATTGTTCAGGAAATTCCAAGGATTTGGGGAGCTGTGAGCCAGGAACTGTGGATGTTGACAAAATATATGTATTTTCTTATAAATCACAATAGAATGGCAGTTGAGTAGCAAAATCCCCCTGACTAGTATACGTGGCTTAATCTTAAGAACTGCACATCTGGGGCACAATAAGAACTCAGGAAATATTTTTGAACACGTTAATGAACAAATACCAAAAATGTGACAAAAATCCTTGCAACTGAGTTCCATAGGATCATTTAGCAGATCACATACATTGTACGTGTTTAAGGCCATGCCGAGCCCTGTGACGAGCCACATCAAGACCACTGTAGCTGCCACATTGCCGATGGTATTTGTCATGCCCTTTTCCCATATTTCTGCCTCTCCCCCGATAAACATCAAGTGTGCACTGGCCCATTCCCCTGTCACTAATTCTCCCTCTGAGCCAGGAGCTGACCTGATTGATCAGGGACGTGGCGTTCCCTGTCTACACTTCACAGGCTTGTGGGTTTACAGCAGAGCCACACACCGCCACCCTGCTTCCCTCCCGAGCAGGGTCTCCCTGACTCCCGCTTCCTGCCTCATGGACAGGAGCTGGCGAGGGAGCCTTGCGCTCTTGGCCTGCTCCCCGTTCTCGCTCTTGCAGGTGGCCTGGCCGCCCATCCTGGTTTAGTGGTCTGCGCTGGAGCCCCACAAGCCAGCGCTGAGCAGTGGAAGACGCGCAGGTGGCCCTCACGTCCCCATGGAGACACTGTCCAGAGTGATGGCCATACAGGCAGACTCACGGGAAAAGGGCAAGCGGCCCCCAGAACTCTATCCTTAAGCTGCATTTTCTCTTCCAGCTCTAAAATTCTGTGAATCTGTGAATTATTGAAATGGGAAAATATTTACCCTGAAAATGGAAGTGAAACACAAAGAATCTTAATTATTGTTGTTAATTATTCATGTTATTGTAAGATAATTAATTTTAATATTAAATTTCAAGAGCCTGATAGCTGACTTTAAATATTTTTAACTGTATTTTGAAATATCTTTTTTTTTGGTAGAGTTTTACAGTCTTAACTTTTAATCCATCATCAGTGGTTGACATTTCCCCAGATATTTTTATATAATCCATATTAACATTCTGTAATGAACTAACACTTAATTAAAATATATAATCATGTTTTAATTCCTTGGTTGTTTTCTTAAATTCCTTTCTATTTATTAATACATAGCAGAGCATAATATTTGCATCTTAATTAACTTTTTCATACTTAATAATTGTTTGTTATTGCCTTTGTATCTGTTCATAAGCAGCAGCTAATTCCCCAATCTATTAATGTATACTCTTAACTCCATGATTGCTTTATCTTGTAATTTCCCACTAAACTGAGAAAATATTTGCAAAGGGTTTTTTTTTTACTAAACGTTTTTAAAAATTATCAGTCTGCTTCAGATATACTCACCATATGACATAGCAAAATCCACTGATTTGCTTAAAATGTATGTAGTCTTGGGGGGCATGGGGGCCACATGAAATTAGTGGGGTGCTAACCAAACCCCTAGGTGATTTCACCACTGCATCAGTCCACACAGTAGGATCCTTTCATTTCATTATATGACCAACCAATACTGCTCTGATATAAAGCATAATCTATAGCTCTTCTGTTCCGGAGTCTTAGTCTTCAAGGCAACTAGTGCTTCCTTTTTCCTAGTAATGAATCGATTTTGAAATGTTCCTAAAATATAATTTTGAGCAACCTGCCCCACACCTTCAATAAGAAAGGTCACAGCGCTGTAGCCAATAATAATGTCCAGGCTGACTGGTCAACACTCAGGCTATAGATGATTATTTTTAAAAACACCAATACAGTATACTAATGCATATATACGGTATTTAGAAAGTTAGTAATGATAAGCCTATATGCGAGACAGCAAAAGAGACAAAGATGTATAGAACAGTCTTTTGGACTCTGTGGGAGAGGGCGAGGGTGGGATGATATGGGAGAATGGCATTGAAAAAAAAAGCTTTCTGGAACACATTAAAAAACACGTTAAAAAAAATCATAATTTGATAAAGAGACACTGTCTCATTTAACTTGCAAAACAATAGAATCATAATTTTATACAAATATAAGATAAACCCATGAAAATATTTTATTAGACTCATTAATTAATGAGTGAACCAGTGAGGTGTCCAAATTAATTTGAACACTGTTTTGGAGTACGTGCATGTAGGGACCAGTTAATAAAGGAAGATTAAGATATGATTTTTGTGTTAGATATGAAACTGGTTAATGAGAAACAGGACAATTAAATATCACCATTCAGTTATCTTCTTCATTATTTGGAAATTGTTTGCGTTTCCACATTGTAAGTTCATTTCTATCACTACAAAATTAAAATAGTCTATTCAATTAAAAAAAAAAATCAAGGATTCAGGGCCAGTACTGCCTTTTCCAAGTTATCAGATGATTTTTCTATCAAAGGGTTTTTAACAAACAACAATAAAAAGTGTATAAACAATGGGGACCATGAAATCCCAGATGAACTGAGACGTGTACAACATGTCCAGTTAGACAGCCTGTTTGTGGCTAAAGCTTTCTCTGGATATACGGTCTGCAGTGCAATCCGAGTTCCTTAATTTTTTTAAATAAAAATCTAAGAAACAGAAATTTTTTAGAAGAAAACCCTCGATTTGTAAAACCTAAGTAGACTGTAGAGAAGACCCTGATGCTGAGAAAGACTGAAGGCAGGGGGAGAAGGTGGTGACAGAGGATGAGATGGTTGGATGGCATCACTGCCTCAGTGGACATGAATCTGAGCAAACTCCAGGAGATGGTGAAGCACAGGGAAGTCTGGCCTGCTGCAGTTCGTGGGGCCGCAAAGAGTCAGACATGACTCTGCGAGTGAGCAACGACAACAAGTAGACCGGAAAAGACACAGGTTTCTTTGGGTACAAGTTTTTAATCTGCTCAACTGTTCAAGATGGAACTGCTTCCTGGAGGAAAACGTCTTTGGATTTGCAGTTGGCTTTGGACACAGCCACAGTCTGCCACACTGTGCCTCCTTAGCGTGCTGTTAGTTTCCCCAGAGGCAAGTTACACAGTTACTGAAGTTACTTCCAGACTGGAGGCCCCAAGCTCACTCCCCAAAATCTGAATGCCCTAAACTTAGATATGGACCTCAGATGCCATTCCTTACTCTCTGGGTCTGCTGCTCTACCGGTTTCTCAACACTAGGAAAATTACTGATCTCCAAAGCCGGGGCAAAACATACGCATCCCTGCTGCTGGTTGCAAAGAATCGGCTTTCTTTTGTCTAAAGGAGGAGTTATGGATATGTCTGAATTGATAGATCACATTTAGAGATCACGTCTCCTAACAGAGTAGAGATCCTGACCCCAAGTTGAAGTAATACTGGCCTAAAATAAGCAGCCATTTCTCTAGCAATGATGCATGATCTTGGGATCCACAGAGAAATTGATTTGGGGATGTGCAGTCACAGGAGACTTGTGCAAGCCCCTGCACAGGAAGGGGGCAGGGGCTTTCATAGAGGGGAAAGGCAGGCAGGCAGGAGGGCTGCCAGGAATAAAGAGTCTGTGTCTTTTTAGTGGCCCAGAAAGAAGTAAGTCCGTCTTCCTGTTGGGCTCTGCTATCCTTGCTGGCAAGAGGGAGCCCCCTTCTGGTCTCCCTACTCCATTTAATTGAGGTTCCTGCTTATTGATCCTTTTTCCGTTCAGCAACTCGGGCTTCCCAGGTGGCCCTGGTGGCAGAGAACCCACCTGCCAGTAGTGCAGGAGACACAAAGGGTGTGGGTTCGATCCCTGGGTCGGGAAGATCCTTCTTAGGATATCACGTTAGGACATCATGCAAAGTCTCCCACCAAGAGGACCCAGCTCTCTGCTGAAGCGGGGCTCCTGTATGAAGGTCCCCCTCCCTGGGGGTAGCTGAGGCTCCCCCTCTTTGCAGACGGCTGCCTCTCCTTCTGTGCGACCCAGGGAGCCTGCGGCATGCAGCAGGCACACCGCACTCATGAGCACCGCCGTGTGGAGACTTGTTGGGGTCCCCAGCAGGGTGACTCCCTCAGAGACTCCATCCTTCACACCACACTGGGCTGTGACGTGCCCCACCTGCATGGCCCCGAGGGCAGAGGTGAGACAGTAACCACATGCCAACATCTCCCCATGGGACTCTGCCAACATCTCCCCACCGGGCTCTCCCCACACCACACACGTTCTCAGACCAAATGCCGCCTCTCAGAGGGGAGCACTCCACCTTCTCTCCACCTTCTCTGCTGTCTCAGCCACCGCAGGTAATTCCTTAATTCCAAAATACTCTGGTAAGCATGAAGATGATTACAGACCAGCTCACCTCATTCCCATGACAGATTGAAGACAGACACCACCTCCCCAATTAACATGAAAGCAGACAGCAGGAAGGAAATGCCACCTACAGAGCCACACCCCTGACATGTGTCCCAGCAGGATCCAAATCTCTTCTCTGCATCTGCCTGCCTGTGAAAGGAGTGAGACCCAGTGCGCCCCCTTGGGAAAATGACGGGGTACCGAGGGGCCCAGCAGTCACCCTTGGTATGGCAGCCTCCATCCAAGGAGGAGCCCCCGGTGCTCAGGGTCGAAGCATCCACCGTGCAGTGTCCTCCTGAGTCAGAAGGGGCTGTTCCCTCTGAAACCAGTGGGTCTGACCAGATCTGAACATACAGAACATATATCTGCTGCCCCTCTGTATGTCAGAGTCCCTTAGCCAAAGCAAACAGGAAGGGGCAGTTCACTTTCTAACACAGATTCTATGAAAGGACAAAGAGGGAAGAATCAACTTGACCTAACTGGCAGATGGAAGGCACTGCCATTTTTTGGGTTAACCTTTTAAGACCATTCATCTTATGAAACCTGTACAGCAGAAATAAAGAACCTCTTCAAATGTAAAACTTCTAAGCATTTACATTGTTATACATTCACCTTTCGATGAGCTTTCTTTTTATTTTTTTTAAAAGATCATATCTACTTGAAGATTTCCTTTCTTTTAGTAAAAAGGGCTGAAAAAGTTAACATCTCTGAAGAGCGACTGTTATGAACAAGGTTAATTCGGTTCAGCCTTGCTTCAAATGATTTATCATTGTCCACAATTTATTTTACTGGATTTTTTAAAAAAAGAAATTCAGTTGGAATTTCAGCCACACACACACACACACACACACACACAAATCTCTTTAGGTTGCTATACACAGTTATTTTGGATTTTTCCCTCCTCCCCCAAATAAATGAATGATTAAACTGACTAAGGAGACTCCCACCCAGCTCATTTCACTGTATATTTTTACAGAAACAACACTTGTCCTCCAAGGGCCACTTATTAATATTAATGTTGTTGTTCAGTCACTCACTTGTCACCCCATGGACTGCAGCACACCAGGCTTCCCTGTCCTTCACTATCTCCTACAGTTTACTTAAACTCATGTCCGTTGAGTCGATGACGCCATCCAACCATCTATCTCATCCTCTGTCATCCCCTTCTCCTCTCCTGCCTTCAATCTTTTTCCAGCATCAGGGTCTTTTCTAAGGAGTCAGTTCTTCGCATCAGGTGGCCAAAGTATTGGAGCTTCAGCTTCAGCATCAGCTTTTCCAATGAATATTCAAGGTTGATTTCCTTTAAGATTGACTGGTTTGATCTCCTTGCTGTCCAAGGGACTCTCAAGAGTCTTCTCCAATCAAGAATTATGACAATTATTATTATATTATATATTATTTATATATATATTTAAGTATATATTTATATATTTTAATTATATATGTTTATATATAATTAATTATATATTAATTATTAACTAATACAATTAATATTGCATTAATATTAACACAAGTGAACTAAGTTCCTCTGTCCACATATCCTATCAGCTCTAGTCTTTCCCTTATGACCTTGGTTGGGTTCTTCCCAAACCAGAGGCAACAAATCACCTCCCCACTGCCTGCTGCCCTCTGCTGACCTGCTGGCCCCATGGGCTCCTGTGCTTCCTGGAAGGCCAGTCAGGAGCTCCTGAAATTGCTTGCTGATCTTAGAGTCTTCCTTCAACCACTTCATCCGCCCACACTAGCCCTTCTCCTTAGGGTGACAGCAGTCCCACGCGCCATGTCTTAAACCACACTGTGTCTTCCTCTGATCTCCTGTCCCTGCGGCCCCTCCTGCTGCTGGCCAGTCCCTCATCCGTGATGCGCTCTGTCCCCATTTCCACGGCAACACTCTGTATTCTCTCCTCCTCTCTGGCCTCCTCTTCATTTCCAACGGGGCTGCCCTTCTAGAACCCAGGCTGGAACTCAACTCCCCTCCCCACAGTTCTTCCCACCCTTTCCTTTTTCCTCCTCTCCTCCCCACTCCTCCCTTTTCTATCTGACTTCTCACAGTAACGTTCTCTTCATCTGACAGAAGAATCCTCTCTTCATCAGATGAAATAAAGGACACCCAATCAATTGGCAATTTCCAGTAAATGTCAAATACCTTCCTAGCTTTAACGATCTCACAAGTATTTCATGGGACACAGAAATACTTTTTTTAAAAAAAGTTCTTTTATCTGAATTTTTCATTTAACTCGGTACCTGGTATTTTTATTTGCTAAATCTTATTTACTAAATCTTACTATCTGAGGATAAATTAATTCCATACATATGGAACCCCACAGCTTCCGTGACCATCTGGAGTTTTCCAACCTGCCCCTTCACCTGGACTACCTTGAGCTGCCCCCAAACACAATGACACTCTTTTACACACCTTCACCTTTTCCCAGAGCTTTTCTTTATGACTGAATTGTCCAGCCCGATTTCTTCCAGACAGACACCTGTTCTTCAACACGGCGTTTCAGGTACTTGTCATGCTGACTAGTCCTGGACATCTGCAGGAACTTTCTGGATCACAAGTCCTCTCTCAGCAAGGACTTACTCTCCTGGGCCTCCTATGTGTGGTCCAGACTCTCACACGAGACTGATCTGGCAGAAAAACCAAGAAGGACAGCCACCGAGTGCAACCCTCCGCGTATCCGTATCTGAGACGCGTGTGCTGTGGGGCCTATTTTTCTCTCAGAGCTGATCCTCCATTAACCTAAGGTAACTTTCCTTTAACCGCCCCTCTGCCTCTAAGCCTTCAGGTTCCGTTTGCTCACCCACACATTTCCGCTTAGGCGAGTCTTTCTCAGGACACACGTGGCCGAAGGCGCCCAGAGGCTCAGGGCTGCACGTCTGCCTGAGCATCTTCCACCGGCCCCCGTCCAGCCTCCCCGCAACCCAGGGAGCCCTCGGTGCGCGTCAGTCAGCACGCGGTCTGCCCAGGTTATCCGTCCCCCGCGCTCTGCGCGCGGCGCACACCCGGGTCAGCCCGCGGGGCTCTGAGATCTGACGCCGCCCCGCCCCCGCTGTGTGACTGGGGGGTTAGCTGAAGTGCCTGGGGCTCGATGCATCATCTGTGTAGCCCGGACAACAGCACCATAACCTCCTAAGTCCCCCATGATGAGCAGGCGCGCCAGTCCAGGTGAAAGCGGCTGGCTGCAGCAAGAGGGGGAGCTCTGAGAGGCGGAACGTCGCGGTCACCGCGGCTCCGACTGTCCTCCTCCGAGCTCCGCGCCCCTGCCTCCTGCAGCTGGGCTCCTCCTCGCCTCTCGCCACGCGGCAGCTGCTCGGAGCCCCGCATCACCAGACACATCTGACCGTTCCTCATCTGCTACCCCCGCTCCTGGGCACAGCCCCTCTCCGCTCCTCACTCTCCAGCCGGAGGCTTTCCCCAGTCACCACGCACAATGGACACCCAGCGCCCCGTCCTGTCATCTCTTCTGTATCCACTCTAAATACACACTTTTAAAAATCAGTGGGTTTGTTTTTTTTTTTTTCTTTCTTTTTTTGGTCCATTCTTACCTCTTCCCAGGAGAATCCAAGCTCCTTAAGGCAGGAGCAGTGGTGAGCTGTTAAATTTTGGGGAGTTTGCTGAGCTCATTGACAAGTATAGTCAATCTTGAGAAGAATGTTACATAAACATAAGATCAAACAAGTCATTTTTTAAATGAGGAGTGGGAAAACGCCCCCTCCTCTACAGTGCTCCTCTACAGAACCGCTCTACAGTTCCCTGTGCTCTGGAGACCACCAAGGGCGGTGTCTGTCTGGTGGGAAAGACACACAGACCTGGGCTGCACAGCCTCCTGCCAGCTGCCGGGTCAGCGGGGTCACCAAGACAGCCTGAAACTGGCCGCCGTGGGAGCATCCGCACCACAGAACCAGCAGACACTGGACTCAGGGCTTCCTGCACCATTCTGCTGTTTGATTAGAATTAGCAATGCAGTGGGAAATGTTAGTGATGAAGATCTGATTAAAAACGTGTCATGTCCATAGCTGTTATACAGTAGAAAATACACACACACAAAAATAATAATAAAAAAGTCCATCTCGTCAAAGTTATGGTTTTTCCAGTAGTCACATATGGATGTAAGAGTTGGACTGGGAAGAAAGCTGAGCGCCAAAGAATTGATGCTTTTGAACTGTGGTGTTGGAGAAGACTCTTGAGAGTCCACTGCAAGGAGATCCAATCAGTCCAGTCCTGAATATTCACTGGATGCTGAAACTGAAACTCCAATTCTTTGGCCACCTGATGCAAAGAACTGACTCATTGGAAAAGACCCTGATGCTGGGAAAGATTGAAGGTGGGAGGAGAAGGGGACGACAGAGGATGAGACGGTTGGATGGCATCACTGATACGATGGACATGAGTTTGAATAAGCTCCGGGAGTTGGTGATGGACAGGGAAGCCTGGTGTGCTGCAGTCCATGGGGTCACAAAGAATCAGACACGACTGAGTGGCTGAACTGAATACACAAAAAAATTGTGGCCTTGTTCTCCCAGTGTCCAAAACTGATCATTCAGTATCACCCAGGAGCTGCTGTGGTACTGACAAAGTGTGGACACAGACGTCATGGATCAACGCTCTTTAATATTAGAGAAAGTGTATTTCAGCTTCTGTGTCAAAGGTGCCCTTGTCTGTCAACTGAAACCAGGTCAACTATGGATACAGAAATCAACTACACGCACAAACACATGTATACACACACACACTCATGCATTCCCCCCTGGACAGCAGATATTCAACCTTAGCTGGTGCAGGACTGTCAGGGTATTGTCAACCTTTTAAATGATCTCCTTATTGCCAATAACAGGACTGGATATATTGCTTGAAATATATTAACATTTGCTAAATAAGTGATTGAAATGTGTGACGTAAACTGAATCAAGTACATTTTAGCCAAATTTAGACACTCAGTACTGCTCGAGGAACATGAAATTCTTATTACTAGTGAGTTTATCATTTCCAAGTTTCTTTTCTGGAAAGTCCAAATGTTCCTATCTCAAAATTTTAAAAATTATTTTGATAAGCTTTAAACATCTCATGTCCTAGACAATGACATGGCCTCTTTAAATTATATATATACCCTCAAGTCATTACATCTTTTTCATAAACCTACATAGCACTAATTTTTTATCCTCATGTGTCAGCCAATAATACGCTTATCCTTTTATATTAGAAAACATCATCTTTTTCCAATTTAAAATTATATATTTATTGTGCTTCTTCAAAATGCATGTGATCCTTTCCTCTCCATGTTAAATTTGGCTCTACCTCCTGCCTGAGAGGACACCTCAGTGTCAAGGACCATGAAAGTCTGTGACTTCACCTAACTTGCGAGCTGATGAGACAAATGCTCTTGACAGTTTCATGGATCCTGGCAGAAGACATGAACTCCCGGGTCAGAGATAAAGGACGACGTATTTCTCAGAGCTCAGAATGGGGCAGGGGGTCGGTGTTTCTGACCTCTCTGAGCCCTAGCTCCCAGGGAGACAGGGAGTGTCTAGGTTACGCCTACATATGCAGTTGTCTGCCCTACAGAGGAGAAACCCAACCCTGGGGGCTAGAATCTTCTAAAGTGGGCAGGGAGTGTGCCTGCTCTTTGCTCTGAAGGGAGCGCTTATCTCTGTCTTCTAGCACGATTCACTCCACAAACATCTCTACAAAGATAATCTGGAATTAAGAGCTGCCAGTGCCTCACTTCAATGGTGCAGAACATAAGGAACCCATGGAGGATCGCCTCACAGCAATTAGGACCATCAAGATGGCAACTGACTAAAAGATAACAAGATAACTCGAACCAGATAAAGCAAAAATGAAGCTTACTGGTTTATGTAACTGGGAACTAGGGGGTGATTCTGGGTGCAGGCCATGCTTTCGATCAAGAAAATCACAGAATAATCTAGGGCATCTCTCTCTTGCTCTCTTCTAAATTAAACTCTTCATAAATTCTAATTATGTGTTGGACTTGTTCACTCTTAATGCAAATCAGTTTCCACACTGTGGCCAAATATAGGAGGGAATAGATCTCTGTCATTCTGCCTAGTGATCTCAGAGGACAGGCCTTCTTTTTCCCTCTGCCCACACGCTAGTTTCAGATCTGTGGCCTGCTGAGGGTGTGTGCGCACTGCGCAGTGGGAGGTATGTCCACGACTGACCAGGCCTCTGCAATACCATGACCCTGGTCTCCTCCAAAAAGATTGAATTCAGTAAAAAGGAAAAAGATATGAGAAAAAATTCTATATGTCACAGTCCATTTATAGTCCATTTATTTATAGGAGGGTTTATTCTCATTTGAAACATAGTAGTTTGTGAAGAGCTACTCTGAGTAGATATTTCTATAGTGAAAAATGCTAAGGAGGAAGGTGCCTGACCACTACAGTAGTAACAAGAGGTTCATTTATTAATTCAATATATTTTAGGCATGAACATGATCCAAGAAACTTGCTGTGTACTAGAAAAATAATAAATAAATTGCACATGACCCTCTGTCACTACTTTCAAGGAAATATCAGCCATTTTCCCCCTATTATCCCAAATAATGTGATGTTTTAAATGTCTGACATTTGTGGATATGCTACATTATCATTTTTTTTTCTTGGTAGTTTAAAGTCTTGCTGTTCGTTGCTCCTGCCTTTTATCTCTGTAAATGATTTTCATTTCTAGCATTTTTGACTGCTTTCATGTTTAACTGCCCTTGTTATTTACAGTTAAGTGTTGGTATTTGGTTTGCGAGGACTGGTTGTCAGCATGAGTCCAGAACAACCTCTACCAGTGACTTTGTGTCCTTTAAGCAGAACTAAAGTTTTTCTTCTTTTTTTTTTTTAAGATTTTTTTTTTTTTTTGCATGTGGACCATTTTTCAAGTCTTTATTGAATTTTTTTACAATACTGCTTCTGTTTTATGCTTTGGTTTTCGGGCTACAAGGCACGTGGGAGGAACCCACACTGCCTGCAATGGAAGGTGAAGTCTCAACCACTGGATCACCAGGGAAGTCCTTTCTACTTTCTCATTCTCTCTCTTCGCCTCTGTCTCTGTGACTGTATCTCTCTCTGTCTCTTAAAAACACACAGTATGCTTACGTGCTAAATTGCTTCAGTCATGTTCGACTCTTTGCAACCCCGTGGACTGTAGCACGCTAGGCTCCTCTGTCCATGGGATTTCCAGGCAAGAATACTGGAGTGGGGTGCCATGCCCTCCTCCAGGGAATCTTCCAGATCCAGGGATCAAACCTGCATCTTTTTATGTCTCCTGCATTGGCAGGGAGGTTCTTTACCACTAGTGCCACCTGGGAAGTGCCCCCACTCCCCGCAAAAAAAAAAAACCACACACACACAGAAAAGCACACAAATACAGCAGCTAATTTGTACATACTGAGCACATACCTCTTATTCACATTAAGAGGAACCACTGATTCTTTCAAATGGTGATTTATTATTATTTATAAATTATTTATTTATTGAACTATTTATTTAATTATTTAGTTAATTATTATTTAGTGAATTGTTTATTATTATTATTTATCTATTGGCATAAAATCATCCTTGTCATTCTTATTTCTTCTTACATTGACTACATGTGTTCCCATGATCTGTATTAAGCCTATTCATAAAATAGTATAAGAATTCATTCTATAATTAACATAATATCTATCCATATTGGTGGATTACCTCACCTATAGTATACTTATTAATATCTACCTAATGTCTGGATTGTGGTTCAGTCGCTCAGTCTCATCTGACTTTCTGTGACCTTACGGACAGCACACCAGGCTTCCCTGTCCTTTACTGTATCCTGGCGTTTGCTGAAAACTTTCCTATTTGTCTGGGTAGAAAGACATTTATTAAACATTGTTTACACTGAAAAAGAGTTGTCAGAGACTACACAAGAAGCCTGCCAGTTATGTAGATGTTCAGAAACGCTCCTTTTCTCCACATTTTGGGTTGAAGTCTGGGAAAATGCTTGTCAGCATAAAATGCGGATGTCCTGCTCCAACTGTCCACAATAGGCTGAATGCCTGTGTACCCAGAGTCCACATGCTGAAACTTAACTGTGGCGTGATGGTATCTGGAGCTGGGACTTGGGGGTGACTAGGTCAAGGAACCCCATGCATGGACTCTGTGCTCTCAGGAGGACCTGGCAGCCCCCTCCCCATCTCATGAAGGCACAGCAAGAAGACAGCCCTCTGCGAACCAAGAACGAGGCCGGCTCCCCAGCTCAGACTTCAGCCTCCAGACTGAGACCAATAACCGTTGAGTGTCAAGGCTCTTGTCTACGGCATTCTGTTAGAATGGCCTGAGTGAAGACACTGTCAATAGCAAGCGTTCCACCATCCCTTTCTCTTTGGCCCACATAATCCACTTCTCAAGTGATTGTTAAAATTTTGGCTCACTCTAAATGTGAGTGAGCTCACTCTACCTCTTTCTCTTAAACCAAACTGCCATGAAACAAAGTATGAATCAAAAGACTCCGGTAATTAACTATTGTTCCAGTTAATCTGTATCATATATACAACATTTAACTAGATCTTTTCCTCCTGTTGGATGAAGATGATGTACAGTAATGCCTATTGATGCTTTTAAACTTCTAACCTCAAAGTCTTTAAAATGACTGCTGACTTATTCTGGCATTGTTGCATCCATACGCAATCACAAATCGTTTGCATGCAGAGGAATGTGGCCCCGGTATTCAAGAGGCAGATAAGTTCACCAGACGCTTCTCAAAAAGCTATTGATTCCACTAGTGTCTTCTTCATCCACTTTTCATTGTTCAGCAGAATAAAATGATAAACACAGAGATCATTTTAAACCAGACAGTTGAGTACTGTGAGACACACATTCACACACGCAAGGTAGTGCAGTCTTGAACTAAACCGATATTGGACATCTGTTTTCTACCCAGATTCCATTCTGCAAGATTCTCTCCAAGATATTCACATCTTTAACAAAATAAGCTCCTTACTACAGTCTATTCCAAAAATAGCTTAAAGTAATTATACTTGATATTGTTTATGGTGATTGTGAAAGAACAGATGGGTCTGGGAGCGAAAAAGCATCTGAAGGTACACGTTCATTAAAATCAGAGAGGACTGGGCGCCCCTCCCTGCCTCACCTCTGCCCACACCTGGCATGACGGCCTGGGCATTCCTCACCTCGCCTGTCAATCACCAGGTGGAGGCCAGTCAGGGCTCCTGTTACCGCGGGATTTGCATGCAGTGCATATGTATATACCAGGGAGTGTGTACACAATACAGTGTTATTCAGTAAGTAAGCAATTCGTGTCTAATTATCTGTTCCATTACCTGCCTCCCCCACCGCATAGAAGATTTTATACAGTGGCCTGTCTGCATCCACAGCTCACCGCTGAACCTGTTACACCTGGACAGGGTTTCAGTGCAGCCAAGTGCATATTTGTTGAATTTTTTAAACACTTGAGTAAACCTATACATATTTCAAAGGCCTGTTTAAAATCTCACTGAAAACAGATTAATGTTTAAATTCACACACACACGCACACACATATAATTGCAGGCAAAATTCTTTGAATAAAACCCACTCCATCTTCCACTTGCAAATCTGGCATACAGAAGACACTAAAATCAATGAAGGCAATTAGCTGGATTAAAGGCATGAAGAAAAGACAATGTGACTACACCCAGAAAGTTGAATTTTTCATCATCCTTCTTTGAAAATGTACTGTGTTTGTTTGTTTGTTTTTATACCCAATCTTGGTGATTTTCCAATTTGCTCTTTTCTAGTTGGAAACAATGGTGCAGACTTCAAGCAAACAAATATTATGTGAAACCCAAGTGGATTGCTTTCTTTGTGATAATCATAATGAATGATTTTCTCCCACAGTTTTAATATTTTAAAGGTTAAAAAGGTTTGTAGGCTAGTGCCCTTAAAGTCACATTTACATTGGCTTCTAAAGAGGAAGTGTGGCCTGAAACCTGGCACAGATTTGTCAGTTTGAAATCAGTTTAAGAAAAAGTTGAGGAACCAGAGATCAAATTGGCAACATCTGCTGGATCATAGAAAAAGCAAGGGAATTCCAAAGAAACATCTACTTCTGCTTCCTTGACTATGCTAAAGCCTTTTACTGTGTGGATCACAACAAACTGTGGAAAATTCTTAAAGAGATGGGAATACCAGACTACCTTACGTGCCTCCTGCAAAATCTGTATACAGGTCAAGAAGCAACAGTTAGAACCAGACATCAAAAAATGGACTGGTTTCAAATTGGGACAAGAGTATGTCACGATTGTATATTGTCATCCTGCTTATTTAAAGCATATGCAGAGTACATCATGCAAACTGCTGGGCTGGATGACTCACAAGCTGGAATCAAGTTTACTGGGAGAAATATCCACAAGCTCAGATATACAGATGATACTACTCTAATGGCAGAAAGAGAAGAGGAACTAAAGAGCCTCTTGTTGAGGGTGAAAGAAGAGAGTGAAAAAGCTGGTTTAAAAGTCAACATTCAAAAAACTAAGATTATGACATTCATTTCTATCATTCCATGGCAAATAGATTTGGGGAAACAGTAGAAACAGTGACAGACTTTTTTTTCGTGGACTCCAATATCACTGTGGATAGTGACTGCAGCCATGAAATTAAAAGACCCCTGCTCCTTGAAAGGAAAGTTATGATAAACCTAGATAGCATATTAAAAAAGAGAGAGAGAGAGACATCACATTGCTGAAAAACATCCATACAGTCAAAGCTATGATTTTTCCAGTATCACATACAGATGTGAGAATAATAACAATAATTTAGTCACTCACTCATGTCCAACTCTTTGCAACTCCATAGACTATTAGCCCACCAGGTTCTGTCCATGGAATTCTCTAGGCAAGAATACAAGAATGGGTTGCCCTTTCCTTCTCCAGGGGATCTTCCTGACTCAGGGATTGAACCCGGGTCTCTTGCATCACTGGCAGATTCTTTACCATTTGAGCCATCAGGGAAGCCCCTGGTGATGTGAGAACTGAACCATAAAGAACCCAACAGACTTGGACCATAAAGCCCCAATAGATGTGAGAGTTAGACCATAAAGAAGACTGAGTGCCAAAGAACTGATGCTTTTGAAATGTGGTGCTGGAGAAGACTCTTGAGAGTCCCTTGGACTGCAAGGAGATCAAACTACTCAATCCTAAAGGAAATCAACCATGAACATTCATTGAAAGGGCTGATATGGAAGCTGAAGCTCAACACTTTGACCACCTGATGTGAACAGCTGACTCACTGGAAAAGACCCTGATGCTGGGAAAGATTGAAGGCAGGAGGAGAAGGGAGTGACAGACGATGAGATGGTTGAATGGCATCACTGACTCAATGGACATGAGTTTGAGCAAACTCGGGGAGATAGTGGACAGGGAAGCCTGGCATGCTTCAGTTCATGGGATCACAAAGAGGCATGATTTAGGGACTGAACAACAACAAGAGGAAGCTGTTCCCTGTTAACATTTCTCTCAGAGTGCTAATTTTCATCCTGGCCACAAGTCTCATGCTTTCACACTTTGCAATTTCCCTTCATCTTCTTCTCCCTCTTCTGCCTTCCTGCCTCCAGTGTCTCCTTTCCTCCTCTGCTCACAAGCTGTTTTTAGGCTCGCATCACAATTTGCATCCAAGATCTTTCACATCATGTTTCCTACCCAGCACACCTGAGATGGTAGGTGTTGACTGCTGTCAACATTTAAGAAATAGGCGACTGATTTACAAATGTTGTTGATACTTTGCTGGGACAGCTACACCATCCAGCTCATCCACTGAAGAGAACATCATGTGAACTGCTATAGTCAGGAGTCAGATGGTAAAATACAACCCTGATTTATTAATAGAGAAATCTCAGAGAGTAAATGACTGACAGTCCTCCAAAGCAGACACCCTAGGCTTGCAAAACCCCAGATCTCCAAAGGAAGAGATGAGTTTCTTTCATCCTGGGAGCAGATGCTGGGCTGAGGTGTAGCGGGAGGCATCTGGGAGCCTGTGCAGACTGACTGGCTTCACACGCCTGTGCCAGGTCCACCAAGGAGCTGACAGCTTACAGTACAGTGTCAGATCCGTGATCTCCGAAGAAGACGACTTAACTTTGGGAGCAGGTACCAGGCTTGATCACTCAAGAGCTTCTGTATAGCAGAGTTTTATTAAAGTGAAATGGGGCAGAGAGCTTCTGAGATAGACATCAGAAGGGGGATGGAGAATGCCCCCCTCACTAGTCTTTAGCAAGGGAATTATATGCTTTTTAAATTAGTTATTATAATAAATCAAAAGAATGTCTCAAGGTTGTAAATATCTTACTAGATCAACTCCCATAATTTACATTTTGAAGCAGAGAAACCCACCATGTGAAGCCTTCAATTGATGAGGAGGTTGAAAAGCTGAAAGCTGAAAACTCTGAAAGTCAGAGAGTTAATTTTAAGGCTTCAAGATCTATGACAATGTGCACAAAAAAGTCTGTCACATAGACACTTCCTTCTTCTTACGGGCAGCTCAAGCCCTCATTAAAGCTATGGGTAAAACTTTAAACCAACAGTCTTGTGATTCCTGAGTTACCTTATGTAGATGCCTCAATAATGCCATTAGCCTTTCTAACCTTTTCTGAAAATTGGGGTCTCCAGGAACAGTGTAAGTGATATTCTATTCCTAAAGCTTTTGACACCCCTTGAGTTACAGCAGCTTTAAAGATGGAGCCATTGTTGCTCTGAACTTTAGAGTTTAATATCCCACTTATATCATAAGTAAGTACAGTAAGATTTTGTCCATTAGTAAACTTATGAGCTTTAGTCATTAGCAAAACAATAGTAGCAATTACCCTTAAGCAATGTGGCCATAACCTTTTTTTAGGAACAAACTGAAATCTGATCCTGTGGGCAAGCTCAAAGGAGGAGCTTGTAACACAGCGGTTTGAAGAGGCTTAAAAGCCTTTTGAGCCTCTGGGGACCAAACCAGCTTGTTGGTTTGGGCCTGCTGAGTTTCAGTTATAAGTTTATATAAAGGCTGGGCAAGTTCCCCATAACCCGGAATCCAAATGCGGCAATAGCCTGTAAGCCCCAAGAATCCTCTCAATTGTCTTGAAGTCATATTTGGCTCGTTTAGGAATTTCAGACAAGGTATAAGGATTAGGCACTTATTTGCAAATCTTAAACAAGTCTCCATTTATCATTTGACTTTTTTCACACCCAAAATAGGAGTGTGGTATGAACTGTTACCGGGAATTAATAGCTGCTGTTCCTTTAAATTTTCAATGATGGGTTTTAACACTTCCTTAATACCTCAGGCTTTAGTGGATACTGCTTTTGATGTGAAAATAGGTGAGGGTCATTGAGCTTGATAACAACCAGAACAGCATTTTGTGCTCGACCCACAGTTTTTCCATCAGCCCACACTTTAGGATTTACATTTTGTTCAGTTAAAAAGAATGGGTTCCCTATTTATGAAAACAGAGGCCTGGACATTGTTCAGTATATCCCTCCCCAGAAGGGGTGAGGGAGACTCCCAGCACAATTAGAAACTTGAGAAAACAGCAGAGTCCAAGTTGCAGCTTAAAGGATGACTGACGTAATGGCGTTGGCTCGTCCTGACAGCCCCATTACAATAGTGGGTCAGGAGGAAAGTGGACCCGGGGCTTCCATGAGCACAGAGAAAGTGGCCCCAGCGTCCAAAAGAAAATCGACTGATTGGCCCCCACAGTTACTAATACCTGGGGCTCCTCAGGTGTAATTAGGAAGGGGGCTTGTGTGGAGACCCCCCGACACCTTCAGTCCCAACTGTCTTGAGAGTCCGACCTCTGGGGCTGCACCTCAGAGGGCAGTCTCTCCTCCAGTGTGGCCCTTTGCAGACCAGATACAGAGCTGGGGGTGGCTCAGATGCCTGAGGGCAATCCCGCTTGAAATGCCCCTCCTTCCCACAGTAATAACAAATCGTCCCTTTCCACCTGGGTCCCTCTGGGCATTTTTCCTCAAGCTGTTTCAAAGCAGGTCTAACAGCCATTGTTGGGACTTCAGTCTTTTGCCTGGTTCTTTTTTATCTCCTCCTATTCTCTACCATAATATACTGTCTAAGCCAGTTGTAACAGTTTTTTAAAGGCTGACTTGGTCCAAACACCTGTTTTCATAATTTATGGCAGATATCTGGAGCTGACCAAGTGAGAAATCTATCTTTTAAGATCATTTCTCCTCTGCACTTTCAGGATCAACTTCAGAAAACTTGTGGAGAGCCCCCCATAGTCTATCTAGGAATTGACCAGGCATTTCTTTCTCTCCCTGTTCTATGTCAGCCAATTTAGCCTAGTTTAAAGTCTTCTTGTGTGCTCACTTGAGTCCTTCAAGAACATATCTGGCAAAGTGGCTGTTATGGGAACTGCTTGGCTTCCAGTAGGAAGGAAGACTATTTCAAGTTCCCTATTTCCCCTTGTCTCACACTCAAGCCATTCATCTCCAAAAGTAGTAGCTTCCCCCAAAACTCGAGCTGTCAAGTCAGGAGTCAGCATCTGTCCCAAGACATGCATTACATCTCTCCAAGTAAGCTCATAAAGTAAAGTTAGTCCTGTAAAGCCTTCTATGTACCTTTTGGATCCTCTAAATAGTCTCAACAACAATTGGGACTGTTTGAATTTCTACCTAGACTGAGGCAACCCCTGCTGGAAGGGTGCCCTGATTCTCAGCTTGTTCAGTTGGGAGCCCCAGATACAGGGGCAAAGTGAGAGAACAGGAGGGAGCTGACAGTTTCACACTCAAATCTGTACCCTTAGGACATAAATCTGGCATGTCTCACAGAAAGATAGAGCAAACACATATAACACTTCTACCCATTTCCCTCATTTTCTACAGAACCTATCTAGTTGTAAAACAGTAATAATTGAGATCCTTCAACAGTTTAGTGTCCCCTGTCTTCCAAAGGATACTGTGGCCATTCAGTACCACAGAAGAAAATCAGGCATGTCTTTTTTAAACTCTGGGGATCAAACTTCTCCCAGTTTTTTAAATACATTTTAAAGGAGTGGTTCTGGAACTGCTAGCTCCCATCCATAAGAGAGAAAAGCGGCACAGCCGTGGCTTTTTTTCCCACCAGAATCGTCCCCCCTCCCCCCTGCTGTAGATGGGGGTGTAGACAGACTCTCCACCGAAGCTTCCCTTCTCTGGTCAGACTCAGTCTGTCCCTTACCGACGCAGGCACCTTATTCATCCCTCCTGGTTCTACCACCGAGGTGGGGTGGAGATGCACCAGGGGTAGACCTGATGGCATCCCAGACTGACTTAGTTCCACACCACCAAGATTTTTGTTTGATTTGTCCTTTTCTCTGATGCCACCGGGGGTGGAACAGAGTAGCTTTGTGGAATGTTTCCCAAGCTCAGACTCCTAGGGGAAGCATCCGTCTTACATGTGCCCATGAGCATTCCTGAGTACAGTCCTGACTGCAGGAGAAGCCGTGAGTCATAAAGAGATGAACAGCAACCAAGAAGTCCCTTCTGAGTGTCACCACGCCAGTATAGCAAAAGAGGTGGTGGAGGGTTGGCCAGCAAGGAAAAAGTGATTTTTGTCCTCAAGCTAGTAGTACCAATCCTTCCAGTTCACTTCCACAGATTTCACAAAAGAGTATCCAGGGAGTTGAGACAAAAGCCACTCTGGTCCTCTGGTCCACTAAGAGCTAGTGCTCAAAGGAAGACGCCCACTGCACTTCCAAGCTGACCAGATCCTGCGATTCCCGATCTGTGTCCTGAGAAACCTCACGGTCACCAGCAGTGCTTCTGTCCACATGGATTAGAGGCACGGCCATGACAAAGTCTCACTTTCAGGTCGCTGGACCCTGAGGCAGGCAGCCGAGAGAGTGGCCTCCAGCCTGAGAGACGATCCTGGAACTAGCATTCTACCTAGTTCCCAAACATGTGCTGGAGCTAGAACTCCACCTCACTCCATACGTGCTCCTAATAACGTTCTAGCAAGGTTTGCCTAGTCTAGCAAGGCTAAGCGTGTCCATACACGGGGTCTAAGTAAAAGTACATAGTAACAGCATGGATCACAAGTCCCTTGAACGTCTATGATCTGACAGATTATTTTAGTAGTTCTAATTCCCCACGCAATTACAAAATGGCCAAAGAGACCAGGAAAAAGTGACCGAGAAAGGAAAGTTTGGTCCATATGTTTCGCCCATCTCTGGCCGCTCCCTTCGCAGGGGCGCTGGGTGTCTCGAGGCATTGGCAGGTGGGTATAAACCCCCGACAAGGCTCCCCTTTTGGGGACTGTCTTCAGTCATCATGAGGCACTGCAAAACTGTGAAGCAGGGCTCAACCCTCCTTTCACGCAGGGTGTGTGATCCATTCACACAAGCCCACCGTAGGGTTAGTAAAGCAAAGCAGAAGATGTGTATACTGAGAAAGCAAAGAGGCTACAGTTCTGAGTGTTCTTCCCTAGTCCTAAAGACCCCGGATGAGCCCCCAACAGTGAACAGTGTTGGATTCGTGATTTCCAAAGAAGATTTAACTTCAAGACCAGGAACCAGGCTTGATCATTCAAGAGCTTTTGTATAGCAGAGTTTTATTAAAGTGTGTAAAGGAATAGAGAGAGTTTCTGACTCAGACATCAGAAGGGGGATGTGGAGAGTGCCCCCCACGCTAGTCTTAGCAAGGGAGTTATATACTTTTTTAAATTAGTTGTTACAGTAAATCAAAAGATTGTCTCAAGGTTGTAAATATCTTACTAGACCCACTCCCATAATTTACATTTTAAGATAACAGGATTAGCCAGAAGGTTTTCAGAAAGGAGAAACTGTCCTCAAGCAGGATACACTGTTGTTATATAATCCCTAGTACAGAGTTCAAATTGAGTTGTCTGTTGTGTAATCATCAGTTCCAGGCTTAAAGAGAGAGAGAAAAAAAAAAAGGTTTTATGTGACTAAGACTAAGGAATGTAGAGAGAAAAAAAAAAAAAGTTTGTCCTTTCCTCCTCCTTGAGAATTCTAGACCCCTATCTCCTCCTTGAGAGCCCCAGACTCCTTTCTCCTCCTCAGGGGCCCCGGACTTCCTATCAACCTGCCTTGGAACTGACTCTCTCATAGCCAGCTGAGAAAGATATGAATTCCCATAAAAAAATCAGATTCTGCCCCGAGACTACTGACTCTCATGACCAGTTCCCCTCCCTTCACTTTCCTGGGCTTCTGTCAGAGCCCAATGTTGGCTGAGCATTTGGCCAGCTAGATCAGGACCTGCCCCCAACGTCCACCTGCAGCTGTGAGAAGCCTATGTAAGCACAATGGGAAGAAAATGGAAATGTCAACACAGCGTCCTAAGAAGGAGGGCTGCACCCACCTTCCTAACTGCTAGTGGCAAAGACGATGCTCTCGAGGCATCTTGGGCCATGAGGTGAAGGGCAGAGTGAGGATGTAAAGGATGACCCATCCAGGTGTGCAGACCTGAGTGGTGACAGACCTTCCCCCAGGCGCCCTGAGTCTCTCCCATGAACAGAGCACCCTTCCTAATGCACATGAGGTCCTGGCACTGACCACACGGGCCCTCATGCAGCTATTTATGGACCTTAACATGCTGCCTCTGGACTTTCAGATCTCAGTTCTGCACCCAAACTGGGTGGCAGTCAACATCCTGATAGCAAAGAAAATGTCAAACAAGCTGAAAAATCAACAACTCTTCTTCAATCCTCAAGCAAACTAAAGTCACAGGGCAATCAATGGCACCAATGCTGAGAACACCAGGCAAGTTCTGAGAACGCCAGCTTCCTGGAGCAGGAACATATGAACTGAACCCTCTGTGGGAACCAGGACTGGTGACTGGTGGGCCATGTGGTCCAGCATGGGCAAGTCTCAGGGCACTCCAGGGGGCCCACCTTTGTGAGTTGTACCTCCAGGAGCCTAATGAGGGTCTCACAGTAAAAATTCCCTTATGGAGGGGCAGAGGAGAATTCTGTTTCTAACAAGACTGCCCTCTGGAGAAACTAGCTGACCTGAGCCTAGCAGGCTGGGATTTGATCAACACCTAGCTGACCTGGGGAAGAAAAATAACCAGCTGTAGCTCCCACCAGCCATCCTGTCCCACCTAAGAGGTGAAACTGAGAAGTGTGTGTGAAGTTCACAGTCTAGAGGGTCAGCTTGTTAAAATGCTGTGCTTGGCCGCTCAGTCATGCCCAACTCTTTGTGACCCCATGGACTGTAGCCCACCAGGTTCCTTTGTCCACAGGGATTTTCCAGGCAAGAATACTGGAGAGGGTAGCCTATCCTTTTCCAGGGGATCTTCCCAACCCAGGAACCAAACTAGGGTCTCCTGCATTGCAGGCGGATTCTTTATCAGCTGAGCCACCAGAGAAGCCCAAAACACTGAGAGGAAGGAAACTATAAATAAGGTGAAAAGACACCCCTCAGAATGGAAGAAAATAATACCAAATGAAAAAACTGACAAATATTAATCCCCAAAATATACAAGCAGCTCACACAAGCTTAACACAAGAAAAACAAGCAACCCAATCAAAAAGTGGGCAGAAGACCTAAACAGACATTTCTCCAAAGAAGACATATAGAGGACTAGTAAACACATGAAAAGATGCTCAACATGGCTTTATTATTAAAAAGATGCAAATCAAAACTACCATGAGGAATCTCCTCACACCAATCAGAATGACCATCATCAAAAAATCTATAAACAATAAATGCTGGAGAGAATGCAGAGTAAAGGGGACCTCTTGCATTGTTGGTGGGTATGCAAATTGGTACAGCCACTATGGAGAACAGTGTGGAGATTCCTTAAAACACTAGAAATAAAACTACTGTGAAAGTGAAAGTGTTATGTCGCTTAGTTGTATCCAATTCTTTGTGATCCTGTGGACTGTAGCCCAACAGCCTCCTCTGTCCATGGAATTCTCCAGGCAAGAAGACTGGAGTGAGTAGCCATTCCCTTTTCCAGGGGATTTTCTAGACCCAGGGATCAAACTCAGGTCTCCTGTATCGCAGGCAGATTCTCTAACATACTGGGCATATACCCTGAGAAAACCACATGGAAAAAAACACATGTACCACAGTGTTCATCACAGCACTGTTTTACAATATCAAGGACATGGAAGCAACCTAGATGCCCATTGACAGATGAATGGATAAAGAAGTTGTGGTACATATATATGATGCAGTATTATTCAGCCATAAAACAGAACACATTTGAGTCAGTTCTAATGAGGTGGATAAACCTAGAACTTCTTATACTGAGTGAAGTAAGTTAGAAAGAGAAAAATAAGCATTATATATTAACATATGCATTTGAAATCTAGAAAGATGGTACTATTTGGAGGGCAGTAATAGAGACATGTTTAAATTTAAACCTCATACCTACCAGAGATGCTTGTAGGGTGCAAACTAAACCTCATGCAAAACCAGGGGAAGCAGCAGTGACCTCGACGAGAGACTGAGCCGGACCTGCCCATGCGTGTCTGAGGGTTTCCTGTGGAGGCACGGGTCAGCAGTGGACTGCTGCGGGGACAAGGGCTCTGGCAGCAACAATCCTAGGAGATGCAGCGTGTGGCCTAAGTCCTCTTGGAGGAGGTTCCCATCAGCCCCACCATAGAACTGCAGAGCAGATGACTCACAAACTGGAGAACAATTATACCAGAGAAGTTCTCACACTGTTGGGAAAGTGTAGGCCCCACAACAGATTTCCCAACCTGGGGATACAGCAAAGGGACTGAAAACCCCCGGAGAATTTGACGTGGAAGGCCAGTGGGATTTGATTGCAGAACTTCCACAGGACTGGGGGAACAGAGACTGCTGGAGGGCACAACAACATTTTGTGCACACCAGGACCCAGGAGAAAGGAGCAGTGACCCCACAAGAGACTGAGCCAGATTTGCCTGTGAGTGTCCAGGAGTCTCTGGTGGAGGCGTGGGTCGACAGTGGCCTGCCGCAGGGTCAGGGGCACGGAATACAACAGTCTAGGGAACTATGCCGGCATAAGTCCTTCTGAAGGAGGTCACCATTAAAGCCATTACCCCACCCATATGGGGAACACAACCCCACCCATCAGCAGAAAATTGGATTAAAGATATACTGAGCATGGCCAAGCCCACCACAGCCAGTCCCTCCTATCAGGAAGCTTCCACAAGCCTCTTATCCTCATCCATCAGGGGGCAGACAGGACGAAAACCATGAGCACAGAAAACTAACCAAACTGATCACATGCACCACAGCCTTGTCTTAATTCAATGAAACTATGAGATGCTGTGTAGGGCCACCCAAGACAGATGAGTCATAGTGGAGAGTTCTGACAAAACATGGTCCACTGGAGAAGGGAATAGCAAACCACTTCCGTATTCTTGCCTTAAGAACCCCATGAACAGTAGGAAAAGGCAAAAAGATATGAAACTGAAAGATGAACTCCCCGGGTCAGTAAGTGCCCAACATGCCACTGGAGAAGAGCAGAGAAATAGATGGAATGAAGAGGCTGAGGCAAAGAGGAAATAACGTCCAGTTGTGGATGTGCCTGGTGGTGAAAGTAAAGTCTGATTCTGTAAAGAACAATATTACATAGGAACCTTGAATCTTAGGTCCATGAATCAAGCTAAACTGGACATGGTCAAGCAGGAGATGGCAAGAGTGAACACCAACATTTCAGGAATCAGTGAACTAAAATGGACTGGAATGGGCAAATGTAAATTAGATGACCATTATATCTACTACTATGGGCAAGAATCCCTGAGAAGAAATGGAGTAGCCCCCCATAAGTCAACAAAAGAGTCAAAAATACAGTACTTAGGTGCAATCTCAAAAATGATGGAATGATCTTGGTTCGTTTTCCAAGGTAAATTATTCAATATTACAGTAATCCAAGCCTATGCCCCACCTACTAATGCCAAAGAAGTGGGTTGAATGGTTTTATGAAGACCTACAAGACCTTCCAGAATTAACACCAAAAAAGATGTCCTTTTCATCATAGGGGGCTGGAATGCAAAAGTAGAAAATCAAGAGATACCTGGAGTAACAGGCAAGTTTGACCTTGGAGTACAAAATGAAACAGGATAAAGACTAAGAGTTTTGCCAAGAGAATGCACTGGTCACAGTAAACACCCACTTCCAACAACATAAGAGAAGACTCTACACATGGACATCACCAGATGGTCAATACCAAAATCAGAGTGGTTATATTCTTTGCAGCCAAAGATGAAGAAGATTTATACAATCAGTTAAAACAAGACTGGGAGCTGACTGTGGCTCAGATCATGAACTCCTTATTGCCAAATTCAGACTTAAATTGAAGAAAGTAGGGAAAACCACTAGGCCATTCAGATATGACCAGAATCAAATCCCTTGTGATTATACAGTGGAAGTGACAAATAGACTCAAGGGATTAGATGTGATAGACAGAGAGCCTGAAGAACTCATGACATTGTACAGGAGGCAGGGATCAAGACCATCCCCAAGAAAAAGAAATGCAAAAGGGCAAAATGGCTGTCTGAGGAGGCCTTATAAATAGCTGTGAAAAGAAGAGAAGTGAAAGGCAAAGGAGAAAAGGAAAGATATACCATTTGAATGCAGAGTTCCAAAGAATAGCAAGGAGAGGTAAGAAAGACTTCATCAGTGACCAATGCAAAGAAATAAAGGAAAACAACAGTGATCTCTTCAAGAAAATTAGAGATACCAAGGGAACATTTCATGCAAAGATGGGCACAATAAAGGACAGAAATGGTATGGGCCTAACAGAAGCAGAAGATATGAAGAAGATGTGTCAAGAATACACATAAAAACTATACTAATAAGATCTTAATGACCAGGATAACCATGATGATGTGATCACACCTAAAGCCAGACATCTTGGAGTATGATGTCTCCTTTGCCTTTCACTTCTCTTCTTTTCACAGCTATTTATAAGGCCTCCTCAGACAGCCATTTTGCCCTTTTGCATTTCTTTTTCTTGGGGATGGTCTTGATCCCTGCCTCCTGTACAATGTCATGAGTTCTTCAGGCTCTCTGTCTATCACATCTAATCCCTTGAGTCTATTTGTCACTTCCACTGTATAATCACAAGGGATTTGATTCTGGTCATATCTGAATGGCCTAGTGGTTTTCCCTACTTTCTTCAATTTAAGTCTGAATTTGGCAATAAGGAGTTCATGATCTGAGCCACAGTCAGCTCCCAGTCTTGTTTTAACTGATTGTATAAATCTTCTTCATCTTTGGCTGCAAAGAATATAACCACTCTGATTTTGGTATTAGGAAGTAACACTAGGAACAAAGCTAGTGGAGGTGGGTGATGGAATTGTAGCTGGGATATTTCAAACCTAAAAGATGATGATATGAAAGTGCTGCACTCAATATGCCAGCAAATTTGTAAAACTCAGCAGTGGCCACAGAACTGAAAAAGGTCAGTTTTCATTCCAAGCCCAAAGAAAGGCAATGCCAAAGAGTGGTCAAACTACCAGATATTGCATTTATTTATTTATTCACATGCTAGCAAGGTAACACTCAAAATCCTTCAAACTATGCTTCAATAGTACATGAACTGAGAAGTTCCAGATGTTCAAGTTGGATTTCAGAAAGGTAGAGGAAGAAGAGAGTAAATTGCCAACATATGTCAGATCACAGAAAAAGCAAGGGAATTCCAGAAAAACATCTACTACTATGTCATTGACTATGCTAAAGCCTTTGACTGTTTGGATCACAACAAACTGTGGAAAATTCTTAAGGATATGGGAATACCAGACCACCTCACCTGCCTCCTGAGAAACCTGTATGCAAATTAAAAAGCAACAATTAGAACCAGATATGGAACAACAGACTGGTTCAAGATTGGGAATGGAGTACGCCAAGGCAGTATACTGTCACTCTGATTATTTAACTTATGTGCAGAGTATGTGAGATGCAAGGCTAGATGAAGCACAAATCAAGACTGTCAGGAGAAATATCAACAAACTCAGATATGCAGATGACACCACCCTTATGGCAGAAAGTGAAGATGAAGTAAAGAGCCTCTTGATAAAGGTGAAAGAGGAGAATAAAAAAGCTGGCTTAAAGCTCAACATTCAAAAAACTAAAATCATGGCATCTGGTCCAGTTACTTCATGCAAATAGATGGGCAAACAATGGAAACAGTGAAAGACTTTATTTTCTGCGACTCCAAAACCACTGCAGACAATGACTGCAGCCATGAAATTAAAAGACACTTGCTCCTTGGAAGAAAAGCTATGACAAATCTAGACAGTGTATTAAAGAGCAGAGACATTACTTTGCCAAAAAAAGTCCATCTAGTCAAAGCTACGGTTTTTCCAGTAGTCACGTATGGGTGTGAGAGTTGGACCATAAAGAATGAATGCCAAAGAACTGATGCTTTTAAGCTGTGGCGTTGGAGAAGACTCTTGAGAGTTCCTTGGACAGCAAGGAGGTCAAACCAGTCAATCAGTAAAGGGAATCAACCCTGAACATTCATTGGAAGAACTGAAGCTGAAGCTGAAGCTCCAGTACTTTGACAACCTGATGCAAAGAGCCCACTCACTGGAAAAGACTCTATTGGTGGGAAATAGTGAAGTCGGGAGGAGAAGGGGGTGACAGAGGATGAGATGATTGGATGGCATCATCAACTCAATGCACATGAGTTTGAGCCAGCTCCAGGAAATGGTGAAGAATAGGGAAGCCTGGTGTTCTGTGGTCCTTGGGGTCACAAAGAGTTGGACATGACTGAGCAAATGAACTAGAACAAATGGAGACAGAGACATAGAGAACAGATTTCTGGACTGAGTGACGGAAGGAGAGGGTGGGATGAATTGAGAAAGTGGCATTGAAACATATACGTTACCATATGTAAAAGAGCCAGTGGAAATTTGCTCTGTGACACAGGGAGCTCAAACGGTGCTCTGCAACAACCTAGGGGTGGGATGGGGTGGGAAGTTCAAGAGGGAATAGACGTATGTGTACCTATGGTTGATTCACGGTGAAATATGGCAGAAACCAACACATTATTATAAAGCAATTATTCTCCAATTAAAAATCAATAGATTGAAAAAAGGCTGAGACAGACCTCATCACAGACTTTCCCTCCCCCACCACACCAGCACATCCCTAAAGGACTGTTTCCAGCAGTTCTTTTGATCCAGCTCATCATGGCCCTTATTAAGACTGTATCACAAGACGTACGAGGCATACCACACTACCCAGAAAGACGAAGAGAACGTCAGAATGAGAGGCGGCAGCAGTGCCTGAGTTATCGGTCTGAGAATCTGAAAGAACTATGAGTGACAGGCCAATGCAGCCAGTGGAAGAAGTAGCCAGAATGCAAGAACAGATGGGCAATATGAGCAGAAAGATGGAAAAACCAAGAAAAAACAGAAGGAAATGTGAGCCTTTCCAGACACCTCCATGGCCGTCTGCAGGGCCTGCTTTATTTCTTGTGGATGAGTCACCCTATGCTGCTGCTTTGTATGTCCTTGTAATTTTTTAAAATTTTATTATTAATTCTTTGTCATTTTTATTAAAAACTGGACATTTTAGATAGTATATTGGAACAATTCTAGGTATTGATTTTCCCGATATTCCAAGGTTTATTTTTGCTGTTTTTGGCTTGCTTGTCTAAACATTGGCTGGACCAGGTGAGTCAAGCCCACCCTACGGTGTGCAGCCCCCAAGGCCGCCCTCAGAGCAGGGGCCGGGCCTGATCTCCTTGCCAGCAGGGAGCCCATGGTGTCGCCAGAGGATGGAGCTGTGTTTCTGGCTGCACCCCAGGCATGCGCTCCCCACAGTCCTGCCAGATTCAACGATTCAGCGTGGGCGCCTTTGCAGGGGTGGCGGTTGAGCGGCTCGGAGAACTGTCCCAACCCCAGAAGTGCCCTCCTTAGCTGTCTCTTTCTGCGTCTTGCTGCTGACTTTACAACATTTGCTCTTAAATGCTCAGCCCCAAGATCTCCACCGTCATTTCTGCCTCCTGGAGGAACTGCAATCAAATTACTGCAGGGAGACACACACGAGGAATAGGACCTCAGACGTGGTCACCTGAGACGGTCCCCTGCGGGCCGTAACTTTGGGATGCGTGGGACCGGGCTGGCAGAGCGAACCTCTCTCTCTCCGCCTCACGGTCTCCAGGGCCCGGCTAGGGTGGGCTGAGCGGTGACCTGGCTTCTCAGCAGCTGCCTCACCTCCTCAGAGTGCAGCCGAGACTCTCCACACGCAGGGCCCCCACCAGCGCCCGTGCCATCAAAGGCCTGTGCCCCCTGCCCCAGCGGCCCGCGAGGCCCCCAGGCACGAGCTCCCACCGTCTCTGACTCTGGGGAAGGCTGTGCCGAGGCCTATCTGCAAGGACAGGACAGCCTGTGTGCAGAGTGAGGCCTGCGGTCTCCGAGCAGGCCGCAGCGAAGGGGCCTGGATGCTCTCGGCTGGCTCTTCCACGTGGAATCTCTGCCCTGAAGGAAGCGGGACCGGCCCTGCCAAGCTCACCAGAGCAAAGCTTCGGTCACAGCGACCTGGGATCTGGGGTCGGACTGCAGATGGGCTGTGGCTCGAATACCACCTTATCTTTCTCTGTCCACCAAAATTTGAGAGAGTTTCATAAACAAATGTTTCTCCATTTCTCTGCTTGTTATGTTCTTAGGGAAATTTCCAGATCCTGTAAATAGCCGTTGAATTGATTCTGTTCAGTGTGAACCAGAAAGATGGTGGTGGTTGTTCTAGGAAGACAGTTCACCCCATCTTTCATTAATGTTTGAATGTAGCTAAATTCCCTTATGAATGATTATCTTTACCTTCTAAAATAGCAGTTATTAGGGTATAATTGGTGAGCAAAAATTCACCAAGGTTAAGCATATAATTAGAGGAGTTTTGATAAATGTGTAACTTACACAGCCACAGTCAAGGCAGAGGAGTCCATCGCCCCAGATACCCTGCATATCGGTTCAGAATCAATCCAAGATCCCGGATCCAACCCTAGAAACTACTGGCTTGATATTATTTCTGTAACAATGAACACACTTGCCTTCTCCACACAGTCACATAAATCCACATGTCTGGCCCCCAAAGGAACCCAGACCCTCATCCGTTGAGCCTGCGCACTCTGACATACACCCAAACGTAACTCTGCCTGTGACTTGGCCAGAGGTCCCAAGGTGGAGAGAGCCCTGTGGATCATCCAGGGGGGCCCTAAGTGTAACCACAAGCAAGCTTATAGTTTCTTCATTCTTGTATCTAGTCAAGGTCGTTGATCTAACTTTTACATAATTCTGAAGCTGATGAGCTCACAGAATAATACAGTGTGGTAACATTCCTACAAGTAACTGCAGAAATATTATGTCTGTGGGAAAGAGCAGGGGTGAGGGGTCACTGTCACGAAGATAAATACTGGATCTAACCACAAACACTGCAGATGGTGTGTTTGGAGCAGAGGGTTCCAAAATCACTGCAGATGGTGACTGCAGCCATGAAATTAAAAGAAGCTTGCCCATTGGAAGAAAAGCTATGACCAACCTAGACAGCATATTAAACAGCAGAGGCACTACTTTGCCAACAAAAGTCCGTCTAGTCAAAGCTATGGTAGCTTTTTTCCAGTAGTCATGTATGGATGTGAGAGTTGAACTATAAAGTAAACTGAGCACTGAAGAATTGATGCTTTTGAACTGTGGTGTCGGAGAAGACTCTGGAGAGTCCCTTGGACTGCAAGGAGATCAAACCAGTCAATCCTAAAGGAAATCAGTCCTGAATATTCATTGGAAGGACTGATGCTGAAGATGAAACTCCGATACTTTGGCCACCTGATGGGAAGAACTGACTCATTGGAAAAGACCCTGATACTGGGAAAGATTGAGGGCAGGAGGAGAAGGGGGTACAGAGGATGAGATGGCTGGATAGCATCACTGACTCAATGGACATGAGTTTGGGTAAATTCCGGGAGTTGGTGATAGACAGGGAAGCCTGGCATGCTGCAGTCCATGCAGTCGCAAAGAGTCAGACACGACTGAGTGACTGAACTGAACTGAACCATAAACACACATGGAACTGGACTTGAGTGTGAAGACGAAGCTAACAACTGCGACGGTAGTGGGGTTTCTCTGGGGTGGGGCACTGCACAGCACAAGTTGGGGCGTGACTCTCCAGAATGCAGCACGGCTGGGACCTGGTTTATAAATGTCTGTGGGTTTGGAATTTATGTGATATTTGGCCTTTGGGGTTTAATAAAGTGAATTGGAAGTAATCAAATTTGGAGAGAAAACACAATTTTTGGCTAGCTGTTTTCAACTCTACAGATACCAACTTATAGGATAAAATTAATGACATTGAAATATTTGTACTGGTAACTGCATTTCATCTGAAATGCATACCCTGAGACGTCTTATCACTAAAGTAAATTTCAGCACCATGCTACACTTCTGATACACTTAACAGGCAAGCCGCTGATGCGTGTCTTGTAGACAAGCCTCAAAACCCTCACAAAGTCACAAACTAGATGATTTCATCCTCTCATCTAGTGATTCAAATCTGTGAAGTTAATGTCTGGATAATTCATGTTCAATATGATCCCTGAGTGTGCAGGAAAAAACATGCAAACCAGATTTAATATGTATGCATTAATATACCATATTTGTCTTTCTCTTTTTGACTTACTTCACTCTGTATAATAGGCTCTAGGTTCATCCACTTCATTACAACTGACTCAAATGTGTTTTTTTTTTTTTTATGGTTGAGTGATATTCCACTGTATATATGTACCACAGCTTCTTTATTCATTCATCTGCATGATGCAGGGAGCTCAAACTCAGTGCTCTGTGACGACCTAGAGGGGTGGGATGGGGTGGGAGGTGGGCGCGTGTACACCAACGGCTGATTCATGATGTATGGCAGAAACCAACGCAACACTGTAAACCAGTTATCATCCAGTTAAAAAGAAATAATTTCTTTTAAATGTAAACTAGGAAAAACAACACTGAATTGTAAAGAAACACAAGGAATTTGATATACGGCTAAAAAACACATAGTAATACAAAGCATAACAATACGCATATACATCTTAAGATGTGCCAATGAGAACAATCCATGGGTTGCCTGCCTTCACAAAGATATCACACTACATGGCGGCAGGGTTGTTTGTTTTTTTTTTGCTTCAAACATGTGAAGGTCCATAGAGGAAGGTTCACTAATGGTCTATTCTCTAAAAAATGGTCTCAAGTGAAAGGACCAACACAGGGCTGCTGTGGAACCATTTTCATATAGACAAAATGTTCCCAATTAAATGCTGTCTCTTCCCATCCTCCTGTCTCTATGCTGTCTCATGTTACTGCCTCTACCCTTCCTTACCTTATGGTGTAAGGATATTTCAGGGATTGTTTGCTCCTTGTGACAGAGACTTCACTCTTCTGCCCATCCCTATATTCCTAGTGAGTAGATAATAGTTGTTCTTGATAAATATTTGTTGAACTAATAAACGCATGATATGGTTGTAGCTGGTGAGGATGTGTAGGTTTTTATTCGGTTAAGTAAAGGTTTAATGCTCTGAATCAGAACTCTTAGTTTTGGTGGCATTATTTTTAATTCTCCTGGATGGAGAACTGCACAAAGTCTGGAAGTCTCTGACGGGCAGCGTATGTCAATCCCGGCAGAGGTGATGTGGGTAATAACTAGATGGGGGATTATACGCTTCAGGATGCCAGCTGCTGACAATGTTTAGCAGTATGCACTTCAGTGTAAGCACCTGCATATTAAGACCTTCTGTAAGTACACGTAACATTACCCATAAAAATAAAGCCTTGAAAGGCCTTAGCTGGTTCCCTGCAAATTATGTTGTTATTGCAGGAGAAAGAGGCTTTTACCTGAGGAGGCTGGATGATTAAATAAAGTTCTAGGTTAGGTAATTTCCCATTTTTCAAGCACTGCTGCAGGGCAGGAGGCTGACAGCAATGGCAGAAAGAACGATAGCCTTTATTAAGCCTGGATGGGTTTTCATCCCACAGCTTTGGGATGCTAAGGGAGTGCACCGAATCCCTTCTCAGGGACCCCACACCTAACACTCTCAGAGCACCCCTGCACAGGGCCCTGACATCCTGCTGGGAGGTTTGCTGTGGCCAGTGGGGGAGGAACATCTGGACCGGGACTCAGGGAAGCAGACAGAGCCTTCCTCCCCACAGAGGCTCACGTGACCCTAGCGAAGCCCACCCCCACCGCATGCCCCAGCACTCTGGTCTCACAGGGGCCACCCCACCTTCTCGCAGGGCACTCCCCCATCGGGCAGAGCAGTTTAGGGGAAAGAGGAGCAGTGGGTCTGCCTGCAGGGAACATGCCTAAGGTTGGACCAACACTGCCACCCAAACTTTGTGGGTCTAAGGTGGAAGAGGGGAGTGAGGGAGGCACCCCGAGAACTGGGGGTCGCTGCTCCACACCTGACGTTTTCAATGTCTTCAGCATGTGATCAAAGGCCTCATTTCTTCCTGCCTGGATTACGCATCCTGCAAACATCTTGTTAGGAACCTGGGGTTAAAGTGACGACTTCTTATCACCCACAGACGAGTTACATGCATGGGCCACACAGCATTTCCTCCCTAAAAAACAAACATCTTTAGTAACGAATGATAGAAAATGTCGTATTTCCTGAATCCCAATGCAAACTACATGGTCAGTTCTTGCTCACAAGAACAGGATTCATCAAGAGTATACAGTTCATGTACGGAAAATCTGTTCTTTTCAAGGTATTTCATAGTTTCCGAGATCAGTGAGAAAGAAGCCTAAATTCCAGTTGATCAGAAGAGGTTCTCAAGTCCTGGGATGATACGCTCCCATAATGGGAAAATGATTTAGAGGAGTGTAATTTCAGAAAGCTGCTTTATACAACCATGTTTGTTTAGGAAGTAAAGAAGCTTTTCATTGGATGTAATCTGCATAATACTGACCTGCAAAATCTCAATAGGGCTGATAGAGAATGGGAAAAACTTAAGTCAGTGGTACTGGTGAAAAACACACCAACCTTCATTGAGAAAATCAATGACGAAACGTTAATCAGAATTTTTCAGCACTGACTCAAATTCAGAGTCTGTTCCTGTAACTTTTTTTCTGCTTGAGAGAGTCACTGCAATTACATGACTCAGAAGCTGACAGTTTCCCTTTGAATTTAGTAGGTGTTAATCTCCTATGCTTTTTATTTCATTTTACTTTGATCAATTAATCCCTCCTCTGACTCTACTATAAATAATAACATCCCCAAGAAGATCATGGATCACAGGGTAGTTACTTGAAAAAACTGCTGTACAAAAGACTTTTACACAAACATAAAATGTGTCAGCCTGTCTGTGCTGCTCAGTCCATTCCTAAACATGAATTTCCCAGCTTGCATGAAAATAACATGTAGTTAATTTCATGACTGTTCGTAGATAAGAACAAATGTTCCAATCTATTATTTATTTGGTCCTTCGCGGCAGTCTTAGGAGGTATATATTTTTACTAATCCCCATTTTAAAGACTGAAAAATTGTGGCTAAGAACACTTAAGAAATGCATCATCAACTTGTGCATAGTTAACCCTTCAGTCAATTTCTAATCATTCAAAATATTGTGATTGGAGGGGGTGGAATCCATAATATAATTTACAGTTCCAGGCAAATATAAGGAACAACTTGCAAAATTAAATTAATACAATAGGTGTAACATCTCAAAAATTGCATCACTGTAAGTTTTAGGTAGAAGAGACATGGGAGACAACTATGATTTCCACAGGGAAGGAACGGTGATGACCCCAGAGAGAATTATGAGACAATGAAGGGAGACTCTCACTTATGCCCTGTAGACTTTCTTTCTCATGTGAATTTTTATAATGAAAGTACATTCATGTTTTAACTGTGTAAATAAATAAAAACTTGTTAAACTACTCTTGGTAATGTACATTAAAGAGCTTCCTTTGTTAAAAGAAAGTAAAAATAATTGTTCAGAGTATTTGTTATTGAATATCCTTAGTTTTTGCGGGGGTGGGGTGTTGAGCAGAGAAATGTGCTGGAGGGAAAGAAAAAACAGTTCAAATATAGACTCCTAATATGCAGTGGGAACAGCCAAGGGAACCATTGCAACATCCCAGGATAGCACTGTCTCCCCAAGAAAGGTATCCCTGGGGAACAAAATTAGCACTGTGCTGACATGACGTTATGTCAGAGCGCATTCCCCAGGGCCACTCTACATGAGCACCCAGAACAGACTGGCCACAGACGAACCCAGGGCATATTTCCGCGTAGAGGGAGCTGTAAGTGGCTAACTCACAGGAAAATATTGCTTAAAAATAAACGTCCACATCCATATCAGATAGACTATTATCTCTCGTGTGGTGATTTTGGAGGGAAGACCTTGGTATAATGTCCTCACCGAGCAAAATGATAAGCAAGCAATTTATTAACACCTCAGTTGATCGGGAAAAAAATTATCCTTCACCACTTGAAATTGGTATGATATGTCTAAGCTGATATTTCCCTGTTCCAACTTTATTCATTTAGGGATGGCCGCTTGTATTTTTTGTACTCGAGAAATTTAGAGAAAGTTTTAGACATGCTCTAAAAATAACCAAAAGCAAAAGGGGGTTGTCACCCCCGGTGTTTCTCAAAATTAATGGTTGGTGCTGAAGACCGGCTTTCACCCACTCACTCCCTGCTGACTTGTATGAGAAATGCACACAGTAGTAGGAATTCCCCCTGGCAGGTTTCCTCAAGCATAACTAGGTGGATTTTTGTCACTTCTGCAAAGAAATGGAACAGTCTCAGACAGTGTCCCCGTCAAACTAAGATGAGTAGCCTGCAGTATTTGCCGGGATTTCTTACTGCCCTGTGGCTCCAAAAACTAATAGATTTTTTCTTTTGCAAAACATTGTAAACAAATGTATACAAAATCTCCCTTACATTGATATTTGACATGTAATAAATCTTAGAAAAACTAATTTTCTTAAAGGTTTATGTACAGAAAAAAAAATGTATCTACATGGTCCCTGAAATACAGACATTATTCGGTCTCTCAAACTCTTTGTATCGATAGATGGGTTGTTAGTCGTTCAGTCATGTCCAACTCTGGGACCCCATGGACTGTAGCCCACCAGGCTTCTCTGTCCATGGAATTCTCCAGGCAAGAATAATGGGGTATGTCACCATTTCCTTCTTCAGGGGATCTCCCCGACCCAGGATTGAATCCAGATCTCCCGAATTGCAGGCAGATTCTTTATCATCTGAGCCACAAGATGAAACTGTATGATTTTGCAATTAAAGCTGTTCCATGTACTATACCAAATGAGTTCTAGAAACATTTCTCACCCAGCTTAAAGTAAAATACAATTAGGTAAGTACATCTCAAGAGGAATCAGGTCACAGGCATCAAGAGAAACTGTGAAATTACATGTTATGATCATTTCAGTATGGCTAGTGGTGAGCAGAAAGTAATACTGATGAGACAGTACAAGTCAATCTGAGGATGAAGATGAGATATGCCGGCCGGGCTCATTTATTTATCCCTTTAGCATGCATTATCCATCCAGGCACTCCGAGCTCAGTTTTGCATCAATGAGTGTCCTACAGCGAGTGGAAGGAGGCAGGGGTTAGCTCAGAGTTCCCAGCAGGGTCCACTCATCAAGTCCATCAGTGGGCAATAACGTCCAGTGTCCAGAGCCCTGGACCAGGGTTCCTGCTGGTACTGTGCTTGAGCTGGGCACTAGGCACCATCCCCCAGTCTGCTCGTTCCTGACCCAGGCCACCTCCATCAGCCATGGGGGGACGCAAGCACCCCCTCGGGAGCTGTCATTCAAACACGTTCTTCCCCTCCACCCACACCTTATGCAAAGAGCTTCAAAACCTAACACACTTCCTTCCTAAGTATCTCTGAAACACAGTCCATTCTTAATTCTACTGTCAGTCACCATCTTGGTCCAGACACTCACTGCCTCATGAACAGATTACTTCAAAAGCCACTCAACGGTGGGAAGGCAGTTTACTGATGCTGCCTTTCCATTATAATTTCTCTTGGACAGATATTTATCCAAAAGTGAAAACTAGAGTTACTCTAATGTAAAATATTTTCATAGGGTTGATCTTCTGCTAAATAAGTGTGATGAGCTTCCACTTCCCACTTTCTCATGAGAAGCATTTTCTTTGTTTTCCAACAGTTTCCATAATCCAGTTTCAACCTGGCTCTCCAATGTGTCTCTTCTCCTTCTGCACTGATTTCCTCTTGCCTAACAAACTATGCTCCTCATTTCAAAAATCCCTGCTTATTCCCACAGCCATATCTATGATCACAGAGATACCTTCTCCACACCTGGACGTGTTCCCTGCTTTACCTAAAACCATAGACATGATGACTGCCTTTTCTGACATCACCAGCCACGCTTATTTCTGCAACAACTCACTGTTCCATTCACTCCATTACTATGTTTGCCCTTACTAATCATCGCTTCTATGTGTCTATGCCACATCTTTTCAATTAGGTTCTTATCTCTTATTTGACAGGGCTTGAAGCTTATTTCAAAATTCTGAAAAATTGTGCATCACAGAAATAAAGAGGATCCATCAAAAACAAGTTTATACTATCTCATTTCATGTATTTCTTTACTCCCCACTCAACTTCAAAGCTGAAAAGTAACAAACTGTTTTATTCATGTAAAGTTTATGAGCAGCGCACTAAATTTCAAAGGTCAAATTTCAACATTAATATGACTAGCTCAAACACCTCATAAAAATAAATGAGGTAAATAATAATGGAATTTAAAATGTTTGTGCGATCTAAAGATGAAAAATGGCTTGGCACAAGCTATTATTTTAGGATCCTGAATATCTTATGGCACATTTTTTATATTAAAGTTGTTAATAAAAGTTTTTTATGATATAATTGTCAGGGAAAGAATAACATATAACTTAGGGGCTAAATATTTCATAAATGCTTTATCTATATTTAATTTTTTTTGAGGAATGTGATTTGCTCCTTTCTCTGTCAAAACCACCCAAATAGGAACCATGTTTTGTTTTCTTGTTTAAACTTCCTGTTTGATCCTATAAGGCACCACACAAACACATGTGTCCTGACATAATGATGCAGAGCTTCAGCTAACAGATGACAACTGTCTGAAGAAACAAGGAATTAAAAATTAAGGAATTATCCATAAGTGAATAGAAATGTTCTAAGTAAACACAGGAAGGATTCAGAACTATGTATAGGAGTTGGCTATTAACACCAAGTAACCTGGGTGGATTTTGCTTGTTTGGGGGGTTTTTTGAGGGGGAGGTTGGCCATACCATGCAGCATGTGGGATATCAGTTCCTTGATCAGGGATCAAACCTACACTCCCTGAAGTAGAAGCTCAGAGCCTCAACCTCTGGACTGCCAGGGAAGTCCATGACTGGGGTGTTTATGCTCAAGCACACTTGGTAACCAGATGTCTAAACAGCTGAGTGGGGGACAGCAAACCAGGATTCAGGCTCACAGAGGAGGATCTTAGCAGGAGGCACTCAGCCTCAACAACAGGGGCTCCGGACACTCCGTAGCGACAGAGCTTTGAGCCCAGGATGGAGGCTGTGCTTCTATGCAAACAAGTAATCAGAACTAAAGAGAAACAAATTCTAGCCACAACTGGGAAATGTCCACTATGAGCTGCTCAGAGGTCAAAACCTTATTTTAAGGGAAGGAGGTTTCTAATGCAGGTATTGGAAAAATAACTGGAGGAATACAGAAAAAGCCAACAATCATATAGAGACAAAAGAATCCGGGTTAACATATGTAAAATAGATAGCCAATGGGAGTTTGCTGTATCACTCAGGGAACTCAAACCTGGGCTCTGTAACAACTAGAGGGGTAGGTCGGGGAGGGAGGGGGAGGGGTCTCAAGAGAGCAGGGACACATGTATACCTATGGCTGATTCAAGTTGATGTTTGGCAGAAACCATCACAATTCTGTAAAGCAATTACCCTTCAATAAATAAATAAATAAATTTAAAAACAAATAAGAATTTGGGTCAAGAGAGTAGCTCGTTCAAAATCTCACCAGATGAAAGGAAGGAGATCTAGTTCTTTTTAATGTTTTAACTGAGGAGCAACACATAGCAACATGTAAAAGATGTACTTTTAGGTGTGCAGCTTGATGAATTTTTGCATATGTGTGTACCTGTGAAGCCATCACATAGATCAAGATCTAGAACCTTCCAGCATTACATACATTCCTCTCACGATTATCTTTGACTGTGTGGATCACACAAACTGTGGAGTATTCTTAATGAGTTGGGAATAACTGACCACCTTACCTGCCTGCTGAGAAACCTGTATGCAGGTCAAGAAGGAATACTTAGAACTGGACATGGAACAATGGACTGGTTCAAAATTGGGGAAGAAGTAAGTCAAGGCTATATATTGTCACCCTGCTTATTTAACTTATATGCAAAGGATATCATAACGAAATGCCAGGCTCCATGAATCACAAGCTAGAATCAAGATTTCTGGGAGAAATATCAACAATCTCAGATATGCAGATGATGCCACCCTTATGGCAGAAAGTGAAGAGGAAGAGCCTCTTGTTGAAGGTGAAAGAGGAGAGTGAAAAAGCTGGCTTAAAACTCAACATTCAAAAAACAAAGATCATGGCATCCAGTCCCATCACTTCATGGAAAATAGATGGGGAAAACAATGGAAACAGTGAGAGACTTTATTTTCATGGGTTCCAAAGTCATTGCAGATGGTGACTGCTGCCACAAAATTAAAAGACCCTTGCTCCTTGGAAGAAAAGCTATGACAAGCCTTGACAGCATATTAAAAAGCAGAAACATTATTTCGCCGATATAGGTCAGTATAGTCAAAGCTATGGTTTTTCCAGTAGTCATGTATGGTTGTGAGAGTTGGACTATGAAGAAGGCTGAGCACCAAAGAATTGATGCTTTTGACCTGTAGTGCTAGAGAAGACTCTTAAGAGTCCCTTGGACAGCAAGGGGATCAAACCAGTCAATCCTAAAGGAAATCAACCCTGAATGCTCATTGAAGGATTGATGCTGAAACTAAAGCTCCAATACTTTGGCCACCTGATGCAAAGAGCTGACTCATTGGAAAAAAACCTTGATGCTGGGAAAGACTGAAGGCAGGAGGAGAAGGGGGCGACAGAGGATAAGATGGTTGGATGGCCTCACCAACTCAATGGACATGAGTTGGAGCAAACTCTGGGAGACAGCAAAGGACAGGGAAGCCTGGCATGCTGCAGTCCACGAGGTCACAAAGAGTCAGACAGGTGACTGAACAATAACAACAACAACATGATTATCTTAGTCTGTAATCTCCCCACTTCAAGGGAATCAACCACTATTGTGACCTCCAACATTCAACTTCCTTTTACCTGTTTTTGATAGTCATAAATATTGTATCATCTCCTCATTCACCCTGTATGATATTTTGATCAACACAATGCTTTGGAATTATTTTGTGTATCAGTAGTTTAATCTTTATTTGTGGCATATGGTGTGGAGATAAATAAAAATTGAATTATTCTCTTTTTGATGGGAATTTTGTTGGTTTTTCCTACATGTGTTATTATGAATAAAGCTGCTATGAAGCTTCCTGTTCATGCTCTGTAGGTGTCTACAGTCACATCTCTTGAATGCATAAGCAAGACCATAACTGAACGGCTTACCTTCAGCCCAACACTCACTGCCTGACAGTGCTCTAGCATCTCAGCAGCTCTAACATTCTCACCAGCAATGTATGCCTTGCTAGTCACTCCACTTTCCCCAACTCTTTCCAACACTTTCTAGTACTCTGACTTTTCTTCTAATGGACAACTCTTTTTTGGTGTGCTGGTTTGCTCCGAGTTCAGCCCTCTTTACCGGTCTGCAGAGTCAGTACATGCTGGCTGTAATCTGCACATTCTTGATGACTAAGAACCTGTCAGTGTCTAATACTGGAGAGCCGAGCCCTGTTTCAATAGCTAACTGCACATTCAGACACTGTATTCTTCTTTGACTTAGCTCATCCAGTGTTTTGACCACTGCAATGGGCTGTATTTTTAAAATATCTGTTTCTTATTGTTCTGTTGGAATTTTCTAAATATGAAGGAAATGAGACTTTGGACAGAAATGTTGACCACAGACTGCCTTTGTAAGAGTTAGCTGAAAGCTGGGGGCTCTTAAAACTCAGTCAGGCCACGAGGTTTGCTTTGGGTGCAAAATTTGATGGAAATAATGGCCTGGCTTCAGACTGGGCTGCTTCCTCTTCAGTCTACTGCTGCCCCAGAAAACAGGAAGTGCAGAAGTGACCTGCTCAACACAGGGATTGGCACGTGCACCCAGATATCCCTGGGCTCTCAGAGGCCAGACAAAGCCGAGAAAGCCATGGGCACCTGTGTGCAGACGAAAAAGTCTGATCGGAAGGCCAGGGTCAGGGGACTCCTGCCTCCCCCTCGCTGAGAGCTGGCAGGGCCAGGCACATAGGCACTCACAGGTCACATCTGAGTCCCTGCTGTCTGAACCACACGCACATACATTTCTGTGCTATTCCTCAAGGTGACTAGTTCTGGCAGACCACACAGAATCCAGCCTCTAGCAGGGGAGGAAGCAAAAGGACAGCGACACCAGACCAGAGATGACAGATCTGCAGCAATGCACCTGACTCACAAGACCCAGTGGTCTCCTCACTTGACATCAAGGATAACTCCAAAAATGGAATGCCATCCCTCAGCGTAAGGAGAAAAGAGTGTAAGTCATGTACAGTGTTCATATGTGCAAAGATGATATCACTGCATGTATTATAGATCCATTACACAAAACTATAATTAATAATTAGCAGAGTAAAAATTACCATACTTTCAGGAGAAATAAAAACAGAATAGCTGTTTCAAGGTACTTTAATAGACTAATGAAATTTTAGGGTCAAAGTACTTTAGCCAAATTGGTTAGAGGGTCTTCACATATGAATTATAAACCTCATCCCATGAAGTAACTATGAACATAAAGAACATTCCCAGTTCTGGGCAAAAGCTACAAAATTCAGTGTTTCTGTTAATTTGAATAGCTACCCAAACCTAGAAACTGACAGTAATTACACTGAATGGACAAACCATAGTGCTAATATTTACTATTTGGTGTGTGTTACAAGTTGGTCAAGTTAGTGTACACTCTAGCATTATTAAGCCCAAGATGGCATAACTAATTCCTGGAATTTCAACGTGAACATGAGGAGGTTCAACCATCCATGAGAGGCTACCATGTTGTGGTATTATTTCAAAAGTGTGTGCTTACGTGCCGGATGTGTACAGGCACAGAGACCCGAGGCTGTCCACTTGGTATTATGATCAGCGTCGGTGCAGATCAGTCCAGGTAAGGCTAACGTTAGTTTCTTTTTCATGATGCCTTTCCTCCGAGCTAGAGCAGCCTCTATGGGGCTGTCTTCTTAAAGCCGTGATGCACACACTCCCTGGCCCAGGGAGGGTTTTCCTGAGATGCAGGTAGGGGCCCTGCCCTGTGGGCTGTGCTTCATGTCAGTAGATCTGCGGCCTCATCTGACTCTCACACACTGGCTTTGCGATGCTGAGGAAATGCCAGCCTCTCCTAGGTTCACACTTTTATTTGTACAATGAGGTGAATATAGTTAGTAGTTTTGAGGCTCTGGCAATGGAAGACTTCTTTCAAGCACTTTTTCAGAAGCCCAAACCATGAAACCAAATACGGAGGTGTGAACTGTTAGGTAGACTATTAGCAACTAACTGCATGACTCTTTGTCTCCAATTTGGTCTCTATAATGAAGACTGAGTGAGATCTATAGTTCTGCTCATTGCCAGCAAATCGTGATCCGAAGATCATCCAAGCAGATAATAAACAAACACAAACAAAAACAGGATTTGGTAAGGAAGGAGCTGGAACCACAGAAAACCGGATGGACTGTGGACTCAGAAATTTAGACAATACCACTCTAAAGGCAGGAAGTGAAGAGAAACTAAGAGGCCCCTGAGGGGGGTGAAGGAGGAGAGTGAAAAAGCTGGCTTAAAATTCAGCATTCAAAAAATAAGATCATGGCATCTGGTCTCATCACTTCATGGGAAACAGAAGGGGAAACAGTGGAAATAGTGAGAGACTTTATTTTCCTGGGCTCAAAAATCACTGCAGACAGTGACGCAGCCATGAAATTCAAAGACGCTTGGTTCCTTGAAAGAAAAGCTATGCTAAACCTAGATAGTATATTCAAAAGCAGAGACATCATTTTGCCCACAAAGGTCCATCTAGTCAAAACTATGGGTTTTCCAGTAGTTATGTGAGAGTTGGACCATAAAGAAGGCTGAGCGCCAAATAATTGATGCTTTTGAACTGTGGTGCTGGAGGAAACTCTTGAAAGTCCCTTGGACTACAAAGAGATCAAACCAGTCAGTCCTAAAGGAAATCAACCCTGAATATACATCGGAAGGACTGATGCTGAAGCTGAAGTTCCAATACTTTGGACATTTGATACAAAACTCATTGGAAAAGACCCTGAGGCTGGGAAAGATAGAGGAGAGTAGGAGAAGGGGGCAATGGAGGATGAGATGGTTGGATGGCATCACTGACTCAACAGACATGAGTTTGAGCAAAGTCCAGAAGATAGTGAAGGACAGGGAGTGCTGCAGTTCATGGGTCAGACTCGCAAAGAGTATGACATGACTGAGCGACTGAACAACAACAAAGACTGGGGTGGGGCAAATGGAAATTATTCCAAGGGAAGAAGAAGGGAAAGGAAAGTTGAAGAGTTATGGGCGTGAAGTTGGTCATTATTGCTGCAGGGATCCCAGGGCTGGGGGATGAGGAGAATAATGATTATGTGGATGATAATCATCATGATGGTTGATGAAGACGATGATGAATGATGATGATGATTCAAGGATATGTTGGGGGATCTCCCCTGGATTTCTCAGTGTTCCTACAGAGTCTCAGTCTCCTAAGCAGTGGAGGGTTTCATGCTGCAGAGACAGGGAGAGTCTGAATTCAGTGTCTCCAGGAACATGCTTCACATAGCACAAGGATCCACACTGCAGCCATCTGCTTTTGTAACAGCAGAGCCATTGATGCTTATTTCTACCCATTATGACAAAACACTTCTTATTTCCATAAGACCCCCATGGCTACATCCAGGGTGGACACCTGATATAATTCTGAGCAAAACTAAAAAAAACCCCAGAGATCTCCACAGGGATTTGGCATGTCTTCCAGATGTTCAGAAGGGATGGCAATTTGGGTTGTAAACCTGGAAATCTTCAGTCTTTCTCCTGCAGAGGTCACCAAGGGTCCTTCCCATCCAATCTTTGAGGAAACTCCTAGAAGTTGATGAGAACAGCCACCTTTTCCCTTTAACAGCAGAGGAAATGCATGTTCTGGGCCATTTCCTACAGAACAGGTCTGCTGGTTATGCAGGAGTGTTGTTCATACAGCTCCCACCGGGTTGCCTGGGGAGTTCCAGACTCTAGATGTGAGGAGACTGACTTTACAATGTTGGTCTGGCTGTTCCTATAATTATTAAAAGGTTGGTAGAGTGATCTCCATCTTAGAGATGGAGTAAAGAACTTCTAGTAAGTTTACTAGTAAGTAAAGCTTCTGGTAAAGAACTGTTCTAATGCTCACTGGCGAGAAGTCCACACTCAGTTCTCATTAGAAAAAGAGTCCATGGAAACATAATACTCTTAGAAACCTGACCCTTCAGCCCTTAGGGATAGAAAAGAAAACAAAGATACAAGTATGCAGACTTCCTGATCTTGGGGAGGTGGGAAACCAGCCTGTGGCAGCTGTTTTACTTCCTGTCCCTCTTCAGTTCAGTTCAGTTCAGTTCAGTTCAGTCGCTCAGTCGTGTCCGACTCTTTGCAAGCCCATGAATCGCAGCACACCAGGCCTCCCTGTCCATCACCAGCTCCCGGAGTTTACTTAAACTCATGCCCATCGAGTCAGTGACGCCATCCAACCATTTCATCCTCTGTCGTCCCCTTCTTCTCCTGCCCCCTATCCCTCCCAGCATCAGGGTCTTTTCCAAAGAGTCAACTCTTCACATGAGGTGGCCAAAGTATTGGAGTTTCAGCTTCAGCATCTGTCCTTCCAATGAACACCCAGGACTGATCTCCTTTAGGATGGACTGGTTGGACCTCCTTGCAGTCCAAGGAACTCTCAAGAGCCTTCTCCAACACCACAGTTCAAAAGCATCAATTTTTCAGCGCTCAGCTTTCTTCACAGTCCAACTCTCACACCATACATGACCACTGGAAAAACCTATCCCTCTTAGTGACATCATTATCATTATCATTTCATAAGGCCCTGGCACTTCTAAGGTCTTCCTAAAGTCTACTTTCTACTCGTAGGCATGGCCTGAAGAATTCTGGAGAAATGACAGAAAGGAGCCACACAAGCTGGGTCAAGATCCTGAACCTTTGTAAGGAAAACCATTTTAAGGTTGATGCCTTTGAATAGACAAAGCGTTTATTCAATAGTATTTCTAACAGATTTTACTGTTGTGTAGTATTAATTAAGGATGGATAAAATTTTAAAAACTCATCTGAGAACACAGACATGCTTTTGTGCTAGCTATTAATACTAGTATCTTTTCTTATTTACAGATTATCCCCCATCATGTAACTTAAAACATAAGCTGTGTATTGTGAAGGGTGCAGGCACAAAGTTTGGGTAGAGATTACAGGGAAAAATTAAAATAACATTTTTTAAAAAGCCATTATTTTTCATTTGGAATTGTAAATTTGAAATCTTAGACTGAAAGCACCATTTTATTGAAGTTTCATAGAGAAGGAAAATGGCTGCGTCATGCGGTGCTTGATGATTAGAACGTTATTCAGAGTAAAGTGTTAGCTATGTGTTTTTTTTTTTTTTTTAAATGTTAGCTCATATCTTTATTAACCAATATACAATTACTTGTCTTCTGGTTTGTTGAAACAATAGGTCAGACAACATTTGCCACAGTAATGTCTGTCGAAGTGACTGGCCATAAAAACTCCAGCACCACATTCATCTGAGGGACACTCTCGGCGAAGGCGACTGATTTTGCCATTCTCATCCACCTTATAGTATTTCAGAACAGCCAATTTAACCTTCTTTCTCTTATGCTTGTTCTTCTTGGGAGTGGTGTAAGACTTCTTCTTCCTTTTCTTAGCACCACCACGAAGTCTCAACACTAGATGAAGAGTGGACTCCTTTTGAATGTTGTAGTCAGACAAAGTACGTCCATCTTCCAGTTGCTTGCCAGCAAAGATCAGTCTTTGCTGGTCAGGAGGAATTCCTTCCTTATCCTGGATCTTGGCCTTTACATTTTCTATTGTATCCGAGGGTTCGACCTCGAGAGTGATGGTCTTCCCCGTCAGGGTCTTCACGAAAATCTGCATCTTGGCGGCGGTTCCACCTGAGGGTAAGGAAAAGGAGGAGACAGATGAGACCCGGAGATACAGGAGGTGCGATGGCAGGCTACGGTACAGAGCTCGGCCGCAGGCACACACTCTAGCTATGTGTTTACATTACATAACCACAATTTGTCAGAAAAGCATTTTCAATGAACAACACAATTATACTGTGGATGTGGGAATTTATACTTTTTTCTTCCTCAAAAGGTCTTTATTATTCAGGAAAAAAAATGTCATTTCATAATGGACCACCTGGAAATGATGAAAATTTTGTAGCCTCATTTCATACATTTAGTACATTTTTAGTTTTATTAAAGATTGTCAAAACAACAAGTTGATTATGCCCAAAAGCAATTTTAAAAGAGTATTTACTGCAAGTAATAAATACTAAAATAGTTTATTTAGTACAGAGTATTTCAAATTTAAATTTGATACATGCACTCTTGATAATTTGAATTGATTCATATGGTTTATTATACATTATGTTTTATAAAGTCATATGGATAAAATGCAGAGTAAAATATTAACAGAAAAAAATTTTAAAAATTGTTTCTTGCAAGGAAAAATTCTCAGAAAAGCCTTCTTTCTGCTTCAAGAACAAATGAAGAATACAAATGTGGTCTTGGATACAGAGCTGATCATCACTAGCAGAGTTAACTATTCACTTGGATCAGGACCAATGTCAGACTCAGGCATATACAGTGTGACTCCAAACATTCTGTGGAATACATACGAACCACCTTCCTGGCAAGATACAAATCACTGGGAGATGGGAATGAATTGGTGGGTTTCAGGGAATTAGTTGGCTTAGCTCTAATGCTCTATCCTGGTACAGTTTTAAGCTCATCATGCCACTAATGACCTTGGCAACATTCTGACGGCTTTGTTGTTTCACACAGAAATTCCAGAACTGAATCAAGACTTTGTGATGTTTGCTAAGGCTAATTTTGTCAAACACTAACTATTGACATGTATGGGAAAACTGAAAATTAAGTAAGTCTGCTGTTATAATGAATTATGGTATTTATGGAACCTTCTCATTACATACAGAGGATGTGTATTTAAAATGTCAATGTAAAGTATAATGAATTAATCTTAATACTGAACCAAAATCAACTTGTCTTCTCAGGCATATTCAACATTTAGGTACTTTGAAAAGAAGCTAAATTTATGATGGTAAAAAATGGAAATGGTCTTCGTGTATCATTAATTTTTAATAATGGTCATTTTTGCTAGTGTAATTTGTAATAAACGCTATTTAATTTTTAAAGTTTTTCAAAATTTTCTTAGAAATAAATGTTTCTAGCCAGTTTATCTTTGATAACCATTACCATCCAGAAATAAAGCACAAAAAATTAGCAAGGTAATCTTGTAGTTTTAGACAAAATCTTTTAACCATCTGAGAAACTAGAAGGCAGACTAGGGTGACCTAGTCAACTAGTGGCCTAGTGTAGACCTATAATTCTCATTTTGTTCAAATCACAGGATATAAGTCTTCATACCATTCATAGCTGTGACTATTGATAACTTCTGATTCATTATATATATGACTATTTTCCTAAATAATCTTAGATGACTTGTAGGTGCACTAAGAAAATGAAGTATTTTACTTACAAATGTAATTTTTAAGCCATACAAACAGGATAAGAATCCTAAGCTGAATTCTTAAAATATGAAAATATAATCAAAGTCTGTAAGGGCCCAAACCATGCTGTGGAATTGTGATTTATCACAGGCCATTACAGCTAGGGCTTCCCTGGTGCCTCAGATGGTAAAGCATCTGCCGGCAATGCAGGAGACACAAGTTCCAACCCTGGGCAGGGCAGATCCCCTGGAGGAGGAAATGGCTACCCACACCAGTATTCTTGGCTGGCTAGATAGCATGGGGCTTTCTTGTGTGTGTGTGTATGACAAATGCAGAGTTAGATTTTGTTCTCTGTAATTCATATTGGTTACTATGGGGAAAATATATAAAGTGGGAATTTATCAAACATGGGATTAAAAGTAATATTTTGAACCAAGAGGGTCTATACAGAGAGTCAGTGGCTTGTCGGGTTTTGCTCTGCAGAATAGTTGGTAGCTATTGATTCTGTCTGTCAAAACACAAGAAAATTGATTGTATGTTAAAAACAGTATTCTCTTCAGAAACCACAAGACTCTGAGTGAAGACTCAACAGGAATCCTAATGAAGAGCTATAATCCCACTGCTGTTTATTTCCATACAGTATGTCACATCGTAAAAGTGGTTTTGACTCATTATTTAAATATCACAATAACTTTATCACTTGGGTAGAACTCTAAAGTGCTTTCCAGGCTTTTTTTTAATCAGTAGTACTATGGTCTGAATGTGGTTTCGTATAGAAACTGACATCTGAGCTGACCCATAAAAAGTGGGTCACTCCGGCACCTGGAGGGCCCGGTCCAGCGTCACAATGGGACGAGTCAGCAGGGCCGTTCCCCTTTCAGGCCCCAGCAGGATGCCACCATCAGAAGCAGAACACTGCCCAAGCAGACCCTGCCCCTGTTTGAATCCAGAGAGGCACTTGTGCAGTGATCTCTATTTTGGTTTTTCTAGCCAGTTTCTCCTTGAGACCCTTTATTGATTCCTGCCAAAGACTATCACAGTATTCACAGGAGGAAATTTAATAAGAGAACTGTGGGAATAGAAGCCCACAACACATAGGCCTGTTTCTGAACGTGCTGATGCCAGAACCACAAAGCAGTGAAATTTGGTATCTTCTAACCACATGACAAATCAGACCAAAGCTGTGCTTATAAAGATATATTTATGTGATGGTGGTGTTCCAGAAAATGATGAGAGAGAACCCAGACTGCAGGTCAGGTCTGCAAGATGGGTAGATCTCTACTTACCCTGTGAGGGAGGGAGCTGGAGAGGTGGTACCAGGGTGAAGAGAAGTAGGTGTCTGGTGTTTTGATAAAGAATCCAGGTGCAAATCAGGCTACTGGTGCCACAAGCTGCCTCTTAGTTATGGCTGCACATGATGCCTACCACTTCCAGGTCTCAATTTTACAGCAGGCACGGGCAGTCCTCAAGGTAATTTAAATCAATGCACTAATATTTAAACCAGCATACCATGCTACCTTCCCACCCTGATGCCAGGGCTGCTGCTTCTTCCCAGCATTTCCTGAGTACGCAACTCCACAACCGCACCTTCTCCTAAGGGAAGGATCGGTGCCGGTGTTGATGAGGGAGAAAATGAAGAAGGGCTGTCTTTCCTTGGGACTTAGTTACCTTCCTTGTGTTTGAAAGAAGACCATCACCGGACATCATATAACTGAAAAATTACGGACCAAATTGAATTTTCAGAAACATGAGTTTTAAGTTTTACAAAATACATCAGTTAAAATTCTCATATTGATTTCTCCTTTTCCCCTGTTTTCACAGTAGCTTGAAGAGCACATGGAGAGTGAGAGAGGAAACATTTATTTTTTATTACTTTCAACCTAAAAATAATGTGTATTTTTCTAAAACAAGGAACAGTATCTCATCCTGGGAATCATAGTTTACTGGGGACTCAAGGAAAACATTATTGCTTGGAAACAGAATGTATTCAAGTTAGCCCCTTTGAAATGATATTAGAAGCTATGTTTATCATACAATTGTGTATCTTCCTTGATATTAGCCCTGGATTTAATAATTTCCTGACTTTAGCTCCATATCATTACTAAGTTTATTTGTGGGCTTGTATTTCTGATTTTGCTATTAGATTTTGCTTATAGAACTTGCACTGAGAAGAACACTTTTTCTTTCTTTAAGAGTCAATTATACTCTTAATGTTTCTCCAGAAACATAGAAAGGAGGAAATAGCTAAACAATAAAAGTATTAATTATTTTTGGAAGCATGCTTCTCCAAATTTATATTTATAGTAGTTATACAGTGATAATCATCAAACAGTTTAATCTTGTCCTAAAATGGTTCCAAAAATAATTAAGAGAATATATTCATAGTAGGTCTCAAATCTCTTTTCTCTATTCATTTACTTCTATGAAATACTGGCCTTTTGAAAGAAATTATTCTTGGGGGTTAAAGAGCATATCATGTTGCTAGCATTTAACACAGTAAATATTTGGCTTAAATAAAAGTAATTGAACATAGGGTGATCTCCAACCATTATAAAATAATGTTTCTGGTTCCTCTTAATTTCAAGACTGTTACTGACTTTCCTAAGTACACACTGTGGATGCAGGTGATAAAGATTTGACCTATAAACACAGCCCCACATCTAGGAAAGATAAAGACAAACAAGCCTCGAACCAGAATGCTACTAAAACAGTCTCTTACTTTCTAGTTCTGGGATAATATTTTATGAGGTTATATAATCAATTCCTTTTCCATAATTCTATTTCTCTTTTAACCAGATCCTTATTTAGACTACATCTACTTCTGCTTCATTGACTACTCTAAAGCCTTTGGCAATGTGGATCACAACAAACTGCGGAATATTCTTAAAGAGGTGGGAATACCAGATCACCTGACCTCCCTCCTGAGAAACCTGTATGCAGGTCAAGAAGCAACAGTTAGAACTGGACATGGAACAATGGACTGATTCAAAATTGGGAAAGGAATGTGTCAAGGCTGTATAATCTCACCCTGCTTATTTAACTTATATGCAGAATACATCATATGAAATGCTGGGCTGGATGAAGCACAAGCTGGCATCAAGATTGCCAGGAGAAATATCAATAACCTCAGATATGCAGATAACATGTGTGACTATACATGTGCGTATATGGTATGCATTTGTGGGCACCAGGTTATATGTGCAAGGATGTCTTTACCTGAATCGTTTTTGAATATACTGGAAGGAAGCAAAATGCCTGTCAACAGAAGAACAGAGGTATTAACCGTGACAGTGTCCCGCAGCCGAGCACCGCCCAGCAGTGAACTGAAGGGACATTATCTATGTGCAAATAACGAAGCAGTGGGGTGTCACACCTCCTATTCCCCCCATCCACACACGCTCTCTTGGTAATGCCCTCGGGCCCATGGTTTTGCACATGACCCACTGATCACATCCAGAAGTATATCTCTAGTGCATACTTTTCAATTTCACATGGTCATGAGCCATTTTCTTAGAAAGAAAATGTAAGATTACACTTAAACTTGGCAGATTACGTTGAAGTGACACAGTCACAGACACCCTATATTCAAATCTATTGTAGAAAATGTCTGTTTTCAAGTAGCTAAAATGCCAGTAAACCACTTTCAGCTCTCATTTACTTCTCATTTGACAACTCTTTTGTGTGTTTCTATGATTAAACTTTTATGTTATCTACCCCTTTATGCTGCAAAAAATTTTTAAAAATGATAATGATATGGATGATAATTTTTAGTCAAAACAGCATTCTTAAAAAAAAAGAATGGATGTAAAATGACTGACCTTTGATGCAGTGTTTTGCGAAAATATTATTTTTCAGCAAATGGGACTGAAGTTACAAATACGAAGAGAACATGAAGGAAACCAGTTGGAAAGGAATATAGACTTAAATCATATTTAAGTAAAGCATGGAATTTCACTGTGATGTCGAGAAAGGGAAAATGGTATCCCCATTGCTATTGAAATACACCCTGTAAACTGAGATTAATACCAGTGGAACTGGAAGCTATGAAACACAGCAACACATACACCCTGTGGAAGCGGACAGCATGTCCTGCCACCTACATTATCTCACAAGCAATGCAACACTGCTACAAACAGCATGACTTCAGGCGCCTGAGTGCATGGGCTGGGTCTCGTGAGACCCTTTGGAGAGGTTTTCTAGGGCCATGCTGAGCTCTTGTCTTTATTTAGACACATTACAACATTTGCCAGGGTTTTTATTCCCTGTTATCTCAACATATCAAAGACTAGGGTTTTCTATTCTTTTCAATTTATGTTTCTTAAAACTTCTCTATAGTGTCCTACAACCAGAAAGGTTATCAAGAAAAGCAACTGATATTTGAGAAGTAGTGAAAAGTGAAAGTGTTGGTCACTCAGTCATGTCCAACTCTCTGTGGCCCCACGGACTGTAGCCACCAGGCCCCTCTGTCCATGGAATTCCCCAAGCAAGAATACTGGCATGGGCTGCCACTCCCTTCTCCAGGAGATCTTGACCCAGAGATTGAATCCAGGTCTCCTGCATTGCGGGCAGGTTCTTTACCATCTGAGCCACCAGGGAAGCCTGATATTTGAGAACCCACAAAATATTTTAGCACATTGTCACATTCATCACCAATATGATGTACCAGTTTTATATTATTAACTCGTTTTACTGATGAGGTGATAGGGATTATCAGGCTCGAAGTGGTTAAGTGACCTTAACAACTAAAATTACATTAAAAATCAAAGATGATGCAGTCCAGGCCCATTTGCTTAAGGTCACTGAATACGTCCTCAAGTTTTAGTTTGATAAAAGAACATCACTTCACCACCCTATTCATTTCAAATACACTTTACTGTTTAAAGTCTTCCAACATGACTTCTGCCTCTTACTTGCAAACTGGCACCTAATATGAGCATCTGACTCGTCCTCTCCCACCACCTGTCCACCATCCCATAGTGGAGAGACATTTCATATAACAAATGGAAAAGGTAAATGCCGTTTCACTTGGTAACAGAACAGGGTGTCCTTCCAAGTTCTACTTAGAAGTGTATTCCCTTCAGAACTTTTTTTATTGTTTCACTTCCATACACAAGTGAGGTAAGACAAGTCTCTTCATGAACCTGAAGAAATACAACTCGGGCAACTTACACTTTCCTCTAGAAGAGAATCTCCTGTCCATGTGGGATCTCATAAGCCACAGATCATCTGAAACAGGGACCTGAGGCAGCAGATTCAGGGAGAATGTACCTGGGAATTGATGAGCACCATCTCTGCTTCTGAAAATACTGCTCTGCACGATTCATCGACAGCTCAGGGCCACAACAGTTTTCTGAGCAGGAAGAGGAACTAAGTGTATTTCAGAGATGACACGTGGACCAGCGTCCACCCTGGCATTGAGCTCAGGATGCTGCGGGAGCCTGCCTCCTCCTCGGCATCTGCCTGCCGGCTCCCCGCCTGGTGGGGGCTGCTCCCACTGCTGAAACAGGGACAGGCTGAGATTTGCCAGGTATATTCTCCCTTCACACGGGAAGAGCGCTCACTTAAAACTCGCTACCCAGCTCCATCACCAGCGCCCAAGAGCCTCTCCTCTCGTGATCTCCTTTCCAGGCCCGTCCAGTTGTTAATTCTGTGTTGCTCTCCTCTGGGCACGGACCCTGAAGTCAGGTTCCATCTTCCTGATGTCTCTAGATTCTCGATGCATCGTGGTTAACTCCTTCCTGGCCCTGGCTACACTTGAACAAACGCCAGGTTCTCTTGCTAATCCCAGCCGCCCAGCTCATCTGGCCACGTGGCACCCCACACTCTCCACCTCAGCACACACACAGCCCATCCCGGGGGCTGGGCACCCCCTCCCAGCCCTGCGCCCTGAGACCTTCTCACTCCCCGCTCACCTCCTCCCTGCTCTGCCTTCTTCCTGCTGCCTTCTTCAAGGACTGATCCTGGACAACACTGTCTTCTTCATGAAGCCATGTGGCAGAGAGCCATGGCCCCAGTGCATGTTTGAGAAGTGTGGAGCTGGTCTCTCAGTGCCAACAGTGGGGCTTGTGGCCCAGACTTGCACCAGAGGGCATGCAACCGGCCTTCGGGCTGTGCCTGACCCTCCAGCTGCAGTTCTGAAGGCAGGGTCCCTGGGAGTCGGGGGTGGGGGGGTGGCTGTTGTCCTGTTATCTCCCCTCCTGCCCTCCCCTGACCTCCCCCTGCCACACTGCCCTCTGCACCCTCAGGGTTTTCACACCCGTCTCCATGGCAAATGCTGGCTCATCACGTAGGTCCCGGTGTCAAACAGGAAACCCAAACCCATCCCCCTCACAATCAGATGGTACTTGGGAATGTTCTTTATTTATTTTTTCCATTAAAAGCCATTCAGCTCTTTCCAGGACTTCTAAACCTCTTTTTTTCCCTTACAATTTCCATTCAAATTAGGAAGTATAAAATAAATCAGCTCAGAGAAAATCAATTTGAGCTTTTGCTGAGATGGTAGCTGTAGACCTTGAAGCAGCTCTAAGCAGGCACAGCTCCCAGATGGGTTGATGTGAGGGCTTCACATCAACATAATCCCACTGGGGCAAACTAAATGGTCAGACTGAAGGTTTTCTCTGAAAAGTCCCAAGTGGTATTCTCGATAGAGGCAACTATTATTTGAGAACAGTGTTTTAATTCCTATTTTCATTTTTACTCCCTTTTTAAGAACTAGTTCAAATAATTTTTAGGCAGGTGGGTGCCTCACTGAGAGTTCCGTGGGAAGACGTGTGCACGTCCTCGCCCACGCCTCCCAGGGCAGCTCCTGTTCAAAGCGTGAAGGCGCCAGGGGAGACAGGAGGGGTCGTGGCGTGAGCATGGGGCAGGAGTGATCAGGTTCTCTCCCCCTGCCGGAAACCGCAGGACCGGCTCACCAGACCGGACTTTGGCAGCACAAGTCCATGATGACACCAAAACGCCTGCTGCTGAGCCGGAGACAGGAGAGCACGTGTCTCCTCCATCCTGATTCAGCAAGACACGCTGCGTCAAGTGACCGCCGTGGCCTGTCTACATAATTATCACCACTTATGATCAGAGAGGAGTTTTCCTTGATCCCAAGTGGCTTTTGTGAAATGCAAAAAAAAAAAAAAATAAAAGCTTTTTTTTTTTTTACAAAAAGGTTGCCACATTCACTATTAGGAGGTTTCCTCCCAGTGCAGAAGCACTCAGATTACTAAACTCTCAGATGTAAGGGTGATATCAAGGCAGGCTTTCAGCATTAAGAGGAAGGGGACTTATAGACACCTAGGTAACAAGGTGTTCTTCTGAAAGCTCGTCCACTTGGAATTCTACCCCACTTTGATTGCTGTGCAACGTGAAAGGATCATGCAGAATTTTAAATTATTTTTCTACATGAAATACATTCAAACTGATGTGGCCCATTTCACTGCCTCAGAGTCATTAAAAAGTTTTTTTTTTTTTTCATTTCTATTGCTATTTCCTAAGTTTCTTTTGTAACAAAGAGAATCATCTAATGTAATCATGACAAAAGCTTGCATAACTGGATACTAAAACACATTGAAACCAATGCCATTTAGAGCCGAACAGTCAAAATCTTAATAAGAATACTCAAATTAGAAGCCACATACCCGAGTATTTCACTGGGACATCTGCCCTCGGGATGCCACACTCCACATTTCCTGAGTCAGAAGACTTTGCTCCTCTCCCCCCAGAGGTGTGAACTGTGAAACTGCGCCTTTGACACTGGCTGGGAGGTCACAGCTCCCTTCTCTGTTCACTGCCATGAAGTTTTATTCCATTTATGGTTATTTGAACACCAGCAGATCAGGTACTGAGGTTAAAGTGAGATGAGGAAATTCCATGTTCTAGATGCTTCATCACGTCTCGTCTGTCCTGTTCAAGGAAATTCTGCCCCATCCAGGATGTGCACCATTTTCAAGGAAAATGGGATCACCACAACCCAGAATGGCAGCCCACTTCTGTTTCCACTTTGATTTCGTTCAATTTTCTGACCATTTTCTAGTTGTAGAGACAACAGCCTCTGGGCCGAGAGAGAGGCTAATAGAGTAATTTTACTTGCGGGACCCGGATGTCCATTTGAAAGAGATCAGTGCATGGACTAAGGTAGATCTGGTTTTCAGCCCTTTTCCATGGGGTTTTTGGGAAAAGTTTTATTCTGTATTTATGTTCCTCAACGTTATAGCTGAACCAGCTCCCATAGAAACTCCTCTCTCTTTCTCTTTTGTGCATTATAAAATGTGGCCGGGAGTGGAATATCCCAAGATGACTGAACAACTGTTGTGTGCGTCTAGAGATGAGACTTCTAGCTTCACAGTGAATTGGGGGTGGGCTGAATAAAGTCATATGAATTGGTGTCAGGAAAAACAAGCGGTTTTGACTAATTTTATTTGGAGAATCACTGAATCATGTGAGTCCTGGCAGAAGAAATCATACTTTGACAGATCTCCAGGTTCCCTTAACAAGTTTGGCCAGACACAGTCATTCAGCACAAAGAGAAAGAGGAATTTATGTTTGCTGAGCATAAGGCACTTAAAAATTTCATACTCAACATGGATCAGGGTGTCCACATTATACAAACAACTAGACTACAGAAAGCCCCAGCCTTTTCCAACACCTTGAAATCCCAACAGTTTCCACACTCCTCCAGCAAGCACTCTGCACTGTGCCATGCACTCAATTTCAGATTTTTGATGAGAAAATAGCAATATAAATAAAATAAACATGCCTTATCAATGAAAATATAACCTGCACTTAAAAATATAATCAGGTTTGAATATTAAAGCAGTTGTTTGGTAAGAACTTGAACAAGAAATCCAGTAGGCAGAAAAATATTTAACTGTAAATATTTTATGTTTTTCATTTCAAAATTAAGATAAACATGTGGTAGTTAAAAGGCAAACAGTAGGAATGGTTATAAAATGAAAGGGCAATATATTCTTTGGGGCCGTTTGTCTCCACACTGAGGGACTGTGTTCTCAACACCTGGACCAGTGAGTCACACGGAGCATCTCCAAAAACGGGCCAGTTGGAGCCTCCTGCTAATCTGCCACCTAAAAAACTGAATTAAGTATTTAAAAAGCTGATGTCTTAACTAGGAAATATGATATAAAGAACAAGTTTAAAAATATTCCAGCAGGATGTCAACAAACATAACAGAATGAGGGATATTCTATAAAAAAAAAACCAGCTGACTTGATGTCTTCAGCAAGTTTAGACATTAAGCACAGTGCCTGTGTATGGGAGACACAGCCCCAAACAAAATACGTGATCCTTGCTGGGAGCCTGACTCAAACCAACCAATAATTTAAAACTGTCTTTGACAGAGTCAGAAACACGAGGATGCATGCGTGCATGCTCACTCACTCAGTCGTGTCTGACTCTTTGAGACCCCAGGGACTGTAGCCCACCAGATTCCTCTGTCCATGGGATTCTCCAGGCAAGAATAATGTAGTGGACTGCCATGCCCTCCTCCAGGGCATCTTCCTGACCCAGGGATCGAACCTGGGTCTCCTACATTGCAGGCAGATTCTTTATTGTTGAGCCACTAGGGAAGCCCATTAATTGTTAATAAAATGAAAGAATTATTTTCTATTATCACCTAGAGATTCTGTTAAATTTTCCTCTAATTTAGCTTTTTATTTTAATTTCATTTCTCATTAAAAATTCTCAGTAGCAAAAAAAAAAAAAAAATTCTCAGTAGCAAACTAGGTACAAGATGTAAATAAAAACAAACTCAGGAAAAAGTTAATTGTGAAATTTTATACTGATTCTAGTAAAAGATTTTGAAGACTAAAAAGCAATTTGCTATAAAAAATAGTTGTGACTATATCAGGATTTTTTCCTTCACTCAAATTCTGCATCACATAAATATTTATTCATGAAAATCAGCAATAACAACATTTTGTAAGAAATAACAATGAAATTTCCCTTTGTTTCATACGTACAGAGCTCTTCATTATCTTAAAATATAAAACCGGTTAAAACAAAAACAGAAGGACTTTACATCTGAATGTGAATTTTTTAAGAATTTATTAAAATAAATTAATATTTTAAAATGATAATTTTACAGCTTAACCTAGTATAATGTGCACTTAAGCTTTACTCAATGCAATATGCACGACTCATTTTCATACTTATAGATGTAAAGTACTCCCGTTTAATTAGAAGTGTTTTATTCTCCTAACAATTGGTACTTGCCTTATTGTGAAGGAGATTCATTTATTATGAAAGAAAATTCACATCAAATTTTAATAGGACTATAGCTTTTGCATTATCTTAAGTCCAAATCTATTATTTAAAAATTTTAAAAAAGATTTTTCCTGTGTGGTATGTAGGAAAGTAACATGGTTCTATGGTTGGACTCCATTTTGCATAATGAAGACTCTGTGGGGATTATTTATCACAGGCAGATTTTTTTAAAAAATCAATGTATTTTTTTCAAAGTTCTTATTTATTTGTGAACCCAATGAAATTCTTGCTTCTTTAGTATGAACCTAAGTCTTCTATTTAAATTCCGCAGGTTTATGTAGTCAACAGCTACTAAATAATTAGTGATTGCTGATGATAAAGAACTAAGCCATCTTCGTTAACTGTCTTCTCATATCAATCATTACCCCACTTTTATCAGATACAAAAAAATAACTTATTTCAAATTTTGGCATGAAAAAATGTATAGCTCACTTCAAGAAAAGGAAAGGTATGTATTTAGCCACCTAGGCATTCATATATTAATGTTATATTTATTATTCACCTGCATTCCTATGATAAGACATACAAAAACAAACATGCTTCCCTCTTTCCCTTATCTTCAGCCTTTAACTACTTTTTCTAAATTCCAGAGATGCAGTCAGTTTCTGTAGTCCTAGAAACTTATAAATTCTTATTCCTATATTTTTGTTCTCGCTGCTTCGGGCTTTCTGTGTTTTTCAGTTAATGTCTCGTGAAGGTCTGCCTCTTATCCATCAAAGCTGGTATCTATGCCACTATTTTGAAGACTCACCCACTCTACCTTTAAAAATGGGTATGTTTTGTCTCAAAATATTTAGAGGAATTTGGTCTGAAATATCCTGCTCACCAATGTATAGCTTGGTGTTGGAACCACTTATGCATGAGTTTCTTACCTTCTTGATAATAAATGCCTAACAAGAGACTGTTTTACATACATTTGATGTCAAGTATGTAGTTGCTTTTAAAAAGAGAGAAAATAGTGAAGAAACATGTTTCTACATTATAAGTGGAGCCAGCAGTATGACCCCTACATACTAAAATTTAGAAAACAGAAATGTTTTCTAAATTATCAAATAATGATTCATGTGATTCATCGTAGTTTTAACAAAATGAATGTTGTGGCATTATACTTAAAAACCCATTTGTTTATATAACTATTACTAAAAGATAAATTTATTAAATGCCAATTATATTGATATGTCCTGTTAACACAGAAAATTTTCACTAAATGTAGTTAGAGCATTGCTTTTCATGAAAACTGTATTTTAAAAATCAAATAATCTGTGTGACAGGTGACTCTCTGGTAACCAGAGTTTACCACACAATTGCACTCTGCTGTGTGAAAGCTAATGAACAAATACAGTGAGTAATGCTGAAATGCCGACCTGTCCAGATAGCTTGATTCTGTGTGAGAAGTCTGCACCAGCGTCCACTCCAAACCTGAGAAAACAGAGTAAGCGCTGCCTCCACCAGTCAGCTGGATTTCTGTCTCTACAGTAACATGACACAACTTATTTTCTCAGTTGATGTGAAGTGACGGGCAATTAGCTCCCATCATTCACACTGGGGGTGGCACGCTGTGATTCTAGAAGCAGAGGACGATGACTGAAGGGTTAATTTGTGCTCAACCAGGAACAGAGCCGTTTCATACTGTCCAGGGGGTTCTCAAGGCGAGAGCTCCAGGAGACGGTGAAGGAGGAGGAGGCCTGGCGTGCTGCAGTCCATGAGGTCACAAAGTTGGAGGTGCCTGAGCGACGAACAACAAAGGACAGAGCATCACGTGGCAAAGGCCCCACAGACAGCAGCTGGCCTCATCAGCACGGGCTCTCATCACACAGGCTCCTTGGGGCCCAGCGGGCACTTGATGGACGGCATGGACGTGCATGTCAGCGAAGCGGGAGCAGAGAACGAGGCGTGGCTTGGTCTGGTTTTCAAGAGCGGTAAGTCCTAGAAAGAGACCAGCCTTTCTAAAGGGGACACATCTCTCTTTTTGTTGAAAAATATAAAATATAAATTATAGTTTCTATAGCGACTCTGAGAATATTGATTAGGAAGCTCTTTTTCAAAAAATTACCTTTCACTATAAAACGGCAACAGTGACATCCAGTGTTTAGTAGAACTAACAGCAGGTTGTCCCCAAGGACAATGACAGATTCTAGCAATTTAACTTACGTGAGGGCGCCTGCACTACTTCTGTAGGAAATGGGCACATGCCAACACATAACTGTCCACCGCAGCGTGCCTGCCGGGCTGACGGCCACACCCCCCACATACTACATATGTGGGCATGCAGCTGGTGCAGGTCGGGTGGTGTTCTACCCTGAGAACGCGGGCTGAACGAGGGCTGAGGGAGTCTGCTGAGTCCAGGGCGCATTCATTTCCCCTGTTTCCCTTATTTCTGCATCCTGTGTTTCATGACTCTGAGAACAAGGGAGCCGCGGCAGAGACAGCAGTTCTGTGGGCTCCCACGGGGCTGACTGGCTGTGGTTCATCTCATTCCCTCCAGTTCTTCTTGGCTCTTCAGTGTCAAGACGGGTCACCCAGCACTTAGAGAATTCCTCTGCATTGAGAGGGAACTTAGTTCTTATCCTGTGTGGGTGATTCCAGATCTCAGTCCTCCTTGCTGCACCTGCTGAAGCTCTGTCACCCCGCCCCTGACTCCGGGAGCAGAGGGGTGTCCCCCCACAGGGGCACCTCCTGCCCCGACACAGAACTACCATTGCAGGTGCACGCCAGCCCAGCTTTGCTTGATGGAGAGCTCCCAGCTGCTGCCTTCTCATTGGGACGCACCCCAGGGTTTTAGATGGGCAAGTTAGGTTTTCTAATATCTAATCCCAATTCACTTCTTGAGTTTTCAGACTTTGTATATGCACATGACTCTTGTTTCCACCATTTCTCCTAATGCCAACAATACACACGGATGCTCTGAATTAATTCAGTTCAGTCCAGTCGCTCAGTCGTGTCTGACTCTTTGTGACCCCATGAATCGCAGCACGCCAGGCCTCCCTGTCCATCACCAACTCCTGGAGTCCACCCAAACCCATGTCCATTGAGTCGGTCATGCCATCCAGCTATCTCTTCCTCTGTCATCTCCTTCTCCTCCTGCCCCCAATCCCTCCCAGCATCACGGTCTTTTCCAATGAGTCAACTCTTTGCATGAGGTGGCCAAAGTACTGGAGTTTCAGCTTCAGCATCAGTCCTTCCAATGAACACCCAGGACTGATCTCCTTTAGGATGGACTGGTTGGATCTCCTTGCAGTCCAAGGGACCCTCAAGAGTCTTCTCCAACACCACAGTTCAAAAGCATCAATTCTTCGGCGCTCAGCTTTCTTCACAGTCCAGCTCTCACATCCATATATGACCACTGGAAAAACCATAGCCTTGACTAGATGGACCTTTGTTGGCATAGTAACGTCTCTGCTTTTTAACATGCTGTCTAGGTTGGCCATAGCTTTCCTTCCAAGGAGTGAGCGTCTTTAATTTCAGGCTGCAATCACCATCACTACACTCCAGCAAATCACCAGCCTCCTGTCCATCCTATTGACTCCTGGTGGGGTTTCTTCACACTGTTTCCCTATTTCCTTCAGTCCTCCTTGCTTTAGTTTCACTTTTGTAAATTGGTGTAACTAATTTATTACCAGACATTTTCCATGAACTTGATATAAAGGAAAAGCCAGAAAATATCCAAATGAATTAATCATATTGCTGTTACTCAGTCACTAAGTCATTTCTGACTCTTTGCGACCCCATGGACCTCAGCATGCTAAGCTTCCCTGTCCTTCACTATCTCCCAGAATTTGATCAAATACATGTCCATTGAGTCAGTGATGCCGTCCAACCATCTCATCCTCTGTTGCTCCCTTCTCCTCCTCCCCTCCATCTTTCCTAGCATCAGAGTCTTTTCCAACGAGTCGGTTCTTCACATCAGGTGGCCAAAGTATTAGAGCTCCAGCAACAATCCTTTCAGTGAAAATCAGGGCTGATTTCCTGTAGGATTGGTTGAATTAGTCATACAAGGGTCAAATTAAATGGATATTTAATAACATGTGGTTTGTTTTATCAAAGGTGCCACAATTTGGGGGTTGTGTAAACAAGTCGGTTGGATAGCTGAAAGTGTTTTTTTTTTTTTAATTTTTTTTTTAAAACAGTCCTTTAACTTTTTAGCTTAGAAACAATTACAGATTCACAGGGAGTTTACAGACAGTGGGGTGTGGCGCTCTGCACACTCCAGCTGATGTCCCTCCAGCGGTACATATGTTATCCACACTAGGGAGGCGACCGGGCACAACATGTGTGCAGAGTTTCATGATGTTTCATCACATGCGTGAGCCACCAATGCACTCAATGTACAGAACTATTCCATGTTCACAAGATTCCTCTCCTGCTGTCCCTTCAGGCCTATCATCCTCAGCATCTCCAAATCCTAGAAACCACTCAGTTTTCTCCATCTTCATAATTTTGTTGCTTCAAGAATGTGATTTAAATGGATCATTGAGTGTGTGACCTTGCACTTCACACTAAGCTTAATGCCCTGAGAGCCACCCCAATAGCACCTGGTAACAGTTTATCGCCAAGTGGCATTCCATGGGGTGAACAGAAGACCGTCTTATTAACCATTCACCTATTTTCGACATTTTCAGTTTTTGGCTGTTAAAGCTGCTTTGAGATTTTCCAGTGGACAATAGTTTTCATTTCTCTGGGATACACACCAGAGAGGGCAATGGCCTAGTCCCATGTGAAAGTGAAAGTCAGTCAGTCGTGTCCGACTCTTTGCGGCCCCATGGACTGTATAGTCCTGGAATTCTCCAGGCCAGAATACTGGAGTAGGTAGCCTTTCCCTTCTCCAGGGGATCTTCCCAACCCAGGGATCGAACCCAGGTCTCCAATATTGCAGGCAGATTCTTTACCAGCTGGGCTATCAGGGAAGCCTGGCCCCATGGAAAGTGCATATTTATTGTTTTTAAGAAACTGGACATGGATTTTCCACGGTGGCCCTACCGTCTCACATCCACGCCTGCGAAGCAGGGCAGACCTCATTCCCAGCCTCCTCACCACACTTGCTCTGCGCGGGCTTTGCCGTCCTGCCCCAGCAGGCACACCGAGACGGGGCGTCCCTGCCCTGGCCTGTGTGTTTCCGTGACAGCCATTCACACCGGGCGTCTCCTCAGGTGCGTATCTGCCATGCGTCCATCCTCTTCAGTACAACAGGCTTGCTGCCACTTTTCTGTTTGGATTTTGCTCTTTCCCACTGAGCTTTTGAGGCATGTTTCTACATTCAAGATGGGAGTCCTTTGTCTTTATGTGGTTTGCAAATATTTCCTCTCAGCCTCTGCCTTGTCTTTAATCCCATCCTATTCAAAGAGTCTTTTGCAGAGCATTTTTGCATTTTCTTTTAATTTTGATTTCATTAGCTCATGGGTTTGTTTTCTCTGTCTTATTTTCTGTTTTCTTATTCTTGCCTGCCACTGGGTTTCTTGAACACATCTTTAGATTTCCATTTTCTTTTGTCTGTGATGTATTTGAGTCTATGTCCCTGTATAGCTTTTCAGTAGTCGCTCCAAGTGTTGCATTATACACACAAAGCTTATCACTGTCTATCAGGTCACTTTCCACCAGTGTGAATAAAATATGGAGATACTATTTCTTTTTATTCCCCTTTACCTTTCCTCATTTTAATAAAATTATCTTAAATATTTCCTCTATATACATTAAGAATCACATAGACAGTACTATTATTTTTGCTTCAAATATTAAAAATAATTTAGGAAGCTCTAGATGTGAATGGAAGACTCTTATATTTACTTTCTGTTTATTCTTTCAGTTCTCTCTTCTTTTAGGGTAAGTCTGCTGTCAAAAAATGTTGAGTCCTCCTCCATCTGGGAACGTCTTGGTTTCTCTTCATTTCTGAAGAATATTTTCACAGGACAGACTTCTGACTCAGAATCTTTTTTTAAGTATATGAAAAAGGTTATGCCGCTTCCTATGGCCTCCATGGTCCTGAAAGAAAATCTACAGTCATACCCACAGTTTTCCCCAGTGGGTAAATTGCCATTTCTCTTTTACTGGTTTCAAGATCACTCCTTGGTCTTTATTTTCCATAAGTTTGACCATGATGCATATTGCTAAGCATGTATTAAGTTTTATTGGTTTGGGTTCGCTCAGCTTCTTGAATCTGTAGATTTGTTTCTTTTGCAAAATTTCAAACATTTTTATCCACTGTTTCTTCAAATCTTTCTTCTTCCCCATGCTCCTCCCTCTCCTGGGATACCAAAGACATGAATGGTACACATCTTCTGTGGTTGCCCACACGTCCTTGAGCCTCTGTTCAATTTATTTTCTATTTTCAATCTATCTTCTGTCTGGCTCAGATTGGGAGAAACAGGGCTGACAATTGCCTTTGTTCTTGGCAGAGCTGTTCAGAAGAGTCAGGTCTCTACATACGAGGAGAAACAAGGCAGATTTAACCCCCTGAGCCTGGGCCCACCTGCCGTACTACACATAGGAGGCTGCTCACTGCAGAAGGACTCTGCTCCCCGCCCAGCCTCTCCCACCGCCACCCACTCTGAGGGCACAGCTTAGGCTGGAGGGTAACAGTCAGGAGACCTCAGAGAGCAAACAAATCAGCCGAGAGATAAAAGATGCCAACAGAAGGCAGGAGTAGAAAAGCAGAGAAACAGAGAAGGGATGGGGTAAATAGAATACATGTCGGATGAACTTCCAACCTTATCATAGATGCGATCAGCAGAGAAGAAAGAAAGGTCCTGTTGAAAGGCAGTGTTGTCAGACTGGATGAAAGAGCCAAACACAAGTATAAGATGTTTATGAGAAACACACTTTGAAGAGATACAGATGCATGGTGTGGCATTAGACTTAACAGTACTGGCAGTTCATACAATAACTATTAATAAAAGTTACACTTATATTTACAGAATGTCAGTTATATTGGTGTGTCTTCCTAATATGGACTATTGGCACTAAATATGGTTAGAAATTCGCTTTCCATGAAGATTACATTTTGAGAAACTTCCCTGGTGGTTCAGACGGTAAAGTGGCTGCCTACAGTGTGGGAGACCGGGGTTCAATTCCTGGGTTGGAAAGATCTCCTGGAGATGGAAATGGCAACCCACTCCAGCATTCTTGCCTGGAAAATCCTATGAACGGAGGAGCCTGGTAGACTACAGTCCATGGGGTCACAAAGAGTCAGACATTTTAAGAATCGGACATTTTAAGAATCAAATAATCTATCATCTCACAGGTGACTATCAGGTTATCATAGGATTAAAAGTCTTAAATATATATGCACCTAAGATGGTACTTCAAATAAATACAAATTTATAAAACTAAAAAGATAAAAGGATAAATTCACAAAAATAGTTGGAGAGTTAAAAAGAACTTCTGTTCCAGTAACTGATAGAAGGGGTAAATAAAAAGTGACAATACTTTCAACCAACTTGGTCTTTTTGAACTTTACAGAACACTACAAACAACTGTACAATGAATTTTTATTTCAAGGGTTCATGGAATATTAACTTTATAGTGAGTCATTTAACAACTCAATGAATTTTGAAGTGCAGAATTCGCAAAGAATAATCTCTTATCATGGTGAATTACTTTAGAAATAAATTACAATGTTTTATTAAGAAATGAAGCAATAAACTTTAGAATAACCCACCAACCAAAGAAGAATTCATGAGGATATATAAAATATTTTGATCCCAACAATAAACACAACCTATGAAAATGTTGGGATGCAAGTAAAGCAGGTTTACAAAAAAAAAGAAAGAAACAGAGCTTTAAATGCCTCCTTAAGGAAGAAGAGGGAGGTAAAATGCACAAAATAAGCTTCCAACTGAAGAACACAAAAAATAAGCAAATTAAGTCCAAAAGACAGGAGGAGAAGGGGATGACAGGATGATATGGTGGGATGGTATCACCAAATTCACCAAATCAATAGACATGAGTTTGAACAAGTTTCAGGAGTTGATGCTGGACAGGGAAGCCTGGTGAGCTGCAGTCCATGGGGTTGCAAAAAGTCGGACATGGTTCAGTTCAGTTGTGACTGAACTGAATTGAAGTCCAAAAACACAGGAGAAAAAAAGTAACATAAAATCAGAAATCAATACAATGGGGAAAAGAAATTTTAAAAAATAGTTTAAAATCCATTAAGTATTGAAAATATATAAACTTGATTAACTCCCAGGAAGCCTGGTCAAGACAAGGAAAAAATACAAATTATAAACATCAGAAAATAAAAAAGCAGATTTCCAGAAATCACATAGCTTTAAACAACAACAGGATGACACCATAAAAATTATGACAATGAATTAGGAAAATTTAGATGAAATGGGTAATGTCCTTGAAAACAATAATTTATCAAAAGTGATTCAAGAAGGAATAGAAAAATATGAATATCTCTACCTATTAAAGAAACTGAAATTATAGTCACAAAAACTGTTCATAGTCTAAACTCAAATGGCTTCCTTGGTAGGTTCTATCAAATATATATATATTAGAAATAATACCAAATGTTGTCAAATGCTTCAGAAAAAAACAGCACTCCCCAACTAGTTGTATGAGACTAGGATAATCCTGATATCAAACTGACATGTGCATTACAAGAAACAATTCACAAATACATGAGCAATAATTCATATAAAAATATTAGCACATTGAATGTAGTTCTGTGTAAAAGGGTAATACATCAGTAGCCAGTGAGTTTTGACCAAGAAACAAAGTTTGTATAACATTGAAAATTATCAACGAAATTCACACGATAGGATCTGGTCATTCAGTTGGAAGCTTTTACTGTGCTTTTTAAACTCACTACCTTATTGTCGAGTCTTATGCATAGTCAGAACAGCCTTTACAGAAAGAAACTCTCAAGTGCTAATTAGTTGGAGAAACACTCCTCAAAGGAGACTTTGCGTACAAATGGGATTTAACTGTTCCCCAAACTCATTATGGAACGTGGATATAGCTTGTAGCTTTTTTACTTAATAACTGGAGTCTCTGGGACCCCTCTCCCCTTTGGATGGTCCCCAGGCCCCCATCAGCGTCCTGTCAAGAACGGATCTCATCAACCCGCGGGTGCGGTTCCTCACTGGGCCACCAGGTGGCGCTGCCTAAATGGGCAACCTTCTTCAGGGTTTTGCCCGATTTCTTGAGTCCAGATTCTTAACTGTGGCTATGAACTGAATCTTCAAGACAGGTGATCCCACTCCCGTAATGGTAAGCTTTGCAAGCAACCACCCCATCTAGGATCCACAATGTAAAGGTCCTCTAGGATGAGCTCTTTAATTTCACAAGCCAGCTCGGAGGGGACCTGGTCCAGCCTTGTCCTTTCCTTCATCTGATGGTTACTCGAGTCCATATGACAGCCCGGGACTGGCTGTCCCCACTGGGACAGTCAACGACACCCACGGGGCGCAGCTCTTCTCATAACCGTCACAATGAGACCCTGCTGACTAGGGTCAGGGTCAGGTTGCGCTGCCCCAGGACTCTCCCCAGGGATGTGCGCGCTCGGGGGGAGGCACCCCGCCCCCACCAGGGTTAAACCGGAAGTCCGCGTCGGCCCCCCAAGGTGAGGCTCCCCCTTCACAGCCAGGAGGCGCTCCGCCAGCTGCTTTCCTGGCAGGACACAGCCGCTGCTGGGTCCTCCCCCGTGAGGTGCACATTGACAGCGCGGAGCTCCACAGCACTCATGCTTCCATGGAAACAGACCAGGAATTGCTGCCGCTGGAGACACCCTCTCGGAGGTGTTGATATAAAGCCAGAAGATGTGATATGACCCATCTATGTTATGGGATTAAACCAAGACCAGCCAAAGACAGCAGGCAGAGGCCCTTTACCCAGAGGCTGCAGGCCGTGGCATCGCCACAGCAGGCAGAGGGGTGGGAACATGTTCCCAGTGAGGCAGAGCAGGGCTCCCGGTGTCTGGGGGGGCCCAGTTGGGGTGGAGAAAGGTAAGGCTGCTGGTATCTGAGGGCCGCAGTGGAAGTTGGTAGCAGGCAGCTGCAGTGGGCTGATAGAAGGACCTCCTCAGGACAGGGGTCTGGCTGGTCCTCAGGGGAAGGGGCACAGATTCAGGCCAGCAGTCAGTATGATCCAGTCCTGGCCACTGGGTCCACTGTCATGGGGTTAAAGTCTAGCTTGAAGGATTTTTAGCATGACTTTGCTAGCAGGCGAATGGAGTGCAACTGTGTGGTAGTTTGAGCATTCTTTGGCATTGCCTTTCTTTGGGATTGGAATGAAAACTGACCTTTTCCAGTCCTGTGGCCACTGCTGAGTTTTCCAATTTGCTGGCATATTGAGTGTAGCACTTTCATAGCATCATCTTTGAGAATTTGAAATAACTCAGCTGGAATTCCATTACCTCCACTAGCTTTATTTGCAGTGAGGCTTCCTAAGGCCGACTTGACTTCACATTCCAGGATGTCTGACCCTAGATAAGTGATCACACCATCGTGGTTATCTGGATCATTAACATCTTTTTTGTATAGTTCCTCTGTGTATTCTTGCCACCTCTTCTTAATTTCTTCTTCTGTTAGGTCCATACTGTTTCTGTCCTTTATTATGCCTATCTTTGCATGCATGAAATGTTCCCTTGGTATCTCTAATTTTCTTGAAGAGATTTCTAGTCTTTCCCATTCTATTGTTTTCCTCTATTTCTTTGCAGTGTTCACTTAAAAAAGTTTGAAATCACTTAAATAAGGCTTGCAAAAGGAAGCTAATCAGGCAAGTGTCTCTGTTAGGAATGTTAGGGCTGAGGTCAACTCTCTTTAAGGCCATTAGTCCCCAAAATGCCATTTATTTGATATCTATGCTGTCCCCAGAAGCCACAGGAATTGAGTTCACCACATCTTTCTGTTACAGGCACAGTTACCATCAAGATGAAGCTGAATGACATGGGGATATAAGGAGGAAGGACCAGCTGGTGGAACAGTCTTTGCAGACCATGGACAGCACCCACTGACCACCCCACCCCCCACCCCCCAATACAACCACATTTCCTAATGTCCTGACTTTTACTATTGATATTTTTCTTCACAGATGACTTTTGTCGATATTTTTGGCACATATTAGCTATCCTTTCTTTGTTCCTCAATTTATGTGTTTTCATTTTTGGTTATATTTATGAGTTTATGGTTTGTGGCTTATAGCTGTGACAGTTTGGTAAGCCTTTTGAGGTCAAACACTATGTCATGTGCCTCCCAATTTCCTTTATGGCTCCCCTAGGAGTGATGTCTTCTCTCACAGGAAGTGTTCCGTAAACATCCTCTGGTTGATTAGCACCGAAGAGAACAACTCTCTCAGGATCCATATAAAACTCTCTTGATCAATCAGACAGTAATTTCCACTGTCTTATGCAAGAACAAACTTAGCAATATTGATGCCAAATACCTTCTCCTTCTAAACAAGAGAACACTAAAATGAAAATTTTTCTGCAAAGGAGCTGTGCTTCAAAGACCAGTTGGAGATGCTTTTAGGAATGCCAGTAACAGATAAGAAAATAATTTGATCATTGAATTTGGTGACTAGAAGAGAACTGATAATGAAATGTTTGCTTTTCTTGTGATTTTAACACTTAGTTTCAATTCTTATGGCATGAATTTAAAATTAAATATGTGAGTGATCCATCACATATGAGATTTATGAGAAGTGATTGCAATATGACTGGAAATGGAAGGGGCCAGAGAAAGACAGACAGATTGTCAAAGACAGGCTCTCACATCCTATCCTGACTGAGCACCGTGACAGCTGGAGTTCTAAAGTGGCTGGCCGACAAATCTATTAGGAGATTTTGAAAAGGTCCTGTCTAGAGAAAAAAACTGTTCAATGACATGAGACTGCTCTTCAAGGAAACTCTCAAAGCACAATAGATATGCCATCAACACTTACTCAAGGTGGAACTTTGGAAACAATCAGAAAATCACATGGGAATATTTGATATTCACATCTCTTCAGAAAATAGTCTCAATGAGGTGTCAACATAGTGAACATTTCTAACACATACTTTTAAAATTGGAGTATAATTGCATTACCATGTTGTGTTTCTTCTGTACAATGAAATGAACCAGCTATGTGTATACATACACCCCCTCCCTCTTGGATCGCTCACCTACCCCTGCATTCCACTCCTTAGGTCTTCATAGAGCACCAACCTGAACTCCCTCTACTGTATAATATGTCCCACTAGCTATCTGTTTTACACATGATACTGTATATATGTCAACCCTAACATCCCTATCAAAAAAACCAACCAATCCAATAAAAAATGGGCAGAAGACCTAAACAGACATTTATCCGAAGAAGAACTACAGATGGCCAAGAGGCACATGAAAAGATTCTCAACATCACTAATTATTAGAGAAATGCAAATCAAAACTACAATGAGGTATCCCCTCATACCGGTCAGAATGGCCATCATCAAAAAAATATACAAACAATAAATGCTGGAGAGGGTGTGGAGAGAAGGGAGCCCTGTTACATGTTGGTGGGAATATAAATAGTACAGCTACTGTGAAGAACAATATGGAGATTCTCTTAAAAACTAAAAATAAAGGTACCACATGACCCAGCAATCCCACTCCTGCACATGTACCCATGACACATGTGTCCCAATGTTCACAGCAGCGCCATTTGCAATAGCAGGGAGATGGGATCACCCTAAATGCCCAACAAAAGACAGATGAATAAATAAGATGTAGTATGTGAGGCTGTCACGGCTAGCGCCATGGCAGGCAGCCTAGATTAGGAGTAGGCCTGGTTTCCCGGGGTAACATAATTATCAGGCCTCCTGGAGCCAGCCAATCAACATATGCCTAGCAAGAAAAAAGGGAACCTATCAGGGGAAAGCTGAAAGCCCCACAGTTGGGCCAACAAAAATTACCTTGCAACTGTGTAACCAATCCGCTTACGCCAACTACCCACTGTGTAACCAATCCGATTGTGCCAACTACCTGCTGCTTATTTTGACCTAATAAATACCCGAGAGAACTGGGTCTCGGGGCCTTTCGTCCTCACACACCTGGTGAGGGCGGGAGGCCCTGGCTCGAGTCAGTAATAAATTCCCCTATTGTGAGTTGCATTGTTTCAAGGAGTCTTCTTTCCCAACCGGGGATTCGGACTACGGGAAGAACATAGTACACATCCCAGAGCAATATTACATAGCCATAAAAAGGAAGGAAACTGTCATTTGTAGAGATGCGGATGGACCGGGAGTCTGTCATACAGAGTGAAGTAAGTCAGAAAGAGAAAAGAAGACATCCCACATGAACACGTGTGTGGAATCTAGAAGAATGGTATAGATGAATCTACGTGCAGGGCAAAAATAGAGAGCACACACATACATACTTAATTCAGTTTTTCTCACAACTTCAGATGTGCTCTTTCTTTTCCACTTAATTCTGCCCTCAGAATTGTAACTCAGTTGTTTCAGTTGGAACAGACATTATTTTCTTACTATCAAGACTCCTCTTTGTACAAACATAAAAACAGGGTATGGACACGTATCAGTAAAACCAAGATGGCATGCGGTGAGGTAATGATGCACCCACGGTTGGAAACTGAAGGGACCTCTCAGTCTTTGTGAAACTCACAAGCCCGTCCACCTCCCCAGCATCCCATACAGCCTGCCACCCACGTGGTGTTCTGCAGCCAGCATTCCATAAATGCTGAATGCATTATAAGGGGGTAGGGAATTTCACCACAGGCGTACCATACCATGGAGACTTTCACTTGAGATCCCCACAATAAAGCGAGTCAAATGAATTTTTGGTTTCCCAGTGCATAAAAAGTTATCTTTATACTACAGTCTAGTAAGTGTACAAGAACATTATGTCTAACCAATGCATATGCCCTAATTAAAAGTACTTTATTAATAAAGAGGTTAACCATCTTCTTACAACGCAGAGTTGCCACAAAACTTAAATTTGTAAAAAAACACAAATATCTGCAAAGACCACTGAAATAAGGTGTACCTGCATTTGCCTGCCTGCTCTGTGCCCGGCATTCTGCATTGATACCTAATTTGGTATCAGGAGCAACAAAAAAGTGTCCACAACTGAACCTACATGGAGGTGAATCCACGTCTCCTTTCGGGATCACAGATCAAGTACAGACAGGCCCTCTGCCAAAGGCCAAAACACACGCCCCAGCAGGCTGCACGCCCTGGAGGACACCTCCGAACCCTTAATAGTAACAGAAGGGCCGCCCACGGGCAGACTGACCCAGAGCCACAGTCCCCATGCATCCTGGTCCCAGGGCCTCTCGCAGAAGTAAACGTCACTGAGGATCCAAAGAGCTTTGTATTATGTGGGTTAAACCCACTGAGCTTTACCGTATCAGGAATTAAAATGGAGAGCTTTTAGAATACTCCTTTAAAAATAACTATGATAAATCAATTGCAAACATAAATAATCCATTTTAATGAAAATAGCAGCCTTGCAAAGCACAGACACAGTGCGCAGTGGAGACGTGACAGAGGGAAGGGTCACTCTGACCCAAAGGCGTCTTCTGTTCCAGCCATCATGACAGAGGAGGATGCGGCTAGGCCCACTGGGTTTCCCTGAAGAAAGCGAGTGAAGCCTGTCTGAGCCCTCCTTCCTCGGCTGCCAGTGCAGCCCAGTGCAGCCCGCGGGCTCAGCACCCCCTCCAGGTGTAATCCAACACCAACCTGTGGGCGGTGGCGAAAGCGGCAGCAGATACTGAACAACACAGAATCACAAGCACCGTCCCAAGGGCGCCCTCATATGTTCACTTCTTTTGCTCCACAAAATCCTGTGACTCACAAACTGTGATGATCTGAACCCTCACGGGGAGCAGGCGGTGCACATGGGCCAAACAACTCACCTCTGGTCACACAGGAAGGCAGTGGTGGATCGTGGGTTTGAACAAGGAAATCTGTCTCCTAATTCTTTGTTCTAAAATCTGCATCGGAAGGAAACTTGCAGGAAGCAGATGTCCAATTTTCACTCATAACTTGTTCCTCGTATTTATTACAAATCAGATCTGGAAATTCCTTCCAAGAAGAAAGAAGAGTTGTAATGTAATTTGTACAAAATAATAAGATATGCTATAAAATACATTTCACTCTAATAAAGACAATACTGAAAAAGAAACAGTATCTTTTGGTAAACATTAAAACCCCTTCCAATATTTCAAGAAAAACATATACCAAATAAGACAAAGAAAGAAGACGTTACAAAACACTATAATTTTCAGCAAAAACTTGTTTTATTATTTTAGTGATCTCAAAGAGAAAATCTGCAAGTAATGATATGACCTATTATATCACAATAAAATAGCAAGAACATTTCTTGAAGTGGGTTTCTGAGATTTGCTATCAACACTTCATATATGTTTTTATGAGCCAACAACCATAAAACTTTCATCTTTATCCTCTCTCTTTTCCTAATTTTTTTTTGTTTGTTAAAATTATGATGAAATAGTTTCAGATATTTTTTCCTTTACACATTGAATTGGTTTGAAATGTGGAAACTGAGGAATACATATTTGGGTTTATTTTGATTTCCAAATATGACCAGAAAGAAAAGTAACAGGCTTACTCTATCATTTCCTTCAGCATTCTTTTCTGATTTAACCCAACATTTAAAAGAGTTAAACACATATTCATCTAACTATTAAGGACCTTCACATTAGTGTCCAATCTCTTTTGATAAACATGTATTTAAATTGCATATTTTAGCAGATGAAAAACCTCTTCATCACCACCCCAGGTAAATAGGGTCATCTTTTCCCCAGTGGCTCCCGCAGCAAAGCCCATCCTGCACCACAGGCATCCTGCAGTTGAGGGATGCCCGGGGGGGAACCAGTCTCTCAGGGGGCAGGCGCGCCCAGCAGCCGTGCAGTGCGGGGTCGCACACGCGCTGTGACAAGTGAGGCAGGCGCCCCGTGGGCTGACTCAAGGACATGTGTGAAGACCAAGCTGTCAGAGTCATGTTTTCTTGGCGTCACCACTATTCCCCCATGTGCATGTGTGCTAAAGTCACTTCAGTCATATCCGACTCTTTGCAACCCCATAGACTGTAGCCCACCAGGCTCCTCTGTCCATGAGATTTCCCAGACAAGAACACTAAAGTGGGTTGCACTACCCTCCTCCATGGGATCTTCCCAACCCAGGGATTGAACATCTGCATTGGCATGCAGGTTCTTTACCAGAATTTCTGTCAAACAGGGCAGAACCTTCAGAACATTCAAAAGGGCATAGCCTTCAGAATATTCAGGCCAAAAGGAGCAAATGCTTGAGCTTTGGGTACCAACAAAGCATGAAAACCATCTATTATTCCCAATGTACATTTCAGAAAAGCACCCAGCGGTCTACATGGACAAAGTCAGACTCATGCTGAGCACAGTGAGGTCTCTCTTCCTGTCTTGTTTTAGGTGGAATGGCAAAAAAGGGAAGAGGGAGTGGATTGGAACTGAGACGGGCCAGGATACGTTTAGTACTCACACTTCTATCTTCAGTCTTATGCAGTGACTGGGCTATTTGGTCACAGTATCGATTTTCCAATAACAGTAACTCACAGATCTTATGGAAAGAATTCAGAGATTGTCAATTTTATCACTTTGGTGATTAACATTTAATTTTGAGCCCTTCCCTCATGGAAAGTGGTGACGTTAGGACATCTACCAAGCACCTGATACACTATTATTGGAGTCAAACATTAAAGTTGAAGGAAAAACTGACAGCCACAAAACACATCCACTCATTCTGCATTCTTATGCACAACATCCTGTTTATGGGCTCCATGATTCACTGTTGCTTTGAGTTTACGGGCTTCCCTGGAGGCTCAGAGGGTCAAGTGTCTGCCTGCAATGTAGGAGACCTACATTCGATCCCCAGGTCAGGAAGATCCCCTGGAGAAGGAAACAGCAATCCACTCCAGCACTCTTACCTGGAAAATTCCATGGACAGAGGAGCCTGGTAGGCCACAGTCCACGGGATCGCAGTCACACACGACTGAACAACTTCACTTCTTCACTTTTGAGTTTATAATGTATATGTGGGGTTTTTTTTTTTTTGTATTATATGTGTATATAGTATGTGGGTCTGTTCAGTGAAAGAAAAACAAGGACAAAGCCGAACTGTGAACTAAAAACTTGGAACAGATTCTGATGTAACACAACCGCACACGTGCACGCACACAATCATACAGACACAGCTCTGGCTTGTGGTAAATAACATGCCTGCTGAGAAGAAACAGAAAATCCAGGGAGTCTACAAAAACAAAAACCTTCTTGGAAAGCAACGATATCTCTGAGGGCAACCAGGTCTCAAGGGCCCAAGTCATAGATGAGAACTATACAGACGAGAGCTTACTGTGAGACCTGCCGTTCTCACCAGCCTCTCGCCAAGTCGAGGCTCTGCAAAGAGAGGCTTCTAGGAAGAAACGTGTCTGCAGAGCCTTGGGAAAATTCCTGGGCTGGAGAGGTAGGACAGGAGTTGGGAGTCCCTGGGCTGCAAGCACTCAGAGGCCCCGTCCAGGTGAGGAGGGGGGGCTGAGGTGTGGCTCTGTGCCCCGAGGGGCAGTCTCAGGCAAGTGCTTAATACTTAAACTGAACTGAGCAGGTCCAAGGAGAGCTGATACCCTCAGAAAGCTGGGAGCTCTGCGTCTGAGCACAGGGGTGGGCGAGGGGTGCGTGGGGGCTCCTAACGCTGCGGCTCTGAGGGTGTATCCCATGTGTGGATGAAGACTGAAGAGCAGGAAACTGTGACTGACTATTGAGTCCAAAGGAATGTCAGCCTTATATTTTCAGGATTTAAACAAATACCCAATAATATATCACATATCACTAATGAGCTAATAAAAGAAAAAGTGGAAATTAAGAAATTAACTAATGCAAAAGAAGGACAGAAAAAGAAATTTTAAAACACATGAGATGAATAGAAAAAAATTAAAATCATAACTAGAAACCACATATTCCAGTAACTGTATTAAATGCAAATGGTTCAACTATCCAGTAACTGTAAAAGACAAAGATTATCAAGATGAATAAAAATACAGATTATCAAGATGAATAAAAATACAGAAGTCAACTATCCAGGAACTGTAAAAGACAAAGATTATCAAGATGAATAAAAATACAGAAGTCAATACAAATGCAAAAGAAGGACAGAAAAAGAAATTTTAAAACACATGAGATGAATAGAAAAAATTAAAATCATAACTAGAAACCACATATTCCAGTAACTGTATTAAATGCAAATGGTTCAACTATCCAGTAACTGTAAAAGACAAAGATTATCAAGATGAATAAAAATACTAACAAGGAACATGCCTTAAATATGAGGACACAGCATGCTGAAAATAAAAGTATGAAAAAGATAGACCTAAAAAGAACCCTAAACGAAACAAAGCAAGGATGTGTTAGTAATATCAGACTGCAAGGCAAGGAACGCTTCTGAAGATTAAGAGGGCATTTCAAGACAAGAAGATCAGCCCACCAGGAAGACATCACAGTTTAAAATGTATCTACACATTGTACCATAACTTCAATATATGTGAAGCAAAGTTGAAAGACTGAAAGAAAAAAAAGGCAATCTACACAACTCTGTCAAAAACCAATAAAACAAGCAAATTTTTAATACATATAATCTGAAACCTATGAAGTTTTTGACCTAATTGATATTTCGCGTACATGTTCATCTACATACACGCTGGGCCTCACGGCACCTTCTGAGCCCAAGCAGCAGGTTCCCGCCTCTGCGCCGCCAGCCTCCCGCCTCTGCCAGCACCCCCAAAACTCTGCTGCGGTGACTGCTCAGCAGGGAAAGGTCTCAGGTCCCTCATATATTTTGACAAGGATATGACTGACAATGAGTAACAAGGTATTACAAAACCTGAGTTCAAGAACTGAAATAAATTGAAGAAGGTTTTCTGAAACTATAACTCTTGGCTGCAATATGGTCACCGGCTCCCCAGTGCTGCTCTGCTCCACCCAATGAGTCAGACACGTTCCTGAGGCTGCCCCGCACACAGTGCATGGGGGGACTGGGCTACTGTTCCCAGTTCTTCATGCTCGCCCTGGCTCTCACACACATCCTCTGACATGTGACTGCATCATGCCCACTGGAGTTGTGAGGCTGTCACGGCTAACGCCATGGCAGGCAGCCTAGATTAGGAGTAGGCCTGGTTTCCCGGGGTAACATAATAATCAGGCCTCCTGGAGCCAGCCAATCAACATATGCCTAGCAAGAAAAAAGGGAACCTATCAGGGGAAAGCTGAAAGCCCCACAGTTGGGCCAACAAAAATGGCCTTGCAACTGTGTAACCAATCCGCTTGCGCCAACTACCCGCTGTGTAACCAATCCGCTTGCGCCAACTACCTGCTGTGTAACCAATCCGCTTGCGCCAACTACCCACTGTGTAACCAATCCGCTTGCGCCAACTACCCGCTGTGTAACCAATCCGCTTGCGCCAACTACCCACTGTGTAACCAATCCGCTTGTGCCAACTACCTGCTGCTTTTTTTGACCTAATAAATACCCGAGAGAACTGGGGCTCGGGGCCTTTTGTCCTCACACACCTGGTGAGGGCGGGAGGCCCTGGCTCGTCGGTAATAAATTCCCCTATTGCGAGTTGCATTGTTTCGAGGAGTCTTCTTTCCCGACCGGGGACTCAGACTATGGACAGAACAGAGTAAAGAATGTTTTCCATCCCATTGACATTGGACTCTGCTACATGACTTGCTTTGGTCAGTGGACAAAAGTTACATACTTGAGTTTCCCAATAAGGCCTTAAGAGGTGCTGTGTATTTTTCTTACCTCTCCTGTTCTTCAGATCCCTCTGTTAAAAAGGCAGGTAAACCAAAAAAAAAAAAAAAAAAAAAGGCAGGTAGCTGTTGGTCACCTAAATGAATCTGCCTTGACTTCTGGAGCCAGGATTTGCAAATCAAGGTGAGCCCAGGAGTTATGTGTGACCCGAAGGTCCAACTAATAAACACTGGTTGCTGGAAGTCAATGATACTTTAGAGATATTCTGGAAGCAGCAAGCACTTTATAATACAGCATTGCTATGCTCATAAAATTCAATGGGCTTCCTCTAGCCTGAAGGATGAAGATCATAAGGGCTATGTTCAGTGTTCTCTATGATTCTACCCTATCTGTCTACCCACTTTTATCTTTTTCAATTCCTTTCATTAACCTAGGCTTTTTACCAAGACTGCTCTATATAGTTCAGTCCATGAGCGATTACCACCCACAGTATCTTTACGTGGCCAAGTCCAAGGTATACTTCCTTATAGCACATTCCGTAAAAATCCATCTATTCCAGCAGGCTATCTCCTCAATAGAGCTTTTTATTAAGAATTACTTCGTTCTAATCAAAATTCATATCTTTAAATCTACCAATACAAGGTTTTAATATCACCATCTACCTCATAAAAGACTGTCTTGATAAATGCCTTTAAATTCACTGGTGACAGAAATTATACTCCTCTCATGCTACAAGATTTGATAGTACATCACCACAGTGTTTTACACAGTGTGGCAAGTTCATTGAATTACTGTGGGAAAATACTATGTAAAATATTTTGCAAAAATAAATAGGGAGGAGCAAAAATAGCAATGGTTACATAAAAAATTAACCCTCCATAAATGTGACTTGTAATTTTTCTCAGAACCAGTCACGAAGGACAGATGGAAGCTGACCAGAACACAGTGATCCTCTGCTGTAACTGACAAAGTCCAAATGTGGAGCTGAGGAAGATGCAGAAGCAAGAAAACAGATTCATACTGAATCATTCCAGGTTACTGACAGCTACAAACTGAGCATAGAGATATAGTTGTTAACCACACAATTATATCGGATCCCAAGGTGCAAACTCCCCAGCCTGCACCAACATGGAAAACATTTTTTTTTTTTAATTTTGCCCCATTCACAGGATCTCAACATTCCTATAAGGTAACCCATTTTTGCTTTGTTGTTCAGCCTAGAGGTGGGAGGCTGCATCTGAGAGAGAGATTCTTTTCTTTCCTTGGGTGATTAGATTACCAGGTATTCACTAGATCAATTATTTCCACCATGAGTGCCGTCAACCAGGAAAGTGCTGGTCAGGAGAGACCAGTGAGGACAAATGGAACTGCATGGAGACAAGATGGAGCATCAGACCCGCCAGGTCCCTGTGGGCACAGCATTACTGCAGCCGCTGGCGTCCCCAAGACAATTCTGGAGGCTCACTATAACCTCCTCTTTCCCTGAAGCTCCTGCCGGTTAAGTTTTTCATGACCTTCAAGCCAAAAAGTCCAACATTTTCAAAGACATGGAAATGACATATTTTCAGAGCTGGTGGTTCTTTCCATATATTTAAGCAATTATTTTGCGAATTAGAAGCAATGTAGGCAGAGATCATTCTGCCAAAAAACATTCCTTTCCTCTAGACACATTCTTGTTTAACATTCAGAAAGATGTATGGTACTGGATTCTGCCTATGTAGGATTCATGAACCAGAGGGCAAAGCGTGGTTGTCATCTTGCAGGAAACAATTCAGAAGTCCAAGGCTGTTCAACCATGCTGACACTGAGGAGACAGGTCTGCACTGGATGAAAATACAGACTGATACTAGATTACCTGGGCTTCTCAGGTGGCTGAGTGGTAAAGAATCTGCCTGTCCATGCAGGAGATGCAGGAGACGTGGGTTGGATCCCTGGGTCGGGAAGATCCTCTGGAGGAGGAAATAATAACCCACTCCAGTATCCTTGCCTGGGAAAATTCCATGGACAGAGGAGGCTGGTGGGCTTCAGCCCATGAAGTCACAGAGAGTCAGACGTGACTGAACGACTGAGCATGCACACGTTAGATTACTTGAGAGGATTCCAGTGAGGCAATATCAGTAGATACTTGCTCATGTTCTGTCCCTTCGTCTTTGACATCAGTTATCTAAAGGCGGTCAGAGCACACTCACCTCTCCCTGTGTTTTTAGGAGCATTATCTGTATTTTGCAGACATTCAGTGGGCTTTTGCTTAATGTTTGGGAAGAAGACCCAACCCAAGAGAACATACACTCAGTCTCTTTTTTTGTTCCAAATGCAGTCTCAGGATAATTTTGATAATCATGAAGAGATTTCCCCTGGCGTTTGAATGCATATACCCACCTCTGAAACAACTATCTTACTTCCAGTTCATCTGTAGCCTTCTTTAGAACCACATATGTTTCCATATGTATTCCCATTTAACTCCCAATGTTTTGCGTCACTGAGATCCTAAGGCTGATCTGCACAGCACCAAGCATTAGTGAAGGTTAAATGTCACGAGCCCAGAAAAGTCAGCCTTTATCTGTGACACACAGATCTGAAACTTGAGATGGATATTTACTCTGCATCAAAAATAAGACATGGAGACTGCCTCACAGAGCTCAACATCTGCTGCATTTGGGCTCAAATGATAGTCTTTTTTCTGGCTTTCATGGGTCCAGTAGTTTTCTTTGGCAAGAGGGCTATTTACCTTTTATTATCAATCTTTGTGCATGTGTACTAAGTCACTTCAGTCGTGTCCGACTCTTTGCCACCCTTTGGACTATAGCCTGCCAGGTTTCTCTGTCTGTGGGATTCTCCAGACACAAATACTGTAATGGGCTGCTATGCCCTCCTCCAGGGGATCTTTCAAACCCACGGGTGGAGTCTTACTGTCTCCTGCATTGGCAGGCAGCTTCTTCACCACTAGGGCCACCTGGGAAGCCCATCAATCATTACCAAAGATACTGTAAATGATTATATTTTTCTAAACAATATTTAAACAGTTTCTTCACAGGGATGCTTTCATATCCTGGATTATGCTGTGTTTCAGGTGACACAGGAAGTTATTCTAGCTATCCAAGTTGCACTTCTGTGTCTACATTTATTTCAGGCAGCCATAATTACAGCTAAGTACATCAATGCTTTATTGTGACCTCCACGGGATTTATTGTTGTCGGCTAAACTGCTTACATCTGTTTATACCTATGCCACTATAAATCAATCCAAACAAACCTCATTCTGCTAATACTCCCATCTGCCAACTCCCACTCAGTTTACCAATAGTAAAGACTCCCCATCAGTCTAATAATAAGTGAATGAAACATTTTGTTTCTTTTCTCAGGCAGCAGGAAACCATTCACCATGCTTGCTAGACTCTATTTAGCAAATAAATGTTTGGTGAAGGATTAACTGACGCGGGTCTCTAAATTCTGCAACTGAACAAATTTAATCAGCACTCCTACATTTTCGTTTTACTGATATTGTGCAATGCATTCAATATAAAAACTTCTTAATTGACTGACCAGGGACAAATCAATCAGGTTCTCATTTTGTTTTGCCATCTCTGGCAGATGGCTGACTGCAAAGACACAGAGTCAAGCCTCAGGTCATATCACACATGGAGCTGGAAGAAAGCATTAGCAAAGCTCCCTGGGCGGCAATCACCTTGGGGAGGAAACTGGCTTGAGTGTACAAACAAGGGCAGATCAATTAAGAATATAAGGGCTTGTGGTCATTGTGTAAGATGCTGAGGTCATTAGATACCCTGATCACACTGACCTGCAAGTCCCTGACAAACTCTCAGCGGTGTAACACTAATGGACAAAACCAAGTGTTGATGTATGTTGACAAAGTAGAAATGTCACCAAAATAATGGCTATACCTCCAAGGTTGAATTATAGAGGCTTAGTTTTTTCAAAGATTAATAAAAAGTGCATACAGTATCTGGTTGGAGTCTTGGAAGTAGATGGAAACATCGAAGCATATTTGAAGCTGTAGATTCTTATACTACTTTCCAAGTTGCTATAATACTATCTAATCACTTTCATGTTACAAAGTAACCCTCAACTTATGATTTCTATGTAAGTTTAAAGACCCTCTGCTATCTATAGAGGATGTCTTAATGTCACTAAATTCTACAACTACTGGCAAAGAAAAAAGATAAGTTGTAACTGACCTTGGAGCATAAGAAAATACTACTGTCAATCAACACTAAAGAGGCAAAGGATGACTTACCACTTTAACAGCATTCTGAAATTATGTTGCCACGGTTTATCATTGAGTAATAGCTGTTAGAATATACTATATTATGAGAGATGCTAAAGCAAATTACACATTAATAATGCTGAAGTGTGAAGAATGCATGTGAAGAAGTTTTCATTATCTCCAAATTTAATTGAAAATATCCTTTTAAGGATGCTTCAAATGTGTGAGTCATTTTAATACAAAATTACAAGTAATCAAAATGCATTAATTATTTGCATGCATGTCCCATATGGTTACATTTAGAAATTAGCTTCTGACCCACATATACGCAATACAAAATTTCATGTTGCTATTATTTATTAAGATAATTGGTGATAATTATCTGAGCAATCTAAGCATTCTTGTAATAACAGGCAAGAACTGATTAAAATAAGAAAGGGAGGCGAAGAGACAGGTTAATTCAATGTTAAATAAGCTCCTGAGTGTCCTACCCACAGCAGTCCCTAACCTTAAGGAGTGTCCTTTTGTTTCAGGTGGAAGCAAACTTAAATACTTCTTTGAGAATGATAATGTTTTCCCAGGCCTTAAATTAGCCCTAAAACTTTCACATACAATGAACAGCATGCAACCAAAAAATAACCAGGCATATAAGGAATTATACCACATTGAAAGTCAAAAAATAAAATGGTGGACAATAGCAATAAACAACAGACCCATATCTTGAAGTGATCAGACTTCATTACACCCATGCTTAATATATTTAAAGAAATAGAATATTGAAACTTTCATAAATGAACTGAAAACAAACCAAAAAAGGAGAACCAAATAGAAATCTAAGACAGAAAAGTAATAACTTAAAATTAGGTCTCAGTGAGACATTTACTAACCGATTAGATAAAGCTAAAAGAGAAATACTGAAATAGAGGTTGGTCAGCAGAAAATCAGAGCATCCAACATGGAAAGACAGAAAACACACTCAAGTGTGGAGGAGACACAGCGTGGAGGTGTGCAGCTGTTGTCTGAAGTGAAAAGCAAAACAGTTGCTCAGGCATATCCCGTTCCTTGCATCTCCATGGACTGTAAACTGCCAGGCTCTTCTGTCCATGGGATTTTCCAGGCAAGAACACTGGAGTGGGTGAGTACTTCCTACTCCAGGGGATCTTTCTGACCCTAGGTTCGAACCCGCGTCTCTTGTGTTTCCTGCACTGGCAGGTGGGTTCTTTACCACCACTACCACCTGGGAAATCAGGACGTTTCTGAAGGGTATTTTGAGTGTGATTAACATTTAAATGAGTAGATTCTGAGGTACAGCAGAAAGCCTTCCATAAGGTGGGTGGGACTCAAAATTGGTTGAGGACTTCAGTGAACAAAGGCTGAGCTTTAGCCAGAAGAAATTCTGCCAGCAGACTGCCTTTGGAGTTGAACTGCAACTCTTCCCTGGGTCTCCAGACTGACTCTGGACTTTGACCTCACAATCAGGAGAGCAATTCCTTAAAACAAATCTCTCTAGATAAATACACACCTCCTGTCACTTCTCCTCCCGTCACCTCTGTGTCTCTGGAGAACCCTGACTAGTTCAAACAACAGGGAGAGGATGGCTTGTCCCTCCGATGTTTGGGCTGGTGTTCCTGCCACGTCTCCATGAGATGCCCTCCCATCTCCTCTCAGCCCAGGCAATCTCTGGCCCATTGATGATCTGTCCAGTCACTTCAAAGGTGGACGATAACAGCACTCTACAAGTTTTATGACACAACTACCTATGTTCATTATATCTAAATAAATTTTTACTTACAAGTACAGTATTTATTGGAGATTCCCCAGTGGCTCAGGGGTAAAGAATCCGCCAGCAATGCAGGAGCCTCAGGAGACAGGGGTTCAAACCCTGGGTCGGAAAAATCCCCTGGAGGAGGGCATGGTTACCCACTCCAATATTCCTTCCTGGAGAATCCTACAGACAGAGGAGCCTGGCGGGCTACAGTCCATAGGGTCACAAACAGTCGGACAAGACTGAATTGAATTAGCATGCACAGTGTTACAGAAAAGTTGATAAAGTATCTATAAGCACCTCCACTTCCTCCTCCCATTAAATCCTAAAACACACACACACACACACACACACACACACACACACACACAAATGATGCCTAGGAAAATAAAACACTCCCATGATCCCGTTTCTAGTATGATAACCACTTTAACTCAATATATGCAATCTAAAAATTCCAATTTCTGTTTTTCCCTGTGAGCTTGTGTGTTGGTCCTTTAATGGACCGGAACCTGGTGGTCTGGAGTCGACGATAAGAAAGTAAGAGAGAGAAAGAGGCTGATAGTGCTTGTTGGTCCTTTAATGGACCGGAACCTCGTGGTCCGGAGAGTAAGAGAGAGAAAGAGGCTGATGTCCCCTGGTTTACGCGGAAAGCCAATAGAGCCCTGTTCTTAGGGCTCGCGCTGCTGCATGTAGGCACCGGGTGCCCTCTCGAGTGGGTGAAGGCACAGTGCGCCTTCTCGAGAGGGTCTTAGAAGCCTGGACAAGAAAGTGAGCTCAGCGGGCCTCCCCGCTCCAAGGAATTAGCCTGAAAGAGGGAGGGAGGGAGGGAGGGAGGAAGGAAGGAAGACACGGGGACCCAAGCTCTGATGGAGCAAAGGTGTTTTAATCAACATGGTGTTGGCATATATACTGTCTTACAATGTAGTTATTCTCAGCAAAGATAAAGATTAAAATTCCAGACTTACAAAACATAAGACGATCCCTATCAAAAAGAGAGTTGCAAACAATCACCTTTTACCATATGGTTCATAAAAAGGAAGAGGGTACTTATTACAGTAATGAGAAATGCCTGGATTCCTCAGCCCCGGGAAAGGCGTGGCTCTCCTCTTAATTCCTGAATATTCAGGAATTAATAAGGGCCAGAGGGTTCCTGACAGATCCAAAACAGCACACAGGAAGCCTCTTGTTAAATGCTTCCTGACACTTGTGTATATTTATAATAATGCATGTATATTATGATTTAGTATGTCATACTGTGAATGCCAGTAATAAGACCACCTTGAATATTACTGGCAAGATGCACTTCAAATCTACCCAAAAATATGTTGGGCAACTTAAATATACAGGAAAGTGACAGTGTTAGTTGCTTAGTTGCATCTGACTCTTTGCCACCCCATAGACTGTAGCCCTCCAGGCTCCTCTGTCTATGGGATTCTCCAGGCAATAATACTGGGGTGGGTAGCCATTACTTTCTCCAGGGGATCTTTCCAACCCAGGGATCTAACCTACGTGTCCTACACTGCAGACAGATTTTTCACCCACAGAGCCACTACGGAAGCCCTAAAGCCCCTATGTAAATATATAGATATATATTTACATGTATACGTAACAGAAATGGTCATGTCTACTTATATTATTCAAATTTAATTTAGTTACCCATACACAATTTGTCACATTATATAAAACAATTTATAAATATTAAATACTTCCACTCTTAGGTTTCATGAAACCATTTTATTCAAAATCTCCACATGTATTTTTGATATCACGCATTCATCACTTTGACTAGTTTCTGAATCACCTAACACAGTCTTCTAGCATACATCACCTTTGCATCCATCTGAAATCTTAAAACTCTAACACTTTTTGAATGCATAAGATGCTGTCACTGGAAAATGTATCTCAACTCAGAAGGTTCTATTCACATAGTATTAGCACTTGCTTCTTCTCACACCACTGCAGATGTGCATGGTCTCCAGACCTCACACTGCAGTCATCCATCTTCCTTCAGGAGATCTTTAGAAGTCTTGTTTACAATTGCATTAAGTTCTATTTAACCTGAGGTCTTACAACCATATAGTCAAAGCTATGGTTTTTCCAGTAGTCATGTAGGGCTGTGAGAGTCAGACCATAAAGAAGGCTTTAGAAAGCTAAAGAATTGATGCTTTAGAACTGTGGTGCTTGACAAAACTCTTGAGAGTCCCTTGGACTGCAGAATCAAACCAGTCAATCCTAAAGGAAATCAACCCTGAATATTCATTGGAAGGACTGATGCTGAAGCTGAAACTCCAATACTTTGGCCACCTGATGCAAAGAGCCAAATTCATTGGAAAAGACCCTGATGCTGGGAAAGACTGAAGGCAGGAAGAGAAAAGGCCAACAGAGGATGAGATGGTTGGATGGCATCACCAACTCAATGGACATGAACTTGAGCAAACTCCGAGATGGTGAAGAACAGGGAAGCCTGGCGTGCTGCGGTCCATGAGGTCACAAAGAGTTGGACATGACTGAGCAACTGAACAATATACAACCAGAAATATCTACCAAATCTATGTTACTCTATGTGTGTGTGTGTGTGTGTGTGCATTTTGTGCACATGTGTTTCTCTCCCTTAACTTCCAGAAGTGTTTAAATTTTCAATGTTCACTATAACATGTCTTACCCATGGGTGCTTCAAAATACTGATTCAGTTTTTAAGCAGAACTGGTAAACAACTCTTTGAAAGGTAATTTCAGGATATAATACACATCTGATATTTGGGCACAAACTTTTATTTTTACACCTATGTTTTATTCAATATGTTACAAATAACTTTATATTTTATTAAATACTTTCTACAACAAAAATTTTAATGATTAAACAGTATTTTGTTGTGTAGATTTGGCAAGTTTCGTTTAACCAGTTCCTTTCTGTTTGGCCTTTGTTTCGTTTTCTGATACTTCCCTAATGGAAAAACACAAGGATGAACCGCTTATAATTATAACCTTGGAAATCCCAGTTTCTTTCGTTAGCATAAATTCTTAGATATGCAAATGGTGCACCTTTTATTTAAGGCTTTTTGTGTACTTCCAAAGTAAAGAGGCAGGTGGCCAGTGGGCGGAACTGTTTTAGCCTTTACTTTTGTGACTTGCATTATAATCATCCTAAAGGCCAAAGCAAGTCACAGAGTCATTGTGGGAGAGGGTCCTCAGGGGTGTGAGTTTCGGGAGGTATGAGTAGATTCTTGCAACAATCTGCAGAAGGTCTTGTTGTGGTACTTAGATCTATGACATTGGCATCAATCCAGGTTCAAGCTCTGGTTCTGAAACTTAAAGTATGTGTGATTATGGACAAGTTACTGAAACTTTCTGAGCTTTACTCTGATGTCTGAATTATGCCTAATCATAGCGGCTAGAATGTAAGAGGGAGAAGTAAATAAAACAGTGCACATAAAGTACTTAGCATGAAGCATTCTACATAATTAGGGCTCAAAAACATTTCAGTTACTCTTATTGAGTCAAATTCTTAGGTTCTGAATGTTCTCTGTGATAGATTCTTTCCATTCCTTGTGGAAACATGTCAGTAGGGCCCAGTCCTCTGAGGCTACATGTGTGGACAGGCCTGAATGCAAGGCTGGACACAGCTCAGCTCTGAGTGAGCTCAGGACTGCATGCTCATCCTCCGTGAGCAGTGCTTTTCCCCACTGGCCCGCTGAGGAATTCCTAATGCAGAGAAATCCATCACCCGGCCTAGTTAGCAAACAGTAATGTGCTAGCTTCACTGTGGGGAGATGATTCAGATCTCCTTCATTGTAAAAATGACAAAGACAATTCTTTAGTATCACCATCTTTCATTAATAGGTTGCAAGAGGCAATATGCATGCAATCTGTTATCCTGCACTTAGCCTGTTTAAGAGCTCTGCCTGCCAAAATATTACTTCTCATATGATTTTATCAAAAACATTCCCAAGTTTGCACATTTTCCCACTAACTTTTCTCTAGTAGTTGGATTCACCACTGCAATAACTCTATGACCGATCTTCTTTCCACCATCCTCCACACAGTACACAGAGTGACATTCAAAGCACAATTCTGGTCGCCTACTGATGGACACACACCTGTCCCCTGAGCTGCAGGGCCGCCTCCTGAGCTGCTAACGTGAACTCTGCACACAGCACTCCAGGAGGCGTCCTGGGGCAGAGAGAGCGGGGAAGGGCCATTCTTCCCCACATCTCAGTTTCGCCAGCATCACCCCAGCAGAAGCCAATGGCTCCAAGGGTAGCAACAGTGATCTGAACTCAGCACAGAGGCTCGGCAGGGGCACACCTGTGGCCCTGTGGCACCTGGACACCTGAGCGCCGCCGCGCGGGCTCCCCCTCCCTCCTCGGAGCTCCTGAAGCTGCGGGAAGACCCTGCTCCATCCCCCGCGGGAGGCGGTGCCGCATCTGAAGAAGGCTTTCCTGTCTGAGGCCTCCTTGGTCCCGACTCTTCCCCAAACCACAGAGAAGCTTCTTCCTGCATTTAACTACTTCGGGTTACCTTAGCGACATTCTTTTTCAGGTGTTCAAGCCTTCAAACACCTCTGAAAACCAACCCTTGTGTTCGGTCCTTCTGCTTGAAATTTCTAGTGCGTTCTCTGTTTTCCTAACTGAACCCTGACTGAGGCAGCATGGGCAGCAGGAGCTATCCGAGGTAAGGACACAGACTAGAAGAGGGGATGGTGGGGTCCCTCTGGTTGTGTTCTTGGCCTCATGCGTCTCAGAGCCCCTTCCTGCTGGGAGATGGCACAGGTCATCCCCAGCTTGTCACGGTATCACAAGGATGCACGCCCATGTCAGATGGGGACAAAACGCGCCTTTACACCTGCTGGGACTGCCGAGGTCCACAGACCGGGGGCCAACCTTCATTTGTCTCTGCCACTGTTATCCCCAAATTTGACTTTGCATGGCCAGGAACCAATCAATCTGTTTCAAATATTTAACATCCCTAAAAGGCCCAGGCATTTTTCCCCAGGTATACAATTTCCCTAGTAACTGGATATACGTTTGTTCCAGGAAAACTTGAAGAAAGTGTTCAGGACGTTGCTCTAGGTTTCCAAAGTCAAACACAGGACAAGAGTGATCGTAAGACACCCGAGAGTCTGGTCCAAGTTCACACCTCGGGGTCTAAGCAGCAATGAAGACCTTCTGTGTGGAAGGGTCACAGTTTGGGGCTAGTAGTTAGAACGGGTGCACCTAGCAGGTAGCAGCGTCTGCCCACTGGCCCCGGGGCCCCAGAGGGATGACAGCTGGAGGGAAGGGAAGGTGAACCAAAGGGGACAGCAGGCGCAGGGGGCACTCACCCTCCAGAGGCGGCACAGGTGTGGGCAGCAAGGCTGACGCGAAGGCCTTCGCAGCTCGGGCAGGGCATGGTTTCCACGGCAGAGTCGGCCCCACCTGTGATGACTCTACCGAAGCCAGTCAGCGCCGCTCCTGGCACTGGCTGGCATTACCCAACTCCCCGAGGACCGTCAGACACTTTCCTTCCACTCAGCAGAGGCCACGGCTCCTTCACGTTCTCCCTGGGGCAGTGCAGACTCTTCCGCTCTCCTAAAGGCTAGACTCAGGGCCAGCAAACCTGCTCTTAAGGGTCAGAGTCTGAGTATTTTACAGCCACATTCCCTAAATGCATGGCTGCACCACGGAGGGCGAGGCCACATCCGAGGGAAACTGTGTTCACAGACGCAGCAGCAAGTCTGACTCCATATGCAAACCTGAGCAGTGTGGTTATCTGAACACTCTACAGTAAATCCCGTTCACACTACAGTTGAAGACCCTCAAACTGACCTGATAAGCAATAATTAGCACTTTTTTTTTAGAGGGTTTAGAAAGGTTTGTTTACAAATTCTTGTCAGCAAGAGTTATCTCTTGGGAGACAAACTTGAAAACATTTACGGGCTTGCTAGTTGGTAAAGTTAAAGGGAAACCTAACTATAAGCATGCTGGAATATGCCTCCAGTGTGAATGACATTTTGTTGGACTTCATGTTAATGAGATGATTGGATGGCATCATGGACTCAATGGACATGAGTTGGAGCAAACTCTGGGAGATGGTAAAGGACTGGGAAGCTTGGCATGCTGCAGTCCACGTGTCACAAGGAGTCTGACACGACTGAGCAACTGCACAACAGTGAGAACTTCTGCTAACAATATACACCGCATTTGAAAGGCAGCTAGTTAATCAATAAAGGTTGCCAGTTTCTCATCCAGTCCAGGATGAGAAATTACTCTGTATGTGTCCTGTGGGAAACTCAGCAGGAGAAACAGAACTGATCCCTAGGATCTGGGAACAGCCTCTGCTCTATGTGTTTGAAAATATCTAGTCTATGATTATTGGTAGAGAGCCTCTAATAGTTTCCTTAGATAAAGTGTGATGACCATATTTTAAACAATTCTTCAATATTGGATCTGAGTACAGTCTCCTTGGTCTATCACTTGATGAGAGAAATATGTGTGTGTCAAAATCCTTGACACGCTAGATTAAAAAGCGTGAGCCCACTGATAACCATCCGTTTTATCGCCATGAATAAATACTTCTTCACACCACAGAAGAGAATGCTCTGCGCTGCTTCAAGTATGCTATGCTTCTTTAGCCTGGGCAGTGAATGGTCTATGCCTTTGTTTCAAACAGGTTTCTGAATTTTAATTTATTGTTGTGAAATTAAGTCTTTATTTTAGTTCTCAAATTATATTTATGTGTTCTTTTCATTTTAATCCATTTGACAAACACCTTTAAAATATTGTGGTTTTGAAATTAAAAACATTGAGCTCCATAGAGAAAAGAGACATTTACCACTGACATTTATGAATAATTGAAGCGAGTATTAAAACCTTATTAAAACTCTCATCTTGGTTGAAGTGCTATAGTCATATAATCACATACTTCATCGCCATGATATATTAATAAGAAAAACCATGTGGAATTCAGTTAGATTAGGTTTCCTCACTTGTATATCATCCATGACATTTTTGAGTATTTCTGATATGGTCTTAGGCTACTGCCAGAAATAGAGAACTTTATTTCCAGTTTCCACTTTTTCCCATGTGTTAATGTTAGGAAAATAATGTGTTAGGGACCACTTTTTCAATAGTTTCCTCTTTTTTCTGCCTAATGCTCACTTTTTCACTCCTTCTTGATGGTAAAATGTAACAACATAAATTAGGTTTCTCTACATATAAATTAGTATAATATTTGATTGATTTTTAGCATAACATCAGTAATCAAAAAGCATCTAATGGATTAAATGGAGAACTCTCTATCTATTCAGTTGTCTAGTACTAGTCTGTGTTCAGGAAAGCATAACGGCTCATCTACATACTCTGCACACATTTTCTGGATACTCTCATAAACACATGTACTCATTAACTCTTCTAATCAAGATTTGCACTTACGAGGGTGTCCCCGGGGATCCAGTGGTTAGGACTCTGCACTCCCAATGCAGGGGGCCCAGGTTCAGTCTCTGGTTAAGGAGCTAGATTCTGCCCACAGCAATGAAGATCTGCACAGCCAAATAACTAAAAGTAAAAAAAAAAAAAATTAAAAGATACATGCATACTGTATCAGGTTTCAAGAACCAATTACATTAAAGGAGCACTAATATACTTACTGAATTAGTAGTTAAACTACCAAACTTCCACAATAAGTCTGGAGTCATCTGGTCATTTTAATGGATAGTTATCTATCCATCTATCATCTACCTGTCTGCCTGTCTGTCTCTAGGCAGAGGAGAAAGACAAAAAGATTAAGTATTTCTTGAAGTTATGTAATCAATTTAATTCTTTTCTTTGGGTAGCACAGAGTCTGTGCCTTGTAAAGTGCATACAATTAAATACTTCAGATCCTATTGCATGATGGTTTGAAGTCTCAAGAAAAGATCAACTATATTTTTTTTGCTAATAAAGCTGGCATTTCTCCACGGATCTTGCTTCTATTAAAGATCACTAAATTGAAATGGTGCTTGAGCATGGACACGCTGCGTGCCTGCAATACCAGTAGTTAGTGGTGTCAGACTGCCTCTGCGACAGCTCACTGCCACGGCACAGACAGTTCAAGCCCAGAACCGGCAGGCGGGGTGTGAAGATGAGGACAGGAGAACTCGGTGTTCACGATGGCATCTGAGGAAGCTTCATGCAGTTGTTGCGACTTGAGCTAGTTCTAACATCTTAGTTAGGACTCCCCACCGCCTGCCCCCTCCCCATAACATAAAGAGAATTTGTTGAATTTCACTTGTCAGCAGATATCAGGTGGGGTCTCCATGCCCACGGATGGGGTGTGACTGGCATCAGAGCTTATCTAACTTAGGGAACACCCACTGTCTCCATCACGATTTCTGCAGGATGGGACTAATGGCAACTTCCAACACCAGCCCCTGTCTTCTGAGGACTCTTGTCTTCTGTCCATCATCACTCCTCGGCCCTTAACTCCAAAGTGGAGATAAAATAAAATCACGAGAAAGTATATATCTACAGAAGGCAGCGGAAAAGAAGAAAAAAGGGTCAAAATAAGGTGGGAGATGAGAACTGAAAGCAACAAGCAATGGTAGATTCATATCCAAATATATCAATAATTACATTGATACACTTTGACATTTAGAATTAATTAAAAGGCAAAGGTTGTTTGAGTAACAATTTAATATCCAATTATGTGCTATCTCTGTGACATTCACACTGCATTAAATATGTAAACATGTTATAAATACATGTATGGAAAATATTGCATGCAAATACTAATCAAAGGACAGCTAGAGTGGCTACATTCATATGAGACAAAATAGAGTTCCAAACAAAGAATTATCAGAGGTACAGAGAAAACTGCACTAGGAGACATAGCAATCCTAATGGTGGAAGCAGGAAATAACACAGCCTTTAACAATCAAAGGAAAACTAACAGAACTGAAAGTACAAAAGGACAAACCTATAACCAAAGTTGGACAATTCAACACACCTCTCAGTAATTAATAAAACAAGCAGACACAAAATCAGTCTGAATAATCCTATTAACCAATTTCATCTAACTGACATTTTTAGAACCACTCACTGAAGAGGAGAAGAATACACATTTTTCTCATATGCACACTGAACTTTTACCAGGACATTAAAAAAAAGGAAATCATATCATATGTAGTCTTTGTCCAAAAGGAATGAAATTAGGAGCCAGTTACAGAAAAACATCTGGGATATCACTGTAAATTAAATAGCACATGGTACATTAGGAAATGTTTTTAAGTAAATAAAATTGAATAAAAATGAAAACACAAAAAAAATCAACATTTATAAGACATAGCCAAAGCAGTGCCTAGAGGGAAATTTACAGCATTCAGTGCTTGTATTAGTCAAGGTTCTTGGGTTACATAGAACCAGTAGGGATATAAATGAAGAGATTTAATGAAAACAAGTTGAGCCCCATTACTGTGGAGGCTGAGAACTCTCACAATCTGCTCTCTGCAAGCTGGAGCCCCATGAAAGTCAGAGGTGGATTCAGTCCAGAGGGGAGGCCTGAGAACCCGGGGCAAGTTGTATATGAGGAATTCAATGTCCTCGCTCAAGAAATTGGGCAGGAAAGGATGAGTTTTCTTCCTTCTGTCTTTCTGTTGTATTCAGACCTTTCCTGGATTAGAGGCTGCCTCCCACACTGGGGGCTTCAACATCATTGCAGATACTGACTGCAGCCATGAAATTAAAAGACACTTGTTCCTTGGAAGAAAAGCTGTGACAAACCTAGACAGCATATTATAAAGCAGAGATACTGCTTTGCCGACAAAGGTCCATATAGTCAAAGTTACGGTTTTTCCAATAGTCCTGTATGGATGTGAGAGTTGGACCATAAAGAAAGCTGAGCACCAAAGAATTGATGCTTTTGAACTGTGGTGTTGGAGAAGACTCTTGAGAGTCCCTTGGACTACAAGGAAATCAAACCAGTCAATCCTAAATGAAATCAGTCCTGAATATTCATTGGAAGGACTGATGCTAAAGCTGAAGCTCCAATACTTTGGCCACCTGAGGCAAAGAACTGACTCACTGGAAAAGACGCTGATGCTAGAGAAGATTGAAGGCAGGAGGAGAAGGGGATGACAGAGGCTGAGATGGTTGGATGGCATCACCAACTCAACGGACATGAGTTTGAGCAAGCTCCAGGAGTTGGTGATGGACAGTGAAGCCTGGCGTGCTGCAGTTCATGGGGTCGCTAAGAGTCAGATATGACTGAGCAACTGAACTGAACTGAATCCACACTGGGGAGGCAAGGTGCTCTATGGTCCACAGATTAAACACTAATTTCATCTGGAAACACCCTCATAGACACATCCAGAAACAATGTTTATCCAAACATCTAGTCACCCTGGGATCCAGTCAAATTGACATACAAAATTAAGCATCATGATTATAGAGGAAAAAAAGCCTTGAAACAATAGTCTAAGCTTCCACATTGTGACACTAGATAAGGAAAGCTAAAAAGGGCAAAACTCAATGAGACAGAAAAACAATAGAGAAAACGAAACCAGCAGTGAGTGAGTCTAGTAGAGAAAAAAGATGGGAACTACAAGCCACCAGCATCAGCCTAAAGAGAAGCCTCGGCTATATTCCCTACAAACATGGTACAAAGTACCATGGAAAAATCAACAAATTACTCTACAGACACAATCTTCTAAGCTTGTTCAAGAAGAAATAAATAATCCAAAGCACCCTTTATTCAGTGAATAAATGAAGTTTTAGTGAAAAACCTTCTTTCAAAGCAAACTCCAGTCCCAGGTAGCTTAGCTGCTGATTCTACCTACTACTTTACAGGCATATAATACTAATTTTATTCAAATTCTTCCAGAAAATAGAAGATAACAGAGTATCTCTCAACTAATTTATGAGACCAGAACCACCCTTATATCAAAAAAAAATTAAAAAAATAAAAAATAAAAAAAAATAAAAAATAAAAAAATAAAAAAAAACAAAAAAATAAAAAAATAAAAAATTAAAAATAAAAAAAAATTTAAAAAAAATAAATAAAAAAAATTAAAAAATAAAAAGACTATTGTTGCCCATATATCGTCATTAAAAAAAAGCACCATAAAATAAAACTTTAAATGTTAAAAAAAAAAAAAAAAACAGAGAAAGATTCTACAAAATAAAGCTAACTTCAGATAATTTCACTCATAATGATATATGTAAATATCCTTAACAAAATATTATCAAGTAAAATCCAGCCATATATATACTAAATATTATACCATGACCAATTAGGGGTTTATTCCATAAAGGTGAGCTTTTTTCAACATTTATATTTTTCATTGTATTAGCAAATTCAATACAAATTAATTCTTGTATATAAGAATATAAAATCACCTCAACAAATGCTGAAAAGGCTCTTAATAAAATCAACATCCATTCATATAAAAGTCTTGGGAAAGTCATCCAATTTTGTAAATGTATTCACAAAAAATCAACAGTAAATATCATAATTAATGGTGAACAACTGAAAGCTTTCCCCTCAAACTGGGAATCTTAATGTTTTCCACTCTCATCACTTCTATTCAAAATTGTACCAGGTTTTCCAGCCAGTACATAAGGAGAAAATAGACTAAGAGTGTTAAAATTATAAAATAGTCTTTTTCAAAAATAACTTATTCGTGTTAATATAGAAAATCCCAAGGAATCTGCAAAATATCTACTAAAACTATAACAATAACTGATTTTAGCAAGGCTGCAGAGTCAAAGAGAAAAAACCCCCACTGTTCTATCTACACTAGCAATAAATATTTTGGTATTGAATATAAGAAATAATGACACAATATAATCAAAACACGTGAAATGCATAGGGATAAATCTAAGTAAGTATATGAGTTTAATATGATGAAAATTATAAAATATTAATGAGATACATTAAATAAGACAAGCAAATTCAGAGATACATTTTGTTTATGGACCTGAAGACTCTATGTTTTTAATATATCCATTATTCTCAAGTTAGTCTATACTTCCCATCTCCTAGTTGAACATTCAGCAGAAACTTTGAGCAAATGTAAAATGAAGAATAAAACTTACATGGAAAAGTCAACATCCTGAAAGCCAACATAGCCTATTTTAAGACTGTACTGTGACAATAACACTACACTAACCAAGACAGGGTATTGGTGTTAGATAGACATGAATGGAATAGAATCAAAATTACAGAAATATGCAAAATCTTATTCAGTTCATTTTTGTCAGTGTTACCAATGCAATTCATTAGAGAAAGGACAGTCTTTGCGATAAGTGATGTTGGTATAAAAGATAAAATAATCAAATTTGAAAACACCCTTTTCTCTGAAGCTCCAACAGTTTGGCCACCTGATACAAAGAGCTGACTCACTGGAAAAGATCTTCATGTTGGGAAAGATTGAGGGCAGGAGAAGGGGGCGGCCGAGTATGAGATGGTTGGATGGCATCACCGATTCAATGGACATGAATTTGAGCAAACTCTGGGAGATAGTGGAGGCTTCCCGGTCCAGGTGTGTTGCAGTCTTTGGGGTCGCAAAGAGTCACACATGACTTAGTGACTGGACAACAAGCAACAACAGCCCTTTCCTCACAGCTTATACAAAACCAACTTGAACTAGATCATCTTATGGACCACAAAAACCTAAACGTTCAAAAATCTGTGTCAAAACATAGGAGAATTTCTTTGCAGTCTTGAATTACATATGCCTTTTTAAAAAAGGACACAAAAACACATTATAAAATATCATAAAAGAAAAAAGACTTGTAATTAAAATGTCTGTCTTTGAAAGAAACTGTTAAGAAAATAGACAAATATGCTCTGGAAGAAATTATTTTAAAACCAATGTCAAATACAATATCAATTCAAAAATACTAGCTGAATGATCAGAAGCCAATAAAAAAGAAAACCCCAAAATCAAATCAATAAGGGGGCATATCATTTGAAGAGATGTGTCACCAAAGAAAAACAGAAATAGCTAAAGAAGCACACAAAAAGATGTTCCACGCCCTTATCCAACAGGGAAATTCCAACTAAAACCACAAGTGAAATACTACTTCACATCTGCTAGAAGAGCCAAGAACAACAGCAACAAAAAGTAAACAAAACAATGCGTACACTAATAACACCAAATGCTGGTACAGACGTGGAGCAACCGGAACTCCTCTCATCCTTTCCCGTCAAGTCATGCAAATGCTTTACCACCCTCAAAAACCGCCTGGTGGCTTCTTATTAAATTAGCAGCCCTACTCCGGATATTTACCCAAGGGAAATGAAATCACTGTCTACAGACTGGTTTGCAAATGCTCATATAGCTTTTTATTCATAGTGGTCAAATACTGAGAGAGGAAATCCAACACCCAAACTACTGAGCAAATTATCAGATTGTGGCCTTCAGTCAACAGTGAAAAGGAACAGAATTATATGAAGGATTACAACAAGGACTGATGGGGAAAGAATCACACTGTGTGGAGGGGGCCAGACACAGTCTGTCTGAGCCCATTTACAACATCTAGGGACTGCAGACCAGTGACCAGGTTAGTAGTTATGAAGGCCCAGGGGGCAGAGAGCAGTTAACTTCAAAAGAGCATTAAGAGGACTCCCTGGAGGGACAGAAATATTCTGCATCTTGATTAAAGTATCAGTTACGCCTCTGTATACATATGTCAAGACCCCTCTAAGTACAAATAAAAGAAGTATGTAAATAATATCAATAAAAACTCAACTTATTAAAAAATATAAGGAAACAGATGCAAAAAATGAAAAACTATGTCTTGCCTTGCTGATCTTCCATAATTACTTCCTCTATACCCCAAATAAATGGGGTCTAATTTCTAAATTCTTTGGAAGATCATGGCATTATTTTTTTATTCACTGCAGCAAGAAATAATTTGTACTTTGTTGGGTTGCTCTATTATTAGGTGAAATCTAGAGATTGTACACTGACTACTGGGCTTCCAGAGAGACTTTATTTTGACATTTAAAGCCTGATGGATAGACTCAATATAATTTTTCTAGTTGCCTACTTGAGTTTTTGTGCTCAGTTCATATTCGTTACTTATGTACTCAACCATATTCTTATTTTTGTATTTTTACTGGCCCAAAATTTTGAAATTCATTCATGCAAAGTGCCGAGCTGGATGAAGCACAAGCCAGAATCAAGATTGTCTGGAGAAATATCAATAACCTCAGATATGCAAGTGACACCACCCTTATGGCAGAAAGTGAAGAGGAACTAACGAGCCTCTTGATGAAGATGAAAGATGAGAATGAAAAAGCTGGCTTAAAACTCAACATTCAAAAAGTGAAGATCATGGCATCCAGACCCATCACTTCATGGCAAATAGATGGGGGAACAATGAAAACAGTGACAGGCTTTATTTTCTGGGGCTCCAAAATCACTGCAAATGGTGACTGCAGACATGAAATTACAAGATGTTTGCTCCTTGGAAGAAAGGCTATGACAAACCTAGACAGCATATTAAAATGCAGAGACATTACTTTGCCGACAAAGGTCCATATAGTCAAAGCTATGGATTTTCCAGTAGTCATGTATGGATGTGAGAGTTTGACCATAAAGAACGCTGAGCACCAAAGAATCGATGCTTTTGAACTGTGGTGTTGGAGAAGACTCTTGAGAGTCCCTTGGACTGATAGGAGATCAAACCAGTCCATCCTAAAGGAAATCAACCCTAAATACTCATTGGAAGGACTGATGCTGAAGCTGAACTCCAATACTTTGGCCACCTGATGTGAAGAGCTGACTCATTAGAAAAGACCCTGATGCTGGGAAAGATTGAAGGCAGGAGGAGAAGGGGACAACAGACATCCAGCCATTAAATGGTTGGATGGCATCACTGGCTCAATGGACATGAGTTTAAGCAAGCTCCGGGAGATGGTGAAGAACAGGAAAACCTTACGTGCTGCAGTCCATGGGGTTTCAAAGAGTGGGACATGACTGAGCAACTGAACAACAATATTAGAGACAAAAATAAAAACACACAAAAACTGAGATATATACCTAATTTTGTCCACATTACTCTCTGGTGTATCAAGAGAAGTATCAAGAGCAAAGATAAATTAAACAACATGAGCTTAATAAACCTACAGTCCTGAGGCAAACTCGGAACCCAAGGTACAAGGCCAGGATTCCAAACAGATCTGAACACAGTGCCATGAAAGTAAGAAGGACAGAAGGATAACGGTCAGCAAATTATACGATAAACTTGGTGTGATAAACTTGATGGGACAAGGAGGGCCAGGACAAATGAGACTAGCTGCTCCTGTGAAAGAGGAAATACGATTGGCAACATAAACGAAGATGCCAGAGTGCAAACGCCAGTTTATTAAACTTTATCCTGTATTTTTACTTCCTGTTCTGATGGAAATAAAACACGGGGGGAAACAGCAGGAGGAGGTGTTAGGGAGCAAGCCTTGCCGCGGGGGCTGAAAGGTGGTCACAGATCAAGTTCTTAGCTACACTGAACACTTAACTCCTAATTAGGTCTTGGCGGCCAGAACAGCCAGGAACATGGGGCTTTCCAGCAGAGCTGCGGCAGCCCCAGGGTAACAGGCGCGTCGAGCCTTTCAGGCCTCTCGGAGCTGCAGCAGTCGATGCCGCTTAGAGCGCGCCCAGAGCTGCTCTGCAGCCAGGTCAAGCTCTGGAGTCCAGCAGCGCGGCATTTCTCCTAGGCCTCTGACTCTGGAGAAGGAGGGCAGGGTGATACTTCTAAACCAGACACCACTGTGTCTGGGGGAAGAGGAGGTCACTTATTTGGGACAGTGGATTATACGTTTAAAGGTGAAAATGTGTATGTTTGCATTTAGCAAGAATGAGCTGTCATTTTCTCTCTGGGTTGGATTGATGAAGTCATTTTTCTAAACCTTTTCTTTACATCTGACAATACTGAGGTTAATTGCTTCACCTAAAGCCATACACCTTTAATGGTGGGACTGGGTAGGAGGAGGGGGTATCTTTAATTCCCAGAGGAATGTTCTTTAGTCACAGTCTCACTGTTATGTTAGGGAATACAAATCACATAATGCTTGAGTAATTCACACCTCCAGCCAAGTTCTCCCAACCTTTGCTGACTCTGCTGGGGGAAATCCACCACCACCACTACCACGTCCCAGGCATTTAAGCAAAGTACAGTCACACAAGAAGACACCAGGGATTTTAGTCCAAACCAGCCAAGCACAGTGATAGGTTCGCCCCACGACGTGCCCACTCCGCCCGCATGGGAGGGGCCTGTTCCCGGCCCACCGGCAGCACCGCCCTCCTTCCTAGAGTCTCTCCCTATAGGGAGAGGAAGGAAAGGAAAGGAAAACGTGCCCTGGAAGCGCACCGGGGCCCTCAGCAGCCTTGCCGTCTGCCTGGGTTGGGCCTGTTTTCCGTCAGGAGATCCAGACGGTTGGGGGGGCGGAGGGGTGGGGGGCTCCCAAAGTGGAGGCCGTCGCAGGAGGGGAATGCACTGCACGGGCGCGCTCATTTCCTCCGGTTCCTTTCCCAACGCTGCCTTTTACCCTTGAGCAAAGGTCGAAGATTTCCATGGTAAAAAAATAACAGCGGTATGCAACTAAGGAACTGGCCCACAAACGAGAGCAGGAGAAAAATTTCCCAAGGACACTGGCAAGCCACCAGCTCTTATGAAATGGATATCTTTTAAACAGCACCAGAAAGAAGAGCTCCCATTACCTGGAAACGCAGCAGCTCTGCAAATTAGACTCCTGTCATGCTTTCCTGGACACAGTAAGTGTGCAGACACAAGGGTGACACAGCTCTGCTAAATTCACCCTAGAGAGCGCAGTGGGTGGTGTGTTGAGAACTGGAGAACTGCACACACATCTGCCCCTTTGAAAAGTCAAGGAAACTCCACTTTGACAAAATTGCGGGGCGGGGGTCGGGGGTGGGGGTGGGGGGAGGGGAGTGAAAACGTGTCCTCATTTTTCCCCGCTTTTTAGACATACTCATCTGTGTGCATTCCTCAAACCACAGCTTACAAAAAACTGGCTGAGCAGACCTAGCGGGATGTTGCAGTGGAACCGCAAATCGGGCAGGCAAATTCATTTCCTCTGCCATGGACGGCATCACTAGCCTGCTGGGCCTCCAGCCTCAGGTCAGAAAGCTTGTCTGTGTGCCTGTACTGGGTGGAGGTCAGCCACTTGCCCGGCAGGCTCTGTGTAATTAGTCAGAGTCATGTAAGACTCAGCTCCCCATGCTGGAGCTGTCTGAAGAGTATTTCTTCGATTCTTTCCAAACTAAGGTTAGGCATTTTGCCAGAGAAGAGAGAAAAAGGCTCACTGAAACCAAGAAGTCGGCTGATTTATGCAGGGAAAAGTGTGCATGGTCAGCAAGTGACTTTCTTGATTCCTAAAAGGACTGTCAGGTCTTCAGTGGGACTGGACAGGCACCCTGCAGGTTCGTGCTTTGCTGAGTCTGTTCAATCTGGGGCACCCACTGAGCCGGTCAGAGCAGAGTCAGATCCGGATGACCCGGATTCAGGGTCCGCGCAGATGTGATGGTTTTAGGATGACTCATGTATATATTACATGATCTTAAAGCTGACATGATGACTTTATGTTAGCAATTTTCTGAAAATCCTTATAAATGAACACTAAACTAAACTTAGCGTAAACATAAAGCAACTGTTCAAGACTTGCTTCAACAAATTCTCCCTTCAGCCCACATCTGTGTTTGTAACTGTTAGGTTGTTAGAATAGGGAAAAAGAGTCCAGAATGGCGGTGGCTAAAAGACCTGGAAGGGAAAAGCCCATGAAAATAGAACAAGGGAAGCTCCGAGGACTGGAGTGAGAACCTCACGTAAAACAAACAACACTCCTGGCTGGCCCAATTTACATAGGACAGGCCCAGGGACAGAGAAACATACAAAAAGAGGAGCCAAAGCCCTCTTCTCTCTTTCTCTCCCACGCGATGGGGTGCTCTTCTCTTCGTGTCTTTGGATCGACGTGCCCTCACACCTCGAAGATGGATTTTCCTGCTATTATCTAAATAAAATAGAGCTGTAACACTGAGCTCTAACACTGATTTATTTAAGAGCTGTAACACGGTCTGTCCAAGACCAAGAGCTGTGACCCGCTGAGGGGGCTTTAAGGTCCGTCACTCCAAATCTTTGTTGTGACAAGACAAAGAACCGAGGAGCATACACTCGCCAGACATAACTAAGCCTAAACTGTTACATAAAGGAACTCTCCCAGTCCCACCAAGACTTGCATTGAAATTTCCACTTCAAACCAAACTCTACTACTCAAAATATCCTGCTTCTGGCCCTGCCTCCCAGATACGAAGACTCTGGCCAGTCAGTGCTCCCCTGTAACTTAACCGTGCATATCAACATGCTATTGGGGTAGTATTTTCAGGGAATGTGCATTTAACTTTTTTTATTTCAGATACTTATAGAGTATTAAAATCATAGGAAATACTGTGATGCACATATTTATATACTCTTGCATACATATATATGTATAAATGTACATACACTCTAGCTAATGTTTATTATCTGTGGATTTCATATTGCCAGTTCATCTACTCACTGACATTTATGTGCAACCTCCAAACCAAACTTTGAAAACTTAGCAGGACTTTGGGTTCATTTGCATATGTGCACAACAGTTTGAAAACTGGGGTTGCCCCCCACCACGGTCCCAGCTGAGGTCAGAAAAAGGGGTGTGCTGCCTTTTAGTTTCCTGCTAAGACCCTCTATAAAAATGATCTACTCTGTTTAATATGCATTTTGGTCATCTTTAAAATGAATCTAGAAAGCCAAAAATGGCATATTAAAACAACATAATTCAAATGATCAAAAGGAATAACATCTTAGTAAAAACAGATTATTAAATTCTTCTTTCCTCTATTATTCAATTTCTTATATGCAAAATGCACATTGCATAGTAACATGAATAACACAAACAACCACTTTACCAGAACATTAAAGGCATAAATTTTATACCTAGAAATTGTTTGTAATTCTTGCCAGGTCTACTTAAAGATGATAATTATAAAGATATAGCTCACCCTACACAGTTTAAACCCAACTTCAAAAGAGTTAATCTAATTAAACCCAGTTATTTAAAATTGAGAGTCTCTATTGAGTGTTAAAATATGTTAGCATTTTAGCTAGTGTATTTACAAAGGCTCTGATAGTTTACAACTCATACTGACTAATGATTAACCTCCTTTGGAAGGTTTACCTTCATATTTCCAAAGTTTTAGTTATATAATGGCCAGAATATTTTGTAGCAGACCTGTGACATTAGGGAGTAAGTCTGTGACATTTTCTTATAGAAGAATCAATGGGATTCTGTAACAATAACTCTTTCTTCTCCCAACTTGTTATCTACCTGAGAAGAAAAAAAAAATTCTGCAAAAGTATACTGTCATGCGAACGTTAAAGATAGAAAAGTGTTTCTTTCTTTTTGGAGAGAAACTGAATGGTGGATAATAATTCCATCTATGTTCATTGCACAGGTGAAACAAAATGTTTATGTAGGTCCTAACTGGATCTATTCAAAGCTACAGCTGACAACAAGTGTTCAGAATTTCTACTTGCTTTTAATGCCCTGGAGCTAGAAGCAGGGAAAGCAGATGAAGTCGTGTGACTGGGGCAGCTCATCAACTCTTTGCTGGATAAAGAACTCATGTGTTTCATAGGTGAACAGCCCTGACCATCTGGCAAATAGAAAGTGTTATAGGAAGTTCATTTTGATCAGTGGGGAGGGAAAGAGTTATATGGGAGAAGTTGTACAGAACAGAATCAAACAAAATAGAATTTTGAATGGCTGAGTATGCTAGATTTTGTAGGAAGCTATGCTGAAATGTCAATATGAAATGTAAAGGATAAAATAAGAGCATGAAATTTGTTCAGTTAATAGAAAACTGTAGCAGACAAATAGTAAACAAATTATTCCATGAAATAAACAATAGAAAGAGTCTGATTTGTCTTTGAAATTGTACCACAGTAAAAATCATTCGTCTCTACATGCTGTTTCCCTGCAGTTCTGCATTTTAACTAAGTGGCCACTGGGTGTCACTACTTCACATTAACCTGTAATACACCTAAATCATAGAGGATGTTTACAGAATTCTTGGATTTGTCAACTCTCTGAAATGTCACCTTCCAAAATGAAATTTTTAAAGTTAATTCCAATTAAGACTATTTGGCTGTTCCTAAGGTACAATAAATAAAACTGTTCTACATACTAAATGACAGGTTGTGTGTGGGATTGTTGGGTCTGAGTGAGCCATGTTCATCCCTATAGGAAGCTAACAGTTTCCAAAGTGGCTGAACCATTTTACATTCAAACTTGCAATGTATGAGAGTTTCTATGGCTCCATAGCCTTCCAGCAAATAATGAGGTCACATTTCTTTTTTTTTCTTTAAAAAAATAAAACATACTCAAGATGGTGGGAATGCAGTGGGTTCTCATGGTGGTCTTCATTCTTGTTTCCCTAATTCTGACAAATGCTGAGCATCTTCAGTGAAGTGTCTGCAGATTACATACTTTGTGCACATTCTGTTGGGTTCCATGCAATAATCTTCTTTCTCTTATCTCCTTCCTTCATATTCCTCCTTTTCTTCTCTTTTGAAATAAGAGTCTGTTACACATCCTGGGTACAGTGTCTATAGAAGATACGGTTTTTACAAGTCTGTTTCCCACTTTTTTCACTCCCTTTAAGACTGTTTTTTGACGGCAATCTTTAATTTTTACAAGTTTAGCTTATTGTGTTTTCTTATTTCATATTTGTAGTCAATTTGATTCTGACACTTTTTTGTGCTTCTTTTGCATTAATCCAATTTATAAAATAACTAATCTTTATATTTGCAAATACTCTTTCTGCCCTCTCCTCTCTTCTCTTTGTTGTAGACTTCAACGACACTTGTATTAAGCAACTCAAATAGTTTCACTTTTTACTGAGGCTCTTTTGAATTTTCATTCACTTGTATTTTCACCATCTGTTTCATTTTAGATAGTTTGTACTGCCATATCTTCTATGACAGATTAGTGAATCTGCCAAATTCACTAGTCTTTTATACTGAAATGCCTAATTTACCATTAATCTCAAGCAATCTGTTTTTTATCTGAGTTTAAAAAATATTTTTCACATCTCTACCTATTTTTTGACATATAGAGTACAAATATATTTACTGACTATATTTTACTGGTAATTTTGATGTCTGTGCCAGTTTTGGTTAGGTTTAGATCAACTGATTTCTCTTTTCATTACCAAACATTATTCCAAATGTTTTGCTTTGATTAACTCATTTAATTTTCATAGGAACCCTTAGAAATAAGTATAATTATCATCCCCACTTAAGATGAAGAAGCTGAAGTGTAGAAAGTTAAGGAACTTGCCCAAGATCACACAGTTAATATGCAGGGCTGGGATTTGAAACCTAATCTATGCTATGCTGCCGCTTAAGAGTGAATATGATGAATACTAAACAGAATTCAAATAAATTTAATCTGTCAAATTTTTAAAGATCTCCTCAGGGGGTTTTTATAGGCTTTCAGTAGAAAGTATGGTTCATTCTTTGTATTTAATGATTTTTTTTTTTAATCTAAAGAATCTAAATACTCTGAAGTTCACAAGGAAGCAAAGACAAACTACTTCACAGAAAATGTTTTATTATCACAAAACTCCATGCTGGTTTGTGAGGCAGACTACACGTGAACAAAGCTTAAAATTTTATTTTGAATGTGTTAAAGGAAATGCATAAAATAGCTACCATGAAAAGTCACTGTGTATCATCCACCCTCATTCTTTTAATCTCCTAAAGTATCTGATTGGATAGCTTGAAGAACAAAATAGCAATTCTTTATGACACATGGACTTGTAAAGATATTAACCGTTGATTCAATTTACAGTAAAGAGGAGTAGGTATCAATTGTGAGACCTGAATTAACTTTTTAATGTAGTTTTTGAACTTACAGACTGGATTCCATGGTTTAGAATGGAGTGCGTTTAGATTAGAGCCCAAAGTAAGGCTCTCACAGGAAGAGAACGAGTCCCACCCCTGTCACATATGAGGTGGTGTGACATGGGATGAGTGGCTTAACCTGCGGGATCATTGCTATTTATCAGCAAAATGAGGGTTTTGATAATATTCTCTATATAGAGCTCATTATTTGGGACTCACACCTGGCAAACACCTTGGTAACACATAGAAAGTAGCCAATAGCTTATGAATTTTAAACCAATAGGTTGTCTTTTAATTCACAGCCTTAAATAGAACAAAAAAAAAAAAGTTTCCCTTGAGCAGAAAAGTGTCTCATGTATCTCAGCACCACAGCAGGTCCCACTGCCCTTTAGATCATTTGCTATCAATTTTTTCATCCTCCCCAGAATTCTGATATTCTTAATTTCCCGTAGTCTAACTTTCAGTTGCATTCACTAGTGTCCATCAAGAGCAAGCAGTGGAAATCCACAGCATTAGCTGAGTCTCTGTTTTTGAACTCCAGCTGAGTGAACGTGAACTCATCTGGAAAGAATCCCATTTCCCGCCATCTGACATCTAAGAGGTTCATTTGAAATTTATATCCATAAGATCTCTTAAAGACCCAAGCATCTTCTTAAATAGCTCACAGCATGCGTCTCTCAATCCCATGGAATGCTGCGTTTCACTACTCTGAAGGCAGGTGAGCCCTTGACTTCAGGCAGAGCAGTGGTGTGTGATGCCATGGGATGGAGGCTGGGGCTTGAGGAAGTGCCATAGAAACAACACAAGCAGTGATGCTAACTAATCGTCTGCAGCCTCTGCACGCCGAAGAATTTCCACTTGGCTGCTTCCATGCACCTGACCTCTCTTCTTTCTCTCCTTCTAAATTTTCATCTTCAAATTGTTCTTCATTTTTTTAATGCAGAGCCTCAGCTATCTCTTTTTCTGATGTGGATCTGCAGACCCATGTCCTCAGTGTCTAGCATCGTACACCTAAGAACCTTTCCAGTATATTAAAAATAAATATTTTAAGAGAATATTAGCATTCTCTGTTAAGATTTTTTTTTTAAATTTAAGATACTCTATTTCAAACAGAAAAAAAAAAATGAAGGCTACATCCATCAATCCTGATTTTCCTCAAATAACATTTTTCTTTTTTTCCCCTTGAATTGATTTACTCTCAAACGTTCCATCTGCATTTGGCTCATCCGCCTCACCAGCATTTGCAAAGGGAGCATGATGAACCAGGTCCCACCCACACATCTCCAGGGAGACCCTTCTCTTCAAAACAGCAGGTGGTAATTATCACAACCTCTTCTCTGTCTTCAGCCTCTTTAATACTGGAGGCATCCACTGTGATCACCTTTCTTCCTCAGGGGATTTCCGCTTCTTCTCTAACACTGCGGGGTGCTGGTGCTCCTCTGTGTCTCGGATCCCCATATTGTCTCTTTTGCTGTAATTCTTCTTCTAAACTACCACCTTCCCCCTCTGCACTCTAAGACACTGCTAATGTGTCTGCATCATCTCTCTTTACAGGCAACCCCACGCCCCATCCAGCTTCCTCTCACTCATGGACTCATCAGTTACTTCCTTGCTAGCTTCCACTACCATCTCCAACCTGTCTGCTCATCTCCAGCTTCACACTGCTGATATTAAGGTATGAAATTTTACCACATCCCCAAGTCATATTTCAAAACTCATGTTCCAAACACTACCAAAAATCATATTTTTCTCTTGACGTCCACATATGGTTTAATGGACTCATTCTAATGAAAGGCTGTTGGCCCTGAATCTCTGACTTCTTTCCCTCCACCACATCCATCCCCTCGGAGCAGAAACTCGGTGGTTCCATCCGCACCCCATCTGCACCCCAAGACTCATATTAAGAGCCACCTCCACCGTCCTGTGTCTACTGCTATCATGTCAGTCAGGCGCTTCTTAGTATTTCTCTGGAAAATTGCAACTGCTCTGCACGTGATTTTGGCATGCACAGTTCCCATAAGTATTTCTCCACTGAAGATAACTTACAACACAACCTTATTCATGTTATTCTGCTGTTTGAAAACTCTTATATGCCCTAATGCTTAATAAATAGTATATGTATTCTTCACACAAAAATTGCCAAGATTCTTCTAAATACAACAAACATTTCCAAACTGATGGTCCACTGCTTCCCTACTGGAGCCCATGCTTCATTTAAATTATGTTACTGATTTTTCTTTTTACAAAGCATTTCTAGAGCTTTGCTTAATGCTCATGTTTTGAACCTTTTTTCTCATATTTTTTACTGCTTATCTGGATTCATGATTTGCATTTTGTACATTGTTTATCTACCTCAGGGATTGAAATTTTATACAGACAAACTACATCTTAACCATCTGAGTGTCTCAGTAACCTGAACTGTAAGTGGCAAATGCATAATAAATGTTTATTCAATGCAGTGTTATCTATATAATCTCGTTTTGGTAGTGATTTCGGTATCTTTACAAAAAGGCAGATTATATATACAAATTTTGACTGGTTTAATAGTTCACTTCGGTTGGCTTTACTGTTCTCAATATACTATTTAAAAAAAATAATGGTGTTGCAGACATGTATTTGAAATGTTATAAACTTACACAGGGGCTTCCCTGGTGGCTCAGACAGTAAAGAATCTGCCTGTAAAGCCAGAGACCTGGGTTCGATCCCTGAGTTGGGAAGACCCCTGGAGAAGGAAATGGCAACCCACTCCAGTATCCCTGCCTGGAGAATCCCACGGACAGAGGAGCCTTGTGGTTGCTGTTCAGTCACTAAGTCATGTCCAGCTCTTTGCAACCCCATGAACGGCAGCGCGCCAGGCTTCCCTATTACCTGAAGTTCATTCAAACTCATGTTCATTGGGTCAGTGATGCCATCCAATCATCTCATCCTCTGCTGCCCGCTTCTCCTCCTACCTTCAATTTTTCCCAGCATCAGGGTCTTTTCTAATGAGTTGGCTCTTCCCATCAGGTGGCCAAAGTACTAGAACTTCAGCACCAGTCCTTCCAGTGAATATTCAGGGTTGATTTCCTTTAGGATTGACTGGTTTGATCACCTTTCTGTCCAAAGGACAGAGAGAAGCCTGGCGGGCTACAGTCCATGGGGTTACAAAGAGTCAGACACAACTGAATGACTAACACACACGAAGTTACATATATGATGATGTATGTAATGCTATTTCTCTGAAACTAAAATTATCTCAGTGAAACTTCCCTTGTTGGAATATCTTTTCTCTCTTCTATGTGGCTTCTGTGTGGCTGTATCTCTTTTCTGATCCTTTCTTTCCCTCCTCTTCTTATTTTTCTCAACCAGAATTAACCCTGTCAAACATAAACTCTTTTAAAACTCATCCACACTTTCATAAAATGTTTGGAAATAATGATTTTCATACTTCTGATACTTTCCTCTAGATTTACTATAATTATCTGAAAATTTCTCAGAAGTGTGTATACTTAGTAAACATTTGAACATGTTCAGAATTCTGAGAGTAAAGTTAGAACCTAAGACATGCAAACCATGTTGGAGATGGCTACATCTCCACTATGATTGGTCCACTTCTGAGTTTCAGCTCAGGACACACCCCCTGCTGGAAACCGCATCTCATGGTCTATGTGGCAACTGGATGTAGCCCTACGACAAAATTCCTGTAATGGAATTCGAGCAGGACGGATATGGCGACCACTCCTGGGTTAGATCACTGATAAATGAACACATATACAGGTCTTGCCCCTTCTTTCTTTCTACTAACTGACAGTGGCTGAGGATTTTCAGAGCAGCTGCCTTGAAGCAGAGAAGGAAACCTACAGCCTGAAGAGCATTCATCGGGAATGTGCCTTGAGAGGAAAAGAAATTTCTATTTTTTAAGCAACAGAGTACTGAATTCTTTTTATACCAACTAAGCTGCTATGCTAATACAGACAACACAAGGAATAATAAAAGTAGAGAATTATTTAGAATAATTTGCAGTTTCTAATCAAAATTCAATATCTCATATGTAGTAATTTAATACTCAGTGGCTATATGTCTATGGATCTATCACTTATGTAATCCTTTTCTGAGGAAACAAACTTACTAGACGAAAACTAATGCATACAGAATTAACAGAAAACGTGGGGCTTCTGGTGAACACTGGGGTCTGCTAGACTCAGTGAGGGTTGCTCTACATCTGTCTCTGAGACCCTGACTTACAGCACCCAGAACAATAGACCGGCAGACCCAGTGTCAGCCAAAACCCAGCTCACTCACCTGGGCGCGTCACAAAACCAGAGCCCTGGCTTCCTCAGTTATAAAGCAGAAACTCTGAGCCACCATTGCCCAATGCACAGCATGTGATAAGGTGAAATAATGTCATGTCTGCTGAAGCTGACAGGAAACTGTACCTTTAGAGCAGGGCTTCTCACATGGGACTGTGGAGCAGAACTACCTGGAGGCTTTGCTGGGCCCCATCTGAGAGGTTCTGACTCTCTGGGTTGGGGCTGGGGCCTGAGAATTTGCATTTCTAACTCTTCCTTATTCTTGCTTTGGTTTCAGTTTTTATTTTCCTAGTTTCTTAAGGTGGTAGAGTAGGTTATTGACTTGAGTTCTGAGTTGTATTTAGTCGCTCAGTCATGTCCAACTCTTTTCGACCCCGTGGACTATAGCCCACCAGGCTTCTCCATCCATGGGATTTTCCAGGCAAGAGTACTGGAGTGGGTTGCCATTTCCTTCTCCAGAGGATCTTCCCGACCCAGGGATTGAACCCAGGTCTCCCACATTGTAGGCAGACGCTTTACCGTCTGAGCCACCAGGGAAGTCTGTCTAATAGAGCTGTTTGCTGCTATAAATTTCCCTCAGCAGTGCCTGTGTTTATAATTGCTATCTCCACTTGAGAAACTGACCCTTTTATCCTTATAAAATGTCCATCCTTTTCTACAGGGTCAGGTTTTGTCTTGGACTCCAGTGTACTGTGGCTGGTACCAACATGGCCACTTCCAGTTCTTCTGGAGTTCCCATCTGTGGAGTTTCTTTTCCACCTTTATTCTCTCTTTCTAGCTGTGTTTTTGAATCTAAAAGGTGCCTCTTTTAAACAGACTATAGTGGCTGTTTTTCAGTCACTCAGTTGTGTCCGACTCTGTGACCCCATGGACTGCAGCACTCCAGGCTTCCCTGTCCATCACCAACTCCTGGAGCTTGCTCAAAGTCATGTCCATCGAGTCAGTGATGCCATCCAACCATCTCATCCTCTGTTGGCCCCTTTTCCACTGCCTTCAATCTTTTCCAGCATCAGGGTCTTTTCTAATGAGTCAGTTCTTCGCATCACGTGGCCAAAGTATTGGAGCTTCAGCTTCAGCATCAGTCCTTCCAATGAATATTCAGGGCTGATTTACTTTAGGATGGTCTGGATGGATCTCCTTTCAGTCCAAGGGACGCTCAACAGTCTTCTCCCACCCCACAGTTCAAAAGCATCAATTCTTCAGCACTCAGCCTTCTTTATGGTCCAGCTCTCACATCCATACATGACTTAGAAAAACCGTAGTTTTGACTAGATGAACCTTTGTCAGCAAAGTAATGTGTCTGCTTTTTAATATGCTGTCTAGGTTTGTCATAGCTGTTCTTCCAAAGAGCAAGCATCTTTGAATTTCATGTCTACAGTCACCATCTGCAGTGACTCTGGAGCTTAAGGAAATAAAGTCTCTCACTGTTTCATTTCTTTTCCCCTCTGTTTGCCATGAAGTGCTGGGACCAAATGCCACGATCTTAGTTTTTTGAATGTTGAGCTTTAAGCAAGCTTTTCATTCTCTTCTTTGACCTTATCAAGAGGCTCTTTAGTTCTTCTTTGCTTTCTGCCATAAGGGTGGTATCATCTGCATATCTGATATTATTGATATTTCTCCTGGTAATCTTGATTCCAGCTTGTGCTTCATTGAGCCCAGCATTCTGCATGATGTACTCTGCAAATAGTTAAATAAGCAGGGTGACAATGTACAGACTTGAAGTACTCCTTTCCCAATTTGGAACCAGTCTGCTGTTCCATGTCCGGTTCAAGCTGTTGCTTCTTGATCTGCATACATGTTCCTCAGGAGGCAGGTAAGGTGGTCTGGTTTTCCCAACTCTTTTAAGAATTTCCCACAGTTTATTGCGATCCACACAGTCAAAGGCTTTAGTCAATGAAGCAGAAGCAGATGTTTTTCTGGAACTCGCTTGCTTTTTCTATGATCCAGCAGATGTTGGCAATTTGATCTCTGGTTCCTCTGCCTTTTCTTAATCCTGCCTTGTACATCTGGAAGTTCTCAGTCCATGTACTGTTGAAGCCTTACTTGGTAAATTTTGAGCATGACTTTGCTAGCGTGTGAAATGAGTGCAATTGTGCAGGAGTTTGAACATTCTTTGGCATTGCCTTTCTTTGGGATTAGAATGAAAATGGACCTTTTCCAGTCCTGTGGCCACTGCTGAATTTTCCAAATTTGCTGGCATATTGAGTGTAGCACTTTCACAGCATCATCTTTTAGGATTTGAAATAGCTCAGCTGGAATTCCATCACCTTCACTTGCTTTGTTCATCGTGTACTTCCTAAGGCCCACTTGACTTTGCATTCTAGGATGTTTGGCTCTAGGTGAGTGATCACACCATCATGGTTATCTGGGTCAATAAGATCTTTTTTGTATAGTTCTTCTGTGTATTCTTGCCACCTCTTCTTAATATCTTGTGCTTCTCTTAGGTCCATACTGTTTCTGTCCTTCACTGTGCCCATCTTTGCATGAAATGTTCCCTTGGTATCCCTTTCTTAAAAAGATCTCTACTCTTTCCCATTCTATTGTTTTTGTCTATTTCTTTGCATTGATCACTTAGGATTTCTTATCTCTTCTTACTAATCTTTGGAACTCTGTATTCAGGTGGGTATTTCTTTCCTTTCCTCCTTTGCCTTTAGCTTCTTTTGTTTTCTGAGTCTTTTTTTTTTTTTAAATCCATCTGCTTACCTCTTCTGATGCAGTGTTTTGCCTATTTGCATTTAGCATAGTCACTGGTAAGGTGTTGTTTACAATTGCCATTTTGCTGTTTTTGTTCCATTTTTCTCTATTCCTGTGGCCCCTCTTTCTCTATTACTGCCTACTTGTGTGCTAAATGTCTTTTTCTAGTATGCCAATTTAATATTCTTGGTTTCCCTTTACAATTTATAATTTTCAGTTAATTTTTAACTGGTCACTTTGGGCTTACACCTAGCATTTTAATTTACAACAGTCCAGTTTGGGTTGATACCAAATATGCTTCAGTGGTTTACAAAAATTCTCCTACATAGAGAGTTGTTTATGCTTCCTCTACCTTCCTTTGTAAGGCTGTTGCCTCACAAATTATATCCTTGTATATCGTATTCACACCATGACAGTTTCACAATTACTGATTTGTTCAGTTGCATTTTAAACCAGAAAAGAGGAGAAATATTCTGACCCATGGAACCTTTTCACAACTGCTCTTTGTCACTTGGTGTGGACTTGAGCCAATGTCTGGCGCCCTTTATTTCTGTCTGATGGGCTGTTTGCAGTGTTTCCTGTAGTGACGAGTTCTCTTGGTTTTAACAGGGAGTGTCTGCATCTTCCTGGATCCTGTATAAAGAATGTTCTTATATTTCCTTCATTTTTAAAAGGCTTCTCTGCTGTACATGAAATTCTCTGTTGACTAGTGTTTTCTTTCAGTTCTTTGATTATGTCATCCCACTGCTTTTCATTCCCTACAGGTTCCAGAGAGAAATCAACTAAATTTCTAGCTTTCACCATTATTAGAGGAAACTTGTTTTTAAGGATACCATGTTGCTGGAGGAGAGTATGGAAATAAAGAACATTAAAATGGTGCAAAATTCACTTTTTTTTTAAAACTGAGAGTCAGTCATCCTTGAAAAAAAAAATGTTCCCCAGAATATAAGCCTTTGGTTAGTTAATTTCCAGATAACCTGAAAATGTTGATTTTGTCAAGATTTTCCAGCAACTTCTATGAGAAAGAAAAATTTTATAGGTCCTTACTCTACAATTCTGGATGACATAATTTAACAAGTAAAATTTGTAAATCTGTGTTCACCAGTTAGCTCTTGAAACCAACAGTTTCAGATATAAAATAGTGTCTCATTTCATGTGGGTACATAAACTTGAAGACAAGTTCAAATAAGGAATGGGAAAAGAGATTTTCCTCCTGGTAATAAATAATAATTAGACATCTTCCTTCACGAAACTCACTCTTATTTATGGAACTGTCTATACTTCAGTGGCATAGTTATCCAGGTTAAGTTTCTGGGACTTAGTTGAAGCATATCCATCTACTATTTGTGTTGGACACTGAAATGTTTCAAGACTGCATCTTACTCAAGTGTCAGTTTAACCTCCACTAAGGAAGCCATGAGTAAATGTAGATCCCATACTGGCTGAGTAATCACATTTTAAACTTAGAATGATTTTTATGACACCATCTTGTGTTTAATCTGAACATCTAACTTTTCCCAGGAACTCACTCCTCATGTTGTTAAATATACCGTTCTGAATGTATTTACCTTATAAAAAGGAAAGACTTTATTTCATTTCCAATTTCACAGTCACACTACTTCTTCAAGTTATTTCATACCAATGGCAATATTTGGACAATAGAAGCATCACTTTAAGATACTTGAACCTTATTCTACATTTCTGAATTTTGTTAGTTCCCTATTACATCAACCTTATTTCCTAAATTCCTCTGTATATACATTCTGAAATAATTTTCTTATGATGTGCTGACATAGTCTGAGATTTTATATTGTGTTCAGTGTAAGTAGTTCACATTCCCAGAACCACTTTTAGCTGCATTGCACTCATTGTCCTTCTTATCAGCAAGCTGCAGACTTGGTCCCAGTGCTCCTACTGAAAATTATATTCTCTGGTTAAAAAACAGTCTATCTCCTTTGGAAACTTAGAGGATACCTGTGAGGTTTTGGATTTAAAAAAAAAACTCTACAACGTCTTACTTGTTTCAGTTCCCAACTGGATGTCATGAAATTTTAATTACAGCCTAAATCTATATGTTTTGTTTCTTTATGCAACTCCATTGAAGACTGACGATTTAACACAATTCTTTACTATTGCCATTTTACAATTTATTTCATATTTCTATATCACAAGATTGCATATATAAAATGATTTGACTCTTTTTGCCTTAGGACATTCTATGGGGTTTTTAGAAAGACAAATACATGTAATTGTTAAGCCTTACTTATAAGAAACTCTGTATTTGCAGACTGTGTGGTATGCAGTGCCAATCGTACTGGTTCAGAGTAGGTTATGGAGTATTTTAATTCAGACAATCATTTATTATGCCCTATTCTTTTCTTTAATTTCCACTTTTCCTCTTTCTCTTTTTGTAGGTCCTTTCAATCAGGTTTTAAATAGATTCAGCTCTAACTCATTCTTAAAAGAAAAAAAGGCGAAACAACAGAGAATCCTTTTCTGTGCTACATTCTGTGCCACACACGCACACATCTCTCTTGGCCACACATCTTGGACATCGCGGGCACTCGGTGCCTCTGTGTATGCGCTCTCCACAGTTGCACGCAGACAGCAATCCTGCTCTGTCCCCACCGTCTCACAGAAGTCTTTCCCCAGGGTCATCGCTTGTCTCCCCTAACTGCTGCAACCATCTTAGAGCAATCTCCTGCTCTGGCTTCTGGGACAACCGACTTCCTAGCTGACCCCAGCTTCTCCAATCAACTACCTCACCTACTTTCTGAACTCACCTCTGTTGATCACATTCATCGGTTTTATTCCACATCCTCTTTACAGGCTCCTCACCCTACATGAAATGTGACCCCTTCGTTGATATTTACAGGAAGACAGACACAAAGACTGTAATGCACTCCAGGTCTCTCGCCAAAGCCCACTCGCCAATCTCACTTTGTATCAGATAGGCTTGCATATCACACACTCAAAGGTCATTTCCTTTCCAAACCTGATTCATTCCCCCAACCATCTTTTGTTGACTGAGTAGGCCTATAGTGAGTTGTCAGAAACAGACCTATAATGGTGTGAGACTTCATGCCCTGGGTGAATATGGCATCACACCTTTTGCATTTGGCCTATTATGTCTATGACTTTTGTTATCAAGGGGACTTTATGGTCTGAGATGCTTGCTCCAGCTCCAGCCATCAAGTCCAATCCCAGCAGTAACAAAACAGAAAGCGGAGAGAGGAACTGCCCTCCCCTCTAAGGATGCCCCCCCCCACTAAGGACGCGTCCCAGGAAGAAACTGTCACCTCTGTGCATGTCCCAGGGACCAGAAACTGGCTCCACAAACTGATACTCAGAACAAAGGTTGAAAATGTCACCTTTATGGTGAACTTCATGCATTCAGCAGACTTTTGGAAGTCCTTTCACTGTAGAAGAAGTGAACAGTGGTAGACAGCTGGGCACCATCCCCGCACTGTGGCCCCTTCACTGTGGGAACATTTCTGCCCAGGAAAGGAAACCTGTCTCCTCACCACCTCTCAGTCACTGAGCACAGTTCAGCTGGGATCTCAGTGATGGGCTTAGATGAGCTCCTCATGCCTGCTGTGGCTACTTCAAGGTCTAAACCCCTAAATCTTAAGTACAATTTTGTTTACCCCAATAACGCTGTCTGAATAATATAACTACAATAGCAATTCTCTTTTTGGAAGATGAAACTAGGAAATGAAATTGTAGTCATTTGTCCACAAGAATTTGTCAACAGTCATTTGTCCAAAGGAATGAGCCAAAGTCTTACTCACACTTCCGTCAGTAGGTCCCTGGCTTCCATAAGACCATTTTATGAAATAAAATTCTTTTAGGCTATTTTCTAGAATAAATCAGAGAGACAATTTTTTTTTCATGGGTTATGTTTTTGGCTATACTGGTTTTTAGGGTTTTGCTAGGATCCTTCATTACCTTTCAATTATATTATTATTATTTTCATATATGCCACACCATTTAAAAACAAGCATCCAGACAATGGAATATTACCCAAAGCTAAAAATAAATGAGCCATCAAGCCATGAAGAGACATGAAGGAAACTCAAATGCATGTTCCTAAGAAAGAGAAGGCAATCAGAGACGGCTCCATACTGTGTGATTCCAACTCTATGACATTCTGGAAAAGACAGAACCGTGGAGACAGTAAAAGGATCAGTGGTGACCAGGGGTTCGGGGTGGAGGTCAGGGGTGGGAAATGGCCAGTGGAGCACAGAGGACTTTCGGGCAGTGAGTCTACCCTGTGTGATCCTATAATGGCAGACGTGTCATTGGACATCTGCCCAAACCCAGAGAATGAACAGCATCAAGAGTGAACCTTAACGTGACCATGGACTATGGGTGATCGTGACAAATTAATGGAGGGTCATCAATTATAAGAAATCACTTTCATTTTCACTTTAAATTTCACTTTCACTTGAAAAATTATCTGATTTGTATTTACTTTTCAGCAGTTTCTTTTGCTTTGTGTTCATATTCAATAATATCTTCCCCTTCAACATGTAATCTGCCAAAAATCCTAACCAGAATACTTTTATAGCAGATATTGCTTTTACTCTTTTGAATTCTGATTTGAATACATTTTTTCCCATGATTCTGTCTCATTGGACAATATGTGAGGTACAATTATAGTCATTATTTTAATATTCTTTTTTGCTAAATCACATCTGTATGAATTCTAAGTTTTGATTTTTTTTTCCTCTTCTTTAAGGATTATAGTTTCTGCTTCTTTGTACACCTGGTAATTTCATAACATGTAAATTATTGTGAACTTTATTTTGTTCTTGGCTGTATATTTTGCTATTCCTATAAATATTCTTGAGCCTTGTTAGAGAACGTACTTAAATTACTAGAAATGAGTTTGATCCTTGCTGTTATCGCTTTTAATATCTCTTTAGGTATTACCAGAGCAGAATGCACTCTGGGGTAATCATTGCCCATGGCAGAGCCAAGGCTGGTCTGCACATCCTACTCAATGCCTCACAAATTAAGCAGTCTCCAATGTGACAGACTTTTTGTTGACTTTGAGGGCTACTCCATTTCTTCTAAGGGAAGAGGAACTACAGAGCCTCTTAATGAAAGTGAAAGAGGAGAGTGAAAAAGTTGGCTTAAAACTCAACATTCAAAACACTAAGATCATAACATCTGGTCCCATCACTCCATGGGAAACAATGGAAACAGTGACAGACTTTATCTTCTTGGGCTCCAAAATCACTGCAGACAGTGACTGCAGCCATGAAGCTAAAAGCCGCTTGCTCCTTAGAAGAAAAGCTATGACAAACATAGATAGTGTATTAAAAAGCAGAGAAATCACTTTGCCAACAAAGGTCTGTACAGTCGAAGCTCTGGTTTTTCCAGTAGTCATGTATGGATGTGAGAGCTGGGCCATAAAGAAGGCTGAGCACCAAAGAATAGATGCTTTTGAACAATGGTGGTGGAGAAGGCTCTTGAGAGTCCCTTGGACTACAAGGAGATCAAACCAGCCAATCCTAAAATAAATCAATCGTGAATATTCATTAGAAGGACTGGTGCTGAAGCTGAAGTGCCAAAATTTTGGCTACCTGATGCTAAGAGCCAACTCATCCTGATGCTGGGAAAGATTGAAGGCAAAAGAAGTGAGTGACAGAGGATGAGATGTTGAGATGGCATCACTGATGCAAGGGACATGAGTTAGTCTCCAGGAGACAGTGAAGGACAGGGAAACCTGGTGTGCTGCAGTCCATGCAGTCTCAAAGAGTCAGACATGACTGAGCAACTGAACAAGGTGGTGAGCGAGCCCCGTGTTCACGCCAAGCGAACACCACTGCCGCTCGAGTCTGCAGCAGGTTCTTGCTCCAGCTCTCAGCACTCCTCTCTCCTGTGTGTGCTCGCTGCTTCAGCTGAGCATTCCAAAGGACCACCTGCAGACCCGCACGTCTCTTTCTCCCCGAACCTCTCGCTTCCTATGCTCGGTTCTGTGAACTTCCGTTGCCCTGTTCCCTCTGGACTCTCAGCTCTGCCAGATTCCCCCCTCCCTGCTCTATGGACTGGAGCCTTGCTCAAGACGGCTCCTGGGGTGACCCTACAGCCCCAGTATGCTTCCCATCTCTCTGAGATCACTGATCTGTGTTGTCCGGTGTCCAGTGTCTTGAAAGCTCACGTTTCATGTTTTTTTGCATTCTGTTCATATATTTTGTGGTATTTGGTCTGATTTTAATTCAGGGACTGCCATTAGCTTTTGGATCATCTGTTAGTTTTGTTTTTCTATCTATATATTTTTTTTACTTCTAGTGGAACAAACTTGATAATAACCACACTTCTAGCCCATCTCTCTAGCCTAAAGGGCCCCCATGTTTTACTATCTTCCCCCAACTCCTCATGGCTAAGGTCCCCTGGCAGCAGCAGCAGCAGCTGGGCTGAGTCCAGGTCCAGTCATAACCTAAAGCAAACCCACAGGACGTTCTGGAATTCATAGTGGTCTTTTATAATTGTGCACAGGTGCCACGGGCCACACCTTCACACAGCTACACTGACCAACAGCAGATGTGATAGGCTGTGGGACAGGTGCCTCTGAGTGGTCAAGGCAACGCTGCTGGGCTGAGAGTGGACCTGTGCCGCCAGCACTCCCAGCCGGGTAGCGAGTCCTTGTGGATGGGGAGTCCAGGTGGAGTGTAATTGCCTGTACCCCCATTCATGTCCTTTAAAGAATGGCTCGAACATTTAGAGATGTGCAGCTTCCAGAAGAAGGCAAGGAAGGAGAAAGGAACAGAAGATCAATTGTATGGCACAAGGATTACAGTTTTTTATTTATGCATCAGTGTAGCTCTTATTTCCAATCTAGAAAATATGTCTAAACCAAAGGTTGTGTCCAGCAGTGACTGTAAATACAGGCGCAGTCACTTGACAGGATCCATAGCGCTAAATGTTGGCACCCAGTAGGAAGCTGGACTCCAGTACATGTGAGGCCCCCTGAAACCCTCTTATTGCTTCTGCTGGTTTGACTTTCTCCCCTCTGCAATGCTGCGATTTTTCTGGGATGCTGCAATCTTTAACAGCAATGTATAAAGACTCACATAAGTAAATAAAAATGTAGCCACTTGTTACTCCCCTTAACTGAATTGAGGCCTGTTTCCAGGTCTTTCACTGTTCCTTGAGCTACAGCAGGTACCTCTAGCTCCTGTTTCTCACCCAATCATTATCAAGCTCAATGCAAACATGCCTGGAGGCAGCACTGAATCCCCCTTCAATTAAGTCTCTCCTCCTGTGAATCCTTGTGCTTCCACTGACTTTGATTTGACGTGTACATTTTCCTTTGGGACGCATATTCAAGAAGTAGAAAATCCTAGGTTAAAAAAGATTGTATCAACCCCCTCTACAGTGCAGCCTGCTTTTCACTTTCTACCCAATAGTAAGTTTATAATGATCTTTATGATTGTGACTGGGCTCTGGAATTCTTGAAAGAAAGCACTGGGGTACACAGCTTAAAAATGCCACAGAAGATCTCTCTGCTTGTAAAGCCACTCATGATACTAAAGCCCCAGGTCACCCAGCCATCTTCATTTGTTCTTAGTGAAATAACTGGAGATGCTATACAAAACAGTAGATGCTGTTTCCAAGAAAAGGTTAGATTTCACAGCATATGTAAGAATATTTTAATACCATATGAGTCCATGCTAGGTCGCTTAAATCTTGTCCGACTCGTTTGCGACCCTGTGGACTGTATAGCCTCCCATGCTCCCCCATCCATGGGATTCTCCAGGCAAGAATACTGGAATGGGCTGCCATGCCCTCCTCTGAGGGATCTTCCCAACCCAGGGATCCAGCCCACGTCCCTGTGTCTCCTGCATTGGCAGGAGAGTCCTTCACCAGTAGCGCCACCTGGGAAGCCCCATTTTAATACCACAAGGATTCTTAATAACTTATATCCTAAACTTTGAGCAAAAGAAATATTATTTTGAATGCTTTTATATATGCTAAAAATACTGTAACTATATTTCATAAGATACATTTGCTGCCAGTTCTATAAGGGAAAAAATAAAGCAGAAACTCTTGTTCTAAAGTAAGGAAAGTCCTCTAATGAGGAATCTGCCATTAAATCTGATATTTTGGAATAACAGCCAACTTGAGACAAGTTATAAGGTTTGGTATGAAAAATTACAAATTTGGTTCCCTCAAAAGTAGTAAATAAATGTCTCCCAGGATTTACACACCTAGTTCAGTTTTTAAAATGTAGTTTGAAGACATCTTTCGAAATATGGGATTCTAAACCCCCACCCTCACTGTTTTTTCAGTAGGAATACATTTGATATTTTATATTTTTTTAAAAGGGGACAATTCACTGATTTCTGGGGGAAATTATGTACAAATGGTGGCATCTTCAGAACTGCTTGCTTTTACTGCAGAGAAATTTCCTGGAGAACTTAAATGCAGATGAACTGCATATCTGAGGATTTTTTCCCCATCACTGGGAAATTCCATAAAAAAAAATTTTCTTTTTTTTTGATGATGAGACAAATCTTGTCTTATATGAATGCCTTAATCTTAAATATTTCAATATTTCATGATGATTTTAAGCATTTATTATATTATTTAAGGACTGCTTAAATCTTTCAAGTTGACAGTCTAGCTAAATGTATCTCCTAACAATTTAAGGTCTTAAAATATCACAGTTATCAAATGCATTCTATGTGATCTACATTAGTCTAGCTATAAGATATGGCAGATTAAAAACATTACTTAAAGTGTCAGAGAAACAAGAAATCTAGCTATTTTCTTGCTCTAATATTTTTGTTTACATGATGATAAAACTAATTCTCCGATATACTATAAAATTTCAAAATTCATGAACAGTAGGATTCAAATCATTTCTTGAAGGACAGGAGGAATATACCCAAACCAAAGTGAATGGCCCCAGGGAACGAGACACTGGAAATCCCCTGGGCACCAGGAGACCCACCGGCCTGTGCCGTCACTCACACTCGGATTCCTGGGACCGCTTCACCCCTCCCTCTGCACGGGGCGCAGCTGAAGAGCCGGCGAGGCGCCCTCTGCCCCGCGCCTCGCAGCCCACGGGCCTGCCCAGCAGCTGGTTCTTCAGTCCCTGGGTGAATAAACAGAAAAGCTATGTTTTTGAATGTGTCATCCTTTCCACACTGGGTCTTCCCACCTGGTGGCTCAGAAGCGACTGTATGGAGAAGACCCAGGAGACGCCTCTATAACTCCCGACCCCGGCATGGCCAAGACTAAGTCAGCAGCAATGTTCTTCCCCTTGCACACTGTGTAAGTCAGGGTCACTCTTGCAGGTATAAAGGGTATCGGTGGTGATGACTGTCACGCTGCCCCTCAAATTACCAGGCAGCATCCTGCAAAACACCTGTGTGGGGGGAGCGTAGCAGCAGGACAGACGTCTGCACGCCTTGCCAGGGGCAGCTCCCACGCCTGCCCCATCTCTCCTCGAGCCCGTGCACACGGATGACGTGACTGCTGGGAGAGGAAGAGGTGAACCTGAGTTCACACCCACATGGATGAAACAACAGCACACATTTCGAGTTCCGCCTCAAGGCTGGGTTTAATATCCAACCCTCTGCCACGCTGTCGTCTGGGAGAGACCTAAATCTCCTGATCACCCTCCTGAATATTGTGTGAATCCACTGAACTGATGGCTCCGTGCCAATAGACGGAGAAGTACACTGGAGGCTGCGGTGAGACAGATGTGTCCCGCAGGAAGGATGCTCACCCTGTTCATGCTTCGGGTGCTGCCACATGGTAAAACTAAGGTGCTCCCATCAGGGGAACGCTGGGGCACATCATCAAAAGTAAGGGAGAAATGACTGGACCATGCACCTCTCCCCACAAAGGAGGCACAACAATGCCTGCGATGGGTGATTCTAGGCGCCAATTAGGGAGGCCACAGGGACCAGCTGTTAGGTCAAACCACAGTCTCCGTGCTCCCATGAATGACTATTATTTACAATAATAGACTTTGAGTAAAGCTGACTAGCTGCTGTAACATGGGTGGGCCTTCCATCAGTTGAAGGTCTGAAGAGCAAGATCTTTGGGGGTTTCCCAAACATTCCCAGATACCGCCTCAGCTGAAAACAACTGCCTCTCCCAAGAGTGCGATCCTCCCTGGGCAGCTATGTATCATGAAAGGTCAGTGGAGATGTAAAGGCACCAGCCTGGGCCACCTCTGCAGGGTCATCTACCCTGGGCTCCCTGGAGACGTCAACCTGGACTGCAGTCCAGCTTCTTCCCCTGCCCGGTTCTGACCCACTCTCTCCCCTCTACACAACTTCACACAAAAGCACAGGCTTCCAGCACATCTACATCAGAGGCTGATTCCTGATTTTTTGATATATGAAAATAAAAGGTGCTTTTTTTTTTTTCCCCTAATGAAGATGATAGGCACCTAGGAAAGGTAGGAAAATTGTAGCAGAACAAGAGAAAGTAGTTGAATGTGTTTTAATTCTTATTTCACACTTTGGTCTATTTCAATTCAGTCTTGTTTCCACTTAGGGTCAGGCAAAATTTTTACTACAGTGGATGCTTTAGTTAATATCAATGTTCCAGTGATGTGATAAAATGTTAGTTGTCTTTGATGTCACGTACTTCTTCATATAAAAGCTTCACAGTTTATTAACATGAGCCCTGGATTACTTGAGTACAGGGACCAGGTAATTTTTACCACAATATAAGCATATGCTAAGTCACACTATGAAAAAGTCTTTACAAAATCATTTGTCCAAATTTCTATAGTAACAAATTCTCCACTTTTCCACTGTGGTAAATCATAAAAAGGTGAAACCTGGAGTTCTCCAAAGTACAGATTACATCCACAAAGAAATTGAAGCATTTGTGAGCACACTTTGAGCCTCTTTCTGAAGAGGCACTTTGAAAAGGCTTTTTCTCATTAAAGCTGGGATTTCCATTGTGCTGAGTAAAGCGGTACTGTCACTAATAACCAGTTGCACACAGCCATGGTCCCAGGTGCACATTAAGAAAATTAGCCATTTAAACGGCAACATATCAAAGGAGGGAGTTTACAGAGTTTTTCACTCATGCATTTTTTCAAATAACACATATCATTTAAACACCTCAAAAATGTCCAAACCTTCTGCTAAAATTAGAAGGGTAACAGTGAGTCTACTCCGAATAAGCGAAATAACCTAGGAAGATAAGACAAACAGGCCGATGAGTCGTCTCCTTTGTGACCACAGAGCTACCGGATCATAACATGCTGACAAAAGTGATTACTTCCTTTATTTTGCCCAAGGGCTAAATTTCTAACCCTCAAAAGAGTAAGAATAAAAATTACAGAATACATGTTGAGTTAAATGTGTCAATGGATGGGGAAGCATCAGTGCTAAACAGTCATATAAACCCAAATCAAGCTTGTGTACTTACACACGAAAATGAAGAATAAAGAGAAGTGTTTTCTTTCCACCTAAACTGCCACTTTAAATTAGAACAAATATGCCCAAACATTATGTTGTTTTTAAAATTATGAATAACTCAGTTTGACTCACAATAATTAAAGATTTAAAATAAAAAAGAGAGAAGTTATATTTGCTGATAAGTACATTTTATTGCAGAAAATGTTATTGCCTGAAATAAAACTGTGCACCACACATGAGTTTTCTAATTCAGAAGTCTACGAAAATTTCTAACTTCTGATTGAAGATCAAGGTCTGTCTGGGGTTTGGCACCGATGTGTTTTAACTGCATGTGTCTCTGTGGAGATGATACAAGACTCTCATCTTCACAAGAGAAATGTGGACAGTGGCAGGAACATGTCCAAGACGATGCTCAGGAGGTCACACCTGTATGCTCTGAGCTCTACTCATCCCCACAGGACAAGGCTCCCACACCGGGAAAATTTCACCCACTAATACTCTAGGACTCCAGATCCAGAAGATAGATTCTGTGCCCAAATGGGGTCTTCAGAAAACCGAGCAGAGAGGCATTCTGAGGAATGGTGCCCGGGATGCAACACCATCCAGAAATTGAGGGGAAAAAGGCAGCTCCATGAACATCCACTGAAAAGGAATAAGTTCAGGAGGAAGAACATCAAGTGTGTGTATTTTCCTGAAAGTCAAGTTTAGAAAGAGTCTGAGGAAGGGGAGCTTGGAGGAGGACAACTGCTGAGCTGACACTGATGCAGGATCCGACAAGAGAAAGATTAACTGCCCGCTCGCAGTGTGGAGGAGTGATGTACAGAAATCATTCACATCGTCAGCCGTAGATGTCTGTTTCAATGGAGATGAATGTGTGACTGGAAAGCACCAAGAGAAAATGAAAAGTGAAGGCATGGAGACTGAGACAGACAACTCTTGAAGATTTGGGCAGAATTAGGATTTTGGAAAGAGATCTATTAATTCTGGAAAGAATGGCTTCACTAGAGAGGAAGACAAAAGGTGTGAGAAAAATAAGCAATTTCTGGAACAATCTGGAGCAGATGAAAAAGCACAGAGAAGAACCAACAGTTCATTGTGAAAAGGGGGAAGACAAGGGAGGTAGACTGATCGATTTACTGATGAGAACTTAAGAAAGTTTCCTTTTTGAGTAACTCAGAAGAAAAGCTACCTGCCAAAGGTGAAGCGGACAAAACAGTTAAATATTTTCATTTTAAAACTTATGAGATGAACAAAAAATAAATAAAGCTTATGAGATGATATGAGGATCAGGGCAAATAATGAGACCACCAGGCAACTCCAGGAGACCAGATGAGGTATGTGCTCTGTATGCACTCATCATATACACTCGGTACATATGCTCAGAAGCACTTGATTTTTTTCTTCAGCCGAATTTAGCTCCTGCTCAGGTTTAGCCACAGAATACATGGAGAATGGAGTTAAGGAGGATCTCTTTACATAAGTATCAATAAATTGAAAATTGCTTACATGTTATATACATACATATCACATTATTTTCTATAAAGAAGTCATTCTTTGCATCCTATTTGTAATTACTTTGTATTCACTCAGAAAATATCTTGAATGTACTTCTGTATAATATAAAAAATTATAGAATTACAGCTTACTTTATACAGTTGCATTTTAGTCTACCCTATGTATGTTACTAACCTCTTAATTATTGGTACTTATTTCTAACTTTTGCCATTATTAAAATAATAAACTCTTTGTGAATATTTTGCACATATTTTAGATTTTTTCACATTTCATTTCAGGAAATGGAGTTATTGGGTCTAAAATGTTTGAATACAGTTGTTTGTAAATGACTGTTCTCCACTTGCACTTCTGGGAAGATGGAGTAGATGTGCATTTTTCTATTTGTTCCACAGAGTACAAGTAAAAGCACTAATTATGAAACAGACCTAAGAAGACTCTGCAAGGTGAAGAAAAGGCAGACAAACCCAAGAATCTTGGGACTCGGTAGTGAGCTCTCTGCTTCCTTCCTGCCTCTTGTGTGCAAGACTCGGAGCTGAAGACTCTGAGAGCCAGGAGTGCTGATGGACCCAGACAAAAAGGCCCACCAAGGCCTGGCCCCTCTGGCTAAAAGGAAAGGACAGGGCATCCTAGGAAAGCATAAGACATTAGACGACAAGGGCCCTGCTGCAGCCAGACACTACTGGGAAAATATGAGCCCCACACAGGAAGTAAAACATATACACATCAGAAAGGAGCAATAAAACTGTAACTATTTGTAAACATGTCCATACAGTAAATTCCAATAAAAGCAGGGATAGAAAATTCTAATAAAAAATAGAAAAATTGTCAGATTGTGCACATAGAGGATCATCTAAATAGACCATCTACATATATTCCCAGGGAATATACAAATAAAAACAAAACAAAAACTCCTATGACTAATAAATGAGTACAACAAGGTTGCAGGAAAATATATAAGCATATGATATTAATTGCATTACTCTACATTCTCTATACTAGCAATGAAGATGTGGACACTAAAAATGCAATACCATTTACAAATGCTCAAAAATGCCCCAAATAATTAAATGTAAAGCTAGATGTATACCCAACAAAACATGATGTATAGGAGTTACATGATGAAAACTCTGCAGAGCTAGTAAAAGAAGTCAAAGAAAATCTAAATAAACAATCAAACTGCTGGGAGACATATCAACAACCTCAGATTTGAAGATGATAACACTCTAATGGCAGAAAGCAAACAGGAACTAAAGAGCCTCTTGATGAGGGTGAAAAGGGGGGGCAAAAAAGCTGACTTAAAACTCAACATTCAAAAAACCAACAACATGGCATCTGGTCCTATCACTTCATGGCAAATAGATGGGGAAACAATGGAAACAGTGGCAGACTTTATCTTCTGTGGCTCCAAAATCACTGTGGATGGTGACTGCAGCCACAGTATTAAAAGCTCCTTGGAAGGAAAGACCACCTGACCTGCCTTTTGAGAAACCTGTATGCAGGTCAGGAAGCAACACTTAGAACTGGACATGGAACAACAGACTGTTTCCAAATAGGAAAAGGAGTATGTCAAGGCTGCATGTTGTCACCCTGCTTATTTAACTTATATGCAGAGTACATCATGAGAAATGCTGGGATGGAGGAAGCACAAGCTGGAATCAAGATCACAGGGGGACATATCAATAACCTCAGATATGCAGATGACACCACCCTTATGGCAGAGAGTGAAGAAGAAATAAAGAGCCTCTTGATGAAAGTGAAAGAGGAGAGTGAAAAAGTTGGCTTAAAGCTCAACATTCAGAAAATTAAGATCATAGCATCTGGTCCCATTAATTCATGGCAAGTAGATGGGGAAACAATGGAAACAGTGGCTGACTTTATTTGGGGGGGGGGGCTCCAAAATCACTGCAGATGGTGATTGCAGCCATGAAATTAAAAGATGCTTGCTCCTTGGAAGAATATATATGACCAACATAGACAGCTTATTAAAAAGCAGAGACATCACTATGCTAATAAAAGTCTATCTAGTCAAGGCTATGATTTTTCCAGAAGTCATGTATGGATGTGAAAGTTAGACTATAAAGAAAGCTGAGTGCGAAAGAATTGATGCTTTTGAACTGTGGTGTTGGAGAAGACTCTTGAGAGTCCCTTGGACTGCAAGGAAATCCAATCAGTCCATCCTAAAGGAAATCAGTCCTGAATATTCATTGGAAGGACTGATGCTGAAGCTGAAGCTCCAATACTTTGGCCACCTGATGCAAAGAACTGACTCATTTGAAAAGACCCTAACTCTTGGAAAGATTGAAGGCAGGACAAGGGGACGACAGAGGATGAGATGGTTGGATGGCATCACCAACTCAATGGACATGAGTTTGAGTAAACTCCGAAAGTTGGTGATGGACAGGGAGGGCTGGTGAGCTGCGGTCCATGGGGTCGCAAAGATTTGGACACAACTGAGTGACTGAACTCAACTGAACTGGAAGAAAACCTATGACAAGCTTAGACAATGTATTAAAAAGCAGAGACATGAGTTTCCTGACAAAGGTCCATACAGTCAGTTCAGTTCAGTTCAGTCGCTCATGCATGTCCAACTCTTTGCAACCCCATGAATTGCAGCATGCCAGGCCTCCCTGACCATCACCAACTCCCGGAGTTTACTCAAACTCATGCCCATCGAGTCGGTGATGCCATCCAGCCATCTCATCCTCTGTCATCCCCTTCTCCTCCTGCCCCCCAATCCTTCGCAGCATCAGGGTCTTTCCAATGAGTCAACTCTTCACATGAGGTGGCCAAAGTATTGGAGTTTCAGCTTCAGCATCAGTCCTTCCAATGAACACCCAGGACTGATCTCCTTCAGGATGGACTGGTTGGATCTCCTTGCAGTCCAAGGGACTCTCAAGAGTCTTCTCCAACACCACAGTTCGAAAGCATCCATTTTTCGGCGTTCAGCTTTCTTCACAGTCCAACTCTCACATCCATACATGACCACTGGAAAAACCATAGCCTTGACCAGACGGACCTTTGTTGGCAAAGTAATGTCTCTGCTTTTTAATATGCTATCTAGGTTGGTCATAACTTTCCTTCCAAGGAGTAAATGTCTTTTAATTTCGTGGCTGCAGTCACCATCTGCAGTGATTTTGGAGCCCAGAAAAATAAAGTCTGACACTGTTTCCACAGTCTCCCCATCTATTTCCCATGAGATGATGGGACCAGATGCCATGATCTTAGTTTTCTGAATGTTGAGCTTTAAGCCAACTTTTTCACTCTTCTCTTTCACTTTTATCAAGAAGCTTTTTAGTTCCTCTTCACTTTCTGCCATAAGGGTGGTGTCATCTGCATATCTGAGGTTATTGATATTTCTCCCAGCAATCTTGATTCCAGCTTGTGCTTCTTCCAGCCCAGTGTTTCTCATGATGTACTCTGCATATAAGTTAAATAAGCAGGGTGACAATATGCAGCCTTGACGTACTCCTTTTCCTATTTGGAAATAGTCTGTTGTTCCATGTCCAGTTCTAAGTGTTGCTTCCTGACCTGCATACAGGTTTCTCAAAAGGCAGGTCAGATAGTCTGGTATTCCCATCACCTTCAGAATTTTCCACAGTTTATTGTGATCCACACAGTCAAAGGCTTTGGCATAGTCAATAAAGCAGAAATAGATGTTTTTCTGGAATTCTTGCTTTTTCGATGATCCAGCAGATATTGGCAATTTGATCTCTGGTTCCTCTGCCTTTTCTAAAACCAGCTTGAACATCTGGAAGTTCTCGGTTCACGTATTGCTGAAGCCGGGCTTGGAGAATTTTGAGCATTACTTTACTAGCGTGTGAGATGAGTGCAATTGTGTGGTAGTTTGAGCATTCTTTGGGATTGCCTTTCTTTGGGATTGGAATGAAAACTGACCTTTTCCAGTCCTGTGGCCACTGCTGAGTTTTCCAAATGTGCTGGCATATTGAGTGCAGCACTTTCACAGCATCATCATTCAGGATTTGAAATAGCTCAACTGGAATTCCATCACCTCCACTAGCTTTGTTCATAGTGATGCTTTCTAAGGCCCACTTGACTTCACATTCCAGGATGTCTGGCTCTAGGTGAGTGATCACACCATTGTGATTATCTGGGTCATGAAGATCTTTTTTTTGTACAGTTCTTCTGTGTATTCTTCCCACCTCTTCTTAATATTTTCTGCTTCTGTTAGTTCCATACCATTTCTGTCCTTTTTTGAGCCCATTTTTGCATGAAATGTTCCCTTGGTATCTCTAATTTTCTTGAAGAGATCTCTAGTCTTTTCCATTCTGTTGTTTTCCTCTATTTCTTTGCATTGATCGCTGAGGGAGGCTTTCTTATCTCTCCTGGCTATTCTTTGGAACTCTGCATTTAGATGGGAATATCTTTCCTTTTCTCCTTTGCTTTTAGCTTCTCTTCATTTCACAGCTATTTGTAAGGCCTCCTCAGACAACCATTTTGCCTTTTTGCATTTCTTTTCCATGGGGATGTTCTTGATCCCTGTCTTCTGTACAATGTCACTAACCTCTGTCCATAGTTCATCAGGTTCTCTGTCTATCAGATCTAGTCTCTTAAATCTATTTCTCACTTCCACTGTATAGTCATAAGGGATTTGATTTAGGTAATATCTGAATGGTCTAGTGGTTATCCCTATTCTCTTCAGTTTAAGTCTGAATTTGGCAATAAGGGCTTCATCATCTGAGCCACAGTCAGCTCCTGTTCTTGTTTTGCTGACTGTATAGAGCTTCTCCATCTTTGGCTGCAAAGAATATAATCAATCTGATTTCAGTGTTGACCATCTGGTGATGTCCATGGGTAGTCTTCTCTTGTGTTGTTGGAAGAGGGTGTTTGCTATGACCAGTGTGTTCTCTTGACAAAACTCTATTAGCCTTTGCCCTGCTTCATTCCGTACTCCAAGGCCAAATTTGCCCATACAGTCAAAGCTATGGTTTTTCCAGTAGCCATGTATAATGTGAGAGTTGGACCATAAAGAATGCTGAGCACCGAAGAACCAATGCTTTCAAATGGTGGTGCAAGAGAAGACTCTTGAGAGTCCCTTGGACAGTCAGGAGGTCAAACTGGTCCATCCTAAAGGAAGTCATCCCTGAATATTCACTGGAAGGACTGATGCTAAAGCTGAAGCACCAATACTTTGGCCACCTGATGCAAAGAACTGACTCACTGGAAAAGACCCTGATGCTGGGAAAGATTGATGGCAGGAGGAAAAGCGGGTGACAGAGGATGAGATGGTTGGATACTATCACTGACTCAATGGACATAAGAAGTTTGAGTAAACTCCGGGAGATAGTCCTTCAGGACAGGGAAGCGTGGCATGCTGTAGTCCATGGGATCGCAGAGTCAGTCACAACTTACTAACTGAAAGAAAACCATGTGCTCAAGGATTGGAAGCCCTGCTACAGTATAAATATTAATTCTCCACAAAATGATACACAGGTTCAAGGTAATTCTTATTATTTTTATAGACATATACAAAGTTACTCCAACATCTGTCTAGAAAAGGAATCTAACTAGAATAAGTAAAACAATTTTGATAAAGAAGAATAAAGATAGGGGAATAAGTTTACCCAATCCCAAGCCTTCTTATATGGTTACAATGATGGAGACTGTCATATCGTGGGAGGGGTACATAGATCAACTGAAAAGCAAAAGATGCATGAAAATATGTCCAATTATTTTTTGTCAAAATTGTAAAATCAATTCAATGAAAGAAAGATAGTCTTTTCAACAATGGAGCTGAATGATCAGTTGAATATCCACAATCAAAAAATAAAATGTATCTTAAGTTTTACACCTTGCAACACAAGTTATCCGAGAACAGACACAGCCTTAAATGTAAAATTTAAAATGACAGAACTTAGAAAAAAAACAGCATAGAAGAAAATATTTGGAATCTAGGAAGAGACAGATTTCTTAGAACTGACTAAAAAACACTATCACAGACAACACTGCCTGACCATACTTCATTAAAATGAAACATTTTTGCTCTGCAAGACCCTTAATAGGATGAAAAGAAAAGTTATAAAGCAGAAGAAAATATTTACAAATGATATATCTGGCAATGGACTAGTATTTAGAGTATATAAAGAACCTCAAAACTAAACAGTTAAAAAAATCCAACTAGAAAATGAGCAAGAGATATGAAGAGACATTTCATCAAAAATAATATTCTGAAGACAAATATGTATGTAAAAATATGTTCAACATCATCTAGCATTAGGGAAATATGAACTAAACCATATGAATAATTACTAAACAACTATCAGAATGACTAAAATAAAAAACAGTGACAACATCAAATGCTGGTGAGTAGGCTGAGAAACTGGATCACAGAAACATTCTCAGTATCAAAAATGATACAGCTGCTCTTGAAAATAGTTTGGCAGTTTTCAAAAGCAAACCATGCAATTACCATATGACCCAGCATATCTACCTAAGCTTTTTATAAATTTTTCTCAAGGAAATGAAGTCTTATATTCCCACACCAAAAAAAAATCTATACAAATATTTATGGCAACTTTGTTCACAGTGGCCAAACCTGGAAACAATCCAACTGTCTTTTGATGACAAGCGGCTAACCAATCTTCTGAGTATCTATTCCATGGGACAGTACTTATCAATATAAAGGAATGAACTATTGATACATGCAACAAGATGGATGAATCCTCAGAGACTTGACCTGAGTGAAGATCGCAAAACAGTCAATCCCAAAATGTCACAGGCCTTCGGGTTCCATTAACCATCTTGCCTGACAAAACCACAGAAATGCAGAACAGATTCAGTGGCTGCTCGGGATTAAGGAGCAGGTGGGGGAGGAGGAGAGCGGGTGACAGAGATGCTCTGTATCGATATTAACAGCCTGGTTGTGAGAATGTGTGTGTGTGTGTGCTCAGCCGTGTCTGATTCTTTGTGGTCCCATGGACTGTAGCCCACCAGGCTCCTGTATCCGTGGATTTCCGTGGATTTCCCAGGCAAGAATACTGGAGTGGGCTGCCATTTCCTCCTCCAGGGGATCTTCCCGACCCAGGGATCAAACCCGGGTCTCCTGTCTCTCCTGCAGTGGCAGGTAGATTCCCTTACCACCAGTGCCACCTGGGAAGCCCCGGTTGTGCTGATCTTGTACCTCAGATTTGCAAGATGTTACCATGGAGCGGGGTAGGGAACAGTAAAAAACACACAGAAACTCTACGTATTCTTTCTCACAACTGTGTGTGATTCTATAGTTTTCTCAAAATTAAGAACTCGATTTTTAAAAAGCACTGTCAGCCTGTCCTCCAGTAGCATTTTAAACTCCACTTAAAAAATCATGAATGCCTTTATTCATGACATTCATTATTCATTGTCATAAATGGTAAGTACTGCCAGTCAAAAGTTGACCTTTTATTTCAACCAACCACCAATCTCCATTATTATGAATTACTCTTTCTTCTTAGTTTGCTTTTTTGCTTTTGCCTGTTACTTTAAAGACATTAACATTTAACATATTTATGTATTTGGATTTTTAAATTTTATATAATTGGTAAAATATATTTTAAGGTTTCATTTTTGAATTAAAATTTCTTTCCAGATATTTTAAATATGCCTGTAGGCATGGTTTCTGGCTCTAAATTGTGTTTAGAAATAACTCAATTGGAATCATTAACAGTCTCAATCTGAAAATATTTAAACTAATCAAATTTAATGGTAGTACCATTATGGTCTCTTTTTCATCTAAGATGCCTCTCATTGGGAACATGGACATATAGCTCCTTACCCATATACAGTATAGCTTTTTAAAAAATGTATTATACAAACTCTGTCTTACTATCCAGGAAAAAAAAAAAAGTGAAAATGATAATAGCATCTCTTCGCATGCTCTTTGAGAGGAATACACGAGAAAAGTCAACAAATTCTTCAGATTGTGCTTCACACATACAAAGACTTCAATAAATATCTATTGTTATTGACCAAACTATGATAAGCAAAACAAGATATCTTTTGCCAAAAAAAAAAAAAACCAAACAAAAACAACTCCTATATCAATAAAAACAAGTACTTAGTACCTTAAAAACAATTTGTCTTTCATGTCCTCTCTGAAAAACTATCGAAGTGTTTCCTCAGCCTTCATCCAGCAGCACAGGGGTGGACGTGAGGGTCCTCCGTCCAGCAGCCCTGCGCCCTTCTCCGTCTCAGGACGCCTCCCTCCTCTAATGTCCACCCAGATACCCAGCTGGATACCCAGCAGCTCCCTCACTAGGTTAAGCTCACTCCAGTGTTGGGGGCCGATTGCCCAGGGCTGCTATCTGCTTGCCTACTGATTGCCAGTTCATTGGCAGTTTGACTGCTACTGATTGCCTAGTGATTTTACCTGATTTGCTGCTATTGGATCCCATTGACTGCACCTTCAATCACCCTTTTCACTGCCTGGGAATCATCACTCCCTGCACTTAGCTGCTTCTCAGCCCATGTCCTCATCTTAATCCAGCTGTTCATCATTATTTATGGTCTTTACTGTCTGCCCCCTGTATACAGGCCCACTAACTAGCCATGGGTTCTGCCATGGAAACCTGTTATTTCCTGTAATCACCTCACTTTTCCCTAAATTCCCATGCAGCAGGCTGATCCGTTTCCAGCCATGAAGTTGTGGTATGTTTGCTGAAAATCTCTTGCCCATCATTCAGCCTTTTAGATTCTGTTGTATTTCTATGCTCCAAGTGCTATTATGAGTTATGGCCACATTTTCAATAGTCTGTATGAAAGTAAATACTAAAATAAAATTTAAACATTTTCAAAGAATCTTTCTGAATTTATGATTCTCTCTTTAAATACGTATGTATTCTTGTCTCCTCTCCCATTCCTAATTAACATCTCAAAAATATCCACATCCATATCTATAGAATCATGTTTCTAACTAAATTTTCTATGGATAAAGAGTTTTTCTTTCCTCCTCTCTATTCAACTAACTATGAATGCAGTGGCTTCTAATACATTGCCTTCATATATTTATCTTCTAATTCCCTGTATTTTTCTTTTTTCTAATTTATTTTCTTTTGGGGGAGGATTTTACAACTTAAAATTAGCTACTCATTTAAAGAACTTTCATCTCACTTTAATACTATGATCCTTAAACCCTGATATCATTAATTACTTTCCAAGTCATTATTTGCTATTCTCCACTGTCTCATCTTTTTAAATTTGACTGAAATATTAAATTTCTATCTTAAAATAATGTTGTGGGTCCCAATTTTCTGCTAATAGTATTTTTAGAGTTTGGTAAATAATTATAAAGTGACTCTCATGCTTTTGTTTGAATTAAATTTGTAAAATGAAATATACAGTAGTTTGTAAAAATTAGTTGATGCTACTATTTACGGGCAGTGTTTCCTGCATTTTGAGTCTATTTAATAACACTAAGTGATATTTTCTATTTTAGATTGACAAAAAAGTCCATTATACATAATTTTTGAGAAATGTGAACCCACACATAATTATCAGCTCAAAAATGTGGGTGTTTTCAACCCAATCCTTAGAAAGACAGAAGTTCTTGAGTGTTTTCTATACAAAAAACAAAGCAAAAAAAAAAAGAATCAAATGCAACATAACTTCTAAACAATGTCACCCAAAGTGCAGAAAAACTGCAATTGAGTCTTGGTTTGTAAAATATAAATGAAGATGATGAAAAGGTCAAGATTCATTCCTAGGCAGACATTAGTGCTTATTGTTGTTCAGTCCCTAGGTCGTGTCTGACTCTTTTTTTTTCTTTTTTTTTCATTTATTTTTATTAGTTGGAGGCTAATTACTTTTCAATATTGTAGTGGTTTTTGCCATACATTGACATGAATGAGCCACGGATTTACATGTGTTCCCCATCCTGATCCCCCTTCCTACCTCCCTCCCCATCCCATCCCTCTGGGTCTTCCCAGTGCACCAGCTCTGAGCACTTGTCTCATGCATCCAACCTGGGCTGGTGATCTGTTTCACCCTTGATAGTATACTTGTTTCAATGCTGTTCTCTCACAACATCCCACCCTCGCCTTCTCCCACAGAGTTCCAAAGTGTCTGACTCTTTGAAACCCCATGGACTTCAGCATGTCAGGCCTCCCTGTCCTTCATTGTCTCCTAGAGCTTGCTCAAACTCATGTCCATTGAGTCAATGATGCTATCTAACAATCTCACCCTCTGTCATGTCTGACTCTTTGCAACCTCATGGACTGCAGCACACCAGGCTTGCTGTCCTTCACCATTTCCCAGAGTTTGCTCAAACTCATGTCCATTGAGTCGGTGATACCATCCAACCATCTCATCCTCTGTCATCCCCTTCTCCTCCTTAGGGGACAGAGAAAAACACATTGTTTGTACAGAGGGTTTTGCAATGTTTAGCTACTTAAAATTTGCTCATTCATCCATTGTTATGGATCTCAAATAAACATCTCAGTTTTGTTGTTTTCATACTCTATACTTATTAACTGATTTCCTCTGATTCTTTTTTAATTGTGGTAAAATACATGAAACAAAATTTACCATTTTGACCAATTTTGAGTGTACAATTCTGTAAGAATTGTGTATGTTTACACTGTCATGCAGTCATCATCACTATCCATCTCCAGAACTACTCATCTTCCCCAACCAATATTCCATCCCCAATAAACACTAACTAAACACTAACTCCCCATCCTCAGCCCAGCCCATGACAAACCTCTTCTACTTTCTGTCTCTGCAGATCTGACTCTTGTGGGGACTTCATACAAGTGGAATCATACAGCATCTGTCCTTTTGTGGCTGACTTACTTTACTTAGCATAATGTATGTCCTCAAGGTTTATCTACCCTTTTCAAGCATAAGTAATATTCTTTTATAGGATGAATACTATTCTACTGTAAGTACAGACTGCTTTTTGTTAACCCATTCCTTATTTGATGGGCACTGTGAACAAAGCTTCTCTGAACACAGTCCACATATCTTTTCCAGCCCTTGCCTTCAGTTCTCTTGGGTGCATACCTAGAAATGGAATTGCTGGATTACCAGCATATGCCAATTACCATATGGCAATTCTAAGTTTAATTTTTGTAGAATATCAACACCATTTTCCACAGCAGCAACACCATTCTACATTTTCACCAGCAACACACAAAGTTCCACTTTCTTCACAACTTTACAAATATTTATTTGCTGTTTTTTGTTTGTTTTAGATAACAGACCATCAATTCAATATGTATGAAGTAGGATCTCATTATGGTTTTGATTTGTAATTCTCTACTCACTTTGCCAACAAAGGTCCGTCTAGTCATAGCTATCTTGTTTCCAGTAGTCATGTACAGATATGAGAGTTGGACCATAAAGAAGGCTGGGAGCCAAAGAATTGATGCCTTTGAACTATGGTGTTGGAGAAGACTCTTGAGAGTCCCTTAGACTGCAAGGAGATCAAACTAGTAATGCTAAAGGAAATCAATCCTGAATAATCATTGAAAGGGCTGATGCTGAAGCTGAAGCTCTAATACTTTGGCCACATGATGCAAAGAGCCAATTCATTGGAAAAGACCCTGATGCTGGGAAAGATTGAGGGTAGGAGGAGAAGCAGATGACAGAGGATGAGATGGTTGGATGGCATCACCAACTCAGTGGATATGAGTTTGAACTAACTCCAAAAGACAGTGAAGGACAGGGAAGCCCAGTATGCTGCAGTCCACAGGGTCGCAAACAGCCAGACATGACTTAGCAACTGAACAACAATGACTAGTTCTGTTGAGCATCTTTTCATATGATTATTCAGTTCAGTCAGTTCAGTCCTTTAGTCATGTCTGACTCTTTGCAATCCCATGTACTGCAGCATGCCAGCCTCCCTGTCCATCACCAACTCCCGGAGCTTGCTCAAACTCATGTCCATCAAATTGGTCATGAGGGACTGTCCAAGGGACTCTCTAGAGTCTTCTCTAAGACCACCGTTCAAAAGCACCAATTCTTCAGCACTCAGCATTCTTTATGGTCCAACTCTCACATCCATACATGACTACTGGAATAAACATAGCTTTGACTATATGGACATTTGTTGGTCAAATAAAATCCCTGCTTTTTAATATGCTGTCTAGGTTGGTCATAGCATTTCTTCCAAGCAGCAAGCCTCTTTTAATGTCATGGCTGCAGTCACCATATGCAGTGATTTTGGAGCCCAAGAAAAGAAAGACTCTCACTGTTTCTATTGTTTCCCCATCTATTTGCCATGAAGTGATGGGACCAGATACCATTATCTTAGTTTTCTGAATGTTGAGTTTTAAGTCAGCCTTTTCAGTCTCCTCTTTCACTTTCACCAAGAGGCTCTTTAGCTCCTCTTTGTTTTCTGCCATAATGGTGGCATCATCTGCATATCTGAGGTTATTGATATTTCTCCCGTCAATCTTGGTTCCAGCTTGTGCTTCTTCCAGTCTGGCATTTTGCATGATGCACCCTGCATATAAGTTAAATAAACAAGGTGACAATATACAGCCTTGATGTACTCCTTTCCCAGTCTGGAACCAGTCTGTTGTTCCATGTGATTATCAGCCATCTGTGTATTTAAATCCTTTGCTCATTCAAAAACTGTTTTGTTATTGCTACCACTGAGTTTGTAACAAATGTTAAGCAAATACAGCATCCTACAACAAAAAGTAAGAGTCATAACTTTGACTGAAAGTGCTGTAATATCAACCTAGAGGGGTGGGATAGGGAGGGAGATGGGAGGGAGTTTCAAAAGGGAAGGGATATATGTATACCTATTGCTGATTCATGGTGAGGTTTGACAGAAAACAGCAAAATTCTGTAAAGCAATTATCCTTCAATAAAAAATAAATTGACTAAAAAAATTTTTTTAGTCAGTAAGCCAAAATAGAACTTAACAAACTAGCCAGGATTTAATTTAGTGATGACAATGTATAGGTATATGTACATATATACACCACTTGAGGCCATGTAAATGTATATAAAAGTATATATACCTAGATGGCTCAATGGTAAAGAATCTGCCTCCCAATGCAGGAGATGTAGGAGATGTGGGTTTGATCCCTGGGTTGGGAAGATCTCCTGGAGTAGGAAATGGCAACCTGCTCCAGTATTTTATTATTCAGAAATCTCATGGACAGAGGAGCTTGGCAGGCTACAGTCCACAGGGTTGTGAAGAGTTAGACGTGGCCGAGCACACACAAATATAAACTCCATTAAGTTGAGGAGTTACTTATATATTTCAAATATCACCCATTATCAGGTACAGGATTTGAAAATAGTTTCTTCCAATCTATGAGTTGCCTTTCACTCTGACACTGTCCTTTTATTTGCAAAAGCATTTTATTTGAATGAACTGCAACTTATGTATTTATCTGTGCTTTAAGTGTCATATCTAAAAAATTGTTGGTAAAACTGAGATTAAAGCTTTTTCCTTATAATTTCTTCTAAGAGTTTTAGCTCTGATATTTATGTTTTGCTAAATTTTGATATAACTTCTCTATATGATGTAACATAAGGTTCCAGCTTGATTTTTTTGCAAATGAATATCCAGTTTTGTCAACACCACTGAAAGAAATGTCCTTTCCCCATTGTGTGGTCCTGGCACTTCAAAAATCCTTTGACATGTGAGAGCTTACGTCTATACTCTCTGTTCTAGGTCTAGTCTATTGGTCTATGTCTCTCTTTGTGCCAGTACCACACTATTTTAATTATTATAGCTTTGCAATATGTCTGAAAATCAGAAAGCTTGAGACCTCCAACTTTGTTCTTTTTCAAGATCGTTTGGCTAGTCATGATCCTTTGAGAGTCCATGTGAATTTTAGGATGGACTGCTCTATTCTGAAAAACCAAACAAAAAAAAAAATACTAGAAATTTTTATGGGGATTGCATTGACTCTGTAAATTGTTTTGGGTAAATGTGCCATTTTAGCAATATTAAGTCTTCCAAATTCATGAACATGGATGCCTTTCCATTTATTTGTTTCTTCTTTATTTATAAAACATTTATAAAAAATATTTTATAGCTTTTAGTGAACAGATCTTTTGCTATCTTGGTTAAATTTATTCCAAAGTTATGTTATTCTTTATGATGCTATTGTAAATGGGACTGCTTTCTTAATTTCCCTTTCAGATTGTTCACTGTTCATGTAAAAAGACACAGTGATTCTGCACATTGATTTTGCGCAGCAACTTTGCTGAATTTGCTTACTATATAATTCAAACTTTTTTTTTTAACACAACTCCCCTGGTTCTTAAAGGAGCCAAAACTTTCTGCGGCCTTCAACGACAGTAAAATCAGCATTCTGTTCTGTGGATGCTAAAGCACCATCTGGCAAGTGCCAGTTTATAAAGTTAGCCAAGATTATATTTAGGTTTAAATTAGTTGTATTTCAGTATTATAGGTTTTTACACAGTTTAGGGCGAATACATTGGCGTGAAAAAGAAAATTTAAAAAAAAAATCATTTTCTACCCAGCTGGATGGAAACTAACCAAGAGTTTGAAAATTCCACAGCAGTGAAACTGTAGAGCTTTTGCCTAATTTTATATTATTATTCTCATAAATCTTTCCTATGTCTGATTAGGGCCAATGTAATCCCCATCTATATATATATTAATATAATGTTAATGTTATGCTAGGGAATTTTACTCACCTTATAATATTTAGGCTCAAAGGCATGAATAATATTCAAAATATTTAAATGCTATGTAGGACAAACTTCAAACAATCAGAAACATTTTCACCACAACCAATAAAGGCTATAAAGCACCTGCAATTGCCCAGCACAGCCTACACTGAAGCAAACAAATGTGGGCTCTGAAAATAAAGCCAGCCCCTGCACAGTCTGCGCTGAAACATTCAATGAAAGAATGAAGGAAAACTTGAACATATAATATGTTTTCAACCTTCCAAGCTTTGCTGTCTATAGTCCATAAATCGAAAGCCTTTCTTAACATAAAGAGGCAAGTGACAAAACAAACTACTTCTTATACATATATTAGTAATGGCTCTCTATTGAGGGTCATAGGTATATTTTCAGGGCATATAATCAGGTGGGCATGATGAAAATATAGTTTTCTCCATCGATTTATTCCTATTCCAAATCCCATTTTGTCTGCTTATATAACATTTGATACACTCATTTCCAACAAGTCCAGTGATTTCAGGGCTTTTTTGGTCATTTTAGGTTTATGTCCAGTCTCCTCAGGGCTTCTTCCCTCTGGCCTTGTCCCCACAAGTACAGGCTTTCTGGGGTGACATGAAGATACTGCTAGGGAGGGGACTTCTGGCATGGACGTGATCATCTTTCTCCTCCACTGCCCCCATGGACTGGAACCTTCCCTGACTTGTTCCGATCCCTGGCACCATCCCTCTGGGGCCTGGGGCAAACTAAGCCAATTCAGTCATGTCTGACTCTTTGTGACGCTGCAGCCGGACTGCAGCTGGCCAGACTCCTCTGTCCATGGGATTCTCCAGGCAAGAAATACTGGAGTGGGTCGCCGTGTCCTTCTTCAGGGGATCCTCTGGACCCAGGGATCAAACCCATGTCTCCAGCATGGGCAGGCAGGTTCTTTTGGAGAGGGGTTCTGGTTACTCAACTGTCCTCTGGTCCTTGGGAGCAACCAAGCCTTGGTTGTTTCCACTTGTCCCAAATGCTGGGCTTCCTCATGTTATCCAGCTGTTGTCGACAAGGTCACTTGCCCTTTGGCACAAAATCTATAATGTCACCAGGCTGTCTCAAACCTCTGTCATATATGCACTGATCTTACACAAGATTTTCTTCTGCATAATTCCCTACCCTCTCAGGCTTCACGTAAGGAGTCATAAACAAGAATTCTCTGCACATGGCTCCAAATATGCAGAGGCATCATCTGGTCTAGCAGTTCCCCCTCTATCCCACAAGTGTCCAGAGAGAGTAGGCCACAGATTCCTCACAAGCAGTGAGGACCTAAGCTGAAGAAGATGAGAAAGCTTGGGCTCAAGCTCTGGGCACTATTATGGGACTCAAGAGCCTATGATGAAACTCAGATCCCAACTATGTCTTGTTTTCTGTGTTTGGCTTTGAAGGTCTAACATTTTCAGAATGTCTTAGCTTCAAAATATGTATTGATGAAGAAAGGGTCATGGTAATCTTTTTTAAACTTCTAAAAATCAGATACATGATTATGTCTTAAATGTAAAAATATAGTTTCTTTTTGTAAAAGATCCTGGCTGCCTCTTGAATTATAAGTCAGTCTCCTTTTTCTCTTTCTTTCAACCAAATTCTTGGCCCTTGACTCATGAAAGCTTAAGAAAATTCAGCCATTAATATTGTGTAAAATTGCTGTGCTACTGTTTAGTTGCCAAGTCATGTCTGATTCTGAGACCACATGGACAGTAGCCCACGAGGCTCCTCTGTCCATGGGGTTTCCCAGGCAGGAACACTGCAGTGGGCTGCCATTCCCTGCTCCAGGAGGTCTTCCCAACCCAGGGATCGAACCTGCGTCTCCTGCTTGGCAGGTAGATTCTTTACCACTGAGCCATCTGGGAAGTTCCCATCATGTAAAACTACCAGTCATCTAAAATGAGGAGAGTCTGGAAGATATATGTAACCACTTTTGTAATAAAACCTAAAAAAGGAAAGAGAAGAAAAAGGAGGAGAAAAGGAAGAAGGAGAAGGAGGTGGAATGGGAAGGGGAGGGGAGAGAAGAAACAGCTAGATTTAGAAATACTGGACAGAAGGGTGATCAGGTTCTAAATAAGGAGAGCTACCGAGAACAGGTCAGGGGCGGCAGCCGAGAGGAGCTACCCCACACCCAAGGAGCAGTGGCTGCGCAGGCACGGGAGGGCCGAGAGGAGCTACTCCACGTTCAAGGTCAGGAGGGGTGGCCACGAGGAGATACCCCTCGTCCAAGGTAAGAGGAACCCAAGTAAGACGGTAGGTGTTGCGAGAGGGCATCAGAGGGCAGACACACTAAAACCACAATCACAGGAAACTAGCCAATCTGATCACAGGACCACAGCCTTGTCTAACTAAGCCATGCCGTGTGGGGCCACCCAAGACGGACGGGTCATGGTGGAGAGGTCTGACAGAATGTGGTCCACTGGAGAAGGGAATGGCAAACCACTTCAGTGTTCTTCCTTGAGAACCCCATGAACAGTATGAGAAGGCAAAATGATAGGATACTGAAAGAGGAACTCCCCAGGTCAGTAGGTGCCAAATATGCTACTGGAGATCAGTAGAGAAATAACTCCAGAGAGAATGAAGGGATGGAGCCAAAGCAAAAACAATACCCAGTTATGGATGGGACTGGTGATAGAAGCAAGATCCAATGCTGTAAAGAGCAATATTGCATAGGAACCTGGAATGTTAGGTCCATGAATCAAGGCAAATTGGAAGTGGTCAAACAGGAGATGGCAAGAGTGAATGTCGACATTATAGGAATCAGCAAATTAAAATGGACTGGAATGGGTGAATTTAACTCAGATGGCCATTATATCTGCTACTATGGGCAGGAATTCCTTAGAAGAAATGGAGAGGCCATCATGGTCAACAAAAGAGTCCAAAATGCAGTACTTGCATGCAATCTCAAAAATGACAGAATGGTCTCTGTTCATTTCCAAGGTAAACCATTCAATATCACGGTAATCCAAGCCTATGTCCCAACCAGTAACACTGAAGAAGCTGAAGTTGAAAGGTTCTATGAAGACCTACAAGACCTTCCAGAACTAACATCCAAAAAAGAAGTCCTTTTCATTATAGGGGACTGGAATACAAAAGTAGATAGTCAGGAAACACCTGGAGTAACAGGCAAATTTGGCCTTGGAGTACAGAATGAAGCAGGGCAAATGCTAATAGAGTTTTGCCAAGAGAACACACTGGTCATAGCAAACACCCTCTTCCAATAACACAAGAGAAGACTCTACACATGGACATCACCAGACGGTCAACACCGAAATCAGATTGATTATATTCTTTGCAGCCAAGGATGGAGAAGCTCTATACAGTCAGCAAAAACAAGACCAGGAGCTGACTGTGGCTCAGATCATGAACTCCTTATTCCCAAATTCAGACTTAAATTGAAGAAAGTGGGGAAAACCACTAGACCATTCAGGTATGACTTAAATCAAATCCCTTATGATTATACAGTGGAAGTGAGAAATAGATTCAAGGGATTAGATCTGAAAGACAGAGTGCCTGATGAACTATGGACATTGTTCATGACATTGTACAGGAGACAGGGGTTAAGATCATCCCCATGGAAAAGAAATGCAAAAAAACAAAATGGCTGTCTGAGGAGGCCTTACAAATAGCTGCGAAAAGAAGAGAGATGAAAAGCAAAGGAGAAAAGGAATTCAGATATTCCCATCTGAATGCAGAGTTCCAAAGAATACCAAGGAGAGATAAAAAAGCTTTCCTCAGAGATCAATGCAAAGAAATAGAGGAAAACAACAGAATGGGAAAGACTAGAGATCTCTTCAAGAAAATTAGAGATAGCAAGGGAACATTTCATGCAAAGATGGGCTCCATAAAGGACAGAAATGGTATGGCCCTAACAGAAGCAGAAGATATTAAGAAGAGGTGGCAAGAATACACTGAAGAACTGTACAAAAAGATCTTCATGACCTAGATAATCACAATGGTGTGATCACTCACCAAGAGCCAGACATCCTGCAATGTGAAGTCAAGTGGGCCTTAGAAAGCATTCTATGGACACCTTATCTTTGACAAAGGAGGCAAGAATATACAACAGATAAAAGACAATCTCTTTATAACAAGTGGTGCTGGGAAAACTGGTCAACCACTTGTAAAAGAATGAAACTAGAATACCTTCTAACACCATACACAAAAATAAACTCAAAATGGATTAAAGATCTAAATGTAAGACCGGAAACTATAAAACTCCTAGAGGAAAACATAGGTAAAACACTCTCCGACATAAACCACAGCAGGATCTTCTATGACCCACTTCCCAAAATTTTGGAAATAAAAGCAAAAATAAACAAATGGGACCTAATTAAAGTTAAAAGCTTCTGCACAACAAAGGAAACTATAAGCAAAGTGAAAAGATAGCCTTCAGAATGGGAGAAAATAATAGCAAATGAAGCAACAGACAAAGGATTAATCTCAAAAATATACAAGCAACTCCTGCAGCTCAATTCCAGAAAAATAAAAGACCCAATCAAAAAGTGGACTGAAGAACTAAACAGACATTTCTCCAAAGAAGACATACAGATGGCTAACAAACACATGAAAAGATGCTCAACATCACTCATTATCAGAGAAATGCAAATCAAAACCACAATGAGGTACCATTACACACCAGTCAGAATGGCTGCTATCCAAAAGTCTACCAGCAATAAATTCTGGAGAAGGTGTGGAGAAAAGGGAATCCTCTTACACTGTTGGTGGGAATGCAAACTCGTACAGCCGCTATGGAGAACAGTGTGGAGATTCCTTAAAAAACTGGAAAAAGAACTGCCATATGACCCAGCAATCCCACTTCCGGGCATGCACAGCGAGGAAACCAGATCTGAAAGAGACACATGTACCCCAATGTTCATTGCAGCACTGTTTATAATAGCCAGGACATGGAAGCAACCTAGATGCCCATCAGCAGATGAATGGATAAGGAAGCTGTGGTACATATACACCATGGAATATTACTCAGCCATTAAAAAGAATTCATTTGAATCAGTTCTAATGAGGTGGATGAAACTGGAGCCCATTATACAGAGTGAAGTAAGCCAGAAAGAAAAACACCAATACAGTATACTAATGCATATATATGGAATTTAGAAAGATGGCAACAATAGCCCTGTATGCGAGACAGCAAGAGAGACACAGATGTATAGAACAGACTTTTGGACTCTGTGGGAGAAGGCGAGGGTGGGATGATATGGGAGAATGGCATTGAAACATGTAAATTATCATATGTGAAATGAATCACCAGTCCAGGTTTGATGCATGAGACAGGGTGCTCGGGGCTGGTGCACTGGGATGACCAAGAGTGATGAGATGGGGAGGGAGTTGAAAGGGGGGTTCAGGATGGGGAACACATGTACACCCGTGGTGGATTCAAGTCAATGTATGGCAAAACCAATACAATGTTGTACAGTAAAATAAATAAATAATTTAAATTAAAAAAAATAAATAAAACAAAACCGAAAAAAAGAAAGCACCACTACGAAGAAAGCTAGTGGAGGTGATGGAATTCCAGTTGAGCTATTTCAAATCCTGAAAGATGATGCTGGTAAAGCGCTGCACTCAATATGCCAGCAAATTTGGAAAATTCAGCAGGGGCCACAGGACTGGAAAAGGTCAGTTTTCATTCCAGTCCCAAAGAAAGGCAATCCCAAAGAATGCTCAAACTACCGCACAACTGCACTCATCTCACGTGCTAGTAAAGTAATGCTAAAAATTCTCCAAGCTAGGCTTCAGTAATACATGAACTGTGAACTTCCAGATGTTCAAACTGGTTTTAGAAAAGGCAGAGGAACCAGAGACCAAATTGCCAACATACGCCGGATCATTGAAAAAGCAAGAGAGTTCCAGAAAAATATCTATTTCTGCTTTATTGACTATGCCAAAGCCTTTGACTGTGTGGATCACAATAAACTGTGGAAAATTCTGAAAGAGATGGGAATACCAGACCACCTGACCTGTCTCTTGAGAAACCTGTATGCAGGTCAGGAAGCAACAGTTAGGACTGGACATGGAACAACAGACTGGTTCCAAATAGGAAAAGGATTACATCAAGGCTGTATACTGTCACCCTGCTTATTTAACTTGTATGCAGAGTACACTTATATGCATGAGAAACGCTGGGCTGGAATAAGCACAAGCTGGAATCAAGATTGCTGGGAGAAATATCAATAACCTCAGATATGCAGACGACACCACCCTTATGGCAGAAAGTGAAGAGGAACTAAAAAGCCTCTTGATGAAAGTGAAGGAGAGTGAAAAAGTTGGCTTAAAGCTCAACATTCAGAAAACTAAGATCATGGCATCGGGCCTATCACTTCATGGAAATAATTGGGGAAACAGTCGCTGACTTTATTTTTCTGGGCTCCAAAATCACTGCAGATGGTTACTGCAGCCATGAAATTAAAAGACACTCACTCCTTGGAAGGAAAGTTATGACCAACCTAGATAGCATATTAAAAACCAGAGACACTACTTTGCCAACAAAGGTCCATGTAGTCAAGGCTCTGGTTTTTCCAGTGGTCATGTATGGATGTGAGAGTTGGACTGTGAAGAAAGCTTAGCGCCAAACAACTGATGCTTTCGAACTGTGGTGTTGGAGAAGACTCTTGAGAGTCCCTTGGACTGCAAGGAGATCCAACCAGTCCATCCTAAAGGAGATAAGTCCTGAATATTCATTGGAAGGACTGATGCTGAAGCTGAAACTCCAATACTTTGGCCACCTCAGCAAAGAGTTACCTCATTGGAAAAGACCCTGATGCTGGGAAGGATTGGGGGCAGGAGGAGATGGGGACAACAGAGGATGAGATGGCTGGATGGCATCACCAACTGGATGGACATGGGTTTGGGTAAGCTCCGGGAGTTGGTGATGGACAGGGAGGCATGGCGTGCTGCGATTCACGGGTTTGCAGAAAGTCGGACACGACTGAGTGACTGAACTGAACTGATCAAGAACAATGCCAAGAGACGGGAACAGCCGGCTGGAGGGATGAAGAGCTAAGTGCTCAGGATGAAGTAAGCAAATCCATTCAGTGATAAAAGCACTGAACTCTATGCTGTGAATTCTGAAGGGCAACACCCTGGAAAGACATTTGCTGGAACACACCTGCCAGAAAATCATGAGTTTCCTTGCAAACTGATGCTAGAATCAATAAAGCTTACTTGACAACCTCATATTTTAAAAAATACTTGGAAAAGTATATACTGAAGTATCAAAGTTTTAAGGAATATTTCAAAATATATTTCAAATAATATTTCAAAATAAGTAATGCTAAGGACATTATAACTTACCCAGATGGTACTAGTGGTAAACAATCCACCTGCCAATGAAGGAGATGCAAGAGACATTAAAAAGCAGAGACATCACTTTGCCGACAAATGTCCGTATAGTCAAAGCTATGGTTTTTCCAGTAATCATGTATGGATGTGAGAGCTGGTCCATAAAGAAGGCTGAACACCGAAGAATTGATGCCTTTGAACTAAAGTACTGGAGAACACTCTTGAAAGTCCCCTGGACAGCAAAGAGATGAAACCAGTCCATCCTAAAGGAAATCAATCCTGAATGTTCACTGGAAGGACTGATACTGAAGCTGAAGCTCCAATACTTCAGCCACCTGATGCAAAGGGCTGACTCATTGGAAAAGACCCTGTTGCTGGGAAAGATTGAGGACAAAAGGAGAATGGGACGACAGAGGATGAGATGGTTGGATGGCATCACTGACTCAAGATATGAGTTTGAGCAAACTCCGGAAGAGAGTGAAGAATAAGGAAGCCTGGTGTGCTGCAGTTCATGTTGTCACAGAGTCGGACTCAACTTAGCAACTAAACAACAACAAAGGGGATTTCGGCATACTACCAAAAATAACACTGCAGTTATCTACAGGGCAGTGACAGAAATCCATCTCAATGTGGGCTTATGGATAATGCAGTCATTGTCCATGAGGAAGTACTAAATTAATAGCATTTGGTTTCCCATTCTTAGAGAAGAAGGACTGAGAAGAAGGATTAACCAAAAGCAAATATGGGCTGTTTCCTGAAGAGGCAGTGATGCTGAAAAATTAACAAAATTCTGATTTTCTTACAAAAAGTCAAAGGAAAATAAAGACCTATACTGAGTGTGTGTGGAATGTGTCTGTGTGTGTATGTGTATATTCAGTACCATCTTACGAAAAACCCAAACAAATTTTTGTCCAACCCAACATATATATCTCAATAAGGAAACACGGACACTTTTTAATGAGGACTGCACTACACAGGAGTACCATGCCTTTCCTGTTAGAAACAAGAGAACTGAGTTGTGGAATCAAGTCCTGTTAGAGAACTGAGCTGAGGTGGCCATGGATTTGACCACTGCCTGCAGTGATTATTTTTGTTGTTTACAAAAGCATTTTACCTAAATAGATTGGTAATTTCAACTTAATCATTGGCAATGGTTGTGGTGTTACTTGCACTGTTCATATACTTTCACCTCCTGATAGTGTAAAGAAGTTCTTTACTGGTATTTTTCACAGAGATTGAATGCACAGTGGTATAAAGGATGTTATGCAGTCAGAGCATTTAGACAGACTGAAAGAATTCTACGCACTGTGGAAGGAAGGAAGATACTCCTACAGAATGTGGCCTAGAGAAGAATTCACCTTTCTGTATATTTTAAAACTTTTTTCTTCATAAGTATCTTTTAGTATTGAATGCCAGCACCACTGTCATATGGTAAAGATGGAATTGTGTATTTATTTTCATATGCATTTTCAGTATTCTAAGTGACCCTTATTTGATTCCTAAAAGGAATTGTTCAATTTTATTTTTAAGCAGCACATATTATTATGGCTACCAAGTGACTATGTATGTTAATAAATAGGAATTGCTTCCAATAATGAAATAACATAAAGCTTAATCTTGAGGCAAAATCACTACTAATTATTGAGTTTTACACAACAGGTACTTTTCCATTTGTTACTTAAACTAGCCCATTTGACCTTCAAAACAATATAAATTAGTACACGATTAATGTGTTCGTTTTACAAATGAAGAAGCTGAGTTATGGATGGATCACTTACTTTGCAAGTGGCTAATATGACTGGATTTTGAATTCACAGTGGATTCTGGAGTCTATGATCCCAATATGACTCTACCACCTCCAAATTTCCTTTTAATATGCTTGCTCTTCCTGAAATCAATGTTCTAAAACATATGTTAGCTTACAGTCACATGCATAACATACTAATAGAATTCTATTAATTCAAACTAATACCAAAATAAGATATTGGGTAGACATCAACAGACTAAATATTTTTGCAGAAATTCAACCTCTAGAAGAAAATAAAGAAAAAACATGTTTTTCTTTTTCAAAAAAAAAACCAATAATATACTAAATAAATATATCACTTAATTCAGAGATTTTTGAAAAGGAATTTACAAATTCATTCCAAGGAATTTAACTTTTTTTCTCTAAATTAAAGTCAATTTGTAAAAGTTAAAAAAAAATATACTTCACTATCTACAATTACTGTTAAAACAAATATGGTAGACTTTCACATATTTGCAATTAAAGGAAATTATTTTTGTTTTAAACATATCTGCTTGAAGTGTTTTGTACTTTGTTGTTCAAAAAATGTATCTGTGACAAAAATGATATTGAAAAGGTTGATAAAAATCCATTTTGACTCATAGGGTTTAAAACTACCATATATTTGTGTACGGTAAAATGATTGCCACTCAAAATAACATGTCTGAGAGAAAAATGGCAGTTGTCCCCAAAATCAATCTCTGGTGAAATCAATTTTTTTTTTTACTATTATGATTTATTGAAAGCACAGAGTCCCCAACTTCAATATCCACAACTTAAATTTAGATCCTAAGGGACTTACAAAACAAAAAATTTCAGCTAAATTTAAAGAAAAAGATCTCAACTCTGTTTTATTTACCAACAAATATTTACTATGATATGGCCCCACTGGGAATGATCTAATGTAATAAAGTATCAAGGAGGCTACTTACACTATTGGGTGTGTGTTGGGGATCGGGGGGGTGTGAGTGTGTGTACAAACAGAAAATGTTTTCTTTCAGTGCTACATTTTAAAAGTCTCATAATGATAACAGATTATTTTAAGGAATAATTACTGTTTCTGGAAATGCTTTTGTTGTTGAAGCTGACATTATGAATGGCTATTTTTAAAGGGTCAAGTGGACGTGGGCGTCCGTGGCAGTTTAAGTATCACTGACTGTGATGTCTGCCTTTGGAGAGGTCTCTCCCCACTCCTCTCCTTGAGTTCTGAGCCTGTCTCCTGACTGGCTTACAACAGCCACTCACTTCCCATTGACAAAGTAACTGAATCTATATTTCGTAGAGAAGGCCTTGTTATTGTTCATATTAAACTGCTAAATTTTGGATCTTCATCATTTATGCCATGATAATTACATTTTTAAAGTACAACCCAATCTTTTCATTCTGTATAGTGTTTTTAATGACTATCATTCCTCAGTAAAAGGAGAACGGCCAGACACCCGTCTGAATGGATGTCCAGTTGGGGCCAGGCAGGGCGGGAGTGTGTTCAGGCCTGGCGGCCTGTGGGGGTGAGCAGGCGGCACTTGTGGGTGCTAACTCACCTCAGAGTCCACCTTGGTCTCAAGGCAAAGGTAGCTGAGGCTCCTAACCCAGATTATGGAAGGAAGGAGGGTGATATACATAGCCTGTTGTTCTAACAAGCAAAGTAAACTCCTGCGTGACACTGGGAAGCTGGAAGGTTTAAAATGGGGCGGGGAGCGGGAAGGCCCAGAGGGAGCCCCGAGGGGGAGTTCAGGGGAGTGCATGCAGGGCTTCCCTGACCCTCCACACAGTGCGTGTTTGTGAGGAGCCACCATGTGCCGGGGCCAACTGCACAGTGTGGCGTCAGGAGCAAAACGGACAAGACACTTCAGGAGCTTCTCCGCAATATCGCATAACAAAGACTCGGCAGAAACAAGAGAACTGAGCAGTGTCTGTGGGGGTGGCAGGCAGTTTTGCAGTTTCACTCGGATAGCTTGGGGAGCTGAGTAGGTGGGAAAAGGTCCACGTAAGCTCCTATTCAACCCACTGGAAAATGAACGCTTCATGAGTTGGGGCGGGATAGTTCTTAACTTCTGTTACAGAAGAACCATGCATGACCCTTCAGGGACGCCATCAGCCTGCAGGGTGAAAGCACAGATGTCCTCCTGAGAGTCTGGCGGTGCCTGCCACTCCCTCGTCATGGCTCCACACTCCTGATAGCAAACAGCCAGTACTACGCTTTAAACACTAGACTAGATGAAGCTTACCAGCTGATAACTTATTGGAAAGATAAAGTAAACCACGGGAAGGATAGCTCAAAGAAAGAACAACAGAAATGCAGAGAATAAAGACTCTGAGCAGGTCAGGAAACAAAGCAGCTCCAGGCAGGCGGAGAGGAGGAGTGAGGGACCCTGCAGGGGCCAGTGTCAGTCCACAGGGTTCTTCACTTCACTCTGGGGCGGGATGCTGGGAAGGAAGGACTGACTGTCTCAGCCAGCGCCAGTGGTGAAGATGACAGGGCTGCATGCCTCGGGGCAGGATGTCTCCCTAAAGACACACTACACCACATAATCACAAGAATGAGACCAGGATGGGGGAGGAGCCAAGGTGGCGGAGGAGTAGGACGGGGAGACCACTTCCTCTCCTACAAATTCATCAAAAGAATAACTGAACGCAGAGCAAACTTCGCAAAACAACTTCTGATCGCTAGCTGAGGTCATCAGGCGCCCAGAAAAGCAGCCCGTTGTCTTCGAAAGGAGGTAGGACAAAATATAAAAGATTAAAAGTGAGACAAAAGAGCTAAGGACGGAGATCTGTCCCGGGAGCTCTTAGGCGGCATTGCTTGGGGTAGGGTCCGGGCCTGAGTGCCCTGAGGACAATCGGAGGGAGCTTCTGTGAGTTGCCAACTTGAACTGTGGGAGACCAAAGGAGAGAGAGTAAATTAACCGGCCGGAACACACTGCCGGCCGTTCGCAGAACAAAGGGACCGAGAAAGTCCAGAGAAGAGCTCGCAGGCTGCGGACTGGCCCAGCCCCGCCGGAGGCAGGAGGCAGGGGGGAGGGGAAGGTCGCGGCGAGACACAGGGCGCAGGCACCCGACCGGCGCGGGCGGGACTGGGGCTGGGGACGCGGAGGGCAGAAGGCGCGCGCACCCGACTGGCGCCAGCGGAAACTGAGACTGGGTCCGCGGAAGGGAGGGGGCGCGCCACACCTGGGGAGAGTGCGCCCACCAAGCCCCTGGCTGCCTGGACCGCTCTGACGGGGAAGGCACAGAGAGCAGGCGCAGCTTTTCCTTCCGCGCTTTTGTGGAACACCCGAGGGCTGGAACCTCGCGCAGCGCGGGGCGCGCTCCATATAGAGCAGCCCGGAGCCTGAGCAGCGCAGACGGAGAAAGCGGCGCCAGCCCCTCCCGCCAGCATCAGCCCCTCCCTGCCATGCCAGCCCCTCCCTGCAGCGCCGGCCCCTCCCCTCAGCGCCGGCCCCTCCCCTCAGCGCCGGCCCCTCCCCTCAGCGCCGGCCCCTCCCCGCAGCGCCGGCCCCTCCCCGCAGCGCCGGCCCCTCCCTGCAGCGCCGGCCCCTCCCCTCAGCGCCGGCCCCTCCCCGCAGAGCGACGGAACTAGCTACCTGAATAAGAGTCCACCTCCGCCCGCCTGTGTCAGGGTGGAAATGAGGCTCTGAAGAGACCGGCAAACAGAAGCCAAATAAACAAAGGGAACTGCTTCAGAAGGGACTGGTGCAACAGATTAAAATCCCTCTAAAAAACACGGACTACACCGGAAGGGGCCTGTAGATATCAAGAAGCGTAACCTGGAACGAGGAGCTATCTGAAACTGAGCCGAACCCACACTGACCACAACAGCTCCAGAGAAACTCCTAGATATTTTACTTTTTTCTCTTTTTTTTTTCTTTTTTTCTTTTTTCTCTTTTATTTTCCTTTAAAATCCCCTATTACTCCCTAATTACTCCTTAACTTTCATTTCCATAGATTTTTATGATTTTTTTAATTAGGGAAAAAAAAATTTTTTTTCTTTCTTTTTTTTCTTCTTTTTTTTTTCTTTCCTTTTTCTCTTCTATTTTCTATTTTTATTTTTCTCTTATTTCTTTTAAAGTCCTCTAGTACTCCTCTACTACTCCTTAATTTTCATTTTCAATACACTATAACCTTACAAAAAAAAAAAAAAAAGAATGAGACCAGGATGCCAGGAAATAATGTCAAAGGACAACCACTCAAATATCACTATTCTTAATAACTGGCAGAGTCTTCCTCTCACAAAATCCCTATCTAAAACAAAGCAAAACAACAAAACAATGAAAAAGCCACAGCTATTATTTTGCTGATTATTAGCATTATTTGGTTGATTTGGAAATCCACATGCATGCATATGATAAATCACAGTTCAATCATAAACTAACAAGGACAAGATGATCCTAGAAACAATCAGAGAAAAATATCTGAAAAGGACTTAAAAATAAAGGACACACACTACTGATTCCACAAGAGGTAATTGAACAGAGTCACATAAATTCTCAGAGCATACTATTTTGTTGGAAACATTTTTGACCAAAGAGCAACTAAGAACATCAAGATGCAGTTCATGTGTGCTAAAAACTTGCAGGTTGTCAACACATGAAAGTGCTGCACTCAATGTGCCAGCAAATCTGGAAAACTCAGGAGTGGCCATAGGACTGGAAAAGATCAGCTTTCATTCCAATCTCAAAGAAAGGCAATGCCAAAGAGTGTTCAAACTACCACACAACTGCACTCATCTCACAGCTAGCAAAGTAATGCTTAAATTGTCCAAGCTATGCTTCAACAGTATATGAACTTAGAATTTCTAGATGTTCAAGCTGGATTTAGAAAAGGCAGAGGAACCAGAGATCAAATTACCAACATCTGTTGGATCAAAGAAAAAGAAAGGGAATTCCAGAAAGACATCTACTTCTGCTTCATTGATTACACTAAAGACTTTGGCTGTGTGGATCACAACAAAGTGTGGAAATTTCTTCAAAAGATGGAAATACCAGACCACCTTACCTGCCTCCTGAGAAATGTGTATGAAGGTCAGGAAGCAATAGTTAGAATTGGACATGGAACAATGAACTGGTTCCAAATTGGGAAAGGAGTACGTTAAAGCTGTATATTGCTACCCTGCTTATTTAACTTATATGCAGAGTACATCATGTGAACTGCCAGGCTGGATGAAGCACAAGCTGGAATCAAGATTGCCGGGAAAAATATCAATAACCACAGATATGCAGATGACACCATCCTTATGGCAGAAAGCAAAGAGGAACTAAAGAGCCTCTTGATGAAAGTGAAAGAGGAGAGCGAAAAGGCTGACTTAAAACTCAACATTCAAAAAGCCAAGATCATGGCATCCAGTCCCATCACTTCACAGCAAATAGATGGGGAAACAATGGAAACAGTGAGAGACTTTATTTTCTTGGGCTCCAAAGTCACTGCATATGGTGACTGCAGCCATGAAATTAAAAGATGCATACTCCTTGGAAGAAAAGCTATGACAAACCTAGACATTGTATTAAAAAGCAGAGATATCGCTTTGCCAACAAAAGTCCATCTAGTCAAAGCTATGGTTTTTCCAGTAGTCATGTATGGATGTGAGAGTTGGACCATAAAGAAAACTGAGTGCTGAAAAATTGATGCTTTTGAACTGTGGTGTTGGAGAAGACTCTTGGGACTCCCTTGGACAGCATGGAGATCAAACCAGTCAATCCTAAGTGAGATCAATCAGTCCTGAATATTCATTGGAAGGAGTGATGCTGAAGCTGAAGCTCCAATACTCTGGCCACCTGATATGATGAAATGACTCACTGGAAAAGACCCTGATGCTGGGAAAGATTGTAGGCAGAAGAAGACGACAGGATGAGATGGCTGGATGACATCACCGACTCGATGGACATGAGTTTGAGCCAACTCCAGCAGTTGGTGATGGACAGGGAAGCGTAGTATGCTGCAGTCTATGGGGTTGCAAAGAGTTGGACCTGACTGAGGGGTTGAACTGAACTGAACTGCTGCTCAGAGTGCCCTCCACTTTCCTCCTCCCTTGGGAATGTGCTACTGGCACAAGTTGAAAATCACCAAGAATGCAATGCACATATAAGTTCCCAGTGCCTTTTCCTGGCTTGATGGCCTGTTTCTATGGTGGTGAGGACTGGGGAGCAAGCTACCCTGTGTGAGGCGCTTGCTTGGTCTGAATCTCCTACTGGCATCATGGAAGGAGCCCTCAAGCTTCTCATCAGCTTGTGCATAGCCAGGGCAGAAGGAGAAGAGGGAAGGGCGAGATTTAAGACCTGTCAGGAGCAGATTGTAATACAGAAGACTTGGGTTAGATTCCTGGGTTGAGAAGATCCCCTGGAGAAGTGAACAGCTACCCACTCCAATATTCTGGAGAATTCCATGGACTGTATGGTCCATGAGGTCACAAAGAGTTGGACACGACTGAGTGACTTTCACTTTCACTTCACTGTTGCTGCTAAGTTGCTTCAGTAGTGTCCGACTCTGTGCAACCCCATAGACAGCAGCCCACCAGGCTCCTCCATCCATGGGATTCTCCAGGCAAGAGCACTGGAGTGGGTTGCCATTGCCTTCTCCACTAGGAGGAGTCAAACATGAAAAATGAAGCCAGGCTTCTCATTACAATTACATAATCACGTAATTCAGTAATTCATGAATGCACTAATTTATCTGATGAAAAAAAAAAAAAAAATGACTGCACAGTACATGAAGTCATTTACTGGGATTGCAAAAAAGGGAGTCCCTTAAGGTTCCCAGTACAGCCACCTCCATATCTTCTGACTGCTTCCTATCTGTACAAAAATGTCAGTCAGAGAATAAATTTAATTGGAAAAAGGAGAACATGCAGAAACAAAGCAAAACAGTAAAACAAGACAAAATAATAATACTTCAGTTACTAAAGCCAAGAATATTTTAGTTCCTCCTCAAGGGTTATAGATATTATTCTGAACCATATCCTGTGAGTTGTCTGGAAGATACTGAAACGCCCCCACTAGGTGGGAAAGCAGTGACCAAACGGTGGCCGTGACACAGTCTGCTCCATCATACACAACTGAAAAACGGCCTCAAGGGGACAGGAACAGACCGACTCTGGAACTGAACTGGACTTAAGCCAGCCAGTGTAACGCTGCTCAGACCACGGCATGACCAATTTTAAGCTGACTGCTATTTCTGCATGCGGCGCCACCCCCCCCCCCCCGCCCCCCGCCCGGCACACGCTCCTTTAAGAGCTCCTGACCCTGAGCAGCAAGGCGGGGGCAGCTGCTGTTTTGGTGCGGGAGTTCCCCTTTTCCCCAGACCGCTGGCTTCCTCAACAAAGCTATCTTTCCTTTTACCCAACACTTTCCTCTCAGCATTGGATTTTTAGGCAAAAAGCAGCTAAACCTGAGTCTGGTAATAGGGTGATGGCCGTAACTGACAAGATGGAGCTCCTTCCATCAAGCAGTTTATGGTATAGGGTCACGTTTCTCAAACTTTTGGCTGCCTAATAATTAACTGAGTAGCCTGTTAGAAATGCCCATTCTCAGGCCACCCTGCCGAGTCTGGGTGGGCTTAGACACATGAAGAATCATCCCCAGATGAGCTGTCTGCAGATCTCAGTTTAAAGTAAAGCCAGCTAGTCCACCTCCAGACAGCATAATCATGAGGAGAGCTACTACCCCCTCTATGAACTATGCACATGTGTCATTCAGAGAGGCTACCTCCTGTTTTTCCTGGAAAAATCCAGGTTTTCAATTCTTGATCTTGTGTCCCATCCACTTTACCATCTGTCTCAAGTGAATCCCAATCGGACAATCATTTCTGTCATTACCATAAATCTTATGCAAACTTTCGAACAGCAGTGTAGCTGAGTAACAGAGCATAGATTCTGAGTCAGACACCCTGGGATTTTAAATCATCTCAGTCACTTGGTAGCTACTTTGACCCTGTGCAAATTACTTGTCCTTAGCCATTAGTCTCCTCGTCTATAAAATGGGGATAATAATAGACCCCTAGTCTAAAAGAAGTGCTGTTTAGACTAATGAGCTCACATACACGAAGTGCTCAGCTCACGCCCAGCGTGTCAGGAGCCCTCAGCACAGACCTGTCGTCAGTCATTACCATCATCTGGCTAGGGCAGCATGTGTGTCTAGGGGCAGCCGTGGAGGGTCTGCCAGCAAGACGGCACCTATGCAGAATCTGGAGTCTCCCGTCATTAGGCTCAGAACTTTTATTTTCTTTAATGACATCCCAGAACTGCTTAGATTTAAATGAGTATGATGCTTTCACTAAGTATTAAGAAGTATTCTCACCAAATTATTGCTTTTATTTTGAACTTCTATGAATCAATTTTTGTTACTCTCATTAGCCAGTCATAATAATCATTTTTTAACAAGCACCTTGCTCTGTAGGAAAGGAATGTGACTTACCCCCTCAGTCTCACAGAAACTGCAGGAACTAATCGAAGGAGACATCCCAAGTAACACATGCTTTCTGTTCCAATAATTCTAAACGCTCACAGCTTTTCAGCATCTCTGTCTCCCTAAATCCTCAGATAGTGTAATTATCACATACTGAGACAAGGCATAATTAAAAACATGAAATTTTACTTTAATATTGTTAGAATAGTTGATGAGTCAACTGTTGGCCAATCATCATTAAGATTTTTCTTTTAATGCAGCATACTTAAGCTTGTGCCCTTGAGTTATGTAATAAACTAGTAGATTTAACCTAAAATGGTGTGATGCATATATTTGTTTACACTGGGAAGAGCAGCCCACAGTCCCTTTGTTGCTGCAATTAAGGCCAACAGCTGTCAGACGTAGACATCTTGTTTTACAAGAAAGTGGAGGCTAAAGATGAGAAGAAGCCCCAGTGGCTGCTGGACCCTCTCTCGCCTAGTATAATCAAACGTAACATTGAACATCAGCTCTAATTCAATTAAAAATAAATTAACTAAAAAACAGTGTTAATCAAACAGAAATCAACTCTTAAATATTCACTGGAAGGACTTATACGGAAGCTCCAATACTTTGGGCACCTAATGTGAAGAGCCAACTCATTGGAAAAGACCTTGATGCTGGGAAAGATTGAGGGCAGGAGGAGAGAGGGCGACAGAGGATGAGATGGTTGGATGGCATCACTGATTCAATGGACACGAATTTGAGCAAACTCTGGGAGATAGTGGAGGACAGAGGAGCCTGGCAAGCTGCAGTCCATGGGGTCACAGAGAGTAGGACACGACTGAGCAACTCAACAACAACAAATCAGACAGGTGATGCATTAGGCTCCTCTGAAATCCACTGAGGGAAATAAAGAACTCAGCTACTTATTTTCTGATTTCCATAGATCAGTGAGAATGGAAAGAATCCTTCAGAGATGTGTCAGCTCACAAAAAAATCCAACTTCTAGTGAGGGAATAAACTTTACACATGAGCAGATACTTGGTGAGAAACTAATATGTGCCAGGAAAGGCTTAGGCTATGGTGAAAGCACATGGTCTATGCACTTGGGGAGCTATTAGCAGAGTGAGGGAGACAGAGAAGGAAGGAGGAAGCATGTCCCTGAGATGCATCATCTCCACATCTGACATATTCCAGGTGCTCAGAGAGGCAGCCCCAGTGGGGCAAAGGGACTGACATTATACTACTGCAGTTTATATGTGATTATTCTGAGACAGTCAGTCAGGTTTGTGTTGAGTGGGGATAAAATGTGGGGTTAGTGTGAAATATCTTGTTCTTTGTGGTAGTTCCATGGACCTTCACAGTTTCTGATGATGCAGTCAGACTAAACACAAATGGCTTATGTGCTTTTTGTGAAACGGTCCACTTCCTTTGTGGCTCAGCTGGTAAAGAATCCGCCTGCAATGCAGGAGACCTAGGTTCAGTCTCTGGGCTGGGAAGATCCCCTGGAAAAGGGAAAGGCTACCCACTCCAGTATTCTGGCCTGGAGAATTCCATGGACCACAGTTCATGGGGTCACAAAGAGTTGGACACTACTGAGCAACTTTCACTTTCACTTCATATGTCATTAAAACTTTATCTAAAGAATGAATCACGCCAGGAAATATATTAACCTAACAATCTATCTTCAATGTGATCACACACAACACATACCTGTAGATCTGTTTGTATGTATCTACCTTATTTAGTTCAATCAACTTTAGAATTAATCCCAGCCAACGTTTCCATCTTTGAAATTATGCCACTTCAAGCTTATGTGCTGTGTCGCTGGGTACCAAGCTACAGGTTTAAGGCACCTGCCTTTTTTTCTCCTGATCTGAAGTTCACAATCAAGAAAAGACTGAATGGGATGACTCCAACCTAAAAAAAATGGGTATCAAATCACAGCTACAAACATTACAGGTTTCCCCACCATTCCTACAACTCTTCTGTTCAGTCAGGGAAAACTTAATATGAGCAGAGAGAATGATTGCAAATTGCTCCTTGGTATAAACCACTTTGATGTCTGACGTGCTTTCCCACCTCCTGCAGGGTTTTCTACATGTGATTTCATTTGCTTTCGCCTTCCCTTATACTGGATATGAGACCAGTTGTGAGTACAGAGACGGGTTAAACTTGAAGTACATGTGTTCTATTTGCTTGTTGCAAAGCATATTTTGAAACAAATGAGTATACACTATGATAACAGTATTTTAAAAGAATCCTAATTAATAAATGATACAATCTACTGGATTCAAGCTGGGTTTAGGTTAAAACAAAAGGTGGCAGCTTTGGGAAGGGTTTGGGTGAGCATGAGGCTGCATCCTCTAGAGCTTTAAGAATGAGTTTTGCAAATTCAGTTATAAATATGTAGCTTCTGTGACTCAGACAAAAATCTGTGCATTTGAAGTTACACATTTCACTGTATATCTCATATCCTAACCCATCACACAAATTTTGAATTATAACCATCTTCCCATTTATGAAGGGTTTTGGAAAACATTAATGTTACAATGAATATTCATGACATGATTTCCTCACTTCAATCCATCTAACTCATGAATTTTCATTTTGAAAGGGAAATGGTTTCTGTCTTGTAAAAACAAACTTACTTTTCATTAAACATTCAAGAAGATCTCAAAGGATGCTGGGCCTCAATTTTTTTTATAGAATAGAAGATAGAACGTAAAACTTATTTTTTTCTTCCATTTCCACCACTCTGTAAATTACGTTAGTGAGTTTTGATACAGGACAAGATTAAAACACTCGGTATCTGGAGATCTATGTGGCTGTCTCCCAAACCTATGAACTCCGTGGCTATTGTAAGTTTAAACAGAGTCACATGTTGGATTGACCTCCCGTTTATCACGGCCAGGAAGACCTCCGGATGGGGTGGAACTCCTGCTTTGTCAACACAGAGCAAATGAGAAAAACCTGCCTCCTGCTTATGTGCGATACTAATGATGAGGAAGAGTTCTTTCCACACAGTAAGCACATGTTAGGGCATTTTTTTGTAGTTTTATATTGTTTCAGATACTGAGCATCAACAAAGGGCCCTTTGGCATTTATATTTTTTATGTTTCAAAACTCAAAGAATTTCTCTTTCTTCTTAAAGCTTGGATATATGTGGTCTTTTTTAATGTATTTCAGTCTTCATTTGTTGCAGCACAGGATTTTTGAAAGCTCTAGTTTCTAAACTAATGGTTGCTTCATTTTGATATTTTCTATAAACATCAGTATAGTGGAAAAACTTATTTCTCTTTTACTCACAAAATACGCCTGTCCTCTCAGTATTTCACTTCTGGCCACCAAATATGTGAAGGTTTATCAAATAGCCCGCAATTCCTGAGCATCAGCTGGATGTCCTACATCCGTTCAGTTCTGACACTGCCTACCTGGATCTGTTTCAGATCCCACAGGGGAAGGGCTCAGCCTCAAAAGCCTGCCCTCCCCCCACTTCCGTGGTGGCTCAGACAGTAAAGCATCTGCCTTCAATGCAGGACACCTGGGTTCAATCCCTGGAATGAAAAATCCCCTGGAGAAGGAACTGGCAACCCACTCCAGTATTCTTGCCTGGAGATCCCATGGACAGAGGAGCCTGGTGGGCTACAGTCCGCGGGGTCACAAAGAGTCAAACACGACTGAGCGACTAACACTTTCTTTCACTTTCCCCCAACTTTGGACACCAATTCCAAGTCCACGTTGCCACCCGTGCTTCTGACCAGGTTCAACAGTTTGCTAGAATGCCTCAGAGACATCAGCAGAACACATTTACAGGTCTATTATAAAGCCTATAGTGAAGGATGCACATGAGGAGCCAGATGAGACGCATAGAACGAGCTCCGGAAGGATCAGCAGCACAAACGCTCTGACCCCCAGAGTTGGGGAGTGCCGCCCTTCCAAGTGAAGTAACTGTCGCCAAGAGACATCTGCATCCAATGATTCCCACAGCACTGTTCACAGCGGCCAAGACATGGAAACAGCCTGAGTACTCATCGAGGGCTGAAGGGATAAAGATGTGAGATGTACATAGATAGATAGATAGACAAGTGTGTAAGAGACACATTTATAAATATATAGTCTAACATATATAGATTTATATGATGAAATATTATTTAGCCATAAAAAGAAGAAAATCTTACCATATGAGACCACGTGATGGATGGACCTTGAGGGCATTATGCTAAGTGAAGTAAGTCAAACAGTGAAAGACAAATACAGTCTAATCTCTCTGATGTATGAACACCGAAACATCGGAGCTTCTAGAAACAGCGTGGCTGTCAAAACCTGAGGGGAGGGGAAAGCGGGGCCATCTTAGTGGAGGGGTGCACACTCACTCTGTGATGAGTTCTCAGGTTCTAGTGCATGGCACGGGGACCCATCAACAGTTCTGGGTTGTACACTTGAAAACTGCTAGGAGAGTAAGTAGATCTCATGTGACAGTTTTGTCCTGTGTACAAAGCTCACCAAATGAGCCCTCCATCCTGTATAGACTCCTTAATATCCTTCATCTAAAAGTGGATTTTATGTTTAAATTTCAGTTTTCATCATGACATATGGATGTATCTTGATAATCAATAGTTTACACAATCTTATCATGTCACTTGACTGTATTTTAATAATAGTGGTAGACAGATCTGCAAAATAGGTCCAATATTTTTCAAAAGGATAGGGGCTCAAACACCACCTCAAGAAGACGACCACGCATGCCTTTTCATCTGAGACACAGCTGCATGTAACCCGGCCTCGCTGTATCCCTCTTCATCTTGGAAACTTTCAGCAAATTTCTCCTCTTATCCAGGTCCACTGAAACCTTACATCTCTTACTTCTGATGCTCTGTAAACAGTTTCTTTTCATGTTTCCCAAATTCATTCCTAAACAACAATTCAGACTTAAGACTTGACCTTCATCATGCTGATTTCTGTTCTTCAGAATACCCACTAACTTTTGTATTCGTTTGGTCTTCATTAAAAACAGATTTTTTTTTAATGAAGACTATCTTGTAACCTGATATTTGCTGATAACCTACATGCCAGGTAATGATTCTGATCTTCACGAACTTGACAGTTTCACCTCCTGCTTCCCATGACTCTCCAACGCAGGTTCAAGCTCTAGCTCAGCACCAAAGCCAGTCCTTCGCCACTCACCCTCACACTCTCCACACGATGTGTTCTTGGGTCTCACGTTGCCTCCCCAGCCACCTGCAGCGACTTCCTCAGGACCACAGACTCCTCAGGCTCCCTCGTCTACCGTTCATCCGACCACCCTCTCAGAGGTCAGCACTCGGAGGAGCCTTCCTGACTAGCCAGATCTGTCCTTCCCCTGACTTCTGGCCTACCTCAAAGCACTCCTCTCACTGCACCAAAACCACCATCTATTTCTCCAACTCTGCTCTTCCCAGGGGGTGCCCTGAGGGAAGAACCTTGGGCCGAACACCTTTATATTCCCAGGGGCTCGCACGGCGCTGGCCCCTTCGTGTGTGCTTGATTCATCTGCTGCCTGTGTTTCCTGCGAGCCCAGCACGATCAAATGGACAAGGCTGAGTGGCTGTGATCATCACCGGACAATTCTCTTTCCTTAAGTGCAGTTATACAATGTTGATATCCATCTAATAAAGACTCAGCATCCATTTTAGGCTGTCATGTAGCTATTAATATATTTTCTCAGTTTAAATTTTCTTTTCTTTTTTGCCATTTCATGACTATCTAAGGAGTGAAAAGAAAAGTGTTTTCTAAACTAGAGCTAGCCTCTGCTCTACAGTCCGATGTCCCAGTCCTATTTGTTAACCAGCAAAAAGGCTGCAAATTGCCAGTTGCTGTCTGCAGCTGCAGCTAAGCTGTCACCTCTGACTTGCAGCAGGGGAATGGCCCACTATTTCTTCATGTTCTATCATTCCACTGCAAATGATGGCACTGACTATCATTATGCCATCTGCAAGCAATGATACGATGGGAACCAAATGAGAAGACACTGCTCCTGTCAAAACTGCAAGTTGTAAACTCATAGTTCTCTTTGACTCTTAGCTATCCACTGTATTTAGCATCTGAAAATTAGTACTTTCAATGATTTTTTTCCCTCCTCTTATTATGTTAGAGAATATAAGAAGGTTTAGATGTTAAGATTAAGCTGTAGTTTATTGAATGAAATGTTAATAATTTTTCCATTAGGAAAGTTCAGAAATCAGCAAAAATTAAACAGACTCAAGGTATAAATTTTCCATGATCGAGTTAAGGCCGCTGGCCGCCAGTAAATTCTGCTTTATCAGAATTCATAACACTTGGTGAGGAGTCTGGTTTCCAGGGGGGACGGCCAGTGTTGACAAAGGGAAAGCCTGGTGATTTCCAGCAGGTGTGTCAGTGTTGTGTGTGTCCACTTCCGAGGTGAGTGCGGTGCATTCGGATGTAACTCCCATGTGGGCCGCTCCCTGACGGATGAGGGGACACAGGACTCCAGTGAGGAGAGCGCAGGACGTCCACAAGGAGAACGGTGCTGTTTCTAAGAGTAAAGATCCTACTTTAATTCAAGTCCTAGAGAGTGTTCATTGACCTATTGATTCCTGAAGGTCAGGCGAATGTCTTCTTGAGAAAGCTCACTGCCTTCCTTGTCAGGTCTACTCGAACACGTGGAGGTGTTCTGTGAGTCGTAAGCACACTCCCAGCCATCATATGTACACTTGGGACAGGACAGTCATCCTTTCCAAATTCCTAACCTCTTAACGTACAAGAGTCAGACACAATCGACAACCAAACACCAGCCCCACCAACGCCACTAAGTGGTGGATTCAGTGCGCCCTGAGCCCCACCGGTAACTCAGCGGGGAGAAAGAAGGGACACCTGTCAGCCGAAGCCATGTCAGAGCCTAGCATGGAACTGCAATGAAACACAGCAGCAAGCATTACAATACTGCTGTCAACAGGTTGGATGCATGAGACAAGTGCTTGGGGCTGGTGCACTGGGATGGCCCAGAGGGATGGGATGGGGAGGGAGGTGGGAGGGGAGTTCAGGATGGGGAACACATGTAAATCCATGGCTGATTCATGTCAGTGTATGGCAAAAACCACTACAATACTGTAAAGTAGTTAGCCTCCAACTAATAAAAATAAATGGAAAAAAAATATTACTGTCAAAAATTGTCTTCTTCAGTGTACTGTCATCTTTACACTGTTCACAGGTCTTGCTGTTAGTACTGGCTAGGGCAGTGAGAGACCGTCTCTCTAATCCAGTCCCTGACTACTGGGTAGCTAGCAGACACAGATGACTAAGAATGGGATTTGAGAATATCAGGAGAGCTAGCTGATATTCTCAGTCCCCAGGCTTCAGAAGTGGAAAGGCAACAGGTCCCGAGATAACCATCTCTCAGGGAGATACTAGAAAGTGAATTCCCTCTGGACTCAGCCAAACCTGGGCTCAAACAGAAGCCCTAATTCTTTATACATATAACCTCTATGTTTCCCCCTGTCAGGTCAGATCCACTCACCTTGGAAAATAATTGTGAGGATTTTAAAGGATAATGAATGTAAGCTTCAGATGCAAATTTACTTCTGTGTGATTTCTTCTTATTCAGCATAGAGCTCTTGTGGCTTGGGAACTAACACACAGATATTTTATATGAGAATAGCCTTAATGCTGGCAGATAATGCAGGGGCCCTGTTATCTCATCGTCCTGTCTACGGTCTTCTTTCCCCAGGAGTACCACACCCATTAGCTCTTATAGTACAAGGAGAAACCCATCATCCCTCGAATTTGCAGTCTTCTTTTAAATTAGCTTCACAATTGTTTAAAAGTATGTAAAATCATAATGGGGCAGTTTATCCTTACATTTCAAAGTAGTTTTGGCAATGTGTCCTTCAGTGTTTCAGAGAATTACGTGAGCCGTGTGGTCTTCCCTCATCTGATGATACAAAAAGATGCTATATGGGAGGAATTTTCTCAGAAACACTGGTATAACTGGGATCAGCATTCAAAGCCTTCACTTTTGTATCTTCAGCTCATTTCACTAGAAACTTTTATTTTCTACATTTTTTCTCCTGTTACAACTAAAGGGAGCTGTAGAAACCTCAAGAGAAATGCTAGTCTATTGCATAAGAAAAGCATCTTTATTATATAAGCACAACAACCACGCCAGAATGATCTATTATAAATCTATTATTAGCAAAGAAAATAAGTCCTCAGTTGGTAAGAGAGGAAATGGTCCATAAAATATCTTTCAAATTAAAATTTTTTTCCACATGCTTAGGGGATGGATATTTTTTTCTTTTTCCATATGCTTTATAGAATGTTAAATTCTTTCTTGGGCCCTAAATCTATTATTGCATGTGTTTTGGGGTGACTATCTTTTTATTTATTAAAATAGACATTAAATTTACCACTTTTAACCATTTTGGGGTATACAATTCAGTGCCATTGGTACATTCAAAGGGTTGTGCAATCCATTGCCACTATCCATTTCCAGACTTTCTTCATTCTCCAAAAGAGAAACTCCAAACCCATTAAACAACAAGTACCCATCTACCCATCCCCCAGCTCCCAACAAGTTCTTTTCTGCTTCTGTCTCTGTGACAATTTCATGTAACTGAAATCATACAGTATTCATCCTTTCACTTCTGGATTTTCTCACTTAGCATAATGTATTCTGGGTTACCCCATTTACTGTATGCTGTGTCAGAATGTTCCTCCTTTTCAGGCTGAACCATATTCCATCATATGGATGTACCTCTATCACTTATCCATTCTCTGTCAATGGAACACTCGGGCTGTCCTCACCTTCTGGCTACCAGGAATGATGCATAGTTACTTCTCAATGTCCCTGGACAACCAATGTCCTGGTAAATTTAGGAACTCAAATAGTTTGTCACATTAAATCACTTAATAATTGAGAGAGAAACAAACCCCGTGATCTCTGTGACACCTCTGTCCACAATTCTTCACTAAAACATGCCACACGGGATGCTGGAGGTGCAGCAGGGAAATGGGAACCAATCTGCTTCCTTCACCTGAAGGTCCCTTTGCGTGTGTACGTGTGTGCTAAGTCGCTTCAGTCATGTCTGACTCTTGTGACCCCATGGACTGTAACCCACCAGGTTCCTCTATCCATGAGATTCTCCAGGCAAGAATACTGCAATGGGTTGCCATTTCCTCCTCCAAGGGAACTTCCCAACCCAGGGACTGAACCTGCATCTCTCATGTCTCCTGCACTGGCAGATGGGTTCTTTACCACTAGCACCACCAGAGAAGCCCAAAGGTCCCTTTCTCGTGTAGCAATAGCACTTTCTATGTTTTGGATTCTTTCTCATCTCCTCAGAACCTCAGCACAGTCATATGCTCGGGATCTCAGTTTTACATGTGGCAGAACTGAGAGAGGAGGATGCCTTACTAGCTTGTTGGAGGTTCTGCATGGATTGCAGTTTAAATTCTCTTCCTTCCCCATCCTCAGACCTTCCAATCCTTGCGGATCTCACCAGACACCAATTCGCAAAACACCCAGTTGAACCATTCACAATATCTACTTTGTCAAAAGAGAGATGTATGTTGTATGACAAAACCCACTACAATATTGTAAAGTAATTCGCCTCCAACTAATAAAAATAAATGAAAAAAAAAAAGAAATCTACAAACACCATCTCTACTCAGAAAAGTGTAATCTAATGGACAGGCAAGAGGCTGTCACTGTCTCCTCTGACCTGCCACAGCATTTACCAAAAAGCCCTTCACACACACACAAAGATAAATATGTATTCATGAAATTAAACTCTTGAATGAAACAAATTAGGAAATATTCAAGAATACTGTTTCTACCCTTGCTTTCTAACTCAGAGCAGGGACTCAATGCAGAGCGCTCAGGCTGGTTAAAACAAGGAGAGTCGTCATAAAGGAACACAGATGACGTTGCGATTGTGTGCAACAAGAAAGCCTGTGTCCTGCTTACCAGTGAGCACAGTGAGTGTGTTTGAGTCTCTAGAAGGTCATGATCACCATTCTGGGTCTCTGAGGACCTCCAAACTGGGATGCAATGAAAGGAGGTGGATAGTAAGGAAAACTAGGTTAAAATATGAGTGTCCCATGCCACAGGTATGATCCAGATGCACTTAATTCTATGAAAATGCAATGACCTTTTTCAAGGGAAATCACATAATATCCTATAATTTAAGTTCCAGTATGTAGAACTGTTTTCTATTGACACCTAATCCTGGATTAATAGCAATGCTTCCGTCTCTATTGGTGAGGTGACCACATGTGGTCAGGACGGTGTGGAACCAGGCATGGCTGTGCTGGAAGTTTCATGTCCTGACACCCTGTACTTTCCCTACCTTGGGTGAGCCAAAAACCCCACACAGTTGGAAAAGACACCCTGGGTTTAAACAAAAGTGTAAAAACAAAGATGTAATGCTCGTTTTACTTTCTTTGGGTGATAACCAAGACAGGCAGTCAAGATATTTTTGTTTGTCCAGGTAAACAAAGCCTTGTTGAATAATACAGCAAAAAAATATCTGCTGCTTGAGACCATGAGCTGAAACTGTTTGGTACGCAGTGAGTCCGAAGTGCCCAGACAAGGGCGTGTGCACTCCTGCAGAGACCTGGCTTGAACAAGAGACACCAGAGCACAGAGAACAAGACCCTGGGTCAGGAGGAAGAATCCAGCTCCACCAGCATTGTAGTGCTACTTAAGGCTTTCACAGCTTCTTTCCTTGCCCTGGCGTGGAAACTGTTGCCCTCAAGGTCCCTGGATTGAAGCCCTGAGCACACTCAGGCCGGCTGTTCTTGCTGGGCCTATGTGAGTTCAGGAAAAAACCATGTTCACCCCCATAGCTCCTCCACCTCACAGCACCCACAGGGCGAGAGCCATACATATTTACTGAATAACAGAATGGACACCGACAGAGTCACACGTAAGGTTCACGTCACGTATCGCCCAGGTTTGTGTGACAATCTGTGACATAAGGTGTAAGAGAATGCTATGCCAGGACTTTGCTCATAGTCTCATAGAAGCTAAAATGAAAAGTCAGGTGCAAGGGTCCTGAGGTTGAGAGCCAAGTTCACTGGTTCTTCTCTCCCTGACAGTAATTAGCTCCCAAAGACCACTACTAATATAAATTGCTCTAGGTTTTGCTTCTGTTTCTCATATTTGAAATTCTTTGCATCTTTGTGCAGAACAAGATGGCACTGAAGAATTAGAGCAGGCTCTAGAAAGCAAGGCACTGTCATTGAAAGCATACAGAAAATTAGCATATGCTCCTATTTCAGCTTTAAAAGTCTCATCTCAGTGACTTCTATCAGCAGCGCTTACTTGACTCAAAGAAAAGGGGTCTGGTTCCCACAGGATATTAAGTATTTATAGAAGACATCCCTCCTTACACAAGCCAATCAAGATCACTGCTGCTTATTATCTCACTGACTTCAAAATAACTATATTCCTTTGTAGGTTTAATGTATACGTCAAAGAACTTTTACGTTTTCATAAGAAAAGTTTTCTTTTGTAGGAAAAGGTATATTTATCATGTTTCATTAAATGTTGTCTTCAATGAATAAAATATGACTTTATTCTTGTCTAAACTCCATATGATGGTTTCAGGGAAGTCTTAAAGCAAATGACAAGAGTTTGAGACTGGAAAAACTGGTTATCCTAACTAGGTCAAGGAGTATGTTCTAGAGAAGAGGTAAGGAAGCATCCCAAAGAAGAGCACGTACAAAGACGCTATGATATCGAACAGAGTAGCATGCTCAAGACATGGACTGTGCCGTGAGAGCGGAGCCAGGAGCAGTGTGGGCAGAGCCAAGGCCGGACGCAGGGTCTGGGTCTACCCGGGGCCATTTTGAAGACCTGAGATTAATCTGGCAATCAGTCAGGGTGACTGAAGGATGAAAGGGAATGTGACACTGTGAGATTCCCACTGGATGTGGAGCATGGCCGGAGTGAACGGGAAACCAAGCTGGCGCCATACAAAAGTTCTACAGAGACAAATGTTCATAGTCTGCTGAACAGTTCATGGAAATGGAGAGACTACAATCCATGAGAAAGTTAAAAGACACATCTGAGAGTCATTTATAATGAACTGGATATTGTTTCAGGGCTGGCACAATAGAGGACAGTCTGTCACATCAGATGACCACAGCATGGTCTGTAGAAAAATAAGTCAGTAACAGAAAACCCCACCGAGGACCTGGGTAGGAGGGAAGACCAAGCATGTGGCTGTCAACAGGGCACTCAGGAGCGAAGCTTCAGGTTATATGAGTTGTGTCAGCTAATGAACTCCCCTTTCCTACTCCAGTTTGAATGCTGCTTTCTGTTTCAATTTCTGCGTAACGTACCACCCCAAAATTAGTGAACTGAAACAACCAGTGATTCTACTCATGGCTCCGGCGTGTTGGGAGCATAGGAAGGCCACTGTGGGGTGCCTTGTTTCAGCCCCATAATGACCAGGGTCTCAGCCCCAAAAAAGACCTAGAGCCTGGGGGCTGAATCATCCACAGGGTGGCTCCAGCCTGTGGCTGGCACATGAGCTGGGAGGACTCAAGGGCAGCCTGGAGCCTTCACACGTGGTGCGGTGGTGGCCTGGGACAGCTGCGTGTCTCTGGAGGTGACCCAGAACACCTGCATGTCACTGGTGGTGACCCGGAATACCTGTGCGTCTCTGTGCTGGCTCTGGGCCCAAGTGCAGGGCTCCAGGTGGAGGCTGCATGGCCTTCTCAGTGCCGGGCTCAGGGTCAGCAGACTCACCCCACGCTCCCCAAGAGGTTCACAGCCTCCCTCTCAGTCCTGTGGAGGAGATGCAGCCCTCACCGCCTGCCCGGAGGAGTTCCAGGGTCACACGGAGAGGATGTGAGAGGTGCAAGATGCTGGAAGTGGCTGTGGAGACCTTAACCTGACACTTGGCCTCTTTGCATCTTGCAACCAGAATCCTGGTTCACACGGGCAACCTCTCATCTTGCACATCTTTGTGTAGCCCTGCCCTGGGCACCTGACATCAGTGAGGATGCCAGCAGACTCTCCAGCTGATACTTCTTTTACTTGTTTTCTGCTTTACCCTTTACAACAATATTTCACCTGTCCATAAAATAATCATTTATATAAAGTATAGTCTATAGCTGAACATATGCAATGAAATAAGTGCATAGAAACAAACGAAATGTCTATGATGCCACAATCTAGAGCCAATCATCATAAATGATTCAACAGATATTTTATGTTTGAGAGGTATCTTCCCAGGCTCCCTTGTAAAAGTCAGTTTCCTTAGACTATATAATTTCAATCTTTATTCCCTCCTTTAGTATTACATAAGTATTTACTCATATCTTGGAAAAACTCTTCATGAATATAATTTTATAACATTTGTTCAAAGATATATAAAAGAAGAATTTTCTATACAACATTAAAACCATAAGGTTGTAGATAGCTAACTGCAGACATAAGCACTCATGTGTGACAGGAGAGAGATGCCCAATTCAGATGTCTTGAGGGAGATATCATGGAGAGGGTGGGAATTAAACTTGCTTTCTTTCACATCATAGTATAAAGACATAGTCACACCATTTCAGATATTTCCAGCAGGCTTTCGCTAAATTAAGTGACTTATTCCTTCCATCTGCCTAATTTGATAGGCAGAAAATTCATACATTAAGTGACTTTCCTGAAAGGAGCTATACAGTGAAAACACAGAAGCTATTAAAATCATCTTTAATAATTAAATTATTTCATGAGCCAAATCTGTTCGATTGCTGTACTTTTGTTATGTCTGAATTCTCTTCCAAGATTTCACTCTGCACACAGTGCAAAAACAATTCCTAAGTTGTAAAATCATTAAAGCATACACAGCCTCAGGGTGAAATCTGGTGAAATTTGTCAGAGGTATATTTTTCATCTTGCTGTAAGAAACAAACATTACATTTTTCAAGACTTATGGAAACATATTAAATTCAAAATTTCATAAATATAAACAAAGGAAGAAAGCAGCTCTTGGTAGTCCACAGAAATTTATTTTCACTAGAAAAAAATTAAACTTATTTTCATTAGAATAAAAGAGTGTTCATTTTATTTAAGTAAAATAGCTTTCAAAAAATTAATGATACCTATACTAGAAACAAGGAAACAGGATGGTTTTAAAGCTTTATATTGGTGTTAAGTTATTATATGGTGTCAAGGGTTGAATCATGGCCCCCAAGTCTCTATGCTGAAGTCCTAACCCCCAGTATCTCAGAGGGTGAGCCTACTTAGGAATAGGGTTATAGCAGATACAGCTAGTTGAGATGAGGTCATACTGGAGCAATGTAAGGGATATTTGAACAAAAACACACACACACAAGACGAAGGCAGAGGCTGAGGCGACACCAGGGAACAGGAAGCCAGCAGAAGCCAGGACAGGGGCCTGGCACATCCTCCCACAGCCTCGGAAGGAACCAATGAGCCTCTGGCCTCCAGGGCCCTGAGGCCAGTTTCTGATGTCCCAATCCTCAATTTGTGGCACTCTGTTTTGGCAGCCCCAGAAGCTAACACAGTGGTCATTTCATTTCTTTCTAAAAGGATCTTCCTTGTTAAGAATCAGAGATCTTCCAGAAAATTATACACCATTAACATTATATCTCAGAAGTGAGAAACTGAAGTATGACTCATAGATTTAGTAATTTATGACTGAATTCAGACAGAAATCTGGACCTAGAGGGTCTTAACCCTGAGTTTTTATAGAATTTTTCTATTGTGAAACACTTTTTGAACATAAGGCAGCAATCACAACAGTAAAAGAAACACAACAAATTTAGGGGTATTATTCCCTCCAGTCTAGTCTTGGGGAATTTCTTTTTCTACTTCTTATTCTCTAACAGTCATGACGTCTTCTCTAAGACTATTAGAGCCAATTACTGGGTATCCTTAGGCCAAGCCACCACATGAGAAAGAGAACTGGGTGAGACTAAGTGCACTACTTTTCAATTTAATCATTTTGTTTGAGGGTAGAAATGAGCATGTGTATGACTCCCTCTCTTCTGACCGAGCTCAGGAAGCCATTCCTCTGAGACAGTATCTGTAGATCTTCTGAACCCTAGGCTGCGCGATCACCGCATCACCATCCACGTCGACAGCTGTCCCAGCTATGCAAAGCCGGGTTTCTCCTTCCCCAGAGTTCTGTGTTGACTTTGGATGAAAACCACACATATACTGCACACTATAATTACCCCATCTGTCTAGAATTGTCTGCTTCCTACGAGATCATTCTAAATACCTATTTCTTAGACCTCATGGGATAAAGTCAGTCATATTTGGCTGCTCTTCCTTTGATCACACAGAATTTGGTAACTGAGGAATTCTCAACTTAAAGGACTCTGACCTCAAACACCATTGATCTCTGTTTAAAGCAAGATAATCAACTATATATCAAGTCTCCAGTCAGTCATCCCAGGAGTCAGTACAGAAATAATGACTTCCCAAAGAGCCAACAGGACTAGCTGTGATTAAAGAAACCCAGCTCTGCACAGAGGGAACTGCTTGGGTGAGGGAGATGCTAATGAGACGGAACAGGATTTAAAGAAAGATGATGATGATGAAGATAACAACGATTACATCACCAGCAAAGTGTAAGTAAACTGACTCCCAGATGGTTTGGCTTAGACATCCAAGGGATAAATTGTAAGATAAAATCACTAATCTTTGAGATGATCTGGGAATATACCAACATACAACCATAGAAACATAGAAATTTTACTTTAAAGATGTTTAAGCTTTATTTGTGGGCTAAATTCCTCCATCAGACAATCAATTTTTAGGAATTTACTCAGTGCGAGCTCCATTTATAATATTATAAAAAGGTCAGATGGATCTTTACTGAAAAGAGCCTCCCCAAACATATCTTTACGTTGCTGTGCAGGGACACAGACAGGATGGCATTGCCAAAACAGCCTTCTGGGGGTATCAGAGAGACTGAAGTACTGGCCCCGTGGAGCCACTGAACCAGTACTAGCAATTGTCTGGCCCAGATTAGTCGAATGAGGAAAAACAAACTTATGTAACAACAGACAACAACCTGAAAGTCCTGCTTTAACTGGAGTTCATTTCAGTGGAACACAGCTAACTGACCTGCACTGCAGTTCTGCTGATTAATGATGACAAATGTAGGCGCACATCTGTCTCGTTTACTTCATATGTACTGTGAGCACTGAAAAAAATGTTCTAATTTCCTCTAGTCCTAATTTTTCAAGTAACTGTGAGAATGATCTTAAATTCATCAAATAAATATTTTATCTTGTTGACCACGACTAAAGCAAAACAAAAACTACACTTCTCCGGTGTGAGGAATACATGAGTAATAAATAGAAGTAACAGAGGCCTTCCAGGCAGCGCTAGTGGTAAAGAACCTGCCTGCCAATGCAGGAGACTCACTGGGTCGGGAAAATCCCCTGGAGGAGAAAATGGCAACCCACTCCAGTATTCTTGCCTGGAGATCCCATGCACAGAGGAGCCTGGCAAGCTACAGTCCATGGGGTTGCAAAGAGTAGGACATGACTGCAGTGACTTAGTGCAACACAGGAATACTCAGTAAGGAGCAAAGGAGGAGGAAATAAATCACCAAGCTAATCACGGGCACACCGGCACTGCGCTAGTGACGTGCTATCTTACCCAAATGTCACCTGGCCTGCTCCTGAATAAATAATGAATCGCTGGATTTCTTCTGAGGGTCGGCTGACCTTTACAATGACCAGAGCCATTTTCTTGGGGATAAACGTGCAATGTGAGGGGAGGACTGAATTGAAATAAGTAAAATTATTTTCTGGAGGTCATTCCCACAGTAGCAAGGAAAAGAAACAGGCATGTGAGAAATTTCTATTAAATAACCTATCTTCAAGCTTATTTCAGCATCTTTAGGATACACTGCTGTGGCGAGTCACAGAGGGGGTGAAGGCCTTCGTTGGCAGCCGCACCCACACGGCTGCTGTGGGCGCGGAGGTGGGTGCTGCTGGGGCAGGCACAACACACTCGCTCCTGGACTGGACACGGGAGAAAACTCCCTGATCCTCTCCGTGGGAATGAGTCCCTGTGCGGGCTGCCCTGTGAACTGTGGTTCAGCATTCTTGGAAGGTGCTTTTATGTCTATTTTCCTCTCCAGACCCCTGACAACCAGGTGGTAGAAAGAAGAGCTACCCCCCGACAGGCTGCAGCTATTTCCTGCTACAGCCCCGGCTCCAGCTGGTCAGATGCAGCAACAGAACTGTCTCTAAAACCAGTTCCACCTCTGATCTTGTCCTTGAAGTGCACCTGATTTTTCCTATGGAATTACTACTTCAACCTACTTTGTTGACTCTGTGCCTAATGTATCTCCCTTTTCCTAGCTTTATCAAAACTGAAAAACAGCTTGTAGCAGCACTGTACTTTCAACTAAATTCCTACTGTTCAACATGACAGTTTCTATATACTCTATATATTTGTATATATTTATATTGCCATCCATATATCTACCTCTCTAGGCATATGCATTTATCTAATTTTAATGGTTGGGAAGCAGACATGTAAATCATACTGTTTACCTCACTGGTTGAATTGGATTAATAGGTAGACATTATCTGAAAAGTATTACTCACTGCTTAATGACGTGGTGACTCTAGTTCAACCGAGTGTGTCCCTAATCATGCTCCCCCTTATCTGGAGGCACTGCCTTTCCCACCTGGTCCACAGATGAAGCTCAGCTCTGATCTCCCCCCAACCAGCCCTCTCCCCACGCCCCAGAGGAGGAGGATCTGCCATCCAGCACCCCCTCCAGAATCTCTGGGGCAGGGCAGAGAGGCTCCTCCCAAGCCTTCAGCCCAGAGTCATTCCCTGTCTCAATCTCTCTTCACTGCCCATCAGCACTCGGCACAGACCGCACAGAGCGTGGGCCTGGTCTCTCCCAGGATGCTGCGTTCTAGAAGGACAACACCAACTCTTCTGGCTGCAGTCTAGCGGCGGGGAGGAAGCAGTGGGGGGGGGGGGGGGGGCGCAGGGACAGCAGGGGGCACTGAGGCCAATGTCATTCAGCGGTTGAAGGAGGTGGATGTCTGGTATTTGGTAGCTTCTGTGTCTTTAATTTTTACTAATATACATTAGCCACTAACATCAAACTTAGCTCAATATTTGGAGTTAATCCCTCTTCCAACCACAGACACATAACACATCAAACTCTCTGTAAGTATGTCAAATATTGATGATTTTCCTTACATACCAAACAAAAGTATGCTTGGAAGAACTGAATATTAAGTATTTATTACACTTTAGTGGGCAAGCCAGTTAATATAATTCAGTTCAGTTCAATTCAGTCGCTCAGTCATGTCCGACTCTTTGCGACCCCATGAAACGCAGTACACCAGGCCTCCCTGTCCATCACAAACTCCTGGAGTCCAACCAAACCCGTGTCCATCAAGTCGCTGATGCCATCCAGCCATCTCATCCTCTGTTGTCCCCTTCTCCTCCTGCCCCCAATCCCTACCAGCATCAGGGTCTTTTCAAATGAGTCAGCTCTCCGCATCAGGTGGCCAAAGTATTGGAGTTTCAGCGTCAGCATGAGTCCTTCCAATGAACACACAGGACTGATCTCCTTTAGGATGGACTGGTTGGATCTCCTTGCAGTCCAAGGGACCCTCAAGAATCTTCTCCAACACCACAGTTCAAAAGCATCAATTCTTTGGCACTCAGCTTTCTTTATAGACCAACTCTCACATCTATACATGACTACTGGAAAAACCATAGCCTTGATGAGATGGACCTTTGTAGGCAAAGTAATATCTCTGCTTTTTAATATGCTGTCTAGGTGGGTCATAACTTTCCTTCCAAGAAGCACGCATCTTTTAATTTCATGGCTGCAATCACCATCTGCAGTGATTTTGGAGCCCAGAAAAATAAAGTCAGCCACTGTTTCCACTGTTTCTCCATCTATCTGCCATGAAGTGATGGGACCAGATGCCATGATCTTAGTTATCTGAATGTTGACTTTTAAGCCAACATTTTCACTCTCTTCTTTCACTTTCATCAAGAGGCTCTTTAGTTCTTCTTCACTTTCTGCCATAAGGGTGGTGTCATCTGCATATCTGAGGTTATTGATATTTCTCCCAGCAATCTTGATTCGTTTGTGCTTCATCCGGGCCCAGCATTTCTCATGATGTACTCTGCATATAAGTTAAATAAGCAAGGTGACAATATACAGCCTTGATGTACTCCTTTTCCTATTTGGAACCAGTCTGTTGTTCCATGTCCAGTTCTAACTGTTGCTTCCTGACCTGCATACAGGTTTCTCAAGAGACAGGTCAGGTGGTCTGGTATTCCCATCTCTTAAAGAATTTTCCACAGTTTATTGTGATCCACACAGTCGAAGGCATTGGCATAGTCAATAAAGCAGAAATAGATGTTTTTCTGGAACTCTCTTGCTTTTTCAATGATCCAGCAGATATTGGCAATTTGATCTCTAGTTCCTCTGCCTTTTCTAAAACCAGCTTGAACATCTGGAAGTTCATGATCCACATATTGCTGAAGCCTGGCTTGGAGAATTTTGAGCATTACTTTGCTAGCGTGTGAGATGAGTGCAATTGTGCGGTAGTTTGAGCATTCTTTGGCATTACCTTTCTTTGGGGTTGGAATGAAAACACCTTTTCCAGTACTGTGGTCACTGCTGAGTTTTCCAAATTTTCTGACATATTGAGTGCAGCACTTTCACAGCATCATCTTTCAGAATTTGAAATAGCTCAACTGGAATTCCATCACCTCCACTAGCTTTGCTCATAGTGATGCTTCCTAAGGCCCACCTAACTTCACATCCCAGGACATCCAGGTCTAGGTGAGTGGGAGTGATCACACCTTCGTGATTATCTGGGTCGTGAAGATCTTTTTTGTACAGTTCTTCTGTGTATTCTTGCCACCTCTTCTTAATATCTTCTGCTTCTGTTAGGTCCATACCATTTCTGTCCTTTATCGAGCCCATCTTTGCATGAAATGTTCCCTTGGTATCTCTAATTTTCTTGAAGAGGTCTCTAGTCTTTCCCATTCTGTTGTTTTCCTCTATTTCTTTGCACTGATCACTGAGGAAGGCATTCTTATGTCTCCTTGCTATTCTTTGGAACTCTGCATTCAAATGGGAATATCTTTCCTTTTCTCCTTTGCTTTTCACTTCTCTTCCTTTCATGGCTATTTGTAAGGCCTCCTCAGACAGCCATTTTGCTTTTTTGCATTTTTCTTGGGGATAGTCTTGCTGCCTGTCTTCTGTACAATGTCACGAACCTCCATCCATAGTTCATCAGGCACTCTATCAGATCTAGTCCTAATATATCAGATCTAGTCTAACATAATTACTAGATCTCAGTTTAAGAATTGTACTAATTATGTGCATCTCTTTGACAGTAGCTGGCTGACACATGTGCTACACAACCTGCCCCAACTCTTCTAGTCTGATGACACATTTGTCACTGATCCAATTAATTCAAAACTATTTTTTTTGTGTGAATATGTGCCAAGTGCTTCTCTAGACCCGGAAATAAAGCACTAAGTAAACAGGAAATTTAGTTCTTTCAGAAGAGACAGGAAACAAAAATAAACTAGTAAACTGCATAGATTTTAGAAACCTGTATGGTGATAAATGCTATGTGTGAAAATAAAGTTAAAGGGGGGTGGGGGAGAAGAGATGGGAGTGCTAGAAATGGTTTTTTGTGTTAACTGGAGAAATGAAGAAAATGTTCCAGAAAAAAGGGGGAGGCGTGGAAGAGACTCTCAGAGACTCTCTGGTGGAAGGAAGGATAGGGCAGCGTCCCTGGCTGGGATTTGCCCCCGGGCTGTTGAGGTGACTGTGAGGAGGGCAGGGGGCTTGAGGGGAGTGCGTGGAAGAGCAGGGGGTGCAGTGCTTAGGGAGGGCAGGGGGCTCAGACTTTGGGGCCACCATAGAGAATCTGGATTTTTTTGTGAAAGAGGTTGGAATCACTGCAGAGGTTTAATAGATGGTTAGAAGCTGCTGTGTCTGCTTTCCTAAAGCAATGGGAACCAGTCACACCCCTTGGGAAGAAATTATTAACATTTAACAAGGAGTTTACATCAATGTCACCAATGTGAACTGACATATTAGACAACAATAAACTGAAGAGTCCTAGAGGAACATGCATCATCTGATGAGCAAGTTACTCATATAAATAAGCCAGAAATTGTTTTGTGAATGACTACTAGGTATCAGGCATTCTGGGGTAAACAAGAATTTTATGACCTGTAAGTATTTACAATCTACATGGAGCGTCATAGCCAATATATGTTTATAAAATAATAAATGAGGTAAGTAGCACAGATTTAAGGATCTAAAGGAATTGGTAATATTCCATTTTGTAATCTGTGGTTTTACAGATGCTTACTTATCATCATCTTATTTCACACCACCACACACAATCCAAATACGTACATACTTACGAAAAAGCTCATGATTTAAAGATGCGCAGTATGGCACAGAGTATTGATGTTTTCTGACTTAACCAAGAAGAATTCAAACTACGTCCACAAGAATCAGGTAAAGTTACTTGGAGACAGTGGATTTGATGGAAGGAGGAATCAAAATATAACCAGACATGACAGTAGAGAGTGGGGAATTTTGCCCTTCAGTGGTTCAGGGTCCTTTAACCTGTGGCGTTCCACCTGGAGGCTGGAGAGGGCACAGGTGACCCCAGGGCCCAGATGAGGATGAGGGAGCAGGGAGATGGCACGTGTGGGACCAAGGTCGGCCAGGAAGCTCAGACCTGGGAGGGGGAGCCAAAGGAAAAGAAGATGCCAGCAGTGGAAACACACACGAGAGACTCTCTTTTCATGATGTGGCCACCTGAGAAGCTGGAAAGTCCTTGCCCTGCCCTTGAAGGATGCCACCGAGAGTCTCAAAAAAGAGTCAGGAGGAAACTTGTAGAGGTGACAGATCCGCAAGTCACCGTGATGGTGGTGGTGGTCTCACTGGTATAGGCATATGCCCAAACTCACACTGCACAGATTAGATATGTGCAGGTTTTAAATATCAGTCATACCTCAATAAGAATGTTTAAAAAGGAAGCATACTCTGAGCCCAGCATCTGCCATGTAAAAATGACAACTTCAAAACAGACAATTTTTATCAACACTCAGGAACTGGAAAAGGATTCGCTCCATATAGTGAATCAATCCACCTGAACTGATCATGAATACTCAGCCAGTGTTCAAGAAGGGGATAGCCTTATTTTCTGTATATTTTTGATTAAAATAAGTCAAACATACTTATTATCGATTAGACTTTAAGTAATAATCACACTTTGGCATAGTCAATAAAGCAGAAGTAGATGTTTTTCTGGAATTCCCTTGCTTGTTCTATGGTCCAGTGGATGTTGGCAATTTGATCTCTGATTCCTCTGCCTTTTCTAAATCCAGCTTGAACATCTGGAAGTTCTTGATTCACGTACTATTAAAGCTTAGCTTGGAGAGTTTTGAGCATTACTTTCTTTGCTAGTGTGTGAGATGAGTTCAATTGTGTGGTAGTTTGAACATTCTTTGGCATTGCCCTTCCTTGGGATTGGAATGAAAACTGACCTGTTCCAGTCCTGTGGCCACTGCTGAGTTTTTCCAAATTTGCTGGCATATTGAGTGTAGCACTTCCACAGCATCATCTTTTAGGATTTGAAATAGCTCAGCTGGAATTCCATCACCTCCACTAGCTTTGTTCATAGTGATGCTTCCTAAAGCCTACTCGACTTCGCCTACCAGGACATCTGGCTCTAGGTGAGTGATCATACTATCGTGTTTATCTAGGTCATGAAAATCTGTTTTATATATTCTTCTGGGTATTCTTGCCACCTCTTCTTAATATCTCCTGCTTCTATTAGGTCCATAACATGTGTGCTTAATCACTCAGTCGTGTCCAACTCTTTGTGACTGCATGGACCATACAGCCCATGGAATCCTCCAGGCCAGAACACTGGAGTGCGTAGCCTTTCCCTTCTCCAGGGGTCTTCCCAACCCAGGGACTGAACCCAGGTCTCTCGCATTGCAGGCAAATTCTTTACCAGCTGAGCCACAAGGGAAGCCCAAGAATACTGGAGTGGGTAGTCTATCCCTTCTCCAGTGGATCTTCCCAACCCAGGAATCGAACCAGGGTGTCCTGCACCACAGGCAGATTCTTCACCAACTGAGCTATCAGGGAAGCCCTTTCTGTCCTTCACTGAGCCCATATTTGCATGAAATGTTCCCTTGGTATCTCTAATTTTCTTGAAGAGATCTCTAGTCTTTCCCATTCTATTGTTATCCTCTATTTCTTTGCACTGATCACTTAGGAAGGCTTTCTTTTTAATTAATTTATTTAATTGGAGGCTAATTACTTTATAATATTGTGGTGGTTTTTGCCATACACTGACATGAATCAGCCACAGGTGTACAGGTGTCCCCACCCCATCCTGAAGCCCTCCCGCCTCCCTCCCCGCCCCATCCCTCAGGGTTGTCCCGGTGCACCGGCTGTGAGTGCCCTGTTTCATGCATCGAACTTGGACTGGCGATCTATTTCACATATGATAGTATACATGTTTCAATGCTATCTCTCAAATCATCCTACCCTGCCTTCTCCCACAGAGTCCAAAAGTCTATTCTTTATATCTGTGTCTCTTTCACTATCTCGCATATAGGGTCATCGTTACCATCTTTCTAAATTACATATATATGCGTTAAGATACTGTATTAGTGTTTTTCTTTCTGGCTTACTTCACTCTGTATAATATCCTCCAGTTTCATCCACCTCATTAGAACTGATTCAAGTGTATTCTTTTTAATAGCTGAGTAATATTCCATTGTGTATATGTACCACAGCTTTCTAATCCATTCATCTGCTGATGGACATATAGGTTGCTTCCATGTCCTGGCTATTGTAAACAGTGCTGCGATGAACACGGGGGTACACAAGTCTCTCAGTTCTGGTTTCCTTGGTTTGTATGCCCAGCAGTAGAATTGCTGGGTCGTATGGCAATTCTATTTTCAGTTTTTTGAGGAATCTCCATGAAAAGAGTGAAAAAGCTGATTTAAAACTCATCATTCAAAAAACTAATATCATAGCATCCAGTCCCATCACTTCATGGCAAATAGATGGGGACACAATGTAAACAGTGGCTGACTTTATTTTTTGGGGCTCCAAAATCACTGCAGATGGTGAATGCAGCCATGAAATTAAAAGATGCTTGCTCCTTAGCTTCCCTGATAGCTCAGTTGGTCAAGAAGTCACCCAGTTCAATTCCTAGGTCAGGAAGATCCACTGGAGAAGGGATAGGCTACCCACTCCAGTATTCTTGGGCTTCCCTTGTGGCTCAGCTGGTAAGGAATCTGCCTGCAATGCAGGAGACCTTGGTTCAATACCTGGGTTGGGAAGATCCCCTGGAGAAGGGAAAGGCTACCCACTCCAATATTCTGGCCTAGAGAATTCCATGGACTGCATAGTCCATGGGGTTGCAAAGAGTTGGATATGCCTGAGCAACTTTCAATTTCACCACTCCTTGGAAAAAAAGCTATGACAAACCTAGATAGCATATTAAAAAGCAGAGACATTACTTTGCCAACAAAAGTCCATCTAATCAAAGCTATGGTTTTTCCAGGAGTCATGTATGGATGTGAGAGTTGGACCTTATGGTCCAACTGAGTGCCCAAGAATTGATGTTTTTGAACTGTGGTATTGGAGAAGACTCTTGAGAGTCCCTTGGACAGCACAGAGATCAAACCAGTCAATCCTACAGGAAATCAGTCCTGAATATTCATTAGAAGGACTGATGCTAAAGCTGAAGCTCCAATACTTTGGCCACCTGATGGGAAGAATTGACTCACTGGAAAAGACCCTGATGCTGGGAACGATTGAAGGCGGGAGGAAAAGGGGATGACAGAGGATGAGATGGTTGGATGGTATCACTGACTCCATTGACATGAGTTTGAGCTAGCTCCAGAAGTTGGTGATAGACAGGAAAGCCTGGCATGCTGCAGTCCATGGGGTCACAAAGAGTCGGACATGACTGAGTGACTGAACTGAACTGAATAGTCACACTGGAAATATGTGCTGAAATCAATGCCAGCAGTTCATTTGCTTTGTTTCAGTGAAAAATAAAAATAACCTCCCACAGCAAAAATAAAACCCTGTAATACACTTCAAAATATCTGACAGAAAATCTAGACTCTCCCTAGATAACTGAATGATTGTACCAATGAGAATTACAGATGCTAGCAACTGGGTAGCATATGATCAGAAATAATTATCAACATGTTTTTCTCATATGCTGTCTCCCATTAAAATGCACTTTGTCAAATTGGACAGTTTCTAATGCCTGAAATTATGTTTCACTGCCAAAGCTCTTTTAAAAAATCAGATGCCCTATTGTCAACAATAATAAAATCCATATTTTTGTCAAAATTTTCCAGTGAGGACTCCTAAGTATCTGCTGAAAGGATAGCATACCTATTTGTGGTCTTAATTTATACTTCACAGCTAGTATTGGTCATATTTTTCATGGATTTCAACAGGCAACATTAAGAGCACTAAGAGAAGCTTCACTTTTGCTGCCTGGATATTCAAAATTAGATTATTGGGTTAAATTGTTTCGCTAATCACACTGCTTTAAAACTTTCTGGAGTGTTTGATTACTGCAAGAATTCATTTGCTTCCTAAATCCATCTACACCACATTTAAAGAAACGACACTGCCAATAATAAGGTAGAAATGAAATGATGCCAATAAACAAACATTTAGTGCCTGTACCTAGTATTATGGTTCTATATTCTCAATTGGTGCAAATAGGCTTTGAATAGGAACATCTCACCTAAGTCTCTCTAGGTGAAAGCTATGCTCCTAAACTTCGGAGCACAACGAGAGCCCTCACCGAGTGACATGAAGCGGTGCTGGCGAGGGCCGTGCTCTGTCAGACAGTGTCCCGGACCATCGGTGTCACGTCTGGCTTGAATACACGCGTAACTGATGAACCGAGAAGGGACAGGTGCCACGGTGTCCTGTCAGACAACCAGAATGGGCTGCCTTCCCGATCTCTCCCTTGGAAGCACTTGAACATGAATCCCTGTCTCCCGTGTTGCTGGTCAAACCCAAGATGGCATGAAGTTGTCCCCACACTGACTAACCCCAGAGCACTTTACCCTCATTTACCCAGAGCAGGATGCACGTACCTGTAGGCCCTGGATAAAAGTCAGACACTGGAGACCTGGAAAGAAACAAGACAAGCTTGTGGAGTGGCCCTGACCGGGATGCTGCCCAGCTCCTGAGACACAGCTCCTGCGGTGGCAAGGCCCCTCTTCTCCCTGATGCCTTGCCCTGGTCTGTAAAGACTTGCACAGACATGCACACAGTTCCTATCAGCTCCAGGCCTCACCCCGGGAGACCGAGCCCCCCTCGAAGTGCTCCCATGAGGAGACGAGGTATTGAAGACACCCCTGAGCACTGGCCCGCCTCTATGGGAGGAGTCCCGCTCCCTGACGCCACCCTGATCCACATGCACAGCCCCACCCTCTGCGTGCCTCACTCCGCTCCCTGGAACCCCCACTCCCTCACCCGCCCTTTAAACCCTGCACAAGCCAGAGCCGACTCCAGGTCACACTGGCCCCTCTCCCATTGGACTGAATCCATCCTCGCTGCTTGGGGACCAGCTCTGCTGATCTCTGACGCGGGTGAGGACAAGGTCCGGGGGAGGAGGACATGCTCAGCAGGAGAGGGCATGAGGCTGGGCCCAAAGGAGGTGGATTCAAGGGCCCTAGAACATCCTCAGACAATCAACCAGAGGGAGAACCCTAATACAATTCAAGTTCATGTCCTCCACTTAGAGACTTGGAGTCTATGGAGTATTTATGATTCTCAGTAAAGCACTTTATGACCAGACATCATGAAGGTATTTTAAGATAGTCCTCAACATACAGACATTTCACTTTAATGTGTATATATAATCACAGCCTAAAGCCTATGAGCTGGAAAAGTTTTGCACACGAGCAAACTGGACTGGGGAGAACAACGTGAAGAGCAGCAGGCTGAGCTGGCCCTCACATCCGGAACCTCAGATGACACGTGTGTCCTTTCATAAAACAATGGGTCCAGCAGGCACCTGGCCAGTCTTCAAAATGTGCACATTTCTCTCTCTTTTGCTTTTATCTGATTTTTTCTTTTTTAGTATAAATTCAGTTTTACTTCTGTGAAGAAAATACAGCCAAGAATGTACTCTATCTGATACTCAACAAAGAGAGAAATAAAGTCACTGGATCAAACGATAAAAACATCTGCTTGTGTTGTATATGATTTACCTAGCAAAATATTTGGAGCATAATTCAAAGTGACATTAAAAGAAATTTTAATAAAAAATTGAAAATCGTTGACTCTCTAAAACATTGTTCAACACATTTCCCACACTTCAGAGCTTTGAAAAACTCATTCAAGACTATTTTGAGTGCTAAGCAAACATTTTTTAATATTTATTTATTTATATTATTTGCTTGGCTGTGCCAGGTGTTAGTTGCAGCACAAGATCCTCAGTCTTCATCGCAGCACATGGGATTCTCAGTTGTGGCATACAGACTCTAGCTGCAGCATGCGGGATCTAGTTCCCCGACCAGGGACCAGACCCAGGGGTTCTGCACTGGCAGCAGTCTTAGCCACTGGACCACTAGGGAAGTTCCAGCAAAAAAGCTAAAGAAGGTGCTTGTGTTCTGAAGACAACCAGAAATGAAATAAATAAAAACACAACTGATTAGTGCATACGCTACTGCTTATTGCCTAAGGGGCTTCCCTGGTGGCTCTGACAGTAAAGAATCTGCCTGCAATACTGGAGACCCAGGTTCAGTCCCTGGGTCAGGAAGATCCCCTGGAGAAGTGAACCGCAACCCACTCCAGTATTCTTGCTTGGAGAATCCCATGGACAGAGGAGCCTGGCGGGCTACAGTCCATGGGGTTACAAAGAGTCAGACACAACTGGGTGACTAACGCTTTCACTTTCAAGGCCTAGGAGGTATTCCATCAGTATCTGTTGAACAATATTAAAGAGTATGTAGAAGAAACAATTAAATGCATCTAGAAAACTGTGTTAATCTAATAATGTGACAAAGGAAGCATAATACAGGTGGAAAATAAAGAAATCTTATTATAACTCTTATTGTTAAGGTCATACATCATTGATTTTCTTCCCAAACTTCTTTCATGAAGTCACTATTTATATTTCTCTTTTCAGCATATTCTAGTGCTTAACACAAAAACTGAGGGTTAATCCTGCACTATTCCACTAAAATTCTTTCATTTTGAAAGCAAAGAATGGTGTTTTCCCAGGAAATACGTACCTACTTGCTGAGTCTATTCCTGAACTAATCAATGGAAAGTTACATTTCTTAGCAATATTTGTTCTATCGACTTCTACACTGCAGTGATAACTCAATTACCAAGGCGGAAGGTCATTTTATTTTGAAGTCATGTCATCGTGAGGCAAGCTGAATTAAAGGGTTTGCACTCAGAAGGTAATATACATGTATTTAGGCTGAGAGCTCCACAACAGCCTTGTCATGTTTCAATCAGATGAAAACGTTCCCTGGATAATCAGCGGCTGCCTGCAGTGGCGTCTGCGTTCTCCCTGCCTGGGCTGCCGTGCATCCTGGGGCCTCTCTGCGTCTCAGGCACCGCCAGGCTCCTGACAGGTGCCTAAGAACCCAAGACTCAGGTATTCTGTGGCTTCTGCAAGGACCCCGTTGTCAGGAGTCGGTGTGAGGAGGGCCATCCTGCCAGTACGAGCAGATTGCAGCCCTTCTGGGACATGCCCTGGCACATGGAATGACATCGAGGAGCCCAAAAGCTCTTCCAGAACTAACACCAGCAAAGGAGCTGTGTGCACATCAGGCATTTTTCTGCGGGTCTCTACTCAATGGTAAAAATGGCAAACACAGAGCTAACTAGAGAAGCCAGGAGTGGTTTCTTCTTAGGTCCCAGAAAAGAATAGGATAACTGGGGAAACTTTCTAAAATGCAGTCTCCCTGAAATTTAACAGTTGAAGTCTCTCTTCCAGCCACTCAAGTATTGCATCAAATGGACACAATCTGAATAAATACCAACACAAAACAATTGTGTACAATAATCCTGAAAGAAAACCATTGTGCACAGGGAACCTGACCATTTACCCTGCAGTATAGCAGCTGGGGCCTGTCTCGGATGACTGTTCCACAAGCCAGTCTGTTCTTCATGGGGCGAACCAGCCTGTCTCTCTGTCCCCAAGGCCAGAGGCTGCAACTGCAAGGGCCACTCGGCACTATTTCCCCTCAGGACCTGCCCTCTGGCTCCTCCAGAAGCTACAAAGGTCCCATCTCCATGACTTCCTTATTAAAACTAGATGGACAATGGACAGACGGATGAACAGATGGAACGATGTTTGAATAAAATATATAATTTGTATGAGCACTGAAGTGATGGCAATGTTTTGTGTAAGTACCACACTTTATCAACAAGCCTTAGCTTAGCGGAGCTGGTTCTGGCCAGTTTTCTGATTCTTGTTTCTTGTCATAGGTTCTGCTCAAAACTGCATCTGCTGGTGGGGAGTCCACCTGCTGGGTCTCTTACTGGCTGTATACCAGTCCTGAGAGCACTAAAGTCTTCTCTATGTGTGTGTGTTTCTTGGGATCTTAGCATTCTCCTCTTTGAGAAATCAGCAAACACACTCTGTGTGTGTGTGTGTGTGTGTGTGTGTGTGTGTGTGTGTGTGTGTATTCCCAACAGACTTGATTATGCATGTCACAGTGAGATAACCCTGGTATCTCCGTGATCTCTGCCCCCCTCAATTCTCTTCTCTGTGGATACAGTTGGGATCGGGCTCCTTGAAAGGTCATCTCTGGGCTGATCCCTAGTTCTCAGTCAATACTGGTCCCTGAGGCCTGGTTCCTCATCCCTGACTCCTGGGACCCTGGGACAAGCCTACAACTGGAAAGTCTAGGATAGGTTAAGGGAACCATCATCTCTCTGGGATAAAAGTTTCCAACAAGATATACTTTTAACTGAATTCCTTAGCTTTCAGGAATCTTACAGATCATAAACAAATTGGTAAGTGCCCTAATTTTCCAGATGAAGAAAAGTAAGTTCCAGACTAAGCTAATTTGTTAAAAACATATGGCTGGAAAATGGTCTTTTGAAGCGGAATTCTAAATGGAGAAATCTTTTTCTTTGCTCCAGTACTTTCTCAGTGTCTGATCATAATAGGAATTTATCAAATATTAGTGAGTTAGCAAAAAATCATATTTCAAAATCCAAATAATGAATATATATAGCTAAAATAGGTATATTTTCTTTACTGAGGATCAGGAATGACTATTTAAAACTTTAGTTTAATATTTCCCAGTTACAAAAAATACAAATGACTTTCTCTGAAAATTTCACTTTGATTTTCATATGAAACTAAATTGTGTTTTTCATTGCAGCATTAGGCCCAGTGTGGATTTAATTATTAAATTACTGTCTGTCACAATGAATGGACTTCCCTGATAGCTCAGTTGGTAAAGAATCCACCTGCATTGCAGGAGACCCCAGTTCAAGAATATACTACATATATTCAGAAGCATTTCTTTACGCCTTTTAAATGCATGTACAAAAAGAACAAAAGAGATTTCCGTGCATCTGTACTCTTCAAATACACGAACTAATGGCAAAGCTCATGATTTAAAACAATATATCCCACAGCAATAATTTAATATTTTTTCTTCTTTTTCATCAAAGCCTATTTCATACTTTCTTGCCTAAAGTGCCTTAATAAACATTAGGTTCCAATGGTAGGTGTGCTTAATCATTTTGCTCACACAATGGGCAGAGAAGACACATGGAACAATATAAGCAGAATTGAAATTATAATAATCAACATAAAATTAAGAAATCAACATCACATTTGAACCCAAATTGCACATCCACTTCATCTCACAATTATTGCTTCTCTTTTTTCACATGCAAAGACTGACATGTATGGCATGGTAGTCTTGAGGAATTCAGGATTTGTTATAAAGCTACTTTAACATATTTGTTACAATGAGAAAAGTGCATTTAGAGAATTTCACTGCTTCCAATAACTATTTCATATGGCAGAATTTATCTTTCAAGTTTGTACTTGTTTCCTATTTTAAAATGGAAAAAAAACAAACAATAAATGAGGTTTATGAGGATTTAAAGGTAAAATACTCATCATAAACATATTTTAAAAGCTAGATATTTCAGGATTTATGAGTAACACATTGGCTCAAAGTAAAGTTTCCTTCTCAAGACAGAACATTACTGAAAATCACATCAGCCTTAGTCAGAAATCAGGCAAGTAAGAACGTCTGGCTACGATCCCATCTACTCCTCAACTGAGGCAACACATTTGTATTATTAAATACAATAAAGGAGATTCAAAAACTGAAAATCCTATTGTTATATTAGAGCTTCATAGATCAAATCCATGAATTCAAAAAATAAAATATAATACCTTTACAACGGCTCTCCTACTGTGCCTAGAAAAAGCAGTACTGAGTTCCTCAAAAGTAACGACAGTAAAAACGGTTACTTTGCTCTTTTTAGGTGACACCAGAGACCAAGAACCCACCTGCTAACGCAGGAGACATGAGAAACTCAGGTTCGATCCGTGGGTCCGGAAGATCTCCTGGAGGAGGGCAGGCAGCCCATTCCAGTATTCATGGCTGGAGAATCCCACAGAGAGAGAAGCCTGGCAGGTACAGTCTATAGGGTCACAAATAGTCAGACACCACTGAAGTGACTTAGCACACACACGCAATCTCAAAGAAGCTTAATTTTTTTGGAGGAATAAACAATTGTTACTATATATCAAAATGAAGGTCAAAAGAAGCATAAGTCATGGATCAAAATTCTGTGACCCAAGGACACAATAGTGAACACTTACTGACTGCCTGCCTACTGTGTGCGTGATTTATACGCCTTCTGTGTGTTCATGTGTTTGGGCCAAGGGTAGTTTGCGTGTCACAGAGCAGTGGTGGGGAGGCCAGGAGAAGGGTCCTGACTGTAGGGTGTGGGATGCTCAAGCCCACCACAGTGAGAAGCAGAAGAGAGAGGATGCACAGCATGGGCAACAGGGGAGTGCACTAATACCCTGTTAGTCACCACTTCCTCCTGGGGCACCCCGTGCATGTTACTAAGACTGAAAAAGAACTCTGCTTTCTAAAATCTATTTTCCAATTCTTTAACACTGATACATAAAAGCACTGTTTTCTTGGCATGCTGACTCTATACAAAAATGTTTATTCTTGTCACAAAAAATATGGAGAATTACTTTCCTTAAAGATGTCAGATGTCCTGTCTAGCATGTGTTTTGATTATCTGTGTCTTTCACTGTCTTTGAGCTATTTTAGAACTCTCTCTGCAAAACTGATAGTAACACAAATTATACTTGTCCACAGAAATGCAGATGATATTCAACCACTGGATACTGTCTAGGTTTGCACCCATAATGAAGGTTCATTTCAGCGTTTCCAGTTTCATGTGTGTGTGTGTGTGTTGATTGAATTCTCTGAATCAGTTGTAACAGGTAACTGGTTTCCTCCTTAATTATAAATTAAATGAATCTTTGCCAAAGTTTCATTTTATGTTTGAGTGTCATGACTTAATGTTTAAAAAAATCGTATTTTACCGTTTTAAAAGTTTGTCTTTAAATGCTCTGTTGTAATTTTTATTTGAGCAATACTAATATTTTTCATACAAAGACAACTGATTCAGGCCAGTTCTCAGTATTTGCAGTTATATAATCCATAGAGTTGCTGTAAACACAGAATCAGTGAGTCCTGAAGAGCCGTTGGAGGACAGACCAGGCAGGCTTTTGCCAGCCTCTGGTCACAATATCCAAGGTCTATCAGCCCCTCAGTAACATTAAGCCCAGTTCAGCCCAGCCCAAGAGCACTAAATCATGGCTGAATGAGACCATGCAACAGAAATTTCTCTATAAGGTCCACTGTGCCTTCTGGCCTTAGAATATTTCACTTCTTAGACTTACTTCAGCACTCTACTCAGAGGCCTTTTTCAAGAGAGAAATCATCAAGAAAAAGTACAGAGTGTGAAAAACATGAAATAAGGATACTACAGAAGGGCGCTTGTCTACACTGAGAGCTGAGACAGGCTGGCACGGTCTCAGGTGGATTCCCAGAGGACCAATCTCAATTTCTTTTTTCCACTCATGACCATGGGTATTTGCAAGAGGTCCTCACAGTTTTAAGACTGAGAGGAGCTGGCTTTTTTAGTCTGCTTCTTCTGCTCCTGTCAACAGGCCCCATCTGTATACAGACCATAGCTGCAGCCCCTGACACACCAGGCACACACCACGCCCTTCCCGATGTCTCAGGACTCCTGCCACCACTGTGAAGTGACCGTCCAGGGCTGTAAACCCAGGACGCACTGGAGACTCAAATTTCGCACCTAGCTATGATGTTAGAAAACTTATTTGGTTTCTAGTCATCTCCATCTTTTGATGTCAAGGTTTTGGCTCAAAACCCACACATTTTTATTCTGTATTATCCAGCAGCACTGGCAATTTTTTGATGGGTGTGAGAGAAAAGTAGAGAAATGATTTGTTACAGTCTGCCATTTCAGAACAGTACTAATTTTTCTGCTAGTGATCCTAAACTGTTGTCCATGTTACTCTTGCCTGTTGCCTCACATAGATCACAAGGCTCTTCTATGTCAGAGCCCTGCATGTGCCTGAACAGAGTCACGTCCTTCCTACAGTTTGTCTTCATGATCTGCACTCTGACCACTTTTCTTATGTTGCCATTTCAGTCTCTTAAATCTCCATCATTTGACTTAACATTGACCTGCTTGTCTGCATTTTAAATTAATGCTAATTTATTTGGCACAAATAAGCCATACGATTACACTGAAAAAGTACTGGCAAACAAAGTATTTTCGAATACAATGAAATCTCCCGGCTGGCTCGTGGGACAAGTGCTCTTTTTAGCCTTCCAGGTGATGTTGGTGGTAAAGAACCTGACTGCCAATGCAGGAGACATAAGAGACAGATTTGATTCCTGGGTCGGGAAGATCCCCTGGAGGAGGAAATGGCAACCCACTCCAATATTCTTGCCTGGAGAACCTCACAGACAGAGGAGCCTGGCGGGCTACAGCCCATGAGGTTGCAGAGTCAGACACAACTAAAGCGACTTAGAATGCATGCACAGGTCATACAACCACACTGAAAAACTGCTGGCACAGACAAAGTTTACTTTTGAATACAATGAAAACCCCTCAGTGGCTTAAAAATGTAACTGGTGGTCACACGAACTTATAATAAGCACACGTTGAAATTACTGCACATAATAAATCTTAAAATAAGGTTTCTCTGTGTTGACACTAGAGTTATCATATTTGAAAGTGCTATCTTAAAAAGCTCATCTTTGGCTTTTGTAAAGAAACTGAATTTGATTTTCAGTTTATAATATATATAGGACAGTGAAAATTGTTAACTTTTTGTCAATTTCATACAGTTTCCAATGTGATTCATTTGAAATCAAAATCTAATTTCCTATCCACAAGATATAATAAACACCTAATAAAATTTAATGAAAAAGATCATTTCCTATCACCATGTGGTAATTGACAAATTAACTGGTATTGCCACTAAAATCATTTTCTTCATCTTCTTTTTACATGTTTTCATGACTGATACTTGTTGGGACTTGACAATTTATAGGTCAGATTAAAAATATCAGGAATTAGTTGACAGAAATTCAATTTTAAAGTAGTTTAAACTGCTCTAATATATTATCAGAGCCATAAAGATTATAAAGTTCAGTCTCAAACTTCTGTGACCTACAAAATGACTTATGCCAACACATGAATCCTAAATAACAGTGTTAGGGGAAAGGCTTTATAAACCAAAGTCTGGAGTAGGTTTTAATAAGGTCGCATCCACATGTACCATTACTGTGAGAGAAGAAAAATTAGTATCTTTCACAGAGATGAAAATACACTTGAGTAAATAATTCTGTGATGATTAGCTCATGGCTCACAGAGACACGGAGAATGCAGAGAAGAGAGGTTGAAAGAGATGGAGGTGGTACCTGACCTCCTCTTCCACCAGGAGACACGACAGGCGTCCCCGCATCTTCTCCATCAGACACGGTAGAGGCAGACCCTCCTGCTCACACATCAGGCTCTTACAACCACACCTATAGTCAGTTTCGTTAGGCAGAACGCATGTCTTGGTATTTAAAAGCAGGTGAATAGTCTTGTGTGTTTCTGAGTCTACTCCTTAAGGCCTAAGGAATGTCTTATCCCCTTTGCATCTTCACACTCCTAGGGTCACACCAGCAATGAGCTGCAGCCTCCCTACCAACACATCTAAGGGCAGGGTCATAGAGCAGCTGCAGCTCCCTGTGTGTTCCCAGTAAGACCACAGTCAGTTAGCAGCTGTTTTCCATTTACATCCCTGGGAACGCCACTGTCACTGGCTCCAAAGAACTGTGTGCATCTCCTGTGATGACATCACCAGTTAGTCGCAGATGCCCATTTAATTCATCATTTGCACAAAAAGATTCCGGAGGACACCACCCTCAATCAGCAGCAGCTTCCTACCACAGTCTCGAGAACACCAAGACACACACCACAGCTGCCCTCTGCAGCCCCTGGTGACACTGTGAACGAGCCTCAGATTCTTCTACATCTTAGGACGTTCTCGCCATGGGACCACAGCATCCTCCTTTGCATCCCAATGATAAAGCCACCAATCTGCTGCAGCTCCCATCTACTCCCAAGGATCCATCGGCGGGTACCCAGCACTCCCTCTGCTTTCTCCAGGACAGCACCATCACTCAGCTGCAGCTTCCCACTCACATAACCAAGAAGACCACCCTCAGTGGGCCACTGTTTCCTATTTAGATCTGCAAGGAAATCGAACATGAGCTGCAGCTTCTTCACACCCCTAAGGAGACTTTCATCAACTGGGGATGGCATCCTCCTAGCATTCCCAACACCACCAACAACTGGCTGCAGCTTCCTCTACCTTCCCCAAGGATAATGTCTCCTGCTGGTTTCTGCACAAAATACCTCATCCAGGAGGACAAGACTGTGTAAATCCCAACACAACTAAGAGAGCTTACAGAGAGAGAACCTGGTCATTAGGCCTGACTGTGGAATGGCTGGGAGCAGGGGCCAGCTGACAGAAATCCACCTCTGAAGTTTCTCAGGAAGTTTAACTCGGGGAACTTCATGTCTGAGTGTGTGTTTAGGGTGAGGATGGACACCTCTTGCACTTCGCCTACCAACCTGAGCTAAACACAATGCGCCCTCCTAGAGAAACCGCAGGACAGCTCCATGCTATGTGACAATCCATTCCTCGGACACATTCGTCTCTAATGACCCAAGTGCGAGTCGCAGTTTTTCCCTGTTCCAGATTTATAGCTTAGACAAGTTATATATGTTGTCAGATTTTTATCTCCCTGAAAGATAACAACGGCTTTTCTTTTAATCAAGGATTGAGAATTCAGCAAAGAAAACCTCACACAACATTAAGGAAAAACCACGTTGATAAAAACTATTCCCGAGTTCAATTTATTATAAAATGCTTGTTTTTCTCTGCAAGTTTAAGCTGTGCAATCTAAAAATCCCTTTAAACCACTTTAAAACATTTTATTTCATTAAACTCCCCCTGCTCCACACACCCACATGCCCCATGCCCATCTTACCTGCTGTCTCATCAGCCAGGGTTCCTCAGGATTTTTAACACCAGGTGTGATCAACCTGGGTGCCTCCTGGGCCTTCTCTCTTCCCTCTGCTCAGCTGTAGTGAAATACTCGAGAACAGTTTCCATACAATTTTCTGGTAGAATTTTGTTTTTCTGTAATTTACACGTGTGAATCTGTAAAAACAAGACAGAGATTCATGTGGACTGACATTATTTATGAAAAAGAGGAAGACAGAAACTGGCGTTACCTGGAAACCATACACACTGTACAGTTTTTGCATATTTTGATGCTAATTAAATTTGGTGCTTGCCTAAAATATTGATTTTGTTCACATCACTCATATACACTTGTCATTTGGTCCGGTTTTTAAAACTGTAATGAAGGGGATTCCCACAGATAGCACTGATGCCGTGTACTCATACATGAGCCAGTTCTTTCAGGTATCTGATATAAAAAATAGACACAAGAGACTGGCTTTGTCTATTGAAAATGGTGATTCTTTAAAAACACAGAGATAACCAATTGTTATGATATATACAAACTAAGAACAATTTCCCAAATAATAATTCTGGTTACCATGCATTGCATATATATTTTGTGCTAAGGGCTTTTTAACATTCTGCATTTAAATAGAGATCAAAAGTAATATATGTAAACACATGTTCTAATGCCTGGTGCATTTTAAGGACTCGATAAATGTCTGCTGTTTTTATTAGGATAATGGATGCCACCATTTAATCTTCACAAGAGCCCTGTTAGGTAGGACTTTTAAGGCCTCTGATTTACACATGGAGGACCTAGGCGGAGTGGGCTGATGGCTGACGTGAAGTGGTGTGGGCGGCAACATGATGGAACCCCAGCAGGGCATGTGGATTCTCTGTGCTCCTTCCCCTGTTACAGGGGTGGGGCTGCAGCCCAGGAGACACAGGCTCGAGAGCACGGTCACCTGTCTTCCGTCTGCTCCCCACCTGCCGTCCCCAGCTGGAAGGGCCTGCGCCGACAGACAGACGCTGTCGGACACACAGACACCTCTGTGAGCGCGTGCCTCCCTCCGCCCTCCAAGGCCCCAGAGGACAGGCTCGCTTTCCTTCTCTTTGAGTTTCTGTGCTTCACCTCTCTTCTCTCCCCTCCTCCTCCTTCATTTTTATGTTCCCAGAGCTCAGTTCACAGTAAGGACTTCACTTAAAACAACAACTAAATTAGCTTTCCCTCAAAATTATACCAGGGCTAGCAGTTTCCAACTCTGTGTGGGCCTCCAGGACTCCACAGTCACGCTAAGGCATCACCACAGGTCACAGTGTTACAGCCCGGCACTGCAGGTAAGCCAGGAAGGGACAAGTTTGACAGAATGTGTCAAGTCTTTTGACCAAAAATGAGAAAACTCTGGTCCTAAGACTGAATAAGTCTCTGTAAGTCCACAGCAATATCCGCTACAGAAAGCCAGAGAGGGAGAGGGAAATAGGGGGAAACAGCCGATACAGAAACAATGCCCGCAAATAAATATACAGGGAGTAAAATCATTAGAAAGATCACCAGTTTGCAACCACCACTGTAACTGATTCTTTTAGTGATTGCCAACTGATGCTAAAATCATTCAGTGAAAAGTGCTTTCGAGAGAATGGACTATTTGCATAATATCAACACATCACAGAATAATTATTAACTACAAACGGAAAAGGCACCTTCCAATAGATAAATCTGGAGAGCACACAAAACCATCCAGAAGGACAAACTGACCTCCTGATAAGACACACTGGGAAGGAGACCAAACATTACCTGTCTGATTTCATTTCCAAAGTGTTCAACCAGAACTTAATGAGGAAATAATCAGATAGCAATGCAGATGTGTGAAAATTATGACAAAACTGCATGGTGTGTTTATAAACAACTTATGGAAAGACAAGAACAGACAAGGTGGTGTGTGGGTGAAAGTTTGAAGAGACTTAATCACAAAGCTGAGGTGAGATGCTATGCTTCAGTGAGCATTATTAGCACAACAGGAGAAGTTTTATGAGTTTCGTATTTTGTAGCATCAGTGTTTATTAACATTAATGTTAAATAAAATTAATTAATGTTAGTGTTGATATTGAATGTACTGAGTTTGATGATAACATTGGGATTATGCAGAATGCTTTGTCCTTAAGAGATACATGCAACAGGTGTTGGGGGTATAACGTCGTGATACTTTTTCTGTAAAGATCTTTTGTATTGTCGGCCGTGCTGGGTCCTCACTGCGGTGCAGGCTTCTCCAGCTGCACTGAGCGGGGCTCCCCTTCACTGAAATGCGTGGGCTCCTCACGGTGGCCTCTCTTGTGCAGCACAGGCTCAGGGGTGCGGGCAGGAGGCTGTGGCACGTAGGCTGGCTGGCTCTAGAGCACAGGCCCGGGTGTGGTGGTGCAGGGCGTAGCTGTCCTGCGGCATGCAGGATCCTCCCAGCCCAGGGACAGAACTGGTACCCCCTGCATGGTCAGGCAGGTCCCTAACCACTGAGCCGCCAGGGGACCCCATGTTTAAGCACTTGGTGCACACCTACCATGGCAGTTTCCACAAGAGTTAGCTCAGCCAACCCAGGCTTCTGCCTCCTCACTGGAGGGCACGATCTCTAAGCGTCGAGGGCGTCAACTGATCATTCCTATGTCTTCCATCACAGGGCAGGAGCTCAGTTCCACTGGACTGAAAAGATGAGCATAGTGACAGGGAAACGCATCCCTTGCTGTTTGTGCCCGGCAGGCTGAGCGAGTGCACTGAGTCTGTGCAGGGCTGGGGAGGATGGAGCGGCGACTGTTAATAAGAGCAGCCTCCGGGCTGCATGGGGGCTCAGGGACCACCTGCCATGGACTCATCATGGACAGCCCACGGAGCGGCACTGCTGCCGTCACCACACACGGACACACGATGGCAGAACCTGAGGCCAGATGGGCCACTCATCAGAGACTCTGCACCCTGGGAGGTGGCTGAGACCCAGGACCACGTGAGCACTGCCACCTCAAAAGCCCTGGTGGACGCCCAGCCGCCTCTTCAGCACCGCACCCCCTTCACAAACTAGGAAGACCGGAAACCACCCGCAGCACCGAGTCCTCTCTTCACGCCCTCGGCCATGGATTTGTTCTGCTGCACCCACGCCTCCTCCAGCAGTGGACTCTGCTGAAGGTGCCTTCAAACGTGTGCTCTGGGCTGGGAGGAAGCAGAATGGCTGTCCCACTGAGAATCCAGTGTTCACATCCTCTCCTGAAGTTCACTGTCACAGCACTGTCTAGTCTCCAAGGCAAAGTCACATGAAAGTAATTAGGATAATCCAACGCATCTTATTAATATACACATAAATCCTTCATAGTCAATGAGAGAGACAAATCCAGGTTATCACAAGTGTTACCTAAAAAAAGAAAATATGTTTTCTGAAGGACAAAAATCATACAGTATAAATGATGCATAGAAAACACTGTATTTGTGGATTAGTGACTGAGCCCATCTTAAGGGTATGTAATGCTACAGATTTCTCTACCCTGTTTAAGATAGTACTTCTGAGAAAAATTCTGTCTCTCAAAAACAGTTTCTTAGTATCACCACAGTCTGCATATTTGGATGGTGACTGTGTCTGAACATAATGTAAAGCCAAGAAAAATCTACTGTAGTAACATTCCATTTACTTTTCCATATTTTTCAGTGTTTCAGTCCTATAGGATTACAAAAGAAATAAGTGAATACAAAGAGGAATATGTTTCATTTGAAAATATTTATTTTTTAAACCTGAATCTTCCTTTTTAAAATGAGTGGAAAAAGCAAATGCATTTTTCTGTTCCTTTAAGCCAGTGAGAGGGAGGTGGGGGAGGGGTGAGCCTGAGGACAGTGATGTGAGGTTCCCACAGCCAGACTCTCCCAACCGTTTCTGATACATTATCTCAGTCAAACCATATTGCAACCAGACTGCACATTTTATTAAGTAAGCAAAATTAACCATCCTTTCAATAGATTATACCATCAAACTCAAGGCAGCCTATGAAAAGCACTCAAATGCTGTACTGCCCTGGAGGTTAAAGCCCATGTTCTAAACATGTTTAAAGTGGGTTAAAGCCCATGTTCTAAAGTGGTGACTTTACATTAAAACCAGTCTTGCCTTATGGGATATACCTCAAGAAACTGAACATGTTAGATTAGGTTATCTTTCAACTGATATACCCATATGGAAAAACCAAAGTCAAGGGACCAGGTATACTGTCTGCAAAGTATGTACTGGTTCCAACGAAAGTAGTACTTTTATATATAGATTGGTTTTAAATATGACATACAAAAATGGCCAATGATTCCAAATGCTCCAACTTCTAGACCACTTGCGGATTTAATCGACACTAGTGATTCTCACACACACACTCTCAGATCGTGCTGCCTGCAGTGTGACTCTTCCCTACAAGCCCGCCACCCCTCTCAGATACTTCAAAGCCATGCCAGCTACCGCCCTGCCCACCTCCCCTCATCAGGAAGCGGGCTCTGTGCCCACCTTCACCTCGAGCTGCAGCACCCCCAGAGTCCCTCTGTTCAGACTAGACTTGTGGGATCCTCCACCCTGGTGAAGCCAGTCATGGACAACACCACATGCAGCTGAGCTCTTCAGCGATGACTGGATCACAGGATATCACAGAAATATTTAACTGACTCAGTTAACAAAAAAATCATCTGGAGATTTTTGGGCAATCTGGAGAAAAAGGTTCTGGTTCTAAATTTTCCACATTTTTTTTTAATTAAAAAAAAATCAAAGAAGTCAAGAGTCAGGGTCTATGCAAAAAAATTATTCTTCACTGACTGCCAATATCTGACAAAAATAAAACCTCACCCTTGATCCAAACATATTTAGAAATTATTTTGGAAGTTAAGGGTCTCTCTTCTGTTGAAAAATAATTGTATTGTGATATAAGATGGAGAATAAAAATAGGGTGCTAGGGTGCTAAAGGAAGAAACCACATGAGCTTGAGCATGGTAAGACTCATCATCTTTCCATCACACGTTTTATACTCAGACGTGCTATTCTAAGTTATTCAGTCGCTTTAAATTCTATAGTCGTTGTGGTCAAGAAAAAATGACTTGTCATTCCATGAGGCTGGAAATTAACCATGTATTTCTGTGGTATTTAACCCCTTGGAACCACCAGTGATTCACGATTAAATCTTCTGGCCCCTATGAATAGTTATCGATATTTTCAATGTTAATTTACAAAAGGAATCAGAACTATAGACTTTGCTGGCTATTGTCAAGCAAACATGGCTGCTCTGCTGAGTCACAGACTGCAGAAGTGAGTCAGGAGCCCAGTGCTGACAAGGGGGAAGGGGCTTCAGTGGATGGCGGGACCCTGGGAGAAGAGAAATTTGGAGCATCAAGGGACTTAATTGACCCCACAGGGAACGGATGGAGAAAGGCCTGCGGCAGACGGACCTGTAGGGGATGAGCAGAAACATCTGTGAGAAAGCAGGCTTGCTGTGAGTTTCTATAATCCTGCTGATCTGGCAGCATTTAGCTTACAATCTTCCAGGACTGAAATGGATTAGCCTTCCCGAGGGCCATCCCGTGAAAGAAACACCCAGGCCAGGTGAGCTCCAGATAGAAGCACTGAGCAGGAGACGGCCTCAGCCACAGGCGGGGGCTCAGAGGACGCCCAGGGCTCAGGGCAGGCCTCCAGGAAACATGAGTGTCACATTTCCTCTGGAGTATTAGACATACCATTTCAGTATCCGCACTGTTATTTACTCTCCTCTGTTTTCAAAATGCTGATTGCCACCCACACAATTGTCTGAAAAACAATGACATAAAAGCTGGTATCCAAACAGCCTCCTCCAGTGTCTAGGCCAGGACCAGGATAGGCAGAGGCAGAGTCTGCTGGGCTGGGGAAGGACACAGCTGTGGCTGGAAGCATCTCAATTTCCTGAGGCCACCACAGCCACCAGCTTTGACGCTACCAAAATCCACTTTATCATCTCGGGACTTTACAGTCTCCACTTAATCATCCTCATCCAGATGGGCCCTTAGGACCACTTTTTAACAACAGCTACTCAGGAAAGATGGAGAAGAAAGTGGCAACCCACTCCAGTATTCTTGCCTGGGAAATCCCATGACAGAGAAGTCTGGCGGGCTACAGTCTACAGGATCACAAAGAGTCAGACAGAACTTAGTGACAGGGTGTGCACTCGTGTACTCTCAGGAAAGAATGAACATAACACATTCACCTTGTATTCTTCTTTGACAAAGACCCAGAACTAGTTTCCATAACTGATACAAACTCAAGAACATCCTCAATTTATATTAAGCCAGATATGTAGTATCATCAACACGTTAACATCTTTTACTACTAAATACTGGAAAAAACTGAGTGTTTTTGTGGAAGCTTCATCCCAGCAAGGCTAACTTCCCAAAAGGATGACCTCACTCGGTTCCCACTTCACACACAGAGGAAAAGCAGATCCATGCTGGGGCCCCCAGGATCCCACAGGAAAGCCATCACCCAATTCAGAGTGTATTGACTGTAACACACTTTGGATGAATTAAACCTAAAAAGCAGTTTGATGTGCCAACAAACCAAAGACCACCACCACAAGTGCGGGAGTAAATACGGTACAGACACCTGCGAAGTGACGAGGCTATGGCCAGAGGCTGAGTGTGGGGACGGGAGGCCCACCGGTGGGACCCCCGCTCCCCGGGGTTCAGGAGGCTGTTTGGTCATGTCAGGTAACTGAATCCATGGCTGGGATGTGGTAGCAGGTTTCTCACAAGTGTGAGGGGGCACTAGAGAGGACAGTGACTTAGAACTGCCATGAGCCACAGGAAGCAGCCTGAGGAATGCCTCTGTGTATTTGCCCGCTAGCAAAATATGTGCATGTGTGATGAGATCTTACAGTGTGCATTTTATATTATTAGCCACAAGACAGGTATTAGTCTATCAAAGAACAAACTGGATCCAAATTTTGCTTCTGGCATTGAATACGTTACAGTTACCTGCTCAGATGTCTCCGGCTTTTAACTATTATCTGTGGGAGAGACCTTTAACATGTGTCATAGGCCTAGTTTCCAAAATAGCCTTTCTTTTTTATTTCCTTCTGAGAAGTCTCTTGGATGCTGGAGAAGACCGAGTCGGACCTTTCTTTGACAGGGTTTGTTCAGAAGGCACAGAGAAAGCATGCAAGCTCCACCCACCAGGACTTTTGTTCCCAAAATCTAGATTTTACAATGTCAGCAAGCCTTCTGACAGGAACAGGGAAAACTGAACTGCTTCTAGAGCTTCACTTCTGTTCTTGGAAAGGCTCCACTTGTGAGACCAGTACAGCTGTTTTCATTTCCTCAAGAACTGGGGAGCCACCCGAATGGTACGGGGGCCACCCCCACCCAACTACATTCTCCCCAGTCTGCTTCTTCATACCGGGGACGGCCTCTGATATTAACACAACAGAGAATCCCCCAAGACTGCTTGGTTCATGACCCTGTTTCCGGGAAGGTGCTACCTGGACATAAGCCCCAATGTGGTGACCTGGCTTCCTCCTGCTCCCTCAGCCCCCGGCTCAGGATCCCAGCAGCATCACTCCTGGCCACAGGTGGTGTCTCCTCTGGTCCTCACGCCATCTTCCTGGTATGCATGTCTGGGTTCAAATTCTCCCTTTTTATAAGGACATCAGTCATACTGATTTAGGATCCACCCAAAGACCTCATTCTTCTCTTGATAATCTCTGTAAAGATCCTACAGAGGTGCTGTAAGATCACTTTCTGAGGGAGTAGGGATTAAGATTCCAAGACATTTTGGGGGAGGAACACAACTGAATTCAGCAAAACAATGAAACAATTCTGAAAACAGGGAATATAAAAGTTCACTTTTTTGAGAAAGCGGGGCGTTCGGCTTGTGAGCGAGAACTTCTCGGTCGTGCACAGAGAAAGAACGATTTAAAAATGGGTGATGTTGAGAAGGGCAAGAAGATTTTTGTTCAGAAGTGTGCCCAGTGCCATACTGTGGAAAAGGGAGGCAAGCACAAGACTGGGCCAAACCTCCATGGTCTGTTTGGACGAAAGATGGGTCAGGCTGCTGGATTCTCTTACACAGATGCCAACAAGAACAAAGGTATCACCTGGGGAGAGGAGACGCTGATGGAGTACTTGGAGAATCCCAAGAAGTACATCCCTGGAACAAAGATGATCTTTGCTGGCATTAAGAAGAAGGGAGAGAGGGAGGACTTGATAGCTTATCTCAAAAAAGCTACCAATGAGTAATAGTTGGCCACTGCCTTATTTATTATGAAACAGAAGTGTCTCATGACTTTTTATGTGTACCATATTTAAATTGATCTCATACACTAGAATTCAGATCATGAACAGCTGATGGAATAATTCTGTTGGACAGTCCTGATTTAAATAAGATTGGTTTGTGGCTAAATGAATATGGTCAGCTTTTTTAATTTTGATAGTAATTCCAGTTCAACAAGTACTATCACTTTCCCCATTCTAAAGAGATGATTGAACTTGAATAAGGAATATTAAACTTTTTAGGGAGATGGTGCATTCCTTCTCAAACCCTAAAAAAAAAAAAAGTTCACTTTTAACTATTTTATTTCTGTATTTATTTCTCTGACTGCTTCAGGTCTTAGTTGCTGTTTGCAGACTGAGCTGCCCATTAGCATGTAGAATCTTAGTTCCCAACCTGGGATCAAACCCACATCCACTGCTTTCGAAGGCAGATCCTCAACCACTGGAGCACCAGGGAAGTCCTTAAAAAGGAGGCTCATTTATACTTTATTTACCTTAGACATTTCTGCAAGTTAAAATTAAATTTCATATGAACCTTCTTAATTTAATGATTCTAATCTGTGTTAAACAGAAGCCAGAAACACCAGTGCTTTTCTCCTAACATACAGATTTTAATAATCAAATTCCTAAATGCTTTTATCTATCCCAATTTTCTGCCTTTGCTTTCATGTAACATGAAATATTTTAGCCAACACCTTTTCTTCACTGATGTGCCAGGATTTCTAAAACCTTGCAGCATAAAATTATCATACTGGATTATCGAAAGATAGAAGGAGAACTTAAATAGGGATACATAGTTGAAAAAGCCCACAAAAGAAACATTCTGTATTTTTAGTCACCACGTTAATTAAAAGCGTGTTCCTATTCTCTTAAACCTGCTCTCTGGCCGAGAGCTACTGGAACTCTTCCATAGGCTTTTCCACAAGGAGCACATTTCAAAACCTATCATCTCGTCTCCAGCTGAAATGACTTGTCTGCTAACATCAGATCTTCTCCTGGTCGATGTTTGACTCTCTCCAGCCTGACTATGCAGTTCCGTCAAGCTCTGTGTTTCACAAAACTATATTCATACCTTCAAGGCTATTAGAGCTTATTCTACATGTTCTGATTTAAACTGACTTCCCCCTAAATCTGAGAGACAAATGTTCTCTAGAGAATGACTCACTTCCAGACACCTGCTTGGTGTCCAGATGTGGATGGAGGTGTGCCAGTGTGGCTCACTCCTGGAAAGGATGGAGTGGAGGTTTCTGTTGCCTAGCAACGCTGTCCTCAGGACGACAGGAGACTCCATGTCAGAAGGGCAGTGTCAGTAACTCTGTAATGCAGGTACACAAGGGAGAACCTACCTTAGCTACCTGATACAAATCCAGGACACGTGGGTACATGTGCCGATACCAGAGATTAGCTAGTTATATGTAGATTGAAAACAACTCATATGGTCTACTCATGATTGAAATTATCAGGTTCTTTTTTTCTGCTTCTAGCTTCAGTTATTTCTGGAGATATTGACTCATTACTAAGAGGTATAGTATGAGGAATGAAATGCAAATAAATACCTTTCTCTTACTGAAAGACACTCTGGAAAGAGACCTAATGAAATCCCCAACTTCAGCTAAGACTTGCTGAGTGATCTGCATGGTCTGTGGGTGTCGTTCAGTTTTGACTGTCATCTAGAACCTCACATAATGCATTAAGATCTTGAAATACACTCTCATAGTCTTTGAAAGAGTCAAAATGATTTCTTATTGCTTCAATTCAGTTCAGTTCAGTCACTCAGTCATGTGGAACCCCATGGACTGCAGTACACCAGGCTTCCCTGTCCATCACCAACTCCCGGAGCTTACTCAAACTCATGTCCATCCAACCATCTCATCCTCTGTCTTTCCCTTCTCCTTCTTATTGCTAATTTCATTTTTATCTACTGCAATGAAAACCACATTAAAATTTTATAGCATATACTATTTTCTAAATTTCCACTGGCTGTACCACATCTATCGATACATAAAAGTGTGAAGTAAATCTATTAGGTATTTGACACTATTGGAACTATTATTCTCTTTCCATTCCACAACCTCATCCCAGGATCCTACCTCTGAATTCTAGGGCTTCCAGGAGCTGGTCCTGGTTAATTACACTGACAAATTGTGCATGCATGCTAAGTCGCTTCAGTTATTTCCGACTCTTTGCAACACTATGGATTGTAGCCTACCAGGCTCCTTTGTCCATGGGATACTCCAGGTAAGAATACTGGAGTGGCTTGCCATGCCCTTCTCCAGGGGATCTTCCTGACCCAGGGATTGAATCCAGATCTCCTGCGTTGGCAGGCAGGTTCTTTATCACTAGCACCATCTGAGAAACCCCAATTGTGCCCACATGCATGCTTTAATATAGATTTAGAAGGGAAAAAAAGCACTATTATAAATCCTCAAAACACAGCTTATTTTCTTCGTATAAAATGCAGTGGCAAAAGAGAGATACTTTCAAGATGATGAGTTACTTAATCCACTTGTTCATTTATTTTAGAGTACATGTAAAGTTTCTGAGGTATTAGACATCAAGAGGAAATGTCTCCCATCCTCAGAGTGACCACACTCTCCTGGGGGTGACAGGCAACTTCTCAAGTGTCAACTAAAACTGATGTGATGGGTGAGAAGCAGAGGAAGAGACCAGCCTGGCTAAGTGTGAGGGGAGCCTATGCAATTTCACATGGAATAACTCTGAAATGACCGTCATAAGTGGTTTTTACTTGAATAAAATAGAGGGATGACCCCCTCTATTACAATTGTCTTTTTACAATACAAAGAGAAAGGTAAACCAGGTTGTTAATAGTAGGTGCTCTGAAAGGCAATTTCATTCTGAATATTCCACACTAACTGGTACTTTCTCTCTTGTCTTCAAGGATCTCTGGTGGAGGCAGGGAATATACTCATATGCAGGACCATATGAGCTGGCTCCTCCATCTTCCTCAGGAAAGCCTGGCCTTCACCTCAGAAGCCCACAATGTTCAGACATTGTGCTCATTAATTTCTTAACCTGGTCCATTCTAATAATGCAAAGCAGTTTTACTCAATTATTATTCTGAAAGTCCAATTAAGAATTTTATCATTTCTAATCAAATCATTTAAATACTAATGGGACTAAAAATGGTTCAGCACTTCTGAATTACTTGGCCCCTCTCAGTAGGAATATTATTTAGTCAAAACTGGACCTCCTTTCTCTCAGCTGATCCTTCTCTCAAATAACAACAGCATTAAAATTCCAATTTTATGAGGTGGTTTGCCACTATGCACTGGCATGCCAAGAATTATTTTCTAAATTAAGCATCTAAGGTCTTGTCCATATGCCTCACCTCAGACACTCGAGTCAGAGCTCATAGGCAGATGTAACACTGTGCACTGCATGTTTGGGAAAGACAGTCCTCCAAGGTTTCTATAAGTCAAGTACACCTGTTTGCTTGACAATTGGAATTGCCCTCCTCTACTACACCCAATTAATTTCCTATATTTTTAAAAATTTCCTCCCACAGTGAATGTTAGCTGAAAGGTAGGAAACTTGCTCCTGAAGTAGGAAAAGGAGATTTTCTAGTTCTACTCAATTGTGCTAAAATCTCCACCTCTTTGCTGTCTACCTTTTACCTACTTATCTTTTTTCTTTTCTTCCTTCTTCCCCTCTTCCTCCTCCTTCTTGTCTCTCTCTCTCCCCCTCCCCACCTCACACACACACACACACACAAACCCCTCATGTATATCTGGGAAAGATGCTGGTAAGACTGCTATTCCTTACAATCCCCAGGTCTCTACAGATGTCAATCTTGCAAACACTGTGTGATCTCCTCTCTGAGAGTCTGTTACCCTTCTGGGAAAACAAGATACTTGCTGTTTAGCAATAATGAGATTTCCCAGGAACTACTAAAACCTAACTACTATATTTTTTCTTGAGAAATTTAATCATCAACACAATTGATAGTTCACACTCTGTAAGTTGTTCATGTTACAAAAATGTTCACAGCCAATAAATTGAAGTCACAAATGCTCAACTCTCAGAGTTATTAAACATAAAAATTCTTTTATGTCCCTAGAGTCTGCAGAACTCACTGTACTAAGTACTTCGTTGCATTCCTGGAAATTAACAGCAAAATTGCATGAATTGGTGGGTGTAGATTTATGTGTCTAAATCCATTTATCTGATCCTTTCTTGACTTAAAATCTTAGTATCTTGTTCATCACGTATTTTGCATTATTTTTCAGTTTTTAAAATACTGCATTAAGTATTTATCTTGATTACAGAATTTATTGGTGCACCCCTAAATTCTGTATCTGATTTAACAGCTTCACTTGCCACATCCTGTCCCAGTCCTGGCAAGACAACCTGACTTTAGTTTAAGTTCTAAAGCGATTGAGGACTTCACCCTGGTTTTTCTTTTTCTTTTTTTACACAGTAATTAGTGTTAAGGGTAAGAAAAAGATTGTTGCTGTTGTTCAGCGGCTCAGTCCTGTCCGACTCTTTGCAACCCCATGAACTGCAGCACGCCAAGCTTCCCTGCCCTTCACTATCTCCTGGAGTTTACTCAGATTCATGTCCATTGAGTCAGTGATGCCATCCAACCATCTCATCCTCTTCTCAGTCATCCTTTTCTCCATCACCACTAACCAAAAAATATCACTACAGATGTAAAACATGTCCTTCACTCTGGTTTAATTCTGAGCCATCTCAGATTTTTCAATGTAGATTTAAGTTAAACCACAAAAAAATATTGATAAAAGGTAGGAAATTGTGATAAAATATTAAGGAAGTGAGGCAAAGCATTAAGGGTCAACTTTCATCTTTAGTTCCACCATCGACACGATCCCATTGCCTTAAACCTCAACCACACTGTCCCCTTTTGGGGACAATACATACCAGTAATGTGAAGAAGCTTTTCATTCAGGATAAAAAAAAAAGCAATTAAAATAAAAATAAGGAGGCAGAAAGTGTGAACGAGGTTATATGTAAGAAGAGTATATAAATACATTACCACCTGTGATATACACGGTGGGACAGATCGGAATCTTCAGTTTTTCGGTATCCACACCAGAGGTAAAACCTGGAGGCAAGGGGTTCTGCCCCGGTCAGGGGTGGGAGTGTGGACCCCACTCTGAGTCACTCCCAGCAGCTCAGTATCATCACCCAAGAGCCCCGCCCCCATGACACCACCTACCTGCCTGTTTCTCATCTCCAGGGCTCAGGGCTTCCCCATCAGAGACAAGCAGCTCCTTCCATCTTTTTCTGCTTCAGGAGACAATTTCAGGTGACAGAAACCCAGGACAACTTAGCACAGAGCAGAAAACCGAGTATAAAACTCCCAGAGGGGAACTTTTAAAAAGGCCATTAAGTTTCCTAAAGGATAAAATAAATGTGAAAAACCTCATAGGTTGGTGGTTTCTGTTTCCTGGCATGTAATAATCATAATCATAACAGCCAACGAACAGAATAAATGACATTCCTGTAGTCTCTCTTCCTTCTAGGCTCAGTCATGTATATCTCTGCATCTCTGTCCTCCCATTTCAATCTCAATGTCCCGACACAGCTGAGGATAATGTCAAAACTTACAGAGACAGTGAGTTACTCGAGGTCACAGGAAAGAAACATGAATTTCAATTTCCTGTGTCTTGGTCCTTTTCTATTCCAACCACATCTCACCATTTTACCTAAAATACATGCATGTAGGTGACCGTGTTAATAAAACAGAGCATTACGGCAACAGGAACTTCCCTGGCTCGCTGGGGGCAGTTCTGAGCACCCACAGGTGTTGCTCCTCGGGTGGACGCGGCGATTTCTCTTGAGGGGCAACAGACACGCTTGGCACTCAGTCCCAGGTGCGCGTGCCACCCGCGTGTCTGTCCACGCCATGAGATCAGTGGCACCCCAAGTCCCTCAAGTGCCACCTCAACACCTGAGGGCACAGGTTGCAGGGTAAGGGAGTTAGAGAAGGCAAGGTTCAGAAAAAGAACAAAACCAGCACTTTACAGGAACAGATCACCTTTAATGAGGCGAGAAGGGGCAGCAGTCAGATTAGTGAGCTGCTGCTATGGGGTCACACAGAGTCAGACACGACTGAAGTGACTTTGCAGCAGCAGCACTAACCCAAGAAAAAAGTAAGTCTATGTAGGCATATATGAGGAAAGCTACTATCTTAAGGGGGCCTGTTCTGCTCCAAGGTTGTTTGGAATAGTTATCTCTTAAACGGCTGGGGCAAGGAATTCTGGAGATCGGCCAGAGGCTGGGACCAGCTGGGAGTTGGTAATCAACTTTAATGTCCATTTTCCCCTTCAGGTGAGAGAGTTCTCTGTTTTGCATAGAATGGTGGGGAGGACCTGAAGGGGAGTTTTAATTCCAGGCTATTTTGAGCCATGTAACTTTCCTTCATTCCAGACCCTAAGGAACATATATAAAAAGAGAAAGAGAGGTGGGCGTTGTTAATGTTCAGGGCTTCTTTGTGCTGGTAAATGAGGGTCAGGAGTTTGCGGTCTGGGAGGAAGGAAGTCTAAGGCCTGTAGTGTTAATTTTCTATTTTAGCTGTCAGGGTCTCAAACAAAAGAACAGTTTTGACTTGGTCTTGGGAAATGGCTCGGATTCGGTCTTGGAGGAATCCCTGGAAAAGACTAAACAAACAAGGCCCAAAGGTGAGTAGGAGGATGATAAAAATGAATGGTCCGAGAAGGGGTAAAACCCAAGGCATCCAGTTCCAATCTGTCAACCATGACTGCCAGGGGTTGCTTTATCTCTGGCGGATTCATGAGGCTCGATCTGTAAGGTTTTTGCAGCTCCTGGGACAGTACTCGACTGGTTGGCATAGAAACACAAGGATTTGTCTAGAAAAAGGCACAGACCTCCCTTCTCTGCAGTGAGTAGATCTAATCCCCTTCTATTTTGTAATATTTCGGCCGCCAAGGCATCAACTTGATTGGCTAGTTATTAGGCCTTGAGCTATTTCCTGGAGGCTGTCTGACAAGTCTTTAGATAGTGTCTGGTAGTCTTGGATGGAGGTGGTTAAGCCTGTGGTTCCTATTCCAATTCCAGCCGCTATTCTTAGTCCTATTAAGAGGGGAATGACATGAATGGCTCATTTTATTCACTTGTGGATGAGAGGAATAGGTAAGGGTTGATCCTTTGGGGCTATTAAAATGTCTGGACTGGAGTATACCAGGGTGCAGGTCCCAGTCCAATTAGTAGGTAGACAGAGGTATGTAGACGTCCCACACAGGAAAAATAGGCCAGGTGTCATTAATACAGCAGCTGAAGTCGATGGCAAAGAGGAGTCAAAGGGGGTTTTGATCGTTCATTCAAGGACGTTCAGAGACCCCGCTAAGGTGGCCCCAACGATGGGAGAGGTGGAGGAATATGCTGAGGGAAACCACCCTGTAAAGGTCAAAGCGTGTCCTGTAGGACCAGAAACATTATATATAGCCTTTCCAGTGGTAAAGAGTAAGGTGGCGGTATGGTTGCACATGGAGTTAGGGATTGTGCCCACAGGTTGGTCATATGAACTCTTTCAGGAATTTCTGGATATGCAAAAAGGAGCTGGTTGTAACAGTGTTACTCTCTGGGCGATAGAGCCTCCTACTGGAGGTTTTTCATTGAAGGAGGGAAGTTCGGTGAGTAAAGATTCTAAGAGTATGTTTGAATTTCGGATTTGGTCAGTAGTGTGAAGATATATAAGATATGAGACGAATAAAGGCTCCCCATGGTATGAGTGATGTAGAGACATGTTACCAGTGGTCCAGTCAGGGATGGATGTGGGGAGGGCTGAATCTCCCAGGGGAGTTATGGATAGACATATCCAGCAGTCTTTAGCCAATTTTGGGTTAGAAGCATTGAGAAGGGTATGGGTTAAATTAAGGGTCCAGAATAGATAGCTGAGGTTAGGATTTTGAAGGAGTTTGTGGATCAGAGGAAGAAGGGAGGATAAGAAGATGTTAAACATTTGGGGAAGTGAGTATAACATAGATTACTATGGAAAAGAATTGGATTTCAAAGGGGTAAAAGTTATAACAGGTTCCCTGTAGCCAGAGGGTAGAGATGTAATCTTCAACATGTTCGAACATGGATCCTTAAGAACTCGAGACCCAGATATCTGCCAGAAGTTGTTCCAAGAATAATTGCAGGCGTGAAACCAATAGGCTCATCCGTCGCCAGCTGGGGCCAGTGGAAACCGTGAGAACTTTAGAGTTGTAGAGCCTGTGTGAGAAACTTGATAAGTATTAGTCTGGCAAGCATTTTCATCATTGGACTGCATAACCTTTTTTAGCCAAGTGATGTATACCCAAGTGGTGATTTCTTTTAATTTTGTAGCGGTAGGGGTCAGCAGAATTACCGTGAAGGGTCCTTGCCATTTTGGGGTTAGATCTGCGTGGAACTGAACTGACATATAGACTTTGTCTCCCATTTGAAGGGATGGGTATGGAAGATTGGGGTGTGGCCAAGGGAGTAAGTTATCCATATGTTACCAAAGGGCATCTCGTATCTGGGCAAGTACAGGAAAAGGAAGGTGGGGTGGCAGTCTGGGACCATCCTGGAAGCGGGGAAGACCTAAAGGTACTATGGGCCTTCCATACATGGCCTCGAATGGACTGATATTTAAGGGCTTTTTCGGTAAGGCCCAGACCTTTAAAAGGGCTAAAGGGAGGAGTTTAGTCCAGTCTTGATGAAGTTTGACCATTAATTTGGTCAGAGTTTCTTTTAGGACTTGGTTGGCTCTCTCAACCTTATTGGAAGACCGGGGATGATAAGGAATGTGAAACCACCAAGAAACTTGAAGGGCTCATGCAATATTTTGGGTGATTTGGGATGTGAACTTGGGCCCATTGTCAGACTGGAGAGGGGAAGGCATTCCAAACCTGGGGAGGATTTCAGTAAGAATAAGCTGAGCCGCAGTAGGGGCTCGTTTGTTAGTAGTCTGGAAAACTTTGATCCATCCAGAAAATGTATCTATGAAGACTAGGAGAAATTTAACCCTTTTTATGGGTGGCATGTGGGTGAAATCTACCTGCCGGTCTTGTGCAGGAAGATGTCTACGAATTTGGTGGGTGGGGAAAGGAGGAGGGCGAATGTTAGAACTAGGATTTGTCCGCTGACAAATGGTACAAGTTTGGGTCAGATTATTTAAGTAAATCACATTGTCCTTAGTCAGTTCAATAAAGTTCTGAAGGAAAGCCTTAAGTACTTTTGTAGAGAGGTGGAAAAGGGAATGTAAAGATTAATGTGCGGATGTTAGGCTCATCAATTTGGGCTATAATAAAGACAGGACTAACAGAGGCAGCCTGCTGCTTTGCTTCATGATCTGCTATATTGTTATAAAAGGAGATAGGGCTATGCCACTGATGTCCCTGGCAATGTATTACATCAGCTTGTTTTGGGAGCTGAGCCACATGGAGGAGTTAAGAAATGAAAGCAGCACTGAAAACAGGTGTGTCCTTTTGAGTCAGGAATCCCCTCTGCCTCCAGATTATAAGGTTAGAATGTAATATAGACATACTTGGAGTCCGTGTAAACGTTTACCTTTTGGTCTTTGGCTAGGGGTCAAGGCTTGTGTAAGAGTTTTCAGTTCAGTCTGCTGTGAAGATATGTGAGCTGGGAGTGTGGCTGACTTGATGAGGTGAGGGGGATAATAGTGTCAGGCTGTCCCTGGACTATAGTGTATCCAGCCCCAAATGGGGCTTGTGTCTGGGCACTGTCATCTATGAACCAGGATGGGACTTTGGGGTCAGTAAGGGGCTGAACTGAACTGAACTGAAGGGGCTGATTGGTTATATGTTCAAAGGGATTAAGTGTCATATCTAAGGTCTGAACACAGTCATGAGATAGGTGTTCTGCTTCTGGATCTGGAGTAGGGAGTAAGCTAGCAGGATTAAGAGGTTTACAAGGCATAAAGGAAAGGGATGGGTCGAGGAGGTGTGTGTGGAGGATTTGTAGTCAAGCAGGTGACAGAGAAAAGAAAGCCCAACGAGAGAGTAAATCTTTGAAGGAATGAGGTGAGCATACATTTAGAGGAGCATTTCAGGTTAGTTTTGGGGATTCAGGTATTAAGAGGGTGGCTGCAGCTACGGCCTGGAGACAAGGTGGCCATCCAAGCCTGACGAGATCGAGTTGTTTAGATAAGTAAGCTAGAGGCCCCATGCCCCACCCCTCCTTGGCACAGAATCTCTAAGGCATGTCCTTGTTGAGAATGTGCAAAAAGGAAAAAAAGGCGTGGTGTGATCAGGTAAGTAAAGAGAAGGGTCCTGTAGTAAATGTTTGATAAGAGTCTGTATGGGGGTGTGGAGAGAGGTGGGGGCCAATAAGGGTTCATCTAGATTTCCTCGAGTAGCTTGGTAGAGAGGTTTTGCATGGAGGGCTAAATTTGGAACCCATATTCAGAAGTTTAACAGACTTTATAGAAAAAGAAGTCCCCTCTTGGTTTGGGGCCTGGGGATCTATGTCAAGGCTCAAAGTCTCTGAACTGGAATTATTTTGGATGTGGAAGTGAGAAGCAATCCCATATAACTGACAGTGGTGAAAGCAATTGTGCTTTGGAGAGTGAGACTCTGTAGCCCCGGTTGCCTAGGGTGTTTAATACTGTCGCAGTGTGGACTAGGCAGTTATGGCGAGAGAAACTACCTAACGATAAACTGTCTACATATTGGAGTAAGGTAGTAGAGCCTAAGCCTAAAGTCTGTAGGTCTCTTTGGAGGGCTTGATCGAAAAAATGAGGGTTATCTCTAAACCTTTGTGGTAAAATGGTCCCAGTTAATTGTTGAGATTGATATATGTCTGGGCCCGTCCAGGTGAAGGCAAATAGGGGCTGTGAGGAGTGGTGTAGAGGTACAGTAAAGAAAGCATCTTTGAGGCCCAATACCATGAAGTAGAGTGTGTCAGGGGGAATATGTGAGAGAACGGTGTAGGGATTAGTGACCACGGGATGTATGGGTATTAAGGCCTCACTGATCTTGCGAAGGCCTTGAACTAGATGCCAGGAGTGGGGTCCCTTTTTGACTGCCAGTATACAAGTATTATGAGGAGAACAGATAGGCCACAAAAGGCCGACTTTGAGCAGTCGGGAGATTATTTATTGGTTTAAGTCCTTGTCGGGATTCTGTGGTCAAGGTATATCGAGTTGGGGTTATTACCTGAGAGGGATTTTTAAGAAAAACCTGTACAGGTGAATGGTGTTGGGCTACCAACAGGGCTTTCGTGTCCAGACCTGAGGATCTATAGGGGAAGGCCAGGGGGCAGGTTTTGGGAGTAAGGGCTGGCTAAGGGTTTGGGTGCCATTTGAATGCGAAGAGTTGATATGGGATCTTAAGAATGGGAGGTTTATAGAAGTTTGTGGCTTAGCCAGAAGATCAAATCCCATCAATGCCATTGGGCACTGAGGAACTACTATAAAAGACTATGTTAATGTTGCCTTACCAAACGAACATAGGAGAGGAGGGGTTATTTGGGGATAAAAAGGGATGCCTAAGACCCCTTCGATGGCCACTTCTGAAGGTTGAAGAGGGCCCCTAAAGGAGGTTAAAAGTGAAAAGGCTGCTCCAGGGTCTATTAGGAATGAGACTTTGTGTCTGGCCACTGTTCCAATTACCCGAAGCTCCAAGTCTGTCTGTATGGGGTGGACTTGGGGTCTGGAGCTTGGGCTCCATCACTGGAATAACTCAGGCACAACTGGATCATCTCTCACCTCATCCGAGGAACCGTGGTCTGGGGTGCCAGGGCCTCCCTGAGTCTGGTTCCCAGCCCATTGTTGTTGGGCCTGGGGTGGACCCCGAGATTTGGTGGGTAGTGTCTGAGGACAATCCATTTTCCAGTGGCCCCATTGTTTTCAGGTGGGGCAGGTTTTGGTGGGTGGCTGGTTGTTTGGGCAGGACTTAGCCCAGTGTCCTGTTTGGTTACATCTGAAGCAGAGGCCTGGAGGGTTAGGTCCCATACAGGTGGGCCGAGGTTGATGGGCCAAAGGGGTTGAATTTTTCCCTTGGATAGCTGTAGTGAATAAAGCATATTTGGTCTTTCTTTCCTTTTCTTTTTCTTTTTTAGCTTCTCCCTCCCTATTGTTGAAAACTTTAAAGGCTATTTCTAGGGGATCTCGCTGAGGGGTTTCGGGGTCCTTCTCTAAATGGCATGTTGCTGCTGCTGCTAAGTCACTTCAGTCGTGTCCGACTCTGTTGTGACCCCATAAACAGCAGCCCATCAGGCTCCCCTGTCCCTGGGATTCTCCAGGCAAGAACACTGGAGTCGGTTGCCACTTCCTTCTCCAATGCATGAAAGTGAAAAGTGAAAGTGAAGTCGCTCAGTTGTGTCCTACTCTTAGCGACCCCATGGACCACAGCCTACCAGGCTTCTCCATCCATGGGATTTTCCAGGCAAGAGTACTGGAGTGGGGTGCCATTGCCTTCTGGCATAGTTTTTGGCAAACATTGGGGGCTGACTGGCTTATGAACTGGACGTGTAGGTACAGAAGTCCAGCAGGGGTGGAAATATCTAGATTAGTGTATTTTTGCACTGCCTCAGTAAGCTGTGAAAGAAAAAGGGCAGGATTTTCATCTCTTTGAGTCCCTTTCCTGATCTTATCATAGTTAACATGAATGTGGGAGCTTTTTAGCAATCCTTCCAGTAAACAGGTGATCACATGACATAGGTACCTGATGCCGGCATCACCGGCTTGATATGTCCACCATGGCTCAGTGAAAGGGACTGCATCATCAGCCACCAGATTAGTCCTATCTTGTTTATGGAGCTGATCAGCATGAGTCCGGGCTGCCTGCCCTATCTATTCCTTTTCATCAGGGGTTAAAGTGGCATTTAGGATGTAATAAAGATCATTCCAGGTTAAATGATATGCGGAGGAATTCTTTTCTATATCTAGTAGAATTTTCTGAAAAAGATCCCAATTTTCCTTCAATTTGGCTCATATCAGAAATTGAGAGAGGCACATGAACCCGGGTAAGGCCCTCCGGTCCCGCTACCTCTCTGAGAGGAAATGTCTTTGCTTCAGGTCCTGGCTGATGGAGACGGGTGGAAATCTCTTTTGGGGTTTCAGAGTCATTGCTTCCTGTCTTGGAGGAGGAAGGGCTAGGGTCTCATCTCTGGAAGCTTTCTCTCCGGGGCGGTAGGGAGAAGGCTCATCTGCCAGGTCAAAATCGGGGGCTGAGGGTTTAGGGGGCGTTTTAGAGGCTTTAGATTTGGATTCTTTTGTAATGGAGTGGGGGAGGGAGCAGAGGAGGATTTGATGGATAGAACAGTCCTCGCAGAGAGAAGGATGGCTTAGAAGGTCCCAGAAGGCTTGACTATAGGGGACCTCCGACCATTTGCCATTCCATTTGAGGAAGTTTGTGAGATCTGATAAAATATTGAAATCAAAAGTCCCAAACTCAGGCCAGCAGTTTCAGTTAACCAGTTTGTATTCAGGCCAAATTTGAATGCAAAGTGACTGGAGTTTATGAACGTTGAGATTGGTCAAGAGTAGAGGTTTAAGGTTTCGTTTTACACAGGCCAAGGAAGAGTCCCATGGGACGGACCGGCTTGACTCCATAGCAAATGGCTAGCGACTGTCCAGTAGAGAGAAAAGGTCATCACCTAATCTTTTCACCAGGCAAAGAGAAAGAAAGACTCTGAAGGAGGGAGGGGTGTCCCCTAAGTACCTCCCTAGAGGGCCTTTTGGCCAGAGGGTTCCCCGGGAACCTAGAAAGGATGATAGTCTATGGCGCCCTAAAGTACCGTCCAAGCTTACCTGGGCTACTGAGTCAGGGGAGAATTCGTGGTGGATGGAGGGAGGTCGAATGGCAAAAGGCCTTTGTCCTGGAGCTGGTAGGCCTTGAGGAAAAGAAAGTGTAGAGAAAAGAAAGTGTAGAGAAAAGAGGGGGAGAGAGAGAGAGCATGTGAGCAAGCAGTATTCCTCTGGTTACGTGGAAAACTAATAAAGCCCTTACATAGGGCTTGTACCACTCAGGAAGGCACAGGGAGTCCTCTCAAGGTCTTGAAAGCCTGGGCAGGAAGGTGAACTCGGCAGCCTTCCAAGCTCCAAAGAGCTGGCTGTGGAGAACAAGAACGGACCTCAACCTCTCAGGTTTCAGCACCAAAAAAATGTAGGGTAAGGGAATTAGAGAAGGCCCGGTTCAGCAAAAGAACAAGACTTTGTTTACAAGACATTGCACTTTACAGGAACAAATCACCTTTAGTGAGGCGAGAAGGGGCAGCAGTCAGATTAGTGAGCTGCTGCACTAACCCAAGAAAAGAGTAAGTATATGTAGGTATATATGTGGAAATCTAATGTCTTAAGGGGGCCTGTTTTTCCTCCAAGGTTGTTCGGAATAGTTCTTTCTTAAAGGGCTGGGGCAAGGAATCCTGGAGGTCAGCCAGAGGCTGGGACGGGCTGGGAGCTGGGCGTAATCAACCTTAATGTCCATTTTTTTTCTTTGGATGACAGAGTTATTTGTTTTTGCATAGAATGGTGGGAAGGACCTGGAGGGGAGTTTTAACTCAAGGTTATTTTAAGCCGTGTAATTTTCCTTCACAGGTCCCCTCCCATGATGAGACCCACGTCCCCCCATGTTACTGACAAGCAACCATGTGAGTCGCCCTGAACCTGAGCTGACGGCCTGATTTAACAAGATTACGACCTTACCCTCCGAGCGAAGGTCATACATGTCGAGAACCTGGTCCTGAGCCGCTGTCTGCGCGCCGGAATCCCCCGCCCCCCGGACTGGGAGTTCCCCCTTGGCACTCCTTTCCCCCATCTCCTCCACCGGCACCCTGAGCTCTGGTCTCTGGCCTGTCTGTCTGCTGTGGTTTACAATCCCCGCGAGAGACACCGTCGCGTCTGTGTCTGGGCTGTCTCATTCACCTGAGGCCTCTGGGCCCGCGCGTGCGGTCCCAACGGCTGCACTTCCTCCTTCCCGGATGAGCAGCATCCCGTCTTGCGTGTGCGAACACCCCGCGTATGCCTCCGCCTACCTGTCACGGACACCTGGGCCTGTGGCCGCGGCTGCTGTGGATGAAGCTGAGGCGACCGCGGACATGCGGACACCGGGCCGAGTCCGTGTTGCCGTCCAAGGGTTTGCCCAGACCTGACAGCATCCCTAACGTGACGGTTTCAGTCAGCAAGAGACTCCGCCTGACTCCAAGCCAGACCCTCAGACAGCAGCTTTTCACGGAGGCAGATGTGTACAGTCCTGGGGGCCTTGAGCCTCAGACCCTGCGGCCACCAGAGCCAGGACCTGCGCCCGGTGGCAGTCAAAACTGGGGCCATAGAGGTGAATCCAGGGCCACAGCTGGAAGCCGGGGTCACTGACGTAACTCTGGTGTCTGTGAGGTAAACCCGAGGCCACTGACATAAATTTGGGGCCTCGGCCGTAAAGCTGGGGCCACTGATGTAAAACTGTGGTCACTGACGTAAACCTACCGTCATTGACGTAAACCCGGGGTCACTAACATAAACCCGGGATCACTAACGTAAAACTGGGATCACTAACGTAAATGCAGGGTCACTGACGTAAATCTGTTGCCTCAGACGGAAAACCAGGGTCACTGTGGTAAATTGGGGCCTCAGACGTGACTCCGGGTGCAGGCACCTTTCAAGCTCAGGCGGAGTGCTGGGGGCGCTGGACTAACCGGGAGATGCAGATGGCCTGGCTTTAATCCCAAGGACACCCCACCTCCCTGTGCGCCCCAGACCACTGCCCTGCCCTCCAGTGGCTGGCGGCTGACAGGGTCGGTCCAGGCGGTAAGTGTCCAGGCCTGTCGGGGCGGCTCCTGTGGACCCTGTGGCTCTGGCCGTTCCCAACGCCCAGGGTTCTGGGCTGGACGGGGAGGGGCGTGTGGGGTTCAGACCCTGCCCCTCAGGGAGAGCCCAGGGTTTAACGCCATCCAGCCTCTCCTCCCCTGCCCTCCCAGAGCCAGCATCGCTCAGGGGAGTGTCCTGGTTCTCAGAGGGAATGGTTCCGTGTGTAGCTGTCGATTCGGTACTGGGGGGAGCGAGTCCAGGACCCTCCTGGGTCCCCAGCCTGACGGTGAACCCCATGGTTCCTATCGACCTGACTTTATAGATCAACAAAGCGAGGCCCAGAGAAATTCCAGGTTTTGCCCCAGAGTCAGTCACAGTGACAGGGACTCCTGGGGTCCCGGGGTCATGTCACCCTGCACCCCCAAAAGGGGCACATGCACCCGCAGCTTGCATGCATGCAGTGAACCTGCGTTCCCCTTCCTCTGCCCACCTGCACAGGGGCGCCAACAGAACCCACAGGCCAAGGGGTCACACACAGATTCTGGGAGCTGGACATATGCGACCCCATGGGGGTCCCCTTGCTGGCTTGTAGGCATGGAGGGCTGTCTGCTGTCTCACGGCCTTTCCAAGAGTGCAGGAACGAGAGAGTGGGATCTCCCACTCTGAGGACTGCCTTTAGTCTTTTTTTTTTTTTTTAGGCCTCATGTTTTCTTTTCTTTTTTTTTTCATTTATTTTTATTAGTTGGAGGCTAATTACTTTACAATATTGTAGTGGGTTTTGTCATAATTGCCTCCTAAGAGCCCTGTCTTCAGGAACTGTCACACTGGGTCTTAGGGCTTCAACATATGAGTTTTAGGGGGCCTGGCCCTGTCCAGGGCAGAGTCACAGACACATGAATAAATGAGGGATTGGTGTTTGGAGGCCTTTGTAACTTTGTTCTTGATGTTTCTGAGGCTCTGCAGTGGCTTCCTTCATGTTCTGTATTAATTTCCTGTGGCTTCTGTAACAAATTGCCACAAATTCAGTGGCTTAAAACACTGTGAATGTATTATTTTGCAGTCTTAGGGATCAAAAGTTTGGAGTCAAGGTGCTGGCAGGACTCTGTCCCCATCCTCGCACCACCCATCCAGCCCCCCATTCCTTACCTGGTGGCCTCTACCCACCCTGTTCTCCACACTGTGTCTCTCTAACAGTCCCCATCTTGGTTCACAACTCCCTCTGCCTTAAAGGATGGTTGTGATTGTGCTGGGCCTTTGTAGCTGATCCCAGGCTCTCCTGTTTCAGTACCCTGAACTTAGGCCCATCCTCCCTTTGATCACATATGTGATGTGTTCACAGGTTCCAGGGATGGGTATGTCTATGTCTGGGGACCATTACTCTGCCTCCCACGTGGTAAGTTCTACTTTTAAACTAGCTGCTTTCTTATATCATTTTGCTGTACTAGTAAATAAATTATTAATTTAATATAGTAAGAGTACACTCAATATGTTTCAGCTTACTAAAGTGGCAGATGGTATTTTACCTTGGAATTTCAGTTTCTCATATGATCAGAATATTTTCCTTGGAAATCACAAGGCTGAGATTTTGAGGATGTTTTAATGCTAAGTAATGTTCAGGTCGTCTTTGTCTTTGTCATTTGTTCTCTTAACAAAATATATAGTTCTGGTAAATTGTGATATACAGTTGGTGCTCATTAAAGTACCATGGGATTGATTGTAGGGTTACAGATCAAGTTTGGATGAGGCAAACTCATAAATAGGGAGTCTGCAGATGGTGAGCATCAGTTGCAGTTGGTGAGTCTTTATGATTATGTTTTCTATTTGCTCACATGCTCCTATATGTCCCAGTTTATCATTGACCCTTTGGAAATAATCACACTGCTGAGAAACTGGGCCTGGAACTTGGAACATCTGCACAACACAGGAAGCCACTCAGACCAACTATCAGAGATAGCTAGTGGGCCCTTAGTAGGACAGTGACAGATAACAGTGGAAATCTGCACTGTTTGCAGAATAAAACCACCAGTCATTGATCAGACACTCAAGGTGTGATGGAACAGCGAGTGATGTGGGTTACAGAGAAGATGAGTGAACTGGGTAGCTAGTGCGTCTCAAGTGAGCAAACTTTGGAGATTAAACAGTGACCATTTTTCATTGGGTCTCATGATTTTGTGGCTAGGGCATTTGGACAGAGCTCAGCTGGGCACCTGTGCTCCACTTGGCTTTGAGTGAGGTCATGCAGTGGTGTCCAGAAGCAGATGTGTTGTGGAGGGTCTAGAGGGCCACTCACAGGTTGGTGCCCTGGTGAATGCATGGAGGTCGGGTTTAGCTGGTAATGCCCACCAGAGAAGATTCCAGGGGGCCCTGACAGGTGCTGCAGGGTTTCTGTGGTGCAGACCTGAAGACCCAGAAGATCCCATCAGTTGGCCAGGCAGCTCGGTGGCGCTCTCTCTCTCAGCTGCAGAAGCTGCAAAGAATGCGCTTGTGAAGTTGTCCTTTCCACCCTCTCAATGTCCCTAGTGAACATGCTGTACTGTTGATGTCTACACCCAAACCAATTAGTGGGCAAGACATTTATTTTAATTTATTCTAAAAATATCTTCTTAAATCTGACTTGTTAGCTCATTAATGTTTATTTTCTTAATCTAGTCACTTAGTGTGAAAATGGAAACTATAAAAAGAAAGGAAATGTACTTTATAATATGCAAATATATTATCATTCCCTTCACAAAGTCCAGAAAGACCACATAATAGTCAGCCTCAGTATCATTTAGAGAAGAAAGATTCTTAATTTACACATGCTAATTGTTTATCACCATTGTAATTGGTTAAGTTAGTTGAATTTCAGTATTTTATTTACTGATATAAAGATTAAAGTCAGAAGATAGAAACATTTGGAACGAGTTTTTTGTTGTTTTTTTTTTTTTTTGACTTCCACTACTGACTGAGGCTATTAAGGGCTTAAAAAAAAACAAGCTTATAAATGGAATGGATTATTCTCTATAATAATTTTTAAATAACTAAAAAAATGTTTGGTGTCCTACAATTTTTATAAACTCTATTGTCCTAACAAATCAATATCTAGAGTCTTAGATGCTATATATTCTGCTGTTTTAAAATTGTTGTCAGTGTAAGAAAATTATGTGTTGGAGTGACAGGGAATTAACTGTGGGGATTTTCAGATCTTCTAGGAGGTTCTCAGGCATGGAGACACAAACAAGAGATTAAGTTAATTGAAAGAGAACCAAGAAAGTAGAATCAATTCTCCTAACAGAACTGTGTGCTCAACAGCCAGCCAGGACTCTCTGTGAACAGGAAGCAGATTCAGGAGCTTCTCTTTCAGGACCTAGCCCTCCCACCTCGACAGATCCTTCTCTTTAAAGTCCAGGAATAAGCTGTAATAAGACATTAACAATAGAGAATAGTTATTTGGTTTCTATTATGACAACTTCTCTTACTACAGCAGCTTGTCTTATTTTTTGTCTTTATGAAGTTTTGCATGTGTATAAAAGTAACTCACACTTATATAAAATGTAAATATTATAAATGTCTGTAATATAGCAAGTGGAAGCACCACTTAACACTACAAACAGAGGAGGCTTATTGGTAGTTTCTGCCAGGCTTGCTTTGGTTCCTGTAAAAACAGTCATCCCCAAAGTCCCCCAGGGGTCCTGGGGAGAGAGAGAGAGAGGGCCACCCTGGGGGCAGGTGGAGGTGCCTGAGCTCCTCTCTCTCTATCTTATACCTGCTGGGAGTATTTGGTGATGTACTTAGCAGCACCTCGGAGTCCTGGTTAAGGTCCATTGAGAAAGGCCCTGTGAATGATCTCAGTACCCAGTTCTTTGTCCAGATAGCAGGGAGAGAGACCCCTGGGGCACCACAGCGAGCCAGATGCAGAAGACTTAACACCACGTGGAGATGCCACCATTGTCCAGTGGTGGCAGCAGATTTCTGTGGAGAGTGTTTAGGGTTGGTCTTCCAGCTGGAGCACAGGGGCCGGGGGTTTGAATGCAGCCACTTCTCAGCAGACCCGTTGTGTTTCATTATTTGACACGTTCCTTCCACACAACTTGAAGGAGCTGATGGAATTACGGGAGGAAGGACACCTACCCAGCCGCATCCATCTCCAGCTGTAGAATCTAAAAACCTGAAGTAGAGACGTGCATTTTAAATCTGAGAGTAGCAGTATTAGTGTGTACACAGGGTATTCAGTATAGATTGAATGTCGTTTTGGTGTGAGTAATGCTTTCATGCGTGGTTCTGGGAAATTTTAGCACAAGAGTATTTGAAGTGAACAAGACCAGGTGACCAGCACAGAGAAGCCCATTATACTTCCCATTGTGTCCTTTTAGTTACAAATCACTTCTTTTTTTCCTTAGAAAAAAGAGGGAAGTTGTTAGATTTTACTTTTATCATTAAAGACAAGTTAGTTACATTGGTGTAGAATAAGTGACATCTCCGGCAGGTAGGGAGGAGTTATTTGTTCAGCCACTGTGCTCAGAATGTAGAGTCCTATGTTTCTATAGGAAAAAGAATCAAATTGGGCTCTAGAATTGGGACTTAATCTCTTATTGGTAAGTCAGACTCTTCGTGACCCATGGACTGCTGCACACCAGGCTCCCCTGTCCTTCACTATCTCCCATAGTTTGTTCAGACTTATTGAGTCAGTGATACAATCCAGCCATCTCATCCAGAATACCCATAGGTGGGGTCCGCTCATGAGCACTTTAGAATCCATCTTGTCATTTCAAAGCTGGGCCTTAACTTCCGTGTTCTGTCAAGGGCACAGGCATGCAAGTCTTTGGGAAGTGTTGGTGGCTACATGCATTCTGATACGGTGGGGTTGCGTGGTGTGGGGATAAGAAGGCTGAGAAGCAGGTAAGGCAGAGTGGATCACAAAGGCCTTCATAGGTCAAGTTTTAAGAGCTTCTGTTAGATTCTGTGGACAGTTTTAGAAACTTTCCTGTGTTTAGGAATCACCTCGTTAATTAAATGGTGCCCCAAGGGTTTCTCTTTAAAGCGTCTAATGAAGTAGGTCTGAAACTTCCTGTTCTTTGAAGGGTACTTATTCATGGAAAGGAGCTGGAATCTGTATAACCCTTGTCACATAATCTTCCTTGTTGTGGACCAGACAGCTAACCCAGTGAAAATAGAGGGGAAAGTACAGTTAGGTCAGTTAGGATTTGCCTGTGAAATGTTTGTCAGAAAGTAGTGTTCCGTGGGTGACTTGGCATCTCTGCACATCTCGTGAACAGAAGCACCAACTGATTTTTGTTTTGTACTCGTTTTAAGGACATTTCTGTAGAGAATGTCCTTGGAAGACAGACATGCTGTCTCCTTCCAGAGCAGAAGGCAGGCTTTCGTGCTGTGGAGAACAGTGAGGAGGACGTGTCTCTTAAGATGCTGGGCATGTTTGCCTGCAGGTCGGGGTTTCCTAAATGTAATACACACCCACTGTGCCCCGCCAGCCTGGGCCTCACCAGCCCCTGAGGACTCGAGGGAGGAGAAGCCACGTTTCGGTGATACCACATCAGCTAACTCTGTACCCTGCAATTAGGGTAAAATCTTTGAAATGTCACAGTACTTGACAGTGCCTGGGTGTGCTGATTTTATATCCCAGTTGTAGTTTTTTATGCTTCTTTGACCTTTCATAATTTTTTAATTTAATTTGAGGAGATTTTGGCCATTATTTCTACAAAATACTCTTCTGTTTCTTCCTACCCTCCTTTTCTGAAGCTCCTGTTCACTTGTGTTGAAGAGCTTGGCCCTGATCTCTGAGGCATGATTTTTTTTCCCCTCAATATCTGTTTGCCTCTTTTTTGACTAGATTACTTCTGTTATCTATTTTCAAGTTCATTGTTTATCTTACACCATCTAAACATCTGACATTAAGGCCATCCAGTAATTATTTTCGTTTTACTTGCACTTTCAGTACTAGAATGTCCTATTGGCTCTTTCTTATGCTTTCCATTTCTCCCTTGATATTTCTTATTTGTTGAATCATTGTTAGTATATTATCCTTTAATAGTCTGAATATATTTATAGTTGCTGTTTTGAAATCTCTTTATACTAAGTCCAACACCCAGTCCCACACAGACAGTTGCTACTGACTGCTTTGTTTTTATTTTTTCTAACATAGATCACACTTTCCTGATTCTGTATCTGGTAATTTTGGTTGAAAACTGGTATCCAAGATAAGCACAGCAAGGACTCAAGACTGTTTCCCCCTCAGGACTGTTGAATTATTTTTAGTAACTGGCCTGAACTTCAGCTGCAAAATTAGTGTCTCTTCTGACGTGCAGCTCAGGCTGTGTCTGCTTATTTTATCTGTCTGTCTGTTTACTTCTTTATTTCTGCTATGGTCCCATCTATCTATGCATAGTTTAGTGACCAGTTCCAGTGGTTAGAACAGACTTGTAATCAGGCGTCTTTATTCTATAAAGCTTCTAACTTCTGAAAACTGACTTGTCTGTGGGTTGAGAAATGCATTCAGATGTACATCCAGTGCTCAGTGACTTTCATTTATCTCAGTGTTGGATCTGTCTCCCCCAGACATTCACAGGGAAGCAGGCAGGAACAGGTATGTACAGCATGGCTCAGTCCTTCTGCAGTTCTCCTCCTTCTAGGAGCTTCCTATTAAGTCTCTGGCTGATGGCCTCTCGCCTGAATGCAGCCTGCCAGCTTGGGATGAGAAATCTGTGCTCTGAACTAAAAATGCCACTTTAGCCAACAAGGTCGCGGTGTGTGAACGACCTCTGTCCTGCCTCACAGAGTTTCCTCTGGCCATGAAGCCACATGCTGCCCCATCCAGACAATCAGGGAAGGGAGTGACAGCTGACGTGAAAGCTGCAGACTCACAAATGACAAAGTTGACCAGAATTGTAATTTCTTTTTTTATAAAATTGAATTAAAGCTGCCCAAGTCGTTGTCTTCTGCATTTGGTAAATGTTCAGGAAATTGATATGGTTGTTTCTGACATTTTGTCGCGACTTCTACTTGTTTTCTGCAGTGGGGAACCAGGTAAACATTTTATAACAGCCCAACCAGCAGCAGTGGGCTCATTTAAGAACTGATCTTATAAAACACCAACTGACAGGTGTTTAGCTGTAGTTTTGTGAAAGACTGAACTTAGATAGTGTATGTAATTTTAAGAAATTCCATGTGTTACCTAGCAGTGTAAGGGCTGGATTGCTTGAGAGATATCCTTTCAGTATTTTCTAAAAAAGCTGACATAGTATTTCTCAAATGACCTGCATCATTTTGCATCCTCACCAGCAGTGTGTGAGTTCCCAGGTGAGCTACTGTCTCACCACCCCTGGTATCTTCAAATCTGGTCACTCACTGTAGTGGGAATGAAAGTTCCTCCAAGAAAAACAGGGTAGCTGTAGGAATCATCACACTGTCACCTCTCTCAAGAGTCACAGTCCTGCTAGAGTTGTTTTCCAGTGTATGGAGTCTAATTTTCATGTATTTTCATGGGTTTTCCAGCTGTTTACAGCAAGAGAATAGCTTTTACTCCAGCTATTCCACTAGGACTGATAGCAGACCCATAGCTCAAATGTGACCTAAGACTCCCTGGTCTGAGCACTTCCTTGGTATTCTCCTAGCTTTTCGTTTCATTTATAGGTATTAATGCTTAGGAAGCAATAAACTGCCGGTTACCCTATGGACTGTGTCACAGGTGGCTTGGGTGTTCCTGTATCATTAGATGCAGGCTAACTGTGCCTTGTCTTACGTTTATTCATTGTGTCTGTTGTGTTATACGGGGTTTTGTCTGTCTGTGTCTCTATGTGGTCTATGTCTTTGCTTCCTCATTTGGATTTATTTTGCTGCCTTGAGTGTGAGGAGGTCTCCAGATGCAGCCTCCATGTAGTTCTGCCCCTGTCCGTGGACAGAGACCACTCGACCACTAGCGGAGCCTTCCTTCCCCACCCCAGCAGTGCGTCTGGGCCTCAAGCCACTTTGACTAGATAAAGTAGATGTTGTTTAAAACCATAATGACTTGGGGTAGATTCTTTATATAACCCAAAATTCCAGGGATATTTATATTTTGTTTTCATCTGGACCTTTATATGTTTATAATGTCCTTCATTTCATTCTTCCTTAGTTTTATAATGTATTAACTTTAACTTTTGACTTCCACCTATTATAATCACCCCAAAATACTCTTTTTCCTGACTTTCTCTTGACAATTCTTTTCATTTACCATTGTGTTATTTCTAAGTTGTAAGAACACTTAAGATTATTATACCTTTTGTCCTATCCTCAATGCACTTTTCTTTACTCATGAAAAAGTGAAAATGTTCCTCGCTCAGTTGTGTCCAACTCTTTGTGATGCCATGGACTGTACCCACCAGACTCCTCTCTTTATGGAATTCTCCATGCAAGAATACTGAAGTGGGTTTCCGTTCCATTCTCCAGGGGATCCTCCCTTTTTCAGTCATATTTTTATTTAAATATATTTAGTCCTTGACTAGTTCTTTAACTAGTCATTCCATTTCTTGCTTTGTATTGGACAAGTCAATGTTCAGTTTCTGACAATAATTCACAGGTATCCTTGACACAGCTGGTTCAATAATGCATAATAAATTCAATGTTTTTTTGCAAAATACCTGGTGATGAATCATAAAACGAATAACCACAGATGTGTGACACATTTTATTTTCAAAGACATCTTATATATTTTTCGAAGACTTTTTATGCTCTACATATATTTTCACCACCATGCTTTGTAACACACAGATTCAGCTTTGCATTGTACTGAATTAGTGTTTCCTCAGCTTCTTTGAAAATATTGTCAATTGTGGTTATAGAACAGACTCTATAGAAGAAAAACATAGGTACTGTTTTTTTCAGTCATCTCAGCCTTGGCATTGACTCCTGGAATAAACAGCTAAGCAGTATTGGTAACATCCATTGACTCCTAAAGGCCCAAGAAAGTTCACTTGAAATTATTTGTCTTAGTTTTTTATTGACTGATAATATTTTCAGTGTCATTAACTTGCCAAACAACTGTTCTCACTGAAGGATAATAGTCTTTAAAAGGCCACTTTAAACACACTTTTTCAACTGCTGCAATCAAACATAATTAATTCAGCATGGGAACACTGCTTTGCCTGCTCTGCTAGCAAAAGAATCACCCAGGAAATTACTTTGTTGCAGCCTTAATTTATTTTTTTTTGTATTTATGAAAGAATTTTGTCCAGATGTTAGATTACATTATACAGTTAATAATTTTTCAGAATGCTATTTGCTGTGAGTTGAAAAGAATGGATTTAATCTGGTAATACTTTTGTATATGTATTATTTTAGCCCAAGTATAGTGTCATTACATAATAACCACAATGTTAACCATATATTTTGATAAGCAAATAATGAATACTCTGATATTGCTGCTGCTAAGTTGCTTCAGTCGTGTCTGACTCTGTGACCCCACAGACAGTAGCCCACCAGGCTTCTCCATCCCTGGGATTCTCCAGGCAAGAATACTGGAGTGGGTTGCCATTTCCTTCTCCAATGAATACTCTGTTTTGCCTTAAAATTATGAGACTCAAAGTTTATGTTTTTCTTCTTTTGATCTAATGGGACCTTTACTTTCTGCATAACCTGATGATCTCACATGCCACTTTTCACAGTTCATTGTGTTTTTCATTTTCTTGATGTGCTCTTTCTAAGGAGTTGTATTTATGTTTCATCACTCATGAGCTGACACCTTGCATACCTACTTCTCTCTTCTGTGTGGTTTCAGAACATCCATTTCCCCATGTAAATGTGGTTTGAACCTGCAGTGTTATGGTGATAATCCAACATTGCTTGAGTCTTCATTTCTCTCTTATCTTTTCATGGACTAGCTTTATTATTGACAGACAACTTCTTCTCTGAATTATAAAATGATACAAAATGGTGGTTTTCAAATTTCATCAATTTTCCCCACACTCCTTAGATGGCCTTGTTTTCTAAGGAAGAGTTTTCTATCATGAAACTCAGCTGTCTGGTTTTGAAATACTATTCCTGTTGGAAACCAGGATGGTGAGAAGCAAAGCCAGATCTGGGTACACTGAGGAGAGAATATGGAGCAAAGAGCACAGAGACCAGAGAGAGTCCATGCGGTGTGTTTTGATCTGAAAGAGAACCACAGATGTGTTGTCTCAGGAAGAAGATGTGGTGGCCATCAGGGTGTGGTTACAGGGTGGCTGGAATTGTGCTGCAGCACCTCAGCATTCCACTAAAATGGAATGAAACTCCTCTGGCAACACTCTGAGATGTACCTCAAAGTTGTGTTTGATAAGAGCCCCTGACCAGACACATTGAAGTGTGAAATTAATCAGGTCACAAATCTGTTCCTCCACCCATTTCACTACCTATCCTTCCCTTACAAAGCCTAACTTGTGTGTAAAGCCATTTGTTGAATCCACCCTATCTGACACTCAGACCTCTCAACCACAAGGCTTCCTACTGGCTGTCCAGCTTGAAATGTGCAGAGACATGAAATGTAGCACCTTCTGAAGCAAGCAGGTCCACCTTTGAGAACCCTGCTGTCAAAGTCTTCTGAACAGTGAGCTCAGACCATCTCTCAGTATGCACACTTGTTCTGGATCTAACCCAGTGGTTAGGAATGCATGAAATCCCTACCCGATATATCTATACTTCAAATATTTGAAAAATATTATCTCACTTTTGCGTGCTAACTTTTTTTCAGTTTTGTATGTTATGTCTCAAACAATCCAAATTCCTACCAGACTCAGTTCAGCTCTGCTCTTCTTTAAGTGTGTGGGCTTTGCTGTTGCTAGTCTCCTCAGAATTTGTGAAGTTCATGGCAATATTTGGATACCAGGAAGGGACCATCTGGTGCACTTAGAATAGTCAGTGACCTCTGACCGTAATATTTCTACACAAAACTGAAGCCCTAGAAATAGAGGAAATAGAGTTCCTAAAAATATTTGTGAGCAATATAGATGTATTGATTTCTAGAAAGATTTATCATTGTTTTTAGGGTTTATAAAGCCAATATAAAAAGTTTAAACTCTACAAATGATATGTTGTGGAAATGAAAAAGAATTCTGAAAATGTGTATGCTTTGAGGAGTCTGGGTCTTCTCTGGTAGCTCAGACAGTAAAGCGTCTGCCTACAATGCGGGAGACCTGGGTTTGATCCCTGGGTCGGGAAGATCCCCTAGAGAAGGAAATGGCAACCCACTCCAGTGTTCTTGCCTGGAAAATCCCATGGACTTAGGAGCCTGGTAGGTCCATGGGGTCGGAAAGAGTCGGACATGACCGAGCGACTTAAACTGAAACTGATACATAAATGAAGTCAGTTCCTGACCAGGCTGGTTCCACCACCAGTCATGTTTGCATCCTCAGTGTCCCCAGAATATAGCCCAGTCTTTGAACTGGTTGACCCGGGCCCTGGGAACTGAGAACCTTGTACAGTGACAATATGTGTGGTAGTACTTATTTCAAGTGGTCAGCTCAGTGGCTATACTTTTGTATATAATGTGAGAGAATCAGTGTATTAAAAATATACATATATTTTTCTGTGTCAAACAACATTTTGAAAAAAATAAAAATATATTAGGCAGGCAAAAAACTATAAGGAGCAGATTTATCCTCTAATGTGAGGATGGCCCAGGAGAAAATACAACCAGGGACTGCTGGAGCCACTCAGATTTTTTGCTTCAGGACATCTTTCTCTTGGCATGAGAGTGAAAATTGTGCTAGGTAATACTTACTTCTTGACTCATCTTTCTGTAGGTGAAGCCAGTGACTAATACTGGTAAGTGCAAAAGTGGCTGAGAATGCTAGTGACTGAATTGGAAGGATTATAGATCTAGATAGGAGAAGAGTTTCAATAGAAAAGAAGAGTTTCTTCTGGGAACAAACAGTGGGAAAAGTCCCATAGTTTCTGCTTTCAAAGAATATAGTTAACTTTAGGGACACTAGAAGGAACATTAGATAAGTATTTATGCCCCATTTATATCAAATCTACCAGTCAACATTGAATATAATTTCTACAGGTCAGATGTTGTATGTACGCATTTTGGAAACAAATAGAAGGCTGCTTCTGCGGCCTGTGGAATCCTGTTAACAAATTGCATGTAGCACTTCAGCAAGAACACTGTCTAAATTGCTAAAGTGGTCAGTGCCTAATTAAAATGCACAGAATTGATCATTTAAATCGCAATAAAATATCACATCTAGACTATTGATTTTTTAAAATATAATATCCTTACTGGAGAGTTGTGGTGAGATAGTCTCTCTTCTACAGTCTTAATGGAAGTATAAATTGATAGTATATATTAGAAAGCATTTTGGCAATGTCTAATAAAATGGTCTGCTTTATAAGCTGGCATTTCTGTTTTAGCAATTTATCCTCTAGATAATATTCTTCAAGTCTGAAAAAAACATGTGCAACAAGATAACGCTTTTATATTAGAGACACGTTAGAAATAATTGGGCTTCCCTGGTGGCTCAATGGTAAAGAATCTGTCTGTAATGCAGGAGCCCGGGTTCTGTCCCTGAGTGGAGAAGATCCCCTGGAGAAGGGAATGACTATCCAACCCAGTGTTCTTGCCTAGAGAATTCTGTGAACACAGGAGCCTGGCAGGCTACAGTCCATGGGGTTGCAAGTGTCAGACACAACTTAGCAACTAAACAACAACACAATAATAACGCCACCAATCCTATACAAAATCCTCCAGAAAATGGAAAAGAAGAGACACTTCTAAACTCAGTTTAAGACCTTCACCTAATCTGTATTAAAATGTGAAAAGAAACGTTTCAAGAAAATAAATTATCATCATAAATATAGATATGAATTTGGGATGTGGGTCAAGGGGCAATGAGGGTAGAATATTAGCTTTCCATAGGGCCATACTCCTGATTTAATTTAGACATTTCCCCCTCATTCCACTAACACTTAACAGCAACTATGACCTAAGTGTTGAAACAGTGTGTGCCGGAGTTTGTAGTAAGTCATCTGCATGCCAACATAAAAGAACAGTGTGTGTGTTCTTTTTTTTTTTCTTTTATTTATTTTTAATTTTTATTTTTTCATTTAATTTTATTAGTTGAAGGCTGATTACTTTACAATATTGTAGTGGTTTTTGCCATACATTGACATGTGTATGTGTTCTTAAGGTATGCACTGGCATCTCTCTGCCCTTTATTAACTCCATCCTCTGGAAAGGGATGCTTTTGATGAGAATCACTGAGCAGGTACAGCTTGACTTCATCCTTCCTCCATTGGGAACTGTGTTGTCCAGAGAAAGCTCGTGCTCTCATCGTCAGCAACCCCAAAGTGTACGTTGTAGGGAGGTCCTCGGCTTTTGGAGAAAGCTCGCCCTGGTCCTGCACACTGGAAACAGTGATAAACTTTGAAACTTGGAATTCAGTATCAGCATGGACATATTTCTAACAGAAGTAACTAGGCCACAATGAGTGATGATGTTGATTTGGGCACTTCTGTATTTACATGGGGCTTCCCTGATGGCATGATTTATTTTACAGCTTGTTCTGTAAAGAGTTCATGGAGAACAGTCCAGCTCTTAGGGATCACCTCAGAGGCCTCAGCAAATACTGAGAGCAGGAGTGATTTGGAACTAAGGAGGTTTATGGAAGAGTCTTGTGGATGGAGTGTTTATGAGTGATGTTTCTTCAAGAATAAGGAAGATGAGAAACACTGGCAAGCGTGAAATAAGGAGGCTCCAGATTTCAGAATCATGAAGAAGGCACGCTAACAAGTGCAGAGAAGATTCTACTGCAGGGTGGACTGAGGAGGAGTTGAAGAGCATAACCTTGGAGTTGAAGTTTGAAAAGAACAGAGGACTCAGAATCCGGTGCTAGCAAACACAGGAGGTCAAGGTCTTTGAATAAGGTTCTTTTCACAGAACATAGTAAAATAATACCAATAGGTGAGTGAAGTTTTATGTCAGTTCTAAAATGTAATGATCTTCTTGGGACCTTGACGTTAATCTTTCAAATAAAAATACGCAGTTATTGTTCACAGCATTGCTTCCATTCTATACTTAGTTTTAACAAGGTTGGGGCTTCATTTTTGGTAGCCAGGGAAATGAATTTAAACAGTTTTTCTTTCTTTTTGCTTTTATCTTAGTTTGGAAACTGGCTGTGTGTTTATGGCTTAGACTTTCAATCTGTCATTTCTCTTATAAAATTTGTATTGTTATACTGATGCCAATTGTCAGATCCAGCCATCACAAAAATGCCTCTGTTCAGACTCGCAGCCTTTAACACAGAGGCCATAAAGGTTTTATTGCTCTGGTGAATTTAAAAACATCCCAGAGTCTGGTAGGGCTTTTAGGTCTTGCCATCAGTTTGTAGTGATGGCCAAAACAAAGGTGGGGTATCTCTGAAGAGTTGCACTTTAAACAGTCTTTCCCTTGGCCTGCTCCATTTTGATAGGCAAGGAGCATGTTTTCTCAGATGCCGTTTTCGTGGTTTCATTGTAGAAGATGATTATCAGCTATATGCTTTTTATGTATGACGTTTCGTATGTTGAGGTGATTACCCTCTATTCCTAGTTTCTTGAGAGTTTTTGTCATAAAATGGTGTTGAATTCTATCAAATGCTTATGCATCAATAGAGATAAGCGTTTGACTTTCAGCTTTCATTCTGCTAATGTAATTCATTGTATTGATTGATTCTCATATGTTCAGTCATCCTTACATTTCAGGAGTGAAATCATCGGGTCATGGTGTAGGATCCTTTTAATGTGCTGTTGAATTTGGTTTGCTAGTGTTGTATTGAGAAGTTTGCATCTGTGTTCATTGAGGATATGGCCTTTTCTCATGGTGTCTCTGTCTGGCTTTAGAATCAGAGCAAGGCTAGCCTCATAAAATGAGTTTGGAAGTGTTCTCTTCTTCGATTTTTTGGAATAGTTTTAGAGTTAATTCTTTAAATATATGATGGATTTCCTTGTGTTAAATATATGTGTGTGCTTAGTTGCTCAATTGTGTCTGACTCTTTGTGACCCCATGAACAGTAGCAGGCCAGGCTGCCCTGTTCATGGGCTTCTCCAGGCAAGAACCCTGGAGTGGGTTGCCATTTCCTTCTCCAAATATATATGTATATGTATGTATGTGTGTCTACATATACACATATGTATGTGTATATAGATATATGGCATTTCCCTGGCGACCCAGTGGTGAAGGCTCTGCTTGCAATACAGGAGACGCTGGAGATGCGGGTTTGATACCTGTGTTGGGAAGATCCCTTGGAGGAGGAAATGGCAGCCCATTCCAGTATTCCTGCCTGGGAAATCCCATGGACAGAGGAGCATGGTGGGCCACAGTCCCTGGGGTCCCAAGAGTCAGACACGGCTTAGCAACTAAACAACCACAATAGGTATACCAAAATATCACAATATGTTTTCTGATTTCTGGGAAAGCTGCAGATATCCTAATCAAATTTCCAAGACCTTTTTAAAAATAGCTTGCCAAATGTCAAATCAAGCTTCTAGCACCATCCAGACTTGGTCATGAGCAAATTATTAATAATTGAAGATAGAAATATGTAGGATTAAAAGTAAAACTTCCTGGAAGCTGAGTATATGAAAGACATCTGCAGTTGTTTAAAAGCCACCTAAATCCAGCAGCGAGTGGGAGCTGTGTACACCACGGCAGCAGGTCTGAGCAGTGACAAAGGGCAGCGTAAGACGCCAGCCAGTGGCCGCCGTGGAGTGAAAATAGAGGAGGGCACTGTGGGGAGTTAGCAGAAGTCACTCAGCGCTGGAAGAGCTGCAGGCTCTAGCGTGTGTTTCATGGTAAATTATGTGCCAAAGGAGACTCTTCATCACTAAGACCAACCAAGTAAAAGTAAAATGAAATTGTCAGTAGGATGCTGCATACATGAACACATTGCTACATGTTGGATATCTTAGTAGAATCCAAAGGAATAGGTTGTATAAATCCTCAGAGAAATGACAGAAGAAAACAATGTAGTAGCATATTAATTTAGATTTTAATTTGAGGCTGAATGTCAAGAAAAATATATTAACATGTGATTGTCAAATGGAGCCTGCTTTGCATAGTTTCTTAAAATTCTACATATATACTTTATATATGACAAACCTAAGCAGCATAGTAAAAAGCTGAGGCATTACTTTGCTGACAAAGGTCCATTTAGTCAAAGCTATGGTTTTCCCAGTAGTCATGTATGGATGTGAGAGTTGGACTATAAAGAAAGCTGAGCCCCAAAGAATTGATGCTTTTGAACTGTGGTGTTGGAGAAGACTCTTGAGAGTCCCTTGGACCACAAGGAAACCCAACCAGTCCATCCTAAAGGAAATCAGTCCTGAATATTCATTGGAAGGACTGAAGTTGAAATTTCAATACTTTGGCCACCTGATGTGAAGAACTGACTCATCGGAAAAGACCCTGATGCTGGGAAAAATTGAAGGCAGGAGGAGAAGGGGGCAACAGTGGATGAGATGGTTGGATGGCATCACCAACTCAATGGAGATGAGTTTGAGCAAACTCCAGGAGTTGGTAAAGGACAGGAAGGCCTGGCATGCTACAGTCCATGGGGTCACAAAGATTCAGATTCAACTGAGTGACTGAACAACAACAAAATGTCAGTATATATAAATTTTAATCCAGTTAAGTTTATTAAGCTTTTAAATATTGTAGCAGGCTTTCTGAAAATGCTAGAGTTTGAAGTTCAGCACATCACTACATATATAAACCTGAAATAGACATTAAAAGTCCTGATTGCCACTGCAATAGTGTATTAGTCCTTGTGTTAGTTTCATAACCTGAAACTCAAATGCACTGTAAAACAGGGGTTATAGTCATTTTTCTCTTTTACAAAACTGTTCTGAGGAGCAGACATGGTGATATATATTCAAATCCATGGGAAAGTTCTGTGGAGTTGTACAGTGTCATTGAAATGACCCATGGCTGTATGTTAATTTGTAGTTTTGAAATTTGCCATTTTTGCCACCCCTTTTTGTAGTCGAAGTGTTTGACCCCTCACAGTACTGTAAGCTTTGTGAGGGAGATATTCCCACTTGTCCCAAAGCCATGGTGATGGAGAAAGTGACCTGAGGCCTCATCACTGATTCATTCAGGATTCCTCTCTCTGTGTAATACAATGACGACTTCTTCTGGGACTCCTGCTGAACCTGTTGGGAGATGCAGCATTGCTCAGCTGGGAGGCTGAATTTGAAGCTGCCTTTCACCCTTTCCCATCATATGAATAAAACGTGTGTTACATTTTAGCCTAGCAGATGCAAACAATGCTGGTGTCTTATCACAGGCCTCTGAATCAGCTCTCTGGAGTCAGGGCCAGCCCTGCTCTCTTTGATCAGAAATTGAAGAGTTCCCCCCCGACTCTAGGTGTGTAAAGTAACACAAGTTGGGTCCCTTAACCAACAGGCTTTATGAGCCTCAAAAAAAAAACCTGTCTTTATTTGCACTGCATGCAAGTGATGGGGTGGGCAGCACTGCACACCATCCAGGGCTTCATGGCAACCAGACCAACATGAGGCTGTTGAAGGTTCATCTGGACAGGTGCAGTCTTGAAGCAGGGTTGTAGGGAATCCAGAGTGCTGAGGGAGACAGTTGGGTGAGTTTCAATTCCAACTTGAAATTCCTCCAGAGACATCTTAATGCCTTCACCAGGACAGAAGAAGCCTAAACCCATGGAAGTTCAGTTCTGTTCAGTCCCTCAGTCATGTCCAACTCTTTGCAGCCCTATGGACTGCAGCATTCCAGGCTTCTCTGTCCATTACCAGCTCTCAGAGCTTGCTCAAATTCATGTCCATCGAGTCAGTGATGCCATCCAACCATCTCATCCTCCGTCAGCCCCTTTTCCTGCCTTCACTCTTTCCTAGCATCAGGGTTTTTTCCAATGAGTCAGTTCTTCACATCAGGTGGCCAAAGTATTAGAGCTTTAACTTCAGCATCAGTCCTTCCACTGAATATTCAGGACTGATTTCCTTTAGGATGGACTGGTTTGATCTCCTTTCAGTCCAAGGGGCTCTAAAGAGTCTTCTCCAGCACCATAGTTCAAAAGCATAAATTTTTTGGTGCTCAGCTTTCTTTATAGTCCAACTCTCACATCCATACACGACTGCTGGAAAAACCATAGCTTTTACTAGACAAACCTTTATCAGCAAAGTAATGTCTCTGCTTTTTAATGTGCTAAACTTGTCAAAGTTTTTCTTCCAAGGAGCAAGTGTCTTTTAATTTCATGGATGCAGTCACCATCTGCAGTGCTTTTGGAGTGCAAGAAAATAAAGTCTGTCATTGTTTCCATTGTTTTCCCATTTATTTGCCGTGAAGTGATGAGACCGGATGCCATGATCTTAGTTTTTTGAATGTTGAGTTTTGTTGAGTTTTAAGTCAGCTTTTTCACTCTCCTCTTTCACTTTCATCAAGAGACTCTTTAGTTCCTCTTTGCTTTCTGTCATAAGGGTGGTGTCATCTGCATATCTGAGGTTATTGATATTTTTCTCAGCAATCTTGATTCCCGCTTGTGCTTCATCCAGCCTGGCATTTCTCATGATGTACTCTGCATATAAGTTAACTAAGCAGGGTGATAATATACAGCCTTGATGTACTCCTTTCCCAATTTGGAACCAGTCCATTGTTCCTTGTTTGGTTCTGACTCTTGCTTCTTGACCTGCATACAGATTTCTCAGGAGGCAGGTAAGGTTGTGTGGTATCCCCATCTGTTTAGAAGAGAAAAACATCTACTTCTGCCTCATTGACTATGCTGAAACTTTGACTGTGTGGATCACAACAAACTGTGGAAACCCATGGAAAGCTCCTCAAAAAAACAGCACTGGAACCAAAAAAACTGAAGTTGAATCCCCTGCGGAATTAATAACTCCCATACAGGACTTAAGGGGTCCGATGACAACACCAATACCAATCAAAGCTCGCTCTGCTGCCGGGGTCCAGCCTCGGCAGGATCCAGGGGAGTACCCTCAGGATGAACGGCGTCGGCGAGAGAGAGAGAAGACATGTGAGACTAGCCTTGATAGGGCCAAGTCTGTGTTTTACTTTTTGACAACCGGTTTTATACCCTTTCACAGAATGTTTTCAAGGTACAAGATGCTTACTCATGATTACACAGGATTAGTATTACATCATTTTGTTTTTTAGGAAAAGCAGGATGTTTTTTGCTCTCTAATTCTATAGTAATTCTTAGCACATGATCTTCTGGCCTTGGGGCCATTAACATTTTATGCAGGTCAGGTGAATGTAAACCTGTTTTCTGTTTTTATGGTGACCTTAACTGAATGGTAGCAGTCTCATAGGGAAATAGTACAGAGTAGAATTATATCTTTGTTAATACAAAATTAATCCTTCTGCAAAAGTTGTCAGTTGCGTTTATCTAAGAAGTTTACCCCATACAGACTCTGCGGCTTCAGTGAGGCAGACTCTGCCTAGCACTCTTGGCTGACAATTAACAACCATCTCATTGTTGCCACACTAGGGCTAAGTCTTTATTTCTCTAGATCTTAAACTATGTTAACAATGGTTTCTATAACACTACCTTAGCACATTAAAAGCAAAACACAGCAAGCAAATCTCCTTGTTCTATAGAATAGAACAAAAACCTATAGAATAATTTTTCTTATGTTTTCTAATAGGACTCCTTTACCCCTTAAAAAGGCTCTATGTCTATTAGGGCTTTTATATAATCAGGTTCTTTATGCTATTTTATGATTAGGACATTATAAGCAATCATGCATATTAGTACCAAGGGCATAAATGCATTTGACTAACAAACTACCAGCAAAGGAGTTTAAATTAAAACACTCCTTTTACCCTGAATAATCTCATAAAATACCACCACCTGGGAAACTTATTGATTAAAGTTCTAAATTGATTCTTATTTGGGAAGAGATCGGGGAAAGCCTTCCTGCCTGTGTCACAGAAATTAGGGAGTAGTCCATTGAGGCAGGCATCAGAAAGACAGATATCATCTTTAAGGTGAGTGCCGCAGGCAGCTTTTCGAAATCCCTGAAAACCTGATCTGCCTTGCCTCTCAGGCTTTCTCCTCATGACCTTGTCTTGGGTGGGATCTCGTGAGCTGGCCTTTTCAAAACCCCTGAAAACCTGATCCGCCTTGCCCGTCAGGTTTTCTCCCTTATGGCCTTGTCATGGGTAGGGTCTCATGTGTTGGCTCCCGGCACTCTGCCTGGAGGACGCCAGCCTGAAAACACAGCAAGGCGTTCCTTTACCGCTGTGGGAGCTCTCTTGCTGAAACCACCTCCTGTCGCAGGTAGCTGTGTCTTTGTTCCCACATTTCTCTTCTGTTTTTCCATTGCTGCAGATGATAGATGGATGTTCCTCCTTGTCTTCTGGGCCGAGATGGATTTCTTGCAAAGATCCTATCCCCAGGAACCATGGAACATAGTTGAGCCCAGGTGCAAATCTTCTCTTATGATTTGAATATTATGCAAAGAACAGTCTAAAATGCCCCATAAGAAATGTGGCAGTTACCACAGAGCTCAGCTTTCAGGCTCCCAGATAGAGAATGTAAGAAGATGATTCCAGCAAATGGTATTTCCAAAGCTATTTTCGGAAAAGACTAAGATCCAAAGTTGGGAATGTATTAAGTGCTCTCTCTGGAAAGCACACCACTGCTTGGAATACAAGATTGGTGTTTCTCTGTGGGACCCTCCTGTGCTCATTAAAAAAACAATGCATATTCATCACTGCTTCTACAGCATGAACCAGGCAACACAGAAGGGGCGTCTGGGAGAGCAGTCCATGGGCTGAGAAGTTCTGTTACTAAATAATACTGGTTATATTTTCTCCTCATCTCCAAGTATTAAATATTTGAAAGAAAATTTTCCAAATTCCAAATGTGTCTCTTCTCATTATTTGATTAGAATCAGAATTCGCTAGTATTGGAATGTAAAACAAGTTTCCTTCAGATGCAGATTGTTAAAGCAAGCTCCTATATTTTATTAGATTTTTCTCAAAATGATTATAAGTATATCATGAAATATGCTTTTGTACATAGATGGTTGCCGATGAATAACACATTTGGTCCAATAACATTTATTGAGGAATTACTGTATTTTTTTATCTAGTGAATTGAAAAATAGATACACAGATACATACTGCTGATCTTGGACAGGTGTGTGGCAATGGCCTCATGAGAGTACACAGGAGCAAATAATTGATTTTGATGGGGAAAATGGGAATCAATGGGACCTTCTGGTGAGAGGTGGTATTTGAACTTGACGTTAAAGATGGCTCAGGCGAACTCAGAGGGTTTCTGATACACATAGGAATCACCTCAGATATTTTTCATGCTGGGAATTCATAGGCCGACTATATAGCCATTTTTAACCCTGATTGGCTGAATTAAGACAGTGTTGATTAAAATGAAAATGGTGTAGTTTGTCTTTGGTGACTATTGCCTGGAATGGGGAAAGGAAAGTAACTACTGAAAATAAGAGCTGGTGGAAGTTTAGGAGAGCAAGGTGAAGTTTTGGCAAGACTTGTTCATGGATTTACAGCTGGAGACACAGTTTCATATATGTGTTTTAGGGAGATTGGTTTGAAAGAAGGATGCTCTGATCTCATTTAGTCCTGACCTGAGGGCCTGGAGAAAAAAGCCATCCCAGAGCTGCTGAGCTTTCAAGGTCTCCAGTGGCCTCGAATGGGGATGTGGGCACAGGACTGTAAGATCATGTGAGTTACAGATGGGAGCCTCCTTCAGGACATGGTGATGGGTGGAGAGGGGACCCTGAGGAGCCTTTCGTGGGAATGGAGAATAGACCATTCATTTGTAAAATTCTGATTTTAAATCTAGAAATGTATGGGTTTATTTTTTCCTGGTTCTATCCTGTCCTTTTCTGATTTTTCTACATAGAAACTCAATGTATATAAACTCCCATTTTTTAGTTCTATGCTTGATGTTTAGTTCTGTGCTTCCCTGATAGCTCAGTGAGTAAAGAATCCGCCTGCAATGCAGGAGATGCCAGAGACACTAGTTTGATCCCTGGTTTGGGAAGATCCCCTGAAGAAGGAAATGGCAACCCACTCTGGTATTCTTCCCTGAGAAAACCCATGGCCAGAGAAGCCTGACAGGCTGTAGTCCAAAGATCACAAATATACATGACTGAGCAACTAAGCACACATAATGTAAAAGAGCTGTGCATTCATCTTAGGTGTCTTTTGAGAGGCTAAGAGAGTTTTTATGTGTGTACAGACTGGCACACAAAAACCCATTAACATCTGTTCTTTATCTCCATCTAAAGATTTACGATGGATGAGAAAGTCCAAGAAAGTCCACCTTAGATACTGTAGTTGTATAAGCAGAGAAAGACAGACTGTACAGGAAAGAAATGGCACTGATATGCCTTCTGAGTTATTCCCAACCACATCTCCAGAGGAGCAGTGATCTCAGTCTGCTCATTTCCTCCACATCAAATTCTCTTGGTTCCAGACTTTGTTTATCATTATCTGTTTGTAAAACTGCCCTTTTTATTAAGCTTGTGTTCCTTACAAATGAGAAATTGGGCATAATTGATTTTTGGTCCTCTAAGAGTCTAGTTACACCTGGAATATTTGTTTTCAAAGAAAATCTAGCAATCCCACTCCTGGGCATACACACCGAGGAAACCAGATCTGAAAGAGACACGTGCACCCCAATGTTCATCGCAGCACTGTTTACAATAGCCAGGACATGGAAGCAACGTAGATGCCCATCAGCAGACGAATGGATAAGGAAGCTGTGGTACATATACACAATGGAATATTACTCAGCCATTAAAAAGAATACATTTGAATCAGTTCTAATGAGATGGATGAAACTGGAGCCCATTATACAGAGTGAAGTAAGCCAGAATGATAAAGACCAATACAGTATACTAATGCATATATATGGAATTTAAAAAGATGGTAACAATAACCCTATATGTAAAACAGAAAAAGAGATACAGATGTACAGAACAGACTTTTAGACTCTGTGGGAGAAGGCGAGGGTGGGATGTACAGAGAGAACAGCATTGAAACAAATATACTATCAAGGGTGAAACAGATCACCAGCCCAGGTTGGATGCATGAGACAGGTGCTCAGGGTTGGTGCACTGGGAAGACCCAGAGGGATGGGATGGAGAGGGAGGCGGGAAGGGGGATCAAGATGGGGAACACATGTAAATCCATGGCTGATTCATGTCAATGTATGACAAAAACCACTACAATATTGTTAAGTAATTAGCCTCCAACTAATAAAAATTAATGGGAAAAAAAAAAAAAAAGAAAATCTGCTGAATTACTGAATGACCACATAGAAAGCTTTAGGACTCAGATGCTTAAATTTGCATGTTATGCACATTCCTATTGAATACAGAAAATACAAAATGTTATAGTTTTATATCTTTATCCCCAAAGAAAAGACTTAGAAGGGAGATTGAATAATCTCAGGCCAAAGCAGAGAATATTCAAGGTTTCAAAATCAGTTTTATATTTTTCTTTTTGTAATTAAAAACTTGTTTTAAGCCTCCAGTTAAAACTGTTGCTCCTTTCATTTTTTTTAAATTCAACTTTAAAAAAAATCCAAGCAAATACATGCCATATTAGTCCATTTTGTGATCTTCCCCTACCTAAAATTTCCTATAGCGACCTCTTATGATACTGATGGGCCTTCCGACAGCTTGTTGGTGTGCAGGTAAACGGAAAGCATGAAAACTACTGAGAATTTTCTTGTTTGCCTTTCACAAAGCAAAGGGAGAATAGTATTATGAAAACAAGACAAACAAAACAGAAAGCATATGGGAATGCCATCCAAAGGTGGAAATATGACAGTCCCCGAGGAAACATGCAAACACACAGTGCAACATCAAAACCAAATTAGGGAAACACATTTGGAAAGCGTCACTCCTTTTATCCTGGGTCGGTACCACCATCTGTGCAAAATGCCCAACTGCATGGGTGATTGACAGATGGAGATGCAGAAACATCCTCCCCAGTGAGGGGCTGAGTCAGCCTTGTCATCCTGAGAAGGTAGCTGCCAGCTGAGGGGCGGTCTGGAGCTCAGTGTCCGTCAGAGCTGAGTTCTGATCCCTGCCAGTCTGTGTGTTTGCCAGGGGATTCTGTGAGACAGGGGACTCCTGGGAGATTTCAAACTATAGAGGCCTTTGTTATGCACTGATTATCCCATCTTTTAATGCAGTCCTTACTTTGTAGGATGGTAAATGATTTCCAGTAAATGATGGTAAATGGTAAATTATTTTTGTAGATGTAGATGGTAAATGATTTTTTGGGATAAATGCAAACTAAGGAATTGGAAATGTTTTGTAAATAATAGAATAGAAATAAGACTGAAATTGGTAAACTTCTCTATTTACCTACTTTAGAGTTTCAAGAGTTATTTCTCAAATAATTTCCAAAATCAGGCCTCAGTGTGGAAAAATCTGTGTATAATTGAACAATAAATGTTTTAATGGAAAGCAAGATTCTGCAGCTACTCAAAGAGTAATTGACTCCAAAGAGTATCATTACAGAATTAATAAAAATTAGGATAAAAGGCCTCTGTGAACAAACAGGAAATGCATTTTATTCATTGATTTGTCCTTCAGCAAACATTTACTAAAATCATACTCTGTTCCTTCAAGAGCTAGTGCCTTAGAAGAAAAATATACCCCTATCTTACAGAGCTAAGCTTGAAACTAACTGAAATAAATAATGCAAAGAGATTTCTGTAATAGACACAGGGACATTCCTTTTCAAAACAGTTTCCGTGCATTTCTTCAGGAAGGAGAATCTCCACAGACTGAGGACGGTTTGGTGGTGAATAACCCATCCTTTGTCTCCAGGCATTTGGAATAATATTAGCCAGTCTCCATGAGTCACTGTAAGTGACCGGAAAAGCCCTCTGGAAGTGGCAGCAAAGTGAGTCTAGGGAAAGCAGTAGGAGAAACACTGTGCATCGCAGCTCATCGTAAGACCACTCCTCACGTTTACTACTGTGCAGTAGTCACAGTGTGGCCCCTCTTCAAGGGTGGCCCCAGGTAGGTGCCCGATTCCCTCTCCCTCATCCATACGGGGACTAAGACCAAATGCTTATTTATGGCTGAAGCATGCTTGTTTAGATAGTGGGGCTGGCCTGGCTCAGACGTTGGCAATGTTGAATATGCACTGTTGTCCTTATCTTCTGCTCTGATGGCATTCCTGGAAGGAGTGGTTCCCACACCTACTCCCAGACGTGTCCTGGACATGGTCTCCCTCCCGTTGTCCTCCTTGTTTCTGCTCCTGGTATTAAGGAGACTCCCTGTACTGGGTGGGTATTACTGTCATTGTGTTATATCCTGAGGTGCTTTCAAGAGAAGTGACCTGCAGTCATAAGCTCAGTGTCCTGTCATCTGGGGAGTAAAGGTACGCCGGCATTCTCTCGTATTCCTTCTGTCTGGTCACTCCTTGTGCAGGCTTGGAATCTCAGGAATCATGTGGCTCCTCTTCACTCATTAAACTGGGAATATGAAAACTGACCACCCTGCGTAATAAAGGACATAGCAACAGATAGCTGCAAACTTTGAGAGCATATCCTCGTTGTTTTACTTGCATTTAAAAAGCATTTTAAATTTCCTCTATGTATTCACATATTGGATATTCAGTGTTCATCATCTCCTTAGCATCTGGAGAGAGATGGTCCCGGGTAGCATTTCAGAGTCACGACATCAGGGGCCAAGCCTTGTCCTCTTGTGAAGAGGAAGGGATGGACATGAAAGAGCCTGGGGAAGCCAGAACCAGCTCCCCCCCTCCATGGGGGAAGGGTCAGAGGCAACTCTCCAGCTTTACATTTGGGTTTCTCAGAGGATGAACGACTCTGTCCACATTTTCTGAAGTAAGGACAAGAGCAAAAAAATTCCCCTCAGTGTTGTGGCCCACCCTGTGTTAGCCAGAGCAACTGCTTTGATTTCTTCTCTAACATTAGCTCGTTTCCCTCTCTTGCAAGAAACTAAGGACTTAAGGAAAGGCATGAATGAGGACACAGTTGTTAATGTAGTGAACAAGTTCTATTTTTCATATACTGTGCTATTTAGGTCTAGATTTGGGGTCAAGAGGACTCTGGGAGAAAGCGCTTTTCATGGGCACAGACTCCTAAGAAGACTCCTTTTATAATCACAGTAACACTGAGATGTCAAAAGCAGTGTGAAGCTGAGAGCCAAAATTCCTCTCTTTGAGAGACATCAGGAACGGATTAGGAAAGTTAGGATGGAATAGAATTTGTGTTCTATTATTAACTTCCCTCCACCTACTGGGCTTATTTTGCAAGTTGTTGGAAAATGAGGAAGCAAAGAAAGACCGTGTCTGCACTGAGGAGTTTTGGTATGAAATTGGAAAGGAGTGAGGAGCGTAATGGTGGTCTTGTGTCTTCCAAAAATCAATGATAAGAACTACCTGTGACTGATTTGAGACTCTTCTTTCGACAAGGAACACCCCTGAAGATAAATGAACCATTCAGTTCAGTTCAGTTCAGTTGCTCAGTCATGTCTGACTCTTTGCAACCCCATGGATTGCAGCACGCCAGGCTTTCCTGTCCATCACCAACTCCTGGAGCTTACTCAAACTCTTGTCCATCAAATCGGTGATGCCATTCAAGCATCTCATCTTCTGTCATCCTCTTCTCCTCCTGCCCTCCGTCTTTCCCAGCATCAGGGTCTTTTCCAGTGAGTCAGTTCTTCATATCAGGTGGCCAAGTATTGAAGCTTCAGCTTCAACATCAGTCCTTCCAGTGAATATTCAGGACTGATTTCCTTTCAGGATTGACTGGTTAGATCTCCTTGCAGTCCAAGGGACTCTCAAGGGTCTTCTCCAACACCATAGTTCAAAAGCATTAATTCTTTGGTGCTCAGCTTTCTTTATGGTCCACCTCTCACATCCATACATGACTACTGAAAAAACCATAGCTTTTTAGACAACCTTTGTCAGCAAAGATCTCTTTGTCTCTGCTTTTTAATATACTGTCAAAGCTTGTCATAATTTTTCTTCCAAGGAGCAAGTGTCTTTTAATTTCATGGCTGCAGTCACCATCTGCAGTGAGTTTGGAGCCCAAGAGAGTAAAGTCTGTCACTGTTTCCATTGTTTCCCCATCTATTTGCCATGAAGTGATGGAACCAGATACCATGATCTTAGTTTTTTGAATGTTGAGTTTTAAGTCAGCTTTTTGCTCTCCTCTTTCACTTTCATCAAGAGACTTTTTAGTTCCTCTTTGCTTTCTGTCATAAGGGTGGTGTCATCTGCATATCTGAGGTGATTGATATTTCTCCCAGCATTCTTCATTCCAACTTGTGGTTCATCCAGCCCACCATTTCACATGATATACTCTGCATTTAAGTTAAATAAGCAGAATGACAATATACAGCTTTGACATACTCCTTTCCCAATTTGGATCCAGTCTGTTGGTCCATGGCCAGTTCTAACTGTTGCTTCTTGACCTTCATACAGATTTCTCAGGAGGCAGGTCAGGTGGTCTGGTATTCCCATCTCTTTAAGAATTTTCCACAGTTTGTTGTGATCCACACAGTCAAAGGTTTTGGCATAGTCAGTAAAGCAGAAATAGATGTTTTTCTGGAACTCTCTGGCTTTTTCGATGATCCAATGGATGTTGGCAATTTGATCTCTGGTTCCTCTGCCTTTTCTAAATCCAGCTTGAACATCTGGAAGTTCTTGGTTCATGTACTATTGAAGCTTTGCTTGGAGAATTTTGAGCATTACTTTGCTAGCGTGTGAGATGAGTGCAATTGTGCAGTAGTTTGAGCATTCTTTGGGATTGCCTTTCTTTGGGATTGGAATGAGAACTGACCTTTTCCATTCCTTGGCCACTTCTGAGTTTTCCAAATGTGCTGTATCTTGATCATTCTAGATACATATGTTTCCTTTAATTACATTTCAGGTAATTTACTAGGACAAAAAACTGGAACCCTGGCAAGGAATATTCACATATTCTCCATGCCTTTCCCAGCATATGCTGATGTAGGATTATTTCATAGATTCTTTTGAGCCTTTTGAACACCTGTCACTGGTTATCACTTCAAGTCATGCTAATAGGCAACCTTCTGTCCATAGTCACAGTGGTGTCCAACCTCTGAAGGTCAGCATCAAGTCCCCCTTTGCCCAGGAGTTCCATCTGTGGTCCCAACCACTGAAGTCTGAGCTTCTTAAACCTGTGCCCTGAATGTTTGTGGTATGCCAGATGAGAAACATTAGGACTTTTCTGGAGATTGTTTTTATGGGGGGCAATGGTATTTTAAATAACTAACAGTTATTAATGAATTATATCAGCAACATGAAAGAAAATAGCACTTCTGTTTGCATTTCCAGACTTTCAAAGAATCAGAGCAATCAGTCTTACACTGTGGAGAGATTTCCTGGCAAATGTCTCAAAGGCATCCATCTAAGCTATCTAGTCAATTATATTATTCTTGACGGAAAACTCCTTGAAGTGCTTTTATAATATGTTTATTAAATAAACTTTCTTCATTCCCCTGATCTTCGAAGTTTGAAACCAACTTACAGTGCTAGGCTTATTCTCTTGAAAAACAGCAAATAAGTTTTGCTTTTATAATTTTGATGCATTTGAAGATATTTGTTATAAGAGATACTGCTGCATTCTGACTTAATATAGCATTGCTTCATAAAAAATAAATGTTTACTTCTGTTAAGTAAGATAGTTTTGAAATGTCAGCATCAGAACTAGGTTTTGCAAACAGCTTTGACTTATTAAGGTTAAGAACATATTAATTCTCAGTTCTTATTAGGAAACACAGTGTTTCTCATTATTGAAAATTTAAACCCAGAGTCACAGTTTTTCTGTTGTTATCTGCTTTTAAACTCAGATAAAAAGACATGTTTGATCTTTTTTTTGGTACATTCAGTTTCTCACTAGAATAAAGAGCTCTGGAAATACAATACTTTTATGATACAGAAACTCTAGTTCAAAGTTGTTATTCTTTATAATGTTTCTATTTCAAAACCTTCTGAGCCCAAATATACATATTTTTAGGCCATGAAATCACAGAAAAGCAACTCATTATTTATTATAAATTGCATTTGACCTCAGTGGTTTATTTAGCTTGTAATTTAACAGGCACATTTTGGTCTTTTTATATATGCAGGACCCTTTCAGGCATCGGGTACCAGGGTGGGCGGGAAGTGAGTAAGCACTCCTCTTAGCACAGTGCTGAGATGTGCAGCAGGAGTGCCCTGTGGATGGTGCAGAGGTCCTTGTTGACCGAGATTGATGGACATACTTCGGGAGAAGGTTTATCCCCAGTCTCTTTCTGGAAAAACAATCCATGTTTGTTACGATGCAGGTTGGGCAGTGCATGTAGGACAGAAACGTGCATAAATAAAGTAGATGAGATACATAGATCCATCTCTCTTCTAGTATTATTTTCCTTCCACGTGAAAGTGTCTTTTAGCATTTCTAGTACTGTGCATCTTTTGACAATAAAATCATCCAACTTTGTATGTCTGAAAAAGCCTTTGGTCACACTTGGTTTACAAAGAAAATGTTGCTAAAAAATAAAAAATTTTGGTTGACAGCACCTTCCATTCAGGAATTTAAAGATGTATGTGCAATGTCTTCTGACTACAATGCTATTCTTTCAGAAGAAAAATCTGCTGCCACCCTTGTCTTTGTTGCTTTATATGAAATGTGTCTTTTTTCCTCCAACTGCTCCAACAGCTTATAATTTCTCTATTATAAATTGTGAGTAATTTGAGTTTATTAAAAGATGCCTTGATATTTTTGTGAATGGTTTTGCTGCTTAATGTTTGTAGTTTCTTGGATCTATAGGATTATAGCTTTCATTCCAATTTAGAACATTTTCAGCAATCATTTCTTCACATATTTTTCTTCCCATAATCCTTTAGCAGCAGAAAGGATTGTGTGTAGGTTTGGCTTTATGGTGTTATTCTACACCTCACTGGTTTTCCAATTTTTTTTAAAAAAATTAATACTATTTTCTCTTTGTGCTTAATTTTAAATAGTTTCTATGGTTTCAATTCATTAATCTTTTATTCTGCTCTGTCAAATATGACATTGGTCTCATCCAGTATATTTTTTATCTTGGACTTTGCATTTTTTAATCTGTAGAAATTCAGGTTTTTCCTTTCTTTTTTTTATATATCCTTTGCCTCTGCTTTACCTTTTTAACATGTGCAGTAAAGTTATAACAACTTTTAATATCCTTTTCTGCTATTTTAGCTCAGCTGGTAAAGAATCCATCTACAATACAGGAGACCCCGATTTGATTCCTGGGTCAGGAAGATCCCCTGGAGAAGGGATAGGCTACCCACTCCAATATTCTGGCCTGTAGAATTCGATGGACTGTATAGTCCATGGGGTCACAAAGAGTGAGACACGGCTGAGTGACTTTCACATTCACTTTTCACTTTTCTGCTATTTATAGTATCTGTCATTTTTGAGTCCATTTTGATGAAATGATTTTGCACTTTGTTATGGGGAATATTTTCTTGCTCATTTGTGTGTCTGCATATCTTTGATTGGGGTAGACATTACCTTTTGGGGCTCTAATATTTTTGTAAGACTATGATAGCTGTATTACCATGTATTTCATCTGTGGTCTACTTTTTATATATCATTGTATATTTTAAATTACATATTTAGGCCTGGACCTTTGTTTTTATTTTTGACTTTTTGACTTTGACTTTTTGACTTTATTTTCACTTTGACTTTTATTTTTGACTCATCTTATGTGTTCTATCTCTTATTACAGATACATTAAAATCTTTTCCAGTATCATCACTGCCAATAGGATCTTAATCCTGTTGTTGCTTTGAAATACCTATGCTCCTCGCCTGAACATTTATTTTGGTCTCTGATATCAGTTATTTTTTAGCAATTCTGAGAGGCAACATGGGTGAGGGAACCAGTGTAAGCTTCTGTGCTTAGAAAGACATGGTACAGAAAATCAGGCTCCAGAAAGTTACCCTCTCAGGGATTTGAACTAGATTCCTGCACAGTAAGAAGCACAGGAAGGAGCAATCTTAGTATGAGACCTAAATTAGATTGTAATGAATCAGTTGGGAGGGTGGACCAATCTGACTTTATCTTTTTTTAGCTCATCATTCACTCGGGCTTCTGAATCACTGTGATGTTGGTTACAGTGAGTCTCCTGCACCAGGAGTCCAGACCTCAGATACTGCAGACACAGGCACTGGGTAGAAGGCAGCAAAGGTAGATGGTGCTAAAGCAGCCCCAGGCACACGTTCCTGTGGCCTTGCGAGCTCCCGCGGGCTGCCTGAGCTCTGGGGGCGGGCTCTCACTCGCCTTTTCCCATGCGCTGTAATGAATGAGTGGCGAGCTGGAGTCCCCTTGCAGTCTTCACTGGCTGTCGGCTGGGACCCAGCTCTGACGTTGCCCGAGGCCTCTCAGTGGCCTCGCCTTGTGACCTGGCCCTACTCCCACCTTGACAACTGCGTTCTAATAGCTAGTGTCCCGAGAGAGACACTTACGCTGAGAAGGGCTCTGATGGCTGATGTGCAGAAGCACCTGGCGTTGACATCACATAGCAGAGGCACTTCTAGTATATTTCATTTCTCCAGGCAGGTGGAAAGCCCTCCCAGGGCCAAAGGTAAGGCATGGAGACATCCCCTTTTGATGGGAGAAATGCTGAGTGTGCATATGTGTTTAAAACCCACTCGTGACTATTTTCCTTTCCTTAATGTGGAGTAGAATGGGACCACTTTGGGATACAAGAGAACAATTCAGTTGTTCTCCTGTAGAGCCCACGGCATACATACTAATAATGTTCTCTTAAGGTTTTCTGACACTGGTTTCAGCATTTGTCACTGATTGGATGCTGGACTGGGATGATCCTGTGCCAGTCTTTATGCTGTTTTACTCTCACCGTCTCATCTTCCATTAAGTGTCCTGGGTAATTAACAGTGCTGGCTTCTTGAGAATAATTGGCTGAGTAGCAAGAGATGTGAGGCCAACGTGCAGTGAAGGTTTTCTGAGTTCCATATTAAACGCAGCATTAGTAATCCTTGTGTTACCGCTTGATTGCTCCTGTGGTGAAATTATTAGGCCATTATTTTCCTAAAGCAGCATTTTAATGATAAAGATGAAAAGTATACAATTTGCTTTAGCTGTTATTTGTTCCTCAAGGTTAATGTGTTTGTCACATTTTATTAAACGCTCATGTTAACCATTAGAACACTTCTTAGTGTAAGCACGGATGTCTCTGTGCAACTAGTAAACAGGACAAATTAGAACAATTGTCACCATTGTTCTCAGGTTTGTGAATAGTGAATAGGTTGTGATAGATTTTTTTTAACTTATCGGACAAATAAAAATTAAATTATTTCTGTGATTCTCTGTGCTTCATCTTTGAGGCATTTAGTATAACCTGTGAGTACATGGTTACAGCAATGACAGTGATGCTGGATTTTATGCTGGATTTTATACTGTGGCATTTAAACCAAAAGAGGTCTCAAGTTAAGGGTAACTGTTTTCTAGGAGAAAATTGCCAACTCATTTTCAAATATTTCTTTTTCTTTCCTGCATTTAGATACTAAACATTATTTGACAGGAGTTGTGGTTCAGTATGACATATGACCTGAGCTTTCCTCTCAATGTTTTAGCTAAGAGGCTCTGTAAGTCGGTCCTGATCTGCTAGTTCTGTGTTCCCTATAGTTTATATTGCAGAGCCGAAGCCTGCTTTGAAAAATCTCTTAGGTCCTTTCTTAAAGGGAAAAGTGATCTAGAATGTCCAAGTCCATTAAGATCAGTCCTCATTCTCTACAACTAATGGTCTGGGGGATATCGTAGATGGATGCCAATCGAAAATAATTTACATGGGCAGCTAAAGTCCCTGAGTTTACTATCTTACTCACCATAAGCAGAAAGAAAGAACATTTCCATCATCCCTCAAAAACTTCCTGCCCTTTTGCAGTCAATCCCAATCTCAGCCCAAGTTCCAGACCTGTGACCTGCTTTCTTGTCTCTACATTTTGCCTTTTTAGAGACATAAGTAAAACCATACAATATGTAGTCACATCATGTTTTTGAGGTTCATTCATCATATTAATAAGTAATATTTCATTGTATGGATGTGCCACAACCTAACAATTCATCTGCTTTCTATAAATAGTTTTTCTAAACAATTTGGTGATGCCTTTTTGCAGAAATTTTTCATTTTTCTGGGACACATGTAGGACTGAAGTACTGGGTCATATTGGAAGTATATGTTTTGTTGTTTAGCATCTTCCAGATGGTTTTATTGATTTGCATTCCCTGTGACTAGTATAAGAGGTTTCCAGCTTCTTTACACTCTTGCCAACACTTGTTATTTTCAGCCTTTTGCATGAAATCCATTCTAGCCAATGTCTAGCTGTGTCTCATGATTTTAGTTGTTAGCATTTTCCCAATGACTAAGGATGTTGAGCATCTTCTCGTATGATCAGGAAGATCATTAGATAAACTTCTTTGGCTTAGTATCTACAAGAGACACACTTCAACTGTAAAGACACATAGACGTGACATGAATTGATATAAAAAGATACTCCATTCAAATTGAAAAAAGAGAGAGGAGAGGATATACTTATATCAGACAAAATAGACATAAAACCAGAAGCTGTCAGGATGAAGAAGGATGCTTTCCAATGATAAAGGGATCAGATGGTCAGTACATCATGGATCTATGTGTGTGTCCAAAATAACTAAACATGTGCAGTTTTCCATATCAATTCACCTCAGTAAAACTGTTTAAAGAAACTATTATGAATAATATTGTGTTATTTTAATTTTGTTTTCAGATTGTTCATTTTAGGATATAGGAATATGATTGGTTTTTATACTAATCTATCCTTACGCTTGCTAAACTTATTCTAAAGATCTTGCATATTATTTTCTAGATTCCATATGATTGTCTATACATAGAATATGTCATCTGTGGGATAAAGAGTTTACCTCATTTTTTGCAGCAGTTATACATTAATTTCTTTTTCAGCCCTAATTTTCCTGGCTAAGAACTGCCATCCCTCCGTTAAATACAAGTAGTGTGTGTGGCATCTTTGCCTGTTGTTGGATCCTAGTGGGAAAGCATCCTGTCTGTGAGTGTCAGGCTTGAGTTTCTTCCAGCAGCAGGCAGGCCTTTCGGTGTTACTGTCTCTCCCATGTCTGGTTACATGGCAGGCACAGTGCTCAGAGTTTGCCGCCTCCATTCCTCCATTCTGGCGGGGCCTGCCTCCACACGGACCACGCTGAACAGAAAGCCAGTTTCACCTTCATGAAGACCCAGGCAGACCCTGGGATCTGCCTTTGCGTGTTTCTTTCCTCATCACATTTAAATCCTTATTTGATTGATGACTAAGTTAATCAAATCAACTTAAACTGCTTCTATAGCAATGTGTTCCTTCAAACCACATGTATCAGACTCCATGTTCTATCCCAGTTTTTGTCGTGTCAAAATTGTGATCCTGTAATCACAAAAGAAGAATAAAAACACCCCAAGGTTTCCTTCATTGAACAAATATCAACCGTCAATTGAGTGTCAAGGCACTGAGAATGGGTGTGGTTATATTGCCTTTCAAATCTGCAATAATAAATTGATCTAACATATGTTGAATGGTACATAGGGGACTAATATTTTCAACTTCCTAATACAGAATAGTTTTAATTCTCTATTTTAGTAGAAAAAGAACTCTTCTAGTAGGATGCTGTCAGAGCCCCATCAGAATACACGAGCTGTGTCATGCTGCCTCATTGCCACCTGTGGGCCTGCTCCGACAGTCTCCAGAGTATATCTGAGGCACAGTCTGCAGCTGCCACAGTAGGAGCAGAGTGTTGCAGTGACCACTTTACTTTTGGGTCTCAGATCATTCCTGTGTGCTCCAGCTTCGTTTCCCTGGCTCTAGGCTCTGTCCTCGCTTTTTCCCCCAATTTACTATGGTATAGGAAAAGACCCTGATGCTGGGAGTGATTGAAGGCAGGAGGGAAAGGGGGTGACAGAGGATGAGATGGTTGGATGGCATCACCGATTCGATGGACTTGAGTTTCAGTAAGCTCCGGAAGTTGGTGATGGAAGCTGCAGTCCATGGGGTGACAAAGAGTCCGGACTGAGCCACTGGACTGAACTGAACTGAACTGAACTAAGGTATAACCGAATGTAACACTGTATAAGTTTAGGGATACTTAATAATGATTCGATACATCAAACTAAAAAACTTTTTAACAAAAGAAACCATCAACAGAATGAAAAGGCAGCACTTGGAATGGTGGAAAATGTTTGTTAGCCACACATGTGGTAAAGGGTTATATTAGAAATATATAAGGAGCTCAAGAAACTCAAAAAAGACATAAGAAATCCAATTAAAAATGGACAAAGAACCTAAATAGACATTTTTCCAAAGAAAATATCCAAATGGCCAACAGGTATATGAAAAGATGCTCAACATCACTAACTATCAGAGAAATACAAAGCAAAACTACTGCATCTGTTAGAATGGCTATGACAGAAACAACAAGTGTTGGTGATGTGGAAAAAAGGGAACCCTGTAGAGTATTGGTGGGAATATAAAATGGTGCAAGCACTGTGGAAAACAATAGGGAGCATCCTCAAAAAATTAAAAATAGAACTATCGTATGACCTGAAAGTGCCACTTCTGGGTATTTATCTGAATGAAACAAAATCACAATCTGAAGAGGATCTATAACCCCACGTGCACTGCAACACTACTCACAACAGCCAAGACATGGACACACCCGAAGTGTCCGTGGACAGATGAGTGGATAATTCTGCCTTCTTCTTAGTGATTCACATTGACCGTCTGAATCCCCTTCTCTGGGTGGTACACAGGGCTCTGCTCTGCTGCCAAGATCAAGGTACACTGCTTAAATCATTGTTCCTTCTCCTCACTGGTTTTGTGGCCCATTTAAACCTGGTTATTCTCTCTGCACCTGTATTACTTATAACTGAGCTGCATGCTTTAAAAGCTAAAATATATTGTAATTTGAATATATTGTAGATGCCTAGTAAATTTACATGAAGTCTTATGGTTATATGATGATTAGAACACTTTATGGGCCCATGACCCTTTCGTGGTAACAATCTAAGAAAATACCCCAAAATAATAAATTGGCAATAAGAAAGAATTTCAATATCATATCCATCACCTTGGCATATCCTGAAAAATGAATGTTCCATCTAGAGGTGTGAAAGGAATATGAAGATGAGCTGAGGAAAAATGAAAACAAGTGTGTCACATGTTTTCTGAACTTGGAAGGCATTTTGATTAATGAAACATCTTTTGAAGAAAAAAAAATCATTCAGCAAATGCAGAGTAGCCGACAAGAAACACTTGCATTTTCATATGCTGCAGTGGAGGTAGACTTATTCATGTGGAAACCCAAGTGAGATAAAACACACCATTCTCCAGAGGGATGAGGAGCAAGGGCCACTTTGTACATTCTCAGAGAGGAGTTCTTCTTTATGGCCAGACCTCAGTATGCAGCCGTGAATAAATCTGGTGCTAAGTAAAATGTTTCTTTCTTTGTTGCCATAGATAAATAATTAAAATAAAAGTGAAGCCATGCTTCTTTGCTCACTGTGAGGATATTCAGTGTCTTATGCAGTCTCAGGATATTCTGTATTTTCAACATGTTTTTGTACTGAATTCAGTAACTAAATCCGGTCAGAAATAACAAAATTCTCCTTTACAGATGCTCTAAGAGAAAGAAAACTGCCTCACTCAACAAGGTTCGACAGTCTCCTCACTGTGACATTGTCAGGATGTGTTCTGCATAATTAACAGAAGTATTCTGAGCTATGGCAGAAATAGGGAAGGTGTGGGAGAGAAAAAACAAGAGGAAGAGATAATGTCAAGGAGAAGGCCCCTGAACTTGTCTGCAGCCTTTTCTCACACACTCTGAAATACACTGCTTCTTGCGTTTGTGCCAAATAGCCTCCAAATCAATGAAGGACAGTAGGTCATCTTGTGGGTGGGTATTCCTGGGTTAATCCTGGGAGTAGAGGTTCCCAGCATAGCCCTCCAGGCCAGAATCAAACCAGATGAGAAGCTGAGATACGTATCAGACAGGAAGCCCAAACCAGTGAAAACCTGTGACAGCCACCAAGAGAGGACAAACAAGAGCAGCAGAAGGGGGTGCAGCACACTAGAATGTGGAACTGGAACCATTTCTTTACACTTTTTTCCATTGCATTTCCTCACTTTCTGCCAGTCTCTGCCTCCATCTGTTGTTTCCTCCCAGCTGTCTTAGAGCAAACATCCTAAATATCAAAGAAACATTTGTAGGAAGTAAAATTCCCAGGAAGTTTACTCAAATCTGACTTGCTAAAAATAGCCCACCTTGACAAGTTAGGACAATGTGTGGAAATGTCTGAGATGCCTCATGGAGGGAATTGTTATGTAGAGGAGGCGGGTGTGCTCTGGACCACAGAGACCAAGGGTTCATGGAAGCATGGCCCTCATGTCCCTGAATTTGCGTGTTCATCTTTACACACAGCACTCCCCCAGCAGGTTAGTACAGGGATGATGCCTGTAAAGTACACGTGTGCAGGGGTGCTCATGAGAGAGCAGTCAGTCCTCATACACCTGTTCCCTGCTTTCTCCTGTCTGAGAGCATAACACCAAAGATACATGAGACCTGGCACTTCAGAAAGGGCCTTAAATAGGTTTGTCCCGCTTTGAGAGTATTGATACATTGGATCCAATGACTGTCATTTTTCAGTGAGTGAATGCCTGGACAAGCATGAAGGGGATTCGTGTATCATGAGTAGAGATCTTCAAGCATCCCAAGAAGTGGAAGCTGGGAAAATTCCAGCAGGGAGAAAGTATAAGGTTGAGGGGATGACTTTGGAGATACTGAACCAAATGTGCTCAAAATTCCACTTCACTATGGATCCTACAGACTGTGTTTCTTTTGCATGGTCATATCATTAATACAAATGTGTAGTATATGTATGTGTATGTCTCTGAATATGTATGTGTATATGTATATCTGCAAGTAAAATGATAGGCACAGCTCTGTGTCAAAGTTTGTCAAAGTGTAGACAGGTATGTGTATATGTTGTACATGTGTGTGTGAACGTTGATGTGTGAAAGGAGCCAGGATATGGTAGTAGCCCTGCCTAAAGGTAACTCTGCTGATGATTTACCTTGAATAAATCACTTAACATCATCTGGTTGTTCTGTTAGGAGGGAAAAAATAACATCTGTCCTGCTGTTACCACAAAGAAGACAGCGATGCATAATTAAAGATGCCTCTGCAGCCATTACCTCTTTTAATTGTGGCAGCTGTGACAATCTGGATATGACATACGGGAAAATTATTTTTCAACTTTAAAGCAATGTAAAAATATTACTACGTCTAAAAAAGAGTATTTGGTTTTCATATTTAAACTATGACTAATGTGCTTATTATTTTCCTAAAATAGGAATGCCAAGTGAAAACAGCAAATTATGATGTCTGGTAACCAGTGAGGGCTTCCCAGGTGGCTCAGATGGTAAAGAATCTGCCTGCAATACAGGAGACCTGAGGTCAGGAAGATCCCCTGGCAACCCCGTCCAGTAGTCTTGCCTGAAAAATCCCATGACATAGGAGCCTGGCAGGCTACCATCCATGGTGTCACAAAGAGTCAGGCATGACTGAGCAACCAACACTTTCACTTTCAACCAGTGAAGATTTTCTACCTATTGCTAAATACATAACTTAACTATGTGCCAACTGTTATCAGTTGTAGAATTACCAAGTAAAACCCTGAGGACCCAACAAGGAATGTGTGTGTATGTGATGTGTGCGTGTGTGTGTACACCCCTGTGTGTTGAATTTACTTAGACTGGCTTTCATACTCTTTTAACCCACACAAAATTATATATTGTTATTCAGAACAAACCTATTTGTTTGGCAAGATGGCATCTCTAAATGTCAAACTTGTTAATTTTATATTCTCTGTCTTGTAACGTGGCATGTTGTCCCTGTAAATTAACATTCTTTCCTGTCTTTTCATGAGACATGATTTTCTCCTTCAAATATGGATACAGTATAACTCTTGCTACTGACATTTCTTTCCTGAGAAAACTGTATTTTAATACTTTAAGTTCTGTGCATTGGTGCATGTATGCTCAATCACTTCAATCGTATCTGATGCTGCAACCCTATGGACTGTAGCCAACCAGGCTTCTCTGTCCATGGGATTCTCCAGGCAAGAATACTGGAGTGGCTTGCTATGCCCTGCTCCAGGGATTGAACCACCAGGGATTGAACCCATGTCTCCTGCATTGCAGGTGGATTCTTTACCCACTGAGCCACCTCAGTTCAGTTGTTTAGTCATGTCCAACTCTGTGGCCCCATGGACTACAGCATGTCAGGCTTCCCTGTCCATCACCAACTCCTGGAGCCTACTCAAACTCATGTCCATCATGTTGGTGATGCCATCCAACCACCTCATCCTCTGTCATCTCCTTCTCCTCCTGCCTTCAATCTTTCCAAGCATCAGGATCTTTTCCAGTGAGTCGATTCTTCGCATCAAGGTGGCCAGAGTATTGGAGTTTCAGAATCAGTCCTTCCAATGAATATTCAGGACTGATATCCTTTAGGATTGACTGATTGTATCTCCTTGCAGTCCAAGGGACTCTCAAGAGTCTTCTCCAACACCCCAGTTCAAAAGCATCAATTCTTCCGCGCTCAACTTTCTTTATGGTCCAACTCTCACATCCATACATGACTACTGGAAAAACCATAGTTTTGACTAGACAGACCTTTATCAGCAAAGTAATGTCTCTGCTTTTTAATATGCTGTCTAGGTTGATCATAGCTTTTCTTCCAAGGAGCAAGCATCTTTTAATTTCATGGCTGGAGTCACCATCTGCAGTGAATTTGGAGCCCAAGAAAATAAAGTCTGTCACTATTCGCATTGTGTCCCCATCTATTTGCCATGAAGTGATGGGACCGGATGCCATGATCTTAGCTTTCTGAATGTTGAGTTTTAAGCCAACTTTTTCACTCTCCTCTTTCACTTTCACCAAGAGGCTCTTCAGATCCTCTTTGCTTTCTACCATAAGGGTGGTGTCATCTGCATATCTGAGGTGATTGATATTTCTCCCAGCAATCTTGATTCCAGCTTGTGCTTCATCCAGCATGGCATTTCACATGATGTACTCTGCATATAAGTTAAATAAGCAGAATGACAATATACAGACTTGACATATTCCTTTCCCAATTTGGAACTGGTCCATTGTTCCATGGCCGGTTCTAACTGTGGCTTCTTGACCTGCATGCAGATTTCTCAAGAGGCAGGTAAGGTGCTCTGGTTTTCCCATCTCTTGAAGAATTTTCTGCAGTTTGTTGTGATCTACACAAAGGCTTTGGCATAGTCAGTAAAGCAGAAATAGATGTTTTTATGGAACTCTCTTGCTTTTTTGGTGACTCAGTATATGTTGGCAATTTGATCTCTGGTTCCTCTGCCTTTGCTAAATCCAGCTTGAACATCTGGAAGTTCTTGGTTCACGTACTGTTGAAGCTTTGCTTGGAGAATTTTGAGCATTACTTTGCTAGCTTGTGAGTTGAGTGCAGTTGTGCAGTAGTTTGAACATTCTTTGACATTGCCTTTCTTTGGGATTGGAATGTAAACTAAACTACAAATTTGGTCTGCTTCACTTTAGTATATTTTTCATAATTATTCAGATTCTTTATCTTATCAAATATGTGTAAAATATTGATGTACAAGCACTTTATTTTTAGAGAAGTTTCTGATTCTTTCAAAGTATGAGAATTACCTGGAAACCTTTAGAAAATTATTACAATCTGAGTTTCCCTGTAGATAAAAGAAGTCAGAATCTCAGAAATGTGGGCTGTGGGACCCTGTTATCAGTATTCTAAGATCCATGAGTGAACGAAGATATGCAGAAAAAGACTGAAAACAGCTAATACAGAGTGATTTATCACCACATCCTCCCTAAGCCGTATTCAGTGAGCACAGATGGTGAACATGGGTGAAGGGGTCACAAGCTGCATCATCACAGGGACCCCATCATGAAGCACTGTTGGCTCTTGTGTCTGGAACCCTTTCAGTCTGTCTGCTTCATCAGCACCAAGACTGCTCACTTTATTACACAGTTCACGACTGAATGTTCATGTCTACTGGCTGTAGCATGGTTTTCCCAGTACCACCCTCAGATTCATATTGTTAGCTAGAATCCGTGACACATGAGGACAAATTCTGTAACAGCCCTCAGCAGGGTGGCCAGTGGTGGTAGGAGATGAGGACTCGGGGCTTCCGTGGTGATGCCACCCATACCCAGAAATGGTCTGGGGGCTCTCCTCGTGAGCCTGATGATGAGTTTTGAGGAATCCTATTGTCTGTTTATTTTAGCTTCCTTTTTAAATCTTCTCGTCAATACAAATGATTTTCTTTAGTTTGGAACTAATGGCCTTAGTTTCACCCCTTCTATCCTTTCATTTTGTCTGTTCAGTCAGTTCAGTTCAGTTGCTCTGTCTTTGCGACCCCATGAATCATAGCACACCAGGCCTCCCTGTCCCTCACCAACTCCCGGGGTTTACTCAAACTCATGTCCATCGAGTCGGTGATGCCATCCAGCCATCTCATCCTCTGTCATCCCCTTCTCGTCCTGCCTCCAATCCCTCTCAGCATCAGAGTCTGTTCCAAAGAGTCAGCTCTTCCCATCAGGTGGCCAAAGTATTGGAGTTTCAGCTTCAGCATCAGTCCTTCCAATGAATACCCAGGACTGATCTCCTTTAGAATGGACTGGTTGGATCTCCTTGCAGTCCAAGGGACTCTCAAGGGTCTTTTCCAACACCACAGTTCAAAAGCATCAGTTCTTTGGCACTCAGCTTTCTTCACCATCCAACTCTCACATCCATACATGACCACTGGAAAAACCATAGCCTTGACTAGATGGACCTTTGTTGGCAAAGTAATATCTCTGCTTTTTAATATGCTGTCTAGGTTGGTCATAACTTTCCTTCCAAGGAGTAAGTGTCTGTTAATTTCATGGCTGCAGTCACCATCTACAGTGATTTTGGAGCCCAGAAAAATAAAGTCTGACACTATTTCCACTGTCTCCCCATCTATTTCCCATGAAGTGATGGGACCAGATGCCATGATCTTAGTTTTCTGAATGTTGAGCTTTAAGCCAACTTTTTCCACTCTCCTCTTTGACTTTCATCAAGAGACTTTTTAGTTCCTCTTCATTTTCTGCCATAAGGATGGTGTCATCTGCATATCTGAAGTTATTGATATTTCTCCCAGCAATCTTGATTCCAGCTTGTGCTTCTTCCAGCCCAGTGTTTCTCATGATGTACTCTGCATATAAGTTAAATGAGCAGGGTGACAATATACAGCCTTGACGTACTCCTTTTCCTATTTGGAAATAGTCTGTTGTTCCATGTCCAGTTCTAACTGTTGCTTCCTGACCTGCATACAGGTTTCTCAAGAGGTATTCCCATATCTTTCAGAATTTTCCACAGTTTATTGTGACCCACACAGCCAAAGGCTTTGGCATAGTCAGTAAGGCAGAAATAGATGTTTTTCTGGAACTCTCTTGCTTTTTCAATGATCCAGCGGCTGTTGGCAATTTGATCTCTGGTTCCTCTGCCTTTTCTAAAATGGTTCATGTATTGCTGAAGCCTAGCTTGGAGAATTTTGAGCATTACTTTACTAGTATGTGAGATGAGTCTGTTAGAAGCATTCAACTTCTTGAAGGTGAGGGTGGGATGATCTGAGAGAACAGCATTGAAACATTATCATGTGTGTACATTATCATGTACATGATATGTATCATGTAATGTACATAAGCATGTGCATTATCAAGTATGAAACAGATCGCCAGTCCAGGTTGGATGCATGAGACAAGGCTGGTGCACTGGGATGACCCAGAGGGATGGGATGGGGAGGGAGGTGGGAGGAGGGTTCAGGATGGGGAACACATGTAAATCCGTGGCTGATTCATGTCAGTGTATGGCAAAAACCACTACAATATTGTAAAGTAATTAGCCTCCAACTAATAAAAATAAATGGAAAAAAAAAAAGAAGCATTCAACTTCCTAAGTCTGTGGGTCTTGACCAGCAGTCTCAGTTGAATCACCTCAGAAACGATTCAGATACAAATGCCCGATGCTGTTCCTGGAGATTCTGATTTAACACTGGGTGGAACACAAATGTAGACAAATACTTTTAAAAGATACCTTGGTGAGTCAGTCTTGTATTCCTATATAATATTTTTTTTTTCTGCCACAAATATACTCCAAGACCAAAAACCCAAGGAATGCATCTTTCAAGAGTAAAGCCAGAAAGTCCGTTTCCATATGTATCACATTGGTGTGTGAGACCCATCTCCATTTTATTAAGACAACATACTGAACATGAGTCTAGTTTTTTTAAAAAAGAAAATTATGAAAAAAAAAGAAAATTATGTAATTTTTATACCAGTGAATATGTGGTTAATACATATTGATATAAAACTTACAATTTGACTTCTGAGTGGAATAATTTTTTTTTAAAAAATTGAAATGAAAACAAGCCCTTAGCTGAAAAACTGTGTGTGAATGTATATACAAAAATAGATATTATGTATTGTTTACATTTTAATGATAAATCAGTGACTTAAACCAAATGTACTCATAAAATTCATAAAGATATGCAATTGGAGCAAATACTGGTTCTTTATTTCAGAACTTACTGGTAATTAAAAGTACCTCTCCTTTTAAAATAGATTTGAATATGTTTCTAAAGATCACAGGCAGATAAAATATTTGAATAGACTCCAGTCTAAGCAGAAACAGAATATGTTGACAATTTTTTAAATATGAAAGGTCAAAGAAAAATCATTGGATGCCAATGTCATGGTGATAATGTCATAGAAGCAAATTAACAAAATGTAGTACTTTAATCATAACTCTGCCAATATCTTTATCTGGAGGCCTGTTGCCATTTTTGTTTCTTCTGAAATTTTTATTGCCAAGAAACAAGATTACTTTTCTTCCTACTAGATTGAGTTGGTATAGTGTATCAAAATACTCATAGCTTTGGGACTTTGAAGTGGTAGTATTCATGATATGTGAAAAAGCGTGATACATAATTGAGATCTTAATTACATAAAAATGAATGCCTAGATACATAAATGAGACCTGGAAGGACGAATCAAATGGCAAATTGCTTGTGATTATGGATGACTTTATTTTATGCTTCTTGTGGTTTTTTGGTTTGCACACATTAACTTTTAAGAAATAATTGTTATTTTAAAAAAAAAAGAAAAGAAATAATTGTTATTTTAACAGCCCTAAAAAAATAATAAATTCTTACATATATGATGTATAATTATAAATGACAACAAAAACAGAGGAAACAAATGAATTCCAAAGAATTTGGTATTTTAATAAGTAGCTCAGCTGTGTCTGACTCTTTGCGATCCCATGGACTCTAGCCCACCAGCTCCTCTGTCCATGGGATTTCCCAGGCAAGAATACTGGAGTGGGTTACCATTCCCTTCTCTAGGGGACCTTCCCAACCCAGGGGTCAAACTTGGATCTCTTACATTGCAGGCAGATTCTTTACCATCTGAGCCACAGTGGAGCCCTAAATGAGTAGTTATTATAAAACAAAACTACAAAGTTCTGTAAATGTCGTAAAGAAATGGCAGTGAATTCTTGGTTCTGTGTCCTGGGTTTCAGGCACTCAGCCCCGAGGCCCAGGTCCTGAGATGTTAGAACTCTTGAAGGGACAGAATTGATGTTTTTCATCATAGTCATTCTTGAATGATGAGTCTCCATTCATGAAACTTCTAGCACCTGCAGGTAATAAACGGTCCTGCCACAATTTTGCATCCTGGAGGCAGATTCTGAGGTGGAGGTTAGTATGCTGGCCTCATTAATCCTGTACATAGGTGATTGATGGAGTCATCAGCAAGGAGGCTTCCTGAAATCTCATAGGAGACCCTATTCAGTATTCAGTTGTCCAGACCCCTCCCAACAAACTCAGTCCCACCATGCATTACACAGAAGGGTTGGTGAAGAAGGTCTAAATGACCAGGTGCAGGCTTATTTGAAATCAGTGACATCTTCATTGATTCCTTGAGAGTTAAAATTTGTCAGTCAGGGAAAGAACACAGTGAGTAGTTAGGAGTCCCAATAAGGGAGTGGCCAATGTGATGAATACTGGAATACATGCTTGACAGAGAAACTAAGGAAAGGAAGCAAGTAGATCCACCATACATTCCCTAGAGAAGAACCATGGAAGTCTTAGAATTATGCAAGATTTTGGTAAAATTTGAGGATGATTTTTAGTTTTTTTTTCCCCCAAAATGGGAGCAATTATAGAGCTTATAGAATATAGATTCTTTCTATTTGAAAGTACTTTTCAACCCAGTCAGGAAGAACCACTTGCCCTGGGCCTGAGGTTGTAGAGGCACTTACCCCAATACCCACATGCTCTACAGAACGCACAGACATCCTGCCATTCGATGTGTTTCTTTGTTCTATCCCGCTGCACTGGAACTGTGGAGCCAGGAAACAGCCAGTCTCCTGACCAACATGCTTCAGGCCCCAAAGAACTGCTTCTCCCATCATTTTCCTGTGTCTGTGAGATAAAAGATGACATTTTCCGCGTGCTGTGCCAGGTGTATGGATTCTCCTGGAACATGGTCTGAGATGGCCGCTGGGTGTGGGAGTGATGTTAGCATCAGCAATGCTCAAGTAAAAGAGAAGGCAGTTTAATTAAGGTCGATTGTTCCTTTCAGATACCATAAATGCAATGCATAATTACCTAACAAGACTGTTCCTGATCACCTCGCTGAGCATTTGTCATCACTCCGCATTCTGTGTTCCTGTGTGTGTGCTCACAGACATAATCATGAATTAGTATGTATTCTCACTTAGTTGCACATAGAGGATGCATAATATTTTGCAGTATTAAATATCCCATGTTATTCTTAACTTTTTATGAATAAAGGTCCAGAAAGAACAGAAATGAAGCATGATACCAGTTCTTTATGTTGCAACGAGATGACTTAATTCAGTGCTAGAATTAAGAATACTTTTTAAGGGAATTTTCTGGTGGTCTAATAGTTAGGACTCAGCACTTTCACTACCATGGGCCTGGGTTCCATCCTTGGTTAGGGAACGAGATCCCTCAAGCCACATAGTGCAGCCAAAAACAGGTTTTTTTAAAGTATTAATAAAATATTATTACATATATAAAATATATGTGTCTATAACATTTTATTACATCTGATAGGGAGATATAATAAAGCCATCTTCTGTCTCGGCAGACTCACTGTTTTCAGTGGCTGGAGGGTCTAGTATTAAAAAGGTCTTTGTTGTTGTGTTTCAGTCACTCAGTCTTGTCTGACTGTGATCCCATGAACTGCAGCACGCCAGGCTTCCCTGTCCTTCTTCATATCCAGGAGTTTGCTCAGACTCATGTCCATTGAATCGGTGATGCCACCCAACCATCTCATCTTCTGTAGCCCCTTCTCCTCCTGCTATCAATCTTTCCCAGCACCAGGATGTTTTCCAATGAGTCAGCTCTTCGCATCAGGTTACCAAAGTATTGGAGCTTCAGCTTCAATCCTTCCCGTGACTATTCAGGGTTGATTTCCTTTAGGATTAATTGGATTGGCCTCCTTGCTGTCCAAGGGACTCGAGTGTCTTCTCTAGCAACACAATCCAAAAGCGTTTATTCTTCATGGTGCTCAGCCTTCTTTATGGTCTAATTCTCACATCCCTGTACATGGCTACTGGAGAAACCATACCTGCAAATGAAGACACTGTTTAGTATGACTTCACAGGGAGAAAAACTGCTAAGTGGTCTGTTAGGATGAGTCTTGAGGATTGGTTATATATTTACCAATTGGCCATTGACAACCTTGTGAAGAAGTATAATAGGGAAATATTAAGAGAAGCTAAATTCTGGTTATAAAAGTCACATTTATTTCTGCGATAAATAGAATTATTATATCACAACTAGTTCTTCCTGGTCTTCTACAAACTGATCCCAGGTATATTTGAAAGTTCCCAAAGGTGCAAAACTGTCGTCATTTCCTTGAAACTTCAGCAGTTTGATCTCATTTACATCGTTCTCTGTGTGCTATCCTTTGCTGTCATGAGATCACTGACATCCTTATCCCTGATGAGGCCTCTGTGTGCAGCCACTGCTGAGGCTGAGTTCTTGTTCAGACTTCGCAAAGCACTTTGAGGATTCCGCTAGAGAGTAGCTAATTTAAGATGCAGCATCTTAACATTCTCTCTAGTAGTGTTTTTAGTACACCTCTTCACTCCTCCAATTTTAAGACTTCAAACTCATCACTAGGAAACAGACTGAATCCTGAATCCCAAAGACCAGCATAATCCTGGCAAAGACCAACGTCTTTGCTGTCATTCCTTGCCTTCTCACCCAAGCAAGCAAAAGCAAAGAAGTGAAACAACTGCTTTCACTTTCTTGTTATAAAGTAACAAACCACATGAGTATGACTGCATAAAGAGATGGAAACTGACTGCATGAGGTCCTTGAAGGAGAACTGGAGATTTTTGCCACAGGATAAAGCTGCTGCTAGTCCCCAGGGCTGGGGAGAAAGCCTTGTTGAATAATTCTGTACTTGGAAATTTATGTTTAACTTCATTTTATAAGTGTACCTATGGAACCCACCCCCACCCAAAAAAAAAAATTCAGGAAATGGTGTGACCCAAGGTTGTTATCAGCCATTTTTCCACTATCGTGAGGAGGAAAGTATAGAGTTGAATTCCAAATTTTAACAAAATCCAAAATCTAGTGGGGGAAAAATGTTGCCTTGCAAGTGTTTGATAAAAGAAAGTAGTTATGGTAAATAGCTGGATAGATTCAGTAAAATGTCTGCCATGATTAAACCTACTTTGTTTCAGGGTTACCAACCTAATGTAACTGTGTTTTATCTAGAATTTATCAAGAAATTTGGAAAGGAATTTTTCAAAGAATTTTTCAAGGAAAGTAAAGAGTTGTATGTTTGTAATAATAAAGTCTTTGCTGAACAGCGTTTTTCACCCAGAGTTGCCTGACTTTTAATTAATAAACTAATTTCAGTTTAGTTGATGGTATTTAAAAGGCTATTGCCCACTCCCTAACTAGCAAAACCTGCTAGTCAGTTAAGTACATGCTGAAGTGTCATGCTGGACAGCATTCTTTGATGGCAAAAGCTTTTTCTTCCTGAACTTTCTTCCTGGACTCCAGTCTCAATACCTTAGATTAAAATAACATTTCTAGCATAACCTTATTTTTCATTTAAGTTATTTTTTGTGTGTTTCATTATTATGTATATATGTTTCAATATAAGAGGAGGCATCATGTATAACTCCTGGTGACTTTCTTTATTCATGAGACAATCTGTCTTGGTGAACCTTGCATATCATAAAGAACAATCCTTTTTTAAACATTTGTATTCAGCATGTGAAATACCATAGTTTAGTTGATCATTCTTTATGCTAGCTGATATTTTTTTTCTTTTTTGTTCTTTTGCTCTTCAAAAACTATAATTAGCTTTCTGTGTAACTCTTCAAATATATTTGGTTATGCTCTATATTTCATATATATTAATATATAATATACATATGTATATCAGTTATGTAAAATTTTCTTTCATGTAGAGTATAGAGTAGTTTCTGTTATATTTTGTTTTAATTAACTCTGAGTTAGGTCCACTCTCTTTCTTTCATAATCATTTCTATAGCAGATAAGATTGTTCTGTGTTCTGCCATCCTATAAGTTGAATTTTATGATTCTATTTCACTGAAGCATAATTTTCAAACAATAAAGTGATATGAAGTACCAAGTTACAATTTGTTGACAATTTTGTCAACATGAAGTTTCCTCCTGAGTCAAGACAAAACGTTGTTCTTTCTCCAGTTAGTAGACACTTAAGTTGTTCCCAAGTTTTTAATATTTTAAATAATGTCACTGTGAAAATTCTTATGAAGTCATTTATTTTGGTAGATACATTTTTATTTACCTTGAGTAAATATGTAGTAGTGAATTTAGTTGTCTTCCCCCTACATACCTGGTGATATAGTTTCTGTTTTCTTTGCATATATGTTTGAGAATATGTATTTCTTCATGTGACTTACAAGTTTTATGATCTATGTTTTGTATTTTTCTTTCTTATGTTTGGAAGAAGGCCTTTCTGTGGCCTTTCCCTCCAGTTAAAAACCATAATTACCACAAGTGTTTAGCTTTGGTCTATACTTAGGTTTCAGTGTTGGACAGCAGCTTCTAGATTCATTTCATTGATTGGATTTTATGTTTTGGGGGTGGGGAATGTAATAATTAAACCCTGCATTTTCAAAAACGTTTTCAGGGTTCTTGATACTAATTCCTATTTTAATCTCAAAGCCTCCAGGGATAATTTATGCTTATTCTCTTATGCTGTTAATCTCACTTTACAGATCAGAAAGTCGATTGCCTGAGTGTTACAAGGCTTTGAAGCAGTTTGCCGAGCTTCTGAAAGTCAGAGCCCTGCTTCCAGCCTATCGTGTTCCTGAAGCAAGAGGACTCATGCCTGCTGCCTGCTGAGCCCTGGCGGGCCCCACAGCTGTCTGCTCTGTCAGGGACGACGTGAGGAGCCATCCGTGCCCTGTGGGGACCAGGCCCAGAGCTCCAGCTCCAGGTCCCGTTCATCTCTGTGGTTCTGGGTAAGTCTTCAGGAAGCGCTTGTGTGCACCTCGAACACAGACGGAAGGGAGGTCATTACCTCCCTGGGGGAGGACGGCTGGATGCTCTGGCAGATGGGAGATGCACTTCCAGGAAAAGTGTTGAAGTTGAGATGGTTGTTGGAGCTTTACTGAATTCTTGTACATGATAGTGGCTCCCCACAAGCCCTCGGGAGCCACTGCTCTGGCCTCAGCCAGACATCAGGATAGATAGATCCCTCGGCCTTCCTGTTCCCAGCTCCTCTGAGGGTTGCAAATCCCCTGATCCCCTAAAGTAAGACTCAAAGGTGTACTTGTTATTCTCTTTGGATATTGACTGATGCTGTTTGTGATAAGGAAGCCCCAGACATGGTGTATCCGTCTGTTGCTACTGTGATGAACTCTCACAAGTAGAGGCTTAAAGAACCCACCTCGTAGTTCTGACAGTCCTCAGCGCAGCACAGTCTCACCAGGCTGAGACGAGGGCTGCGTTCCATAGCTGAGGCCCCTTGGCAAGATCACATCTTTCCTCAAGGAGATGTTGGCAGGTTTTAGCTCCTTGCAGTTTTAGGACTGAGATTCTCCTTTCCTTGCTGGCTGTCAACTGAGGGTCCTGTCAGGGTTCTTGAGGCTAATTCTTGACTTCCATCTTCAGAGTACAGCAGGGATTCAACTCCTTCCTTACCATGGACTCTGCCCTCTTTTCTTCCATCTCATTGCTCTGACTACTCTTCAGCCTTCTCTTCTACTTTTTAAGAACTCATGTGAAAATATTGAACCATCTCAGTAATCCAAGATAATTGCCCCAACTCAGGGTCCTTAATCTTAACCACATCGGCAAAGTTCCACTGCCTGGGAATTAAGGTGTGAGTATCTTTGGGGACATTTATTCTGCCTGCTTGGGATGGGAATTTGGAGTTGGATTTCTCATCTGATTGTGTTTGGTGAGAATAGTGACCTCATTGAGTGGAAAATGAAATGGGACACTGGTAATATACGGCATGCACTCTGATGTCAGATATTTAAAAGTTGAAAGATTTATATGATCTGAAGAGAAACCAGAGTATAATGTCAGATGGTTAAATGGTTACTTGGCTTTATGTATTGAAAAAATTGCCTTTGAGAGACTAAGTGACTGTTGTAATAGTTGTTTTTATTGCTAATATTAGCAAAAATACAACAAATTTAATGGGTAAGCACTATGGATTCTACTGAATACTATTTGTTCTGGGGAAAATTGCAAAAAGAGAATAAAAAGAGCTTTTTATTCAACTCTAGCCATGGATAAGGAACCAGACATGTCTATGTTAAATTAATATCTTATTTTTTATAACTATGTAATAAAAATTTCTGAATTAAAATTCTGAACCAGGCCTCACAGATGAATTACAAGGCAAAGTGGATTTATAACTTTGGTCTCTTAAGCTAACTTATGACATTGATTGTTAAAAACTGGGATCCTAGAAGTTGGAACAGTAAGAAATGTGTAAACTCCATTTTATACACTGCATGCTTTTCAGCACCTGGACTGCTGTGGAGCCTCTCTTCACATTGTGACACGGATGGACTTTTCCTGGCCCTGCAGTCCTATGATAGTCTCAGCTTAAGCACGTGCCCTGAGGGTAACTGTTTTCCAAGGACCTGTTTCCAAGGAAGCGTGCCAGGCTTCTCTGTCCATGGGATTGTCCAGGCAAGGATACTGGAGTGGGAAGCCATTTCCTTCTTTAGGGGATCTTCCTGATGCAGGGATCGAACCCAGGTCTCTCGCAATGTAAGCAGTCTCTTTTTTGACTGAGCCACCAGGGAAGCCCTCCTGTTTGACCTGTTTGCAGCATCTCTAACATCTCTTTTTCTAGACTTGTCACTAGACCCATATTCTGGCAGATTCCAAGGAAATGAATACAGTTAGGTACTAGAAAAGGTAACTGACATCCAAAACTCACTTTGCAATTAGCATTAATGAAAACATAGAAAATCTGTGTCAGAATGATGAATTAAGATGAGAAAGGAAGGGAAACCAGTCATCTTAGATTAATGTAAATATATCTATATTCATACACTTCCAGGAGATTCTGAATTTGAGGAGGTAGCTTGAACAACTGAGAGTGGTTCTAAAATAATTTGATTGAAAATTGTACTTGATGTAACCTACACTAGATCAAATTAAACCAAAATAAAATCTCCCTTGATATACTGTAGAAAAAGGAATTGAAAGGCTTGAAGAGAGAATGATAGGAGAGATTTGCTATGTTACTTGCCCCATCCTATAATCACATTCCCTGGGCTGTCTGAGCGTACAGAGCCACTGGGGGTAGTATCGGCATGTCTGGAAGTTACCTGGCCATTCCCTGGAGCCAGTGGAGACGTTAGGAATTCTGGTATTGAGATGAATGGCTCAGCTGAATGGGCATGATGGGGTCACACAGCCACAGCCTGTGCTGAGCTGAAGAACACACTTCCCCACTGAAGCATAGTCCCCACTAGATAGCCCAATTAAAAGGACAGTGTGACCCAGACAAATTTGTGTCAGTCATTAACTGATGGTGGTGCCCTTCGAAATTACAGTAGGCCAGTGTCTTTCATAATCTGTGTAATTAATGCCTCTAATAGCCCAGCAGAAATGTTACAGCTGAGCACCCAGCCCGTCCCCACGGAGGCCAACACTAGACCTGAGGTACAGCCTCTTTTATTTCAGTTGCATTTCCTTGAAAGTAGTGAAAGTACAAGTATTAGTTGCTCAGTCATGTCCAACTCTTTGAGACCCCAAGGACTATAGCCTGCCAGACTCCTCTGTCCATAGAGTTTTCCGGGCAAGAATACTGGAGTGGGTAGCCATTTCCTTCTCCGGGAGATCTTTCCAACCCAGGGGTTGGACCTGGGTCTCCAGAATTGCAGGCAGATTCTTCCCGTCTGAACCACCAGGGAAGCCCTTGCATTTCCTTATTTCCAGTCATAAACTTGTGTTCAGGTTTCCTTGATCAAGTGCATCGTGCAGGCTCTCCAATTATCCCTAGTGGGTTTCCTTCATTTATCTTCCTGATTTATTGTTCTCTTTCAACCACTTCCCCCCTCTTTATTCCCTTACATTCTTTTCACATTCCTTGCATGCATTTTATGTACAAATATAAATAAGAAAATAAAAATCAGCAAATTTGAAAAGCAACAATGGTAAGTTCAAAATAGCATATATTCATACCATGTTAGGCTATGAGAGACATCAAGGATTTTCGTACCTATGACTTTCACACCAAGTTCTGCAGAACCTCTGGTTCCACACGAAACTCCTCAGCATCCTCAGAAGGCCTGGGGCCATGGAAGGGGGCTACACCAAGCTGGGTGCACATTCGAGAGGGCTTGAGGGGACAGCAGACCCTTCAACTAAAGCAACTAAAGCAACTGATGCCTCCTGCTTATTGTGGAGTATATAAAGTGTAGTTAGAATAAAGATGCCACTGAAAAGTGTTTCAAACTAGTCAGCTAAGTCACCTCCCTCAGTTTCCCGGGATCTATTAGTTGAATAGCATTAGATGCTTCCCCATGACAGACAGCCTGTTTCAGGCTCCTCCCTGCCTGCTGAGCTTTAATTCATCAAGGATATATATGTACACAAATGCATCCACAAAATGCAGATGTAGCTAACTGCTGAATGAGTATATTCCTAGTTCTAAATTTATAAAAGCTATGAAGATATAAACCAAAATACTGAATTATTGCTGTCTTTTCCTTTCATTTTCCCATTCATCAATACTTAAACATTGAATGAAAATTAAGCCACCTAATTAGAAAGTTTTTAATGAATTACTCAAATCCACAGCTTCTCTGGGACATCTTTAGCCTTTCTGTTAACTTCATGATAAGTAGTGTAGGAGTGAGTTTTATTAAGGAAAGTACAATCATTATCCCCTTTAAGTGAATTGCTCAAAAATAAGTGATCCATCAGGTAGTTAGAGGAAAGAAGAAATACTGTATGTTAGGTTGTATGTATAATTTATGAAAAAAGAAGTGTCACTTGTGAATAAATTTTATTTCTGAGTGATAATACAGTTTTTAAATATTAAGAGTAAAACAGCTCACATACGAAATTTGCAAATGATGATGCCAAGAAGAAGCAGCCTCATTAATTACAACATACATTTTATCTCCTTCCTTTCTTTTGATTGCAGGTGGGAAGGAAATTGAAAAGAATAAAGCGTCTAGAGTTGTAAAGTCAGAAACATTAAGATAAAAGAAGGCCATTTTTAAAAGAGTAACATATATAAATTGCTGATGTCTTATTCTAATTTTCATATCACAATCTCATGAATAACAATTAATCCATAGAAGTGCCTTATTTAAAGAAAAGCTAGAAATTATTAATAAAAGCAAAAACTGATTTTTATCTCTAAATTTGTGTACAGGAAAACTTAAATACTTTATAGATGCATTATTCTCATTATCAAAAACATGTAATATGGAACATTATTTTAAAATGTTTATTATTCTGATCACAGTATGTTGAGAACATTAATTAATAGACGATGTGCCCTGGAGTATTCTGCTTATGCTGGGAACAGTTTAAAATAGATGCTATGCGTCTTCACGTAAGTAGCGTACCCCCACCCTCCGCAGGGTGCGGTCTCTGTGGGTGTGTGCAGTCTTCTCCACTCTCCCCCTGAGCAACCAGTGCATTCCACATACTTACGTCAGAGGGTGCTGAAGAGCGCTGGACTGAACACCGAGAAGTGGCCAAGGGAGAAAATGTTAGGTTATGTGTATTTTACCACCATCAAGAAATCAGAAAAAAATGAAAATTAGAAACAATGAGAATTTTAAGAGTGAGAACAGATCATTAAGCATGAACTTCCTGCGGGCTGACCCTCTGGGTGCATGTATCTGCCTCCTGAGTGCGACACTCTGCTGAATGCTAGGGATCAGAAAGTGAATAAGAGGCATCTCTGTTCTGAAGGATGGCCCTTGTAGCTCAGATGGTAAAGAATCTGCCTGCAACACAGGAGACCCATTCTAAAGAAAACCAGAGTCTCCTGGTGGAATCAGATTCCAGACAAAAGCGCAGCACTAGCCTGGGCTCTGCAGGACCGCAGGGTAGCACTTGGTCCAGCCTGAGGGGTCCCGGGGGAAGCGTCTGAGTTGAGAGATGAAGCTGGAGAAGAGATGGAGGTGGAGAGAGGGAGGATACCCAAGCACGAACCTCAGAGTCGCAGCAAAGAAGAGGGCGAGAGGAGCACAGGGGTGCCAGGAGTTTGGTTCACTTGTGTGGGAAGAGCAGAGTGAAGGGTGGGTGGAGGGAGGAGGGTGGGGAGGGCCAGTCAGGATGGGCTTGTGTGGAATAGGGATAAGTTTTGACACTCTGTCTATCAAATCTTTAAAACATGAACATAATTTTAAGTGATCAGGGCAAGTGTCTATTTTAGTTGAATTATGTTAAATATACATGTAGTTTCTAGACTAATCTAAAGCCTTTGTGTGGATTACAAAAAAACTGTTGAAAATTCATAAAGAGATGGGAATACCAGACCACCTTACCTGCCTCCTGAGAAATCTGTATGCAGGTCAAGAAGCAGCAGTTAGAACTGGACATGGAACAACAGACTGGTTCCAAACAGGGAAAGGAGTATGTCAAGGCTGTATATTGTCACCCTGCTTATTTAACTTGTATGCAGAGTACATCATGAGAAACACTGGACTGGATGAAGCACAAGCTGGAATCAAGACTGCTGGGAGAAATATCAATAACCTCAGATATGCAGATGACACCACCCTTATGGCTGAAAGTGAAGAGGAACTAAAGAGCCTCTTGATGAAAGCGAAAGAGGAGAGTGATCTCATCCCATCACTTCATGGCAAATAGATGGGGACACAATGGAGACAGTGAGAGATTTTATTTTGTGGGGCTCCAAAATCACTGTATACAGTGACTGCAGCCATGAAATTAAAAGACGCTTGCTCCTTGGAAGAAAAACTATGGCAAACCTAGACAGCATATTAAAAATCAGAGACATTACTTTTCCAACAAACATCCATCTAGTCAAAGCTATGGTTTTCCCAGTAGTCATGTACGGATGTGAGAGCTGAACCATAAAGAAAGCTGAGTGCTGAAGAATTGATGCTTTTGAACTGTGGTATTAGAGAAGACTCTTGAGAGTCCCTGAACTGCAAGGAGATCCAACCAGTCAATCCTAAAGGAAATCAGTCCTGAATATTCGTTGGAAGGACTGATGCTGAAGCTGAAGCTCCAATACTTTGGCCATCTGATGGGAAGAACTGACTCATTAGAAAAGACCCTGATGCTGGGAAAGATTGAAGGCAGGAGGGGAAGGGGACAACAGAGGATGAGATGGTTGGATGACATCACCGACTCAATGGACTTGAGTTTGAGCAAGCTCCAGGAGTTGATGATGGACAGGGAAGCCTAGTGTGCTGCAGTCCATGGGGTTGCAAAGAGTAGGATATGACTGAGTGACTAAACAGGTAGTTTCTAGAGAAAATATATATTTATGTATTTCCTGGAAAATGTTCTTGCCATTTAATAACTCAAGCAGTTGTTAGCTTGGCTGAAACAGATTAAACACACGAATCTCCACAGCTTAATCATTTATGTCCACAGTCAACACAATCTGATTAAATAGCCTGATTACACACACACACACACACACACACACACATATATATATATATATCATGCCTAAACCAGAATAATATAGAATTGTAAGTTCAATAGTAGAGTCTTTTTTTTCTGCTTTTGTTTATCTGTTGTTTGTATCATTTTACATTCTCAGAAATTAAAGCAGCATACCATACATAAAATGTGCTCACTGATATTTCTTAAATAAACATATGAATTAAATGAATATATGGAGTCAAGTATGAGCTATAAAAATAAAAATCTGTTTTCAAATTGATTAAACAGACAACATAAGAAAAGAAAAATAAGGTCACATAAGATAACTGGGACTTCCCAGGTGGCACTAGTGGCAAAGAAACCATCTGCCAATGCAGGAGATTTAGACACGGGTTCAATCCCTGGGTTGGGAAATCCCCTGCAGGAGGAAATGGCAACCCACTCCAGAATTTTTTTTTTTTTAATTGGAGGCTAATTACTTTACAATATTGTAGTGGTTTTTGCCATAAATTAACATGAATCAGCCATGGGTGTACATGTGTTCCCCATCCTGAAACCCCCTCCCACCTCCCTCCCCATCCCATCCCTCAGGATCATCCCAGTGCACCAGCCCTGAGCACCCTGTCTCATGCATCGAACCTAGACTGGTGATCTAGTTCACATGTGGTAATATACATGTTTTAATGCTATTGAAAGAAATTAGGACAACCACTTCAGTATTCTTTCATGGAAATCCCATGGACAGAGGAGCCTGCAGGCTGTAGTCCATAGGGTCGCAAAGAGTCGGACACCACTAAACAATTTAGAACAGCACAACACATGGCAAGGTCACTAAACAATTATGTCAGTGACATTGATTTTGAATATACATAAACAGAGCTTGTGAGTTTTATATGGTAGGGGAGCAAATCCAGACTTCTTTCAAAATAATTTAAATATTTTTCCATGTAGTCATTCACCATGCATTTCTACTTAAAAAATAAGTAAAATCAGTTACATTAAAGAAATATTCCCAGAAAATAGTATACCATTACTGGCCTGTATTTCAAAAGTAAAATTATATAAAACAAAAGCAGTAATGAATTTATGCATCTATAAAGTTGAATCCTTATTATAATTTCTGTTAGGAATCTGCCTTAGAAATGAAATTCACTAGTTAAATAAAAAGCTCCTTGGAATGGTGACTTTCTTGCTATACAATTGAAACTTGTTATACAACTGAGAATATGAGAATACATACTTATGATATGGAATGAAAAGTTTTAAAAGTCTCCCTGGTGATTGATTTAGGATTACTTTTTATAAAACTGCCTGTTTTCTCACTAAAAGTGAATTTTACATTCATTGCCATCTTAATAATATATAAATATTCTAAAGTGTTATTTATATAAGTTTATTGCTCCTGCTGCTGCTAAGTTGTTTCAGTCATGTCCGACTCTGTGCAACCCCATATGTGGCAGCCTACCAGGCTCCTCCATCCCTGGGATTCTCCAGGCAAGAACACTGGAGCGGGTTGCCATTTCCTTCTCCAATGCATGAAAGTGAAAAGTGAAAGTGAAATCGCTCAGTCGTGTCCAACTCTTCGAAACCCCATGGACTGCAGCCTACCAGGCTCCTCCGTCCATGGTATTTTCCTGGCAAGAGTACTGGAGTGGGTTGCTATTGCCTTCTCCAAAATTTATTGAGTTACTCTTTATCAGGTCTTTTATTTTACTGATTTGCTAAACATCTATTTTCCTGTTCTTCCCCATTTTGTTTTATGGTCTTTTGGTCTGATCATTTGATCATTGATCACCTGCAACATTTATTTCCTTGGCCAACATGGATCCAAAAGTCTCCTACTTCAATCAGATTATCTGTGTTGTTCTCTTACTTTGTTTTGCTTTTGCTCATAGTTTTCTTACTACTTCATCTGAAATTGTATTATTTTACACTTGAAGAACTTCTGCTTTCTAGTTTTTGTTTATCTAGCATTAGTTTTAGGCAAATATAATTTAAAATGTAATTAAACACATGATAGAATTGCATGAAACAACATGTTTATGGCATTTTCATTTTCATCAATAGGAGTGAATTGATTGTCTCTAGAGAAAATTTACCATTCCTTCAGCCACTTTAAGGAAAATACAAATAGAACAATTAGTACAGATAAAATAGAAACAAATATATCATCAAGATTCAGAAAACACAATCACTGCCTTAGTGAGAAATGTGATTAAAAAATGATTTTTGCTTTAGCAACAGTCTCAAATAAAAATACCTACCTTAAAAATGCTTGATGTCTCTACTGTCAATAAAAGAAAGTTCTAATTACCCCTTGGAAGGAAAGTTATAACCAACCTAGACAGCATATTAAAAAGCAGAGACCTTACTTTGCCAGCAAAGGTCCATCTAGTAAAGGCTATGGTTTTTCCAGTAGTCATGTGTTGATGTGAGAGTTGGACTATAAAGAAAGCTGAGCACTGAAGAATTGATGCTTCTGAACTGTGGTGTTGGAGATGACTCTTGAGAGTCCCTTGGATTGCAAGAAGATCCAACCAGTCCATCCTAAAGGAAATCAGTCCTGAGTGTTCATTGGAAGGACTGATGTTGAAGCTGAAACTCCAGTACTTTGGCCACCTGATGCAAAGAGCTGACTCATTTGAAAGGACCTGGATGCTGCGAAAGATTGAAGGCTGAAGGAGAAGGGGATAGCAGAGGATGAGACTGTTGGATGGCATCACCGACTCAATGGACATGAGTTTGAGTAAACTCTGGGAGTTGGTGATGGACAGGGAGGCCTGGCGTGCTGCGGTTCATGGGGTCGCAAAGAGTCAGGCATGACTGACTGAACTGAACTGAACTAATCATCGTGAAATTAATATTGACTATTAGAAATTATCCATATGCGTTTGGATACATGTATATTAGTGTGTATATATATGTTTGCATGCATGTGAGCATCTGTATGTACCTGAATATATGTGTGTACATAGGTGTATATGTGTATATATGTGTATACATGTGTGCATCATATGAGTATATGTGTGTATTTGCATGTATGTATATGCATGTGTATAATGTTCATGTAAAACCAGTGTAGACTTGTTACCATTATAAAGGGTCATAGAAATTTTCATTTGTGTGTGTGTGTGTGTGTGTGTGAAGTCGCTCAGTCATGTCCGACTCTTTGCGACCCCATCCAGGCTCCTCCATCCATGGGATTTTCCAGGCAAATAATACTGGAGTGGGTTGCCATTTCCTTCTCCAGAGGATCTTCCCCACCCAGGGATCAAACCCGGGTCTCCCACATTGTAGGCAGACACTTTACCATCCGAGCCACCAGGGAAGTCGTTTCCTGGAAGTTCATTTTTTTAGTTCTTACTAAAACATAAAAATTGCTGTCATTGGAACAGATAAACAATATGGATGTCTTTTGCATCATAACAAATATATAAGACTTTTATTAGTTTTTGCCAGTAAACTTGTTTTTTTATTTGTACCAGCAAATTAATATTTGTAATAAGGAAGATGATTAAAAATTCATTGTCCATGGAGTAAAAACCCTACAAGCATGACATCATTCTGTCATTAGAAATCACCCAGTATAATTTCTCACCCAAAGAAGGCCTCCCTTTGCTTTATCCTAAGTGCAGAATCTGTAAAAATTAATACATTTATTCATTTGTGGACACAACTGCTCAATTAATAGCCACACTTATAAGTGACCATTTGATATGGTCTAAACTTCCCAAATTGGTAGAATATACAGAAGTTTGAATTTCATAGGGAAAGGAATAATAGGTCATTCACTACTACATTCCCCAGTTTCTTTAGTACATGAAAGCAAATCCAGTTCATATATAATAATTCAGTCCACACTAACAGCTTTGCCCTCTGGGCTTAAAAAATTCTTCTTTGGGAAACAGAACAAGTAGATATAACATAATAACAATTAAAATATGTAGTTTACAGATGCAGACTACTATGTATAAAACATACAAACAACAAGGACCTACTGTGTGGCACAGAGAACTATATTCAATATCTTATAATAACTTACAGTGGAAAAGAATCTGAAAAAAAATCACTTTGCTGTGTCCCTAAAATGTTGTAAATCAACTATACTTCAATAAAAAATTTTTAATATGTAGTTTGTAAGAATTTAGAGTAAAAGTTGTTGTTCAGTTACTCAGTCATGTCCGACTCTTTGTGACACTGTGGACTACAGCACGCCAGGCTTCCCTATCCTTCACTATCTCCCGGAGTTCACTCAAGCTCATGTCCATTGAGTTGGGGATTGCCATCCAAGCTTCTCATCCTCTGCATCCCCTTCTCCCCCACCTTCAATCTTTCCCAGCATCAGGGTCTTATCCAATGAGTTGGGTCTTTTCCAGTGAGTTGGCTGTTCACATCATGTGGCCAAAGTATTAGAGCTTCAGCTTCATCATCAGTCCTTCCAGTGAATATTCAGGATTGATTTCCCTTAGGATGGACTGGTTGGATCTCCTTACTGTCCAAGGTACTCTCAAGAGTCTTCTACAGCATCATATTTTGAAGGCATCTGTTCTTTGGTTCTCAGCCTTTTTTATTGTCTGGCTCTCACATCCATACATGACTACTGGAAAAACCATGACTTTGACTGTATGGACCTTTGTAGGCAATGTAATGTCTCTGTTTTTTAATATGCTTGCTAGGTCATAGCTTTTCTCCCAAGGAGCAAGCGTCTTTTAATTCCATAGCTGCAGTCATCATCCACAGTGATTTTGGAGCCCAAGAAAATAAAGTCTGTCACTGTTTGCATTGTTTCCCCATGTATTTGCCATGAAGTGATGGGACCGGATGCATGATTTTCTTTTTTTGAATACTGAATTTTAAGTCATCTTTTTCACCCTCCTCTTTAACCTTCATCAACATGTCAAAGTATGGCAAAAACCACTACAATATTGTAAAGTAATTAGCCTCCAACTAATAAAAATAAATGGAAAAAAAAAAATAAAAAGAAACTCTTTAATTCCTCTTTACTTTCTGCCATAAAGGTGGTGTCATCTGCATATCTGAAGTTATTGATACTTCTCCTGGCAAACTTGATCACAGCTTGTGCTTCATCCAGCCCAGCATTTCACATGATGTACTCTGCATATAAGTTAAATAAATAGGGCAACAATATACAGCCTTGACATAACTCCTTTCCCAGTTTGGAACCAGTCCATTGTTCCATGTCTGGTTCTAACTGTTGCTTCTTGACCTGCATACAGGTTTCACAGGAGGCAGGTAAGGTGGTCTGGTATTCCCATCTCTTTAAGAATTTTCCACAGTTTGTTGTGACCTACACAGTCAAAGGCTTTATGTAGTCAGTGAAACAGAAGTAGATGATGAACTCCATGAAAAGCAAAATAATCATAAAAGACTTTCTGGGAAGGATACAACTGAATGTGTGGTTTGAGGGATGTATAATTTCAAAATGTTCTGACCTTCTGGCTGAGGAAATAAGGTAAGGTGAACAAGGGGGCAATAATTAACATGTGGTAATGCAGCATGAAAAGAATTTACCTGATAAAAAGGAGATAGCTTTTGGGGAAAAATCAGATACAAAATTGTGTACATAAAATGGGAGAGAATGTAGGCAATCAAAATCCCAGGAGTGGAGGGCTTACCTTCAATAGTAATTAAACAGTAAGGCTATAGAGAACCTGCGAAGGGTAGTGATGTGATGAAAACACATTAAAATGAATCTGCAGTGATTATCAGAACTGAATACACATGCTGGGGTTACAGGAGTGCTGCAGTTTACTCTCATTTTAGGAAAAGTTTTGAGGGTCAGAAACGACAAGCTGCATTAATACTTAAAATTATGAAGAAAAATCTGAGATCCATGTGATTGTGTCCATGTGTGACACATGGCAAAAAAGGGGTTGTTCACCACTTTCAGGATTCTTAATTTTCAGCACAGTCACGGTAAATTGAAGAGTTGGCATGGTAGACAAAGAAGAAAGAGAAAGTAAAGAAAGTCCTCAAGGGCTGCTTGGTGCAGATGGAATCCGGACCCTTGAGGTGTTTTGTTAGTGGACACTGTCTCCATTGGCCACCACTGCCACCCAGACATGCTCTACCTCTGAGAACAAAAGCTTGGTTTTATGACTCATGACACTTTGGGCCTCAACAAGGGAGAAATATTGGAGTTGAAACGCCAAACAAAGCCAGAGCCTCCAAAGGATGGTACCTTCTCTGGGAGTATTTTCTAGAGTGGTTCCATTTGCCTGAGAAATGTCAACAAGAACTCATCTTCCTGGACCAAGTCACACAAAAACATCCCTGCATACTTCACAGTCATTGTCCTGTTTTCCCATGTGGTCCTGGAGCCCCCAAGCAGTCCTGAACTTCAGTGGGCCTGACACCTAGCCAAGGCAGAGGCAAATTCTCATGGAATAGATGATATGCTCAAGTCAGGCCTCAGGAGAGTCTCACAAAGCAACTATGAAATATGTGAAGAAGCAAGGCTCAGGTGTGAGAGCAAGCAGAAAATCAAAGAGGCCCTCAGATACTGAATAGTATATAATCATTTAAAATGTTTAAAGAAATAAAAGATGGATGTCATAACACAAAAAAGAAGGAAATATGATCAAAAGAGACCAAAAACATTTTACATAAATAAATATAAATTCCAGTCGAGTTGTACAAGTTAAAAATCTCAGTGGACAGGCTGTCAGTGCAAAGAGAAAGCATACTTTGCTTCATTTATAACTTCTCAACATAAAGGGGAAAATGGATGGCTGTGTTAACCTGGGATGAAGAAACAGTGAAACATAAGTAGCTTCACATTTCCTAGTAACAGCCACCTATTCTGAAAACTCTGAAATGAGTTAAACTAAGACTATTATACTATTTAAGAGAGAGAGAAATATAATAATATGTAGGTGGGCTCAGCAATAATGAATGAACAGAAAAAAAGTTGCAACTTAAAGACATCATCATCATTAGTTTGACATTGATTACATCTATTTTCTCTGATAAAGGCTACAGACTGACTCGTTACTATTCCTAAATTCTGTCACATTTTTTGTTGAAACAAAATACTTCTAGAATATTTACTACTCCTCATAAAAGTAAATATTGCCCTTGCAGGATCCAACCCAGCATGTAGCCAGCTCCAAGTAGCATTGCTCACATAGTTACAAAGATAAAGGAAGGCCTGACTGACTTCAAATTGATGATTTTTTGTCCCAGCACATTAAAGAGTTGAAGGCACAAAGCAGTCAACCAGCTCAGAATTTAGTGAGAGGCTGGGTCTACAGGGAGAAGGGAGATTGAAAGGGAGAGAATTAGCCAGACAAGGTGAGGACAATTCAGCTGGAAGAACTGACGAGACAGTTTGAAGTCCTGGGGCCACAGAAGTCACTGGAGTCTGTAACTCTGTCCATGACGATTGTTCAAGACAGTAAGGAAGACCTCAGTTAAGACAGGTCTTCAGGGATGGAGACTGGGTTCAACTCTGAACATGAGAAGGACAAGCTACAGCACAGGAGCAAGGCAGGATCACGTATGGACAGTCTCCAGGGGCAACAAAGGGTGTGAGAATCTGGCCAAACCAGTCTGATCTGAGGGGGATCTCCCTGAAGGTAGGCAGGTGATCTGATCAGATGCCAAGGATGGGAATGAGCATTTGATTGGGTATTGCGTGGAGGACTTTTGCAAAGCAGGCTCAGCAGGATTCTTGCTAAAAGTGGACTAAATGGGCCAAGGACAAGCCCTGTGTCCAGGCCCAGTCGAGATAAAGGCTCAGAAGAGCCTGTCTTGGATTCAATCTGGAGAACATCCTACCAGTTCTTCCTGCACAAAACCCAAGGGGTCTACTAACAAGCTGAAAAAAGCTAAGTGCCGTCCATTTTGGTGCAGACATAGAGGAGGAGCTAGTGCTGGCAAAATAACTTAAACATGAAATCTTCTTTCAGCCCAGAAACCTCTTCACAAAGGTAGAAGAGAAAGACAGGGTTCATTGGTCACTTAAGTCATGAGCAAGCCAGAACGAGGTGGGCATCACAGGCAGTCCACTGGGAGTCTGCGGACAGAAGGAAAGCCCGCCAATGGAGCCCCTACATGCATGCCCTCAAGATGAGCAGTGGCTCCTCCATCCGAAAGAGGACCTGGGGGGCACTCCTCACACACAGTTCACCCCAGCCCACCTGCTGATTGGGGTGACATCGTGTTTGCTGATCTACTTTATCTAGAGGAAAACCAAACGTAGTTGTGCAGTGTGGAGCAGGAGCTGTGGGAGCGCTGCCTCCCACGGACGCAGAGGTGGGCTCCTCCCCTGTTGAGCGCATTTCAAAGAGATGGCCCCCGGGGCCCTCCCTGATAAAGGTGTTCCTGGGCCACAGTGTTGACAAAAGTTCAGTCTACTACTCAGAAGTGTTTATAATATTATACACTGAGAGATAAAGTAGATGTAATATTGTATGTAAAAATATAGAAGAGGATAAAGTACTCACAAACACAATTACAAGTTTTCTGAAATAAATGCTCTGAGAGAAAAGGACAGAATAGAAAAGTCTTTCCCGGTTTTCAGCCTGAAGAATTGAGCCTCTTATCTCTCAGGTGCCTCTGTCCTTACATAGCTCTGAATAACGAGTGGTAACAGTGGACCACTCTAAGGGGACAGAAAGGAAACAAGAGCTTGCACGGAGACCCTTGCTGAGGAGAAAACAAAATGCATAGACAAGACTCAGAGCCAAGCAGCCACACCCACCTTGGAACCTCCTTATCTCAATAAGATTTTGAAAGTCGAGGTAACTGGGAGTAACCATAGCAACAGCAAATGCCCAAATCACACCACTCTAGATTAGTGTCAGTCCCCCACTAAGGCTCCAGCCAAAGAAGTGGTGTCCTTCTCCAGATATCAAGACTGTTTACCTCGGTCACTGTTGTCTTATACAACACGTCTGGCTTTGAACAACAGCAAAAAAATATGAGGCATATGAAACTCTAGAGCAACAAAGAAATTATGAGGATCAGACTCAGCTATGACACATATTTGGAACTATCTGACATAGAAATCTCCAAAGCCACCAGAGGAAAAAAGAAATTCTACATTTAGAAGAAAAAGATAAGGATTACTGCAGATTTTAAATCACAGGCCCTAAAAGCAAGAAAATTACATGTTGCATGTTTTACATAAAATTACATGTTTAACACACTGTAAGAATAAATACTGTCAACCCCAAATTCTATGGTCAGCAAAGGTCATTCAGAAATGATGGAGAAATAAAGGAAAGAATTAATTTCCAAGAGATCTAGTCTATAATAAATGGTAAAGGAAGCTCTTTAGACTGAACTAATACATCATTCTGAAACTTGGATCTATGCAAGGAAATGAAGAGCTCTGGAAATGGAATGAATAAAAGTAAAATTAGATTTATGATTTTTCTTAGTTTGAAATGCCCTAAAAGATAGCTCACTCAAGCCAAAAACTGTAGCGGTAGCTCATGTGTTTATAGTGCATGTAAAAGTAGAGACTATGAGAAAGTCATTCAAATAATGTGGGGAAGGAAATGAGAATATATTGATATAAAGTTCTGGCAATAAAAGGTAGACTCTGATTAATTCAAGATGTATATTGTAAACCCAAGGGGATCAATGAAAAAAGTAAATAAGGAGGACTGTCAAGAAGATAAAATGAATGCAAAACAAATAATTTAAATAAGAAGAGACAGGGAAGAAGAAAGAGAACATAGCAAACAACAATGAAAAACATCCCGAGAGAGGAGTGGTTTTAATCCAAACACCTGAGTAATCACATTGCCTGAGGATGGGAAACGCACACCAGTAGAATAGAGCAGGTCAGATTGGATGAAAAGAGAAAGACTGTATGCTGCCTGCAAGAAATCAACTTTATAGATAAAGAGAGGAAAAAACTGAAAGCATGGAACAAGATGTAAAATGCATACACTAAACAAATGCGCGGGGGTAAATATATTATCATCAGACAGAAGAGATATCAGAGCAAGGAGCAATATTGGAAACAAAGTGAGAATCACGAGAAAGGAGGCAGTTCTTCAGGAACACATGATAATCCTGAGTGTGCATCGGCTAGCATCAGTGTTCCAAACACCTGAGGCAGAAAGGGAAGAAGCCGATGGGATAAATAAACTAATCTGAGTTTAGTGTGAGAAGTCAGCCATCCTGTCTGTAACTGACGGCGAGCTATGAGTCAGCAAGGAGAGAGGACCTCAGTAATGCCGCTGGCCAACATCTTTGATTGACGTCTACAGAGCACTCAACCCAACAGCAAGAGTTCCTTTATTTTCAAGTTTATATAAAATATGCAAGACTGACCGTATCGTGGACCATGAAACACAACTCACAAAATTTCACAGGAAAAATTCATAAAAAACATGTCCTCAAGCAATAATAGATGAAATAATACTACTTTCTGGGGGAAAAAAGAATTATTTTTAAAATATAATTAAATATTTCTGTTTTGCTTAAATTTTAATCATACAAATAACAACTAAAATACATGTGTTTCTTGACATTACTTAAGGTAGTGCTAGTGGTAAGGAACCTGCCTGCCAATGCAGGAAATCTAAGAGATGAGGGTTTGATCCCTGGGTCGGGAAGCTCCCCTGGTGGAGGACACAGCAGCCTACTCCAATGTTCTTGCCTGGAGAATCCTACAAACAGAGGAGCCTGGCAGGTTACAGTCCATAGGGTGGCACAGAGTTGGACCCAACTGAAGCAACTTAGCACACAAGCACGCATGCACACACACACACACACACATATGTTATATTACATTATATTATATTATACATTATATATATAATACATTATATTATATTGCATATATAATATATATATTATACATACATACATAATATACATATATTATATATATATATATATATATATATATATATATAACTCAGAGATTGCTAAATTGTTCTTTTGTATTCTGGAGTTTATTATTAAATTATAAATATTGTATATAAAGTGTTTTCTAGCATTACTTATATGATCATTTAATTTTTGTTCATTTATTTCTCTTGAAAGTATTTTTACTTTATGTTTGAAGAAAAAAGTATGTGAAATTATTTGACTAATGCAATGTTATGAATTTCTTGTAAATCATCAGTTGGCTTATAAAGGCAATAACGTGCTGGTATAGCTTCCTCTTATGTACATGTTCAAGTAGAATGTGGCTCTAGTGAAGAATATTTTATTTTACACATTTTGTTCAGGTAATACTACTTAACTCTTTCCATAAAGTGGAAATAGAGGAAATTTGGTTTGGTAGTAAGTACCTTGGCCTATGACCTAAGGGATGTGACTTTTCATTTCAGCTCATTCTGGATGAATTTGTGTGTCTGTGTGCACATGTGCATGCATGTGTATGTTGATAGATATTTATACAAATATGCACTTATTCGTGCACACATATGAACCACTTTTTCATTTCATTTGTTCTCCCTTCAAATACTTCCTTATATTTTATGTTTCCTAAGTGAAAATATGGTTCAACTCACCATTTTTGAAATAGCCACCTGTGTCATGTGTAATGAAGATTTAGGAAGCCTTGTATAAATTTTGTGTAATGTACATTTAGGAAGCCTTGTATTAATTCCTGCACAACTCCTAAATGCTTTTCAGTGTCATGTGCTAGGAAACTTCTGACAGATGGTGCTGCACTTCTTCCACCCACATGAGTGCAAACATCCAAGGCACCAAACTGGTCAGATCTGAGCCGAAAGCACAAGCTGAGGATAACAGCAGGGCCTTCAGGGAACCTGGTCACAAGCTATCAGCTGAAAGAGGAATATAAAAAATATGACTAGGACATTCCTAATGAAATGAATGAAACTCATGGCAGGTAACAGAGAATGTATCTTCAACAAAGGAACAGATTTATTGACAGCACACAAAATGATTTCTATAATCAAAATCAAATAGTGTCCAAACTATTTACCTAGTAGGTTGTAGTTTGCAAATATCCCATAAATTAAGAGTAGAAAACCACTATTTAGATCAAAACTAGTTGCTCAAATATGATTACTTGACCAAAATTCAAAAAGCCTTAAAACCGAAGCACAGAATTAAAAGAGACTCATGAGGAAAAGTAGAATAGAAATTCATGACAGATCCAAAGGGGTTACTATGGAATAATAAAAGTTTCAAATACATTTCTAGGTGACTGATAAAAGAGAAGTCATATATATTACAACTAAAATTCCTTATGTGAAGATAGCTCGTGCATAGCAGTTGAAAACTTTTTCTAACACCCAGTTAAGAACTGAAAGGAAAAGGAAGAAAGTACATATGCTAGAAAATAAGAGTAAGCAGACCTCCAGTCTATGATCGGCAATGCTGGAAGCCAGAAAAGGGTGGAATAAAATCTACAAAGTATCAAGAGGAAAGAATGACATTATGTTCCCAGCCAGGATCAGCATCATTCCTCACACAAGGCAGTCAAGGAAGATACTCAAGGGCAAGTAAAACTCCTTGGGATGGGGATTTGTCATCTGAGGGGGAGCATGACAAAGAAGGTGAGTAGAAGTTAAAGGGGGAAAGAAGAGGAGGAGGAGATGATGATACAGGAAAATGTGCCTATTTGTAGAATTAATAAACAAATACAGTGACACAGAGAAAGACATGTGTACATGGGAAGTACAGATTATTTAAATAGTTCATTCTTGTAAAATAAGATCTAATAATATCCTACAAATGAGATAGATAAATTATATAAAAGATGAATCAGGAATTTGAAGAGGAGTACTAGGAAAATAAAAAGTGTGTGGCTTCTAAAGACCTTATGGTCATGGTTTGAAGAGCGGGGTAACATAATTTCAAAGGATAAATTTATAGGATGAGATAGCATAAACACAAGGAGCATAAAATGCCTTAGATGTTAGAAATAGTTGGTAATCTGTTGTCATATCATAGTGGAAAAATTAAAGTTTCAAATATGAGAGCCAACTTCAACTTCCAGCAAAGGTGGAGTAATAGAGAAAAAAAATTAACCTCCAGTCAGAAACAGTTGATAAACTGGAAAAAGAAACATATGAAACAGTGACAGCCTAGGTCACAGAAGAGAGGAAGAAAATGAGGGGAGCATTCTGTTTGCTATAGCAAGCCTCCTGAGATGGCTTCTGGGCCTCTGGGCAAGGAGGGTAATTCCGATGGAGCCCACTGGTGCCCACGGTTGGAGCAGAGCTGAAAGTCTGGGGAAGTCAAGGGAGTTAGTGTTCACAGCACGTGTCCTGGAAAGGAAGGGCTTCCAAAGAGAGCTCTGGAGGTGCAGAGGCCCCCCTTCCCACCCTGCCCGGTCAGGGAAGGGCCCGCCTGGGAGGGTCAGAAGAACCAGAGCCTACATGCTGCTCACAGTAAAGCCTCCAGCAGCCAGAGTGGACTCATTGGTTTTCATGGGGCCCTGAGTAACAAGCTCAGAAAGACCTTGTATCAGTACATGGGGAAATTAATCTCAGGCTAAACACTCCTCGGGTCCCATCTGTGAAGTCAAAGCACAACTAAAAGATCAAAATTGATGAGTCACTTATCAGGTCCTATAACAAAACTCAAACCTAGTTTTAGAAAGATAAAAATATCTAACACTCAACCAGGTAAGAACAGAATGCCTGGCATCAAATTGAAAATTATCAGACACAGACTTTATGAAAAAACTAACTCAAAATAAGTCACATATTTAAATGTAAATTGTGAAAGTATACTTTTAAAAGGAAAAGAAAAGCAGATGGCAATTTCTAGAACCTTGGATTGGCAAAGAGACTCCACATATACTGTCAAAGGTACAGACTATACATGGAAACATTGACAAATTGAAATTTACCAAAATTAAATAATATTTCTCTGTGAATGAAACTATGAAGATGCACATACAAGCTGCAGACTTGAGAGGAAGTATTTAAAAGCCACATTTCCAACAAAGACATTGTACCTAAAATATATAAAGAACCCCCAAAGTCAACAATAAAAAATACAAACAATCCAATTTGAAAATAGGTAAAAGACATCAATAGGCATTTATTCAAAATATGCTAAAGGAGATCCTTTCAGCAGAAGAGAAATGATACCGGGTGGAAGCTTTGAAGAACGGTGAAGACACAGTCCATCTGTAAGCCGAGACATTAGCCTGCCACAGTTTTGGGTTGTGATCTGCACCACACAGTGCGGACTCAGGCAAGCATGAGAGCTGGGAAAATATTACTGAGGTTCAGTGAGCTGAGCATAGGTCAGAGCTGTGCCGTTATTAGCCTTGAACAAACGTGCTGTGTCGTGAGAACTGTAGTTGGCTAGTAATATAGATTATCAATTTTGAAACTGTCCTTTAGGGTCGATACAGAGTTCTCTCCAATATCATCAATGAAGAGGATAATAGCAGAATTTTTGAGTGTTTGTTTTTCTATTGAGGGAATGCGAGTAGATATGGAAAAAACGGGAAGCCTAGAATTTACCCTGAGGGGTCAGAATGGGACTGAGATATCAGTATCGACTCTAGTGTTATTGTTAACTTACATAGATGATGACGGTGCTGATGATAGACAGGAAGGAAGGAAATGTGCAGGCACACACCAAGCTCATACGTTCTGTCTCCGTCTACTGAAACAGCCCAGAGTCAGTGACATAGTGGTAGCCACACACCCACCTAACCCCCACAGTTGGCACATAAACTGCTTTCCTCATTAAAAAGAATCAGAGTTCCTTGGAGAAATGGTTGATTCCAGAGCCAGAATAGAAAAAGTGGAAGATAAGGTTTCAACTTCTTGTTTTGACAGAACATAAGGAAGTCTCAAGAAATCATGGGGACATGCCCAAAAGACCAAATACAGGACAATCTGAGCATAAAATAAATAACAGTAAAAGATTATCCCATTGGATAAAATAGATATAAAATATGAGTAGAATAAAATATAAATCCTGAGGTCCATACTGATATAAGTTAATTAAGTCATTTAATAACCATGGAAGAATGATGAATTTAGAAAATCATCAGTGAAGTCTGAAATTCATAAAGTTTGAAGACAAACAGGGTATTTATAGCATTTCCAATAATCTTTCCACAAACTAGTTATTAGAATGGGAAAATTGTTACCGTATACTTAACACCACCTGAGCTAAGAAGTCTCCAACACTGAGACAGAAGTACATCTTGCTCCTCCTTACAGATTGCTTTCAGAGGTTACTCAGCACCTCCTTCATGGTTTCTTGCAAAAAAACACATCACTCTATCTACACCTGATGAACTTTCAGACAGATCTAAATTCTGAAAAAGTGTTATCTATACTTAAAAATGTCATCATAAAAAGTACAATGTCAGTGAAAGCTTAGGACATTTTCTAGATTAAAACAGAATGATGAAACAAGACAGAATCTGAGCGTGGAGGGGTGAAGATACAGATTGAGGACACAACTACAAAAATTGTTATTGAAACAATTGAACATGAAGTGAGTATGAACAGATAACTGTACTATACCAGAGTTTGCTTATTTGGATAGTGACTCTTTGGTTAATTAAAATCATGCCCTTATTGTTTTTTCCACAATAGTAAAAGGTGTTTATCAGTTTTCATAATCCATACCCAGAAAAAAAAGATAATGGCTTACCATAATGGGGACATGATTAACCTAACAACATAAAATAATTACATACAATTTGAGGGGTCAAGCAGAGTGAAGTGATAAGTGAAAGTGCATACATGCATGTTTTTGTCCACCCAACTAGTCTATGTCTTTTGATTGGTGCATTTAATCCATTTATATTTAAGGTAATTATTGATATGTATAATCCTGTTCACTACGGTTCAGTTGCTCCGTCATGTCCGACTTTGCGACCCCATAGACTGCAGCATGCCAGGCTTCCCTGTCCATCACCAACTTGCTCAAACTCATGTCTTTTGTGTTGGTGATGCCATCCAACCATCTTATCCTCTATTGGCCCCTTCTCCTGCCTTCAATCTTTCCCAACATCAGTGTCTTTTCCATTGAGTTGGCTTTCGCATTAGGTGACCAAAGTATTGGAGCTTCAGCATCAGCACTAGTCCTTCCAATGAATATTCAGGGTTGATTTTCTTTAGGGTTGACTGGTTTGATCTCCTTGCAGTCCAAGGGACTCTCAAGAGTCTTCTCCAACACCACAGTTCAAAAGCGTCAATCAGTTATCCATTTTCTTAATTGTTTTGGGTTTGTTTTCTGTAGGTCTTTTCCTTCTGTTGTGTTTCCTGCATAGAGAAGTCCCTTTAGCGTTTGTCATAAAGCAGGTTTGCTGGTCCTGAATTCTCCTAACTTTTGTTTGTCTGGAAAGCTTTAGATTTCTCCATCAAATCTGAGTGAGAGTCTTGCTGAGTATGGTATTCTTGGTTCTTGGTAGGTTCTTCTCTTTCATCACCATAAATGTATCATGCCATTCCCTTCTGACTTACAGAATTTCTATTGAGAAATCAGCTGATAACCTGTTGAGAGTTCCCTTGTATGTTATTTGTCGTGTTTCCCTTGTTGCTTTTAATGTTTCATCTTTGCCTTTAATTTTTGTTAGTTTGATTGCTCTGTATCTTGGTGTGTTCCTCCTTGGGTTGATCCTGCCTGGGACTCTCTGTGCTTCCTGGACTTCGTTGATTATTTCCTTTCCCATGTTAGGGAAGTTTTCAGCTATTATCTCGTCAAATATTTTATCAGGTCCTTTCTCTCTTCTCCTTCTGGGACCCCTGTAATGTGAATGTTAGTGTGTTTAATGTTGTCCCAGAGGTCTCTTAGACAGCTTCATTTTTTTCATTCTTTTCTCTATATTCTGTTCAGTGGCAGTGTTTTCCACCATTCTGCCCTCCAGGTCATTTGTCTATTCTTCTGCCTTCGTTGTTCTACTCTTGCTTCCTTCTCCTGCATTGTTCATCTCTGTTTGTCCTTTAGTTCTTTCAGGTCTTTGGTAAAGATTTCCTGCATCTTCTCCATTCTCTTTCCAAGGTCCTGGATCATCTTTACTACCATTATTCTGAATTCTTTTTCTGGAAGTTTGCCTATCTCCAGCTCATTTAGTTACTTCTCTGGGGTTTTATCTTGTCCCTTCACATAACTTTCTACTTTTTCATCCTGATTAACTTTCTTTTTTTTTTTTCCATTTATTTTTATTAGTTGGAGGCTAATTACTTTACAATATTGTAGTGGTTTTTGTCATACATTGACATGAATCAGCCATGGATTTACATGTGTTCCCCATCCCAATCCCCCCTCCCACCTCCCTCTCCACCCGATCCCTCTGGGTCTTCCCAGTGCACCAGGCCCGAGCACTTGTCTCATGCATCCAACCTGGGCTGATGATCTGTTTCACCATAGATAATATACATGTTTTGATGCTGTTCTCTCAAAACATCCCACCCTCACCTTCTCCCACAGAGTCCAAAAGTCTGTTCTGAACATTTATGTCTCTTTTTCTGTTTTGCATATAGGGTTATCATTACCATCTTTCTAAATTCCATATATTTGCATTAGTATACTGTATTGGTCTTTATCTTTCTGGCTTACTTCACTCTGTATAATGGGCTCCAGTTTCATCCGTCTCATTAGAACTGATTCAAATGAATTCTTTTTAATGGCTGAGTAATATTCCATGGTGTATATGTACCACAGCTTCCTTATCCATTCATCTGCTGATGGGCATCTAGGTTGCTTCCATGTCCTGGCTATTATAATCAGTGCTGCGATGAACATTGTGGTACACATGTCTCTTTCAGATCTGGTTTCCTCAGTGTGTATGCCCAGAAGTGGTATTGCTGGGCCATATGGCAGTTCTATTTCCAGTTTTTTAAGAAATCTCCACACTGTTCTCCATAGCGGCTGTACTAGTTTGCATTCCCACCAAGAGTGTAAGAGGGTTCCCTTTTCTCCACACCCTCTCCAGCATTTATTGCTTGTAGACTTTTGGGTAGCAGCCATCCTGACTGGTGTTTAACTTTCTATAATGTGGTTTTTGTTCTAGCTGCTGTGGCATTGTGATTCTTCTTGCTTCTTCTGTCTGCCCCCTGGTGGAGAAGCTAAGAGGTTTCTGTAAGCTTTCATCTCACTGAAGCTTCTTTGTCTTTGGGCATGGGGTATCTTTTTTTTGGTGGGTTCCATTGTCCTCCTGTTGATGGTTGTTCAACAGCTAATTGCAGTTTTGGTGCTCTTTCTGGAGGAAGATGAGTACACGTCCTTCTGCTCTGCCATCTTGAACCAGAAGCCAGAAGAATGCCTATTCTTAGGGAAAGAATTTCACTAAAGAATTCGTTGAAAAGGACCGAATGTTTCCAATTTCTTTTCAAGTGATTCAGAAATTGTGTGTGTGCATGTGTGTGTGTGTGTGTGCATGTGTGTCTATATATGTGTGTGTGTGTGCATGTGTATGCCTGTGAAGAAAGGGATAAGGAAGGGCAAGAGAGAAAAAACAAATGTGGATCTGGGCTAAGGGTATAGAAATTGCTTGTACTACTATTTTAAACACACATAAATTGTATCAGAATAAAAAGTTACAAATACACTTTAAAACGAAGGTGAAATAGCAGAAGAAAGATCTAAACCCACGCATATATTAATACAGGTCCAAGTCTTCATACCTGTCATTTCTAATCATCCTCAGTTTTCCCCAGATTAGTTTAAATAATCTATAAAAGTTCAACTTTGTGGAGCATGAAGATAAATGAATGGAGCAGATGGCTGGTTGGTTATCTTGATGGGTTAGAGAGTAGGTCTTAAAGCAGACATAAAAATTGTGCCATGCCAGATATTCTACATGAAACATTAAAGGTACACTCACTACTTAATGAGAAATCATATTCTTTGAGTTTATCTGCTAGGTATTCTCTGTATAGTATTTTTTCTAACTTTCCTTTCATGTAAATTTGAATGAATACATTCAGTTAACATGGCCTTTTTTGTAAAAGTAAAAGGAGCCATATTTGTAGGCTCCTCTCCCAAAAAAACAACCATGTATTCTCTGCCTGGCCTGCCATCCACATTAGCTGTTTATTTAAAAGCACTGAACAGTGTCTCCCAGAAATATTGACTTACCCTGCATCTTAACGGGCTACCTTGTGTGTCTCTGTTCTCTGGATTTCTATCTATTTGTGGTACAAAGTGAAATAAAACCCAGTAAACCGTGCATCTGCATGAAATCAGGGCATCTGTTCAGACCCAGCATGTGGCCTGAAGACAAAGACTTGGAGGCCACATCCAGGTTTCTGGTCGCACAGGCAGTTCGTCCGTTATCAGGACTAGCTGAGCTGTCAAGCCAGGACGTCCAGCATTTGAAGTGGGACCTTTTATGGAGCCCTTGCTGTTCAGTAGAGGTTCTGAAGCTCAAAGTTTCTTCCCCACCCGAATTCCAGCTTCTATTAAAATGCTTGCATGGAGCTGGAACAACTCAGATTTCATGTGCTTGAATCCTTCCTGCGCTTGCAGACAAAGATGGTAGATTAGGTATGCCTGTAGACTGCCAGAGACCTCCAAACACTAAGGGTCCGGCCTGTGATATGTGAGTTGGAAATGAAAAGTTCTTTTCAAAAATCACCCCAGAAAAGATAAAAACTAAATACTTCAAGTGAACATCTTGAAGGTCATACCCATCTGAGGGGCTGAGAGTTAAAATCTGAAGGAGCTGGTTTAAGATTGTTAAGGACTTGTTAGTAAGTTATGATTTTCTGAACACTGGATGAGGTTCATGAAGAAGTGCTGTGTATAGAGGCCTGTAGATTTTATTAAAATGCTGCCCGTGTGTCCAGTGGGGAATTGGCCTAGGTGAGCTTGAAAACAGACCTTCCTCCTCTGAATTTCTGAGAAATGTCCAATCTAAGTGTCTGTGGTTGGCAATAATCAAAAGATCAGTTCAAGCCAAAAAACACTAAAGTCCACTTTCTCCACACTCTTTGCCTTGAATTAGTGAAATAAATAGCACAAAAGTGGGTTCTAGTCATTAAGCCATTAATCTGTACATGTTCAGAAACAACTTTTCTCTCTTAAGGAGATAAATGTTTTAAGATGTCTACAACTTGTTTTAGACTGAAGTTTATCAGCTGATTGATTAACTGATTTAACACGTTTGTGGGCCTCATGTGTGTCCGACCTCGTAGGTTAAGTGCTGTGGGATTGCCAAGAGAAGGAACACAGAGACTGTACCCTTCAGGAACTTCCATGCTCTGGAAAATGTCAGAAACAATTACAGCATCATATGAGTTGGTTAATGGGAGAAATCCCACTTAAGATTCTTTTGTTCAGTGAAAACGCTATTACCATTCAATCAAAAGAAAGTCTGTTGGTGGACCCAGATGGAACTCCCCAACCTAGTCTCCATCAAAGTAGACTGAAGGAAGCACTGACCTGGTAGATAGATCTCCCTGTGGTGTGAACTAAGTCTCCATCTATTCCTGAAGCCAGCGCTTCTATGGGCTGAGGGCAGTAATCTCGACACACACACACATATATGATGTGTGTGTGTGTGTATCACTCACATGACAAAAGTCAAAACATGACTGTTCTCATCTGTAAAAATGTTGTATGAAAAATTCTTCAGTTGACCCAGATGTTAATTTAACTTTTGACTTTGTTCATCAGAAAGGAAGAATCATTACTCAGAAAAAAGCAATCTTACAAAAGAAACTAAAAATCAGAAGGAAAGTAATCAAAGCAATTGCTATTTTCTCATTCATACTAAGAAGTAAAATAAATTCCTTGGGAAACCAAATTCCTCAAGCATATTTTCTATCTCATATATTTCATTACAGACATAAAATGTGCAAAAAGAGAGAAAAAAGATTTGTAAACAATTCTCAGTCAATACCCATTAGCTTTTCTTCCAGATACCTGTTCTACTGTTCCTTAAACACACCTATTTCAGGCAAGGTTAATGGTTTCAAATGTTTTTTTTTTTTTCACCTAAGTTTTTAGGCATAGAGATTTTTATCAGGAAAGTAGAAATGTTAGTCACTCAGTCGTGTCTGACTGTTTGCGATGCCATGGACTGTAACTCTCCAGGCTGCTCTGTCCATAGGATTCTCTGGGCAAGAATACTGGAGTATGTAGCCATTCCCTTCTCCAGAGGATCTTCGTGACCCAGGGATCAAACCCAGGTCTCCTGGAAACATGAATTTAATTCTGTGGGTTAGAGAAAAAGCACACAAGCTTGGTAAATTGCCTTCTCTTTGTAGAGCTTCTCTTGAAATAAGAAACATAAAAAGTACTTTTAAACTTTGTGTTCTGTAAAATGAGCATTTAGGGCACCTTTTCAGCTTTTGAATTGGTCACACACACTGCCCGGTCACCCACTGGACAAGGTGCGGGGGGGGGGGGGCCACTCCTTGTGTACCGGGTGGTGACGACAAGGCAGTGGTTTCTGATGAGTGTCACCGAAAATGCTTCACGCTTCATGCGTGTTCTGAAATGTTTAGATGCTGAATTCAGAGGCCCCTTAGCTCTAAGTGGTGTCGTGACCACCACAGGCTGTGCCTCAGAAAGTTAATTTTGCCCAGTGCCTTGGGTTGTTCATTTATCAAGCATGCTGCGTAAGAGGCTTGGAAGTAAATTCAGCTCTTACCACAGTGCCCAGACTTATCCAGAGTTCAAAATACGTGAGCAACATAATGTGCAGCCTATCCCAAGCCTGGGGGTGGAGGGCGAAGAATTTAGAACTGAGTACAGACTCAGTTACTGATCTGATGCTCAGCAGTGTCACGTGCCTCCGCTCCTTGCTTTGTCAAGGGGGCAAGTCGGCTGACATCTGAGAACAGCTCGACCTGGCTGCCATCACCTGCCATGAGTCAGCTCTATGAATTGTGGTTTGGGTTTCCTTTACCTTGTATCAGGACGCTGAGCTGAAGAAATCCCCCGAGTTTGAGATCTTTCCATCACTAGTGTGTACTGATCTAACCACCACTGACGTAGAGACACATACCTGTGCGGAATGGTTGTCTGTAGCCAGTTTCTGTTAAGAAAACACTCATTTAGCAAGACCATATTTCTGTTTCAAGATGAATAGATGTTAATTATGTTGCTGCTGTCAGACTGTATGTGCCTGGACCTGAGCTGATGGAAAGACAGGGAGAGGGACCTCCCAAGACATAGTGATGTGCTTACATCATCAGCTCTGCTCACTCCTGTGGCCACCAGACCCACCAGCATGTCTGGCAGATGGTAGCTGTTCAGTATCGTTTTAGAGTGAATGAATGAAGTCACAGAACAACCTCAGACTCTGTGAGTGAGATTTCAGGAGGGGTAAACACCACTTCTAATGACATCATCTGTTTCATCATACCATAAAAATTTCCACTCACCTGAATCCAGTGTAAAAAAAAAAAAAATGTTGAAGAAATTTTCTAGTTACTATAGCAACAAGAATAGATAGATTTTTCCCTATTTATAAATCATACATATTAGAGTTGAGGAGACATATTTCCACTTTTGTATATCCAAATTAATAACACTTTCCAGCTAAAAATTTTCTCCTTCCCTGCTTCCTTCGTGCAGGAGAAAATGAAACTAGTTTTAAAAATTAGAATTAAATGAACCTTTAAATTATCAGAGAAAGAAAAGCAAATGGAGATGGAGCTTTCAGATATTCTGTGTTCCCTGGAGAACGTCACCCATGTTCTACTGCAGTGTCCCTGCATGTGTGCAAGTGTGCCCAGTCTCTCTCATGTCCAGCTCTTTGCAGCCCACCAGGCCCCTCTGTCCATAGGACTTCCCAGGCAAGAATACTGGCACGGGTTGCCCTTTCCTCCTCCTCCAGGGGATCTTCCAGACACAGGGATGGAACCTGGATCTCCTGAATTGGCAGGCGGGTTCTTGACCACTGAGCCAGCAGGGAAACCTGCACCTGCCCGTATTCCCTGCTCACGCAGAGTGGGGGATCTGTACATGCTGAGAACACCTGCCCCGAGCCCAGACTGTCTCCTGCCAGATTCTCACTCATGGCTCCAGGCGCCTATGGCAGAGGTGATGACTTGGCACAAGCAGGGCTCTTGTGAACATGTCTCAGGAAATCCTGAGCAGCAGGAACACTTGAAGTGGAAAGGGCTCAGTTTAAATCCATGCCCAGGTTCTTGTGGGTCTGTTTTCTCAACTGAAAAATTAGATTAACAGCCAATTTGAACTCAAAATGTTGTAAAGTAGACAAAATGAGATAACATACATAACCCTCTCAGCACGAGGCATGGAATGCAGTAAGCATTCAATGGATGATGATTAATGTCCCTATTATTCCAAGTTTTAAAAATCCATAAGGGGTCTTCAAGCCAAGTCAACAGCTTAATACCAGATCTTTAATTTCCAAGTTAGCACAACAAAAATATCTTTACACCACTTATTTCTTCACAAGTTGAGGTAATATTGTGAGCCATAATCAGAAGCTGACAAAACACTAGTGCAGGTGACGTAGCAGAATTAGATGTTCCTGTTCTCATGGGCCGTCAAATGTGTGGAACCTCCACTGGACCTGCACCAGAAGTCTGGTCCTGTTGGAGAGACGCAGTCTCACAGCAGCTGAGTGAACTTGTGCACATCACCTAAATCACACTGTGCCTCAGTCTCAAAATACACAAAAGTAAGATGGTGACTGCAGCTGTGAAATTAAAAGCACTTGCTCCCTGGAAGAAAAGCTATGAGAAACCTAGACAATGTATTAAAATGCAGAGACATCATTTTGCCAACAAAAGTCTATATAATCAAACCTATGGTTTTTCCAGTAGTCATGTACAGATCTGACAGTTGGACCATAAAGAAGACTGAGCATGGAAGAATTGATTCTTTTGAATTATGGTGCTGGAGAAGACTCTTAAGAGTCCCTTGGACAGCAAGGAGATCAAACCAGTCAATCCTAAAGGAAATCAACCCTGAATACTCATTGGAACGACTGATGCTGAAGCTCATGCTCCAATACTATGGTCACCTGATGAGAAGAGCTGACTCATTGGAAAAGACCCTGTTGCTGGAGATGTTGAAGGCAGAAGGAGAAAGGGGTGACAGAGGAGGATGAGATGGTTGGATGGCATCACCGACTCAATGGGCATGAGTTTGAGCAGACTCTGGGAGATGGTGAAGGACAGGGAGGCCTGTGTGCTGCAGTCCATGAGGTCTCAAAGAGTCAGACATGACTTGGCAACTGAGCAACTGCATATCTTAGGAATATATGTTTTCATATACATTTAAAAGACATTTTCTTTATTTGCAGTTTACCGGAACTGACCATTATATTCAAATGCTGAGGAACTACAAAGGACAGTCAGTTATGATCAAAAGCAATGGTTAAACTCTCAACTTCACTTAAAAGAATATCCTCTGAAAATCAGTATCACAATAATGTAAATTTTACTGGATAGCAAAAATATGATCGCTAAATCTCCATTTAGAAGGGAAAAAGAAGGACTGGATGAAAATGTCATCTCAAGTATATCCCTGATGTTTCAAAACAGATCACATTCTTGAGTAAGAGAAAGGAAGACAAGTAATACTGTCCTTTAACAACTTCTACTTTAATGGCTATTATTCCAGACCAGTCTATGGACTTTTGTCTAAGTGATCTTTGAGCTGGTGATGGACAACTCTAACTCAAAAGGACCAAATTTTCCATAAATTAAGTATGGAGTCAAATTATAATTGTTATAAAAATACCTTATTTTTAAAATGAATGAATAGAAGCAAACATGTATTTGTGATAGCATCATAGCCATGCACTTCCTAACCATTCATTTTATTTTTTTAATTTATTCATTTTTTAATTGAAGGATAATTGTTTTACAGAATTTTGTTGCTTTCTGCCAAATATCAACATGAACCAGCCATAAGTATACACATACCCCCTCCCTATTGAGGTTCCCTCACATCTCCTGCCCTATCCCACCCCTCTAGGTTGTTGCAGAGCTTCTGTTTGAATTTCCTGAGTCATATAGCAAATTCCCACTGGCAATCTATTTTACATATGGTAATGGAAGTTTCCATGTTACTGTCTCCATGCATCTCGCCCACTCCTTCCTCCCCCTACCATGTCCATAAGTTTGTTCTCTGTGTTTTCTCCATAGCTGCCCTGCAAATAAATTCATCAGTACCATCTTTCTAGATTCCATACATATGCATTGGTATATGATATTTATCCTTCTCTTCGTGACTTCACATAATAGGCTTTAGGTTCATCCACCTCAGTAGAGCTAACTCAACTATGTTCCTTTTTATGTCTGAGTAATATTCCATTGTATATATATACCAAAGCTTCTTTATATATTCGTCAGTCTGTGGATATGTAGGTTGCTTCCATGTTCCACCTATTGTAAATAGTGCTGCAGTGAACATTGGGGTACATGTGGCTGTTTCAGTTTTGTTTTCCTCAGGGTATATGCCTAGTAGTGGGATTGCTGGGTCATATGGTGGTTTTATTGCTAGTTTTTTAAGGAATCTGCATAATGTCTTATGAACCAGTGAACTCAAATGGACTGGAATGGGCGAATTTAATTCAGATGACCATTATATCTACTACTGTTAGCAAGAATCCCTAAGAAGAAATGGAGTAGCCCTCATAGTAAAAAAAAAAAAAAAAAAGTAGTCCAAAATGAATTACTTTGGTGAAATCTTAGAAAAGATAGAATGATCTCTTTTCATTTCCAGTGCAAACAATTCAGTATCACAGTAATCCAAGTCTATGCCCCAACCACGAATGACAAAGAAGCTGAGGTTGAATGGTTCTATGAAGACCTACATAACCTTTTAGAACTAACACCAAAAAAAAATATGTCTTTTTCATCATAGGGGACTGGAATGCAAAAGTAGGAAGCCAAGAGATATCTGGAGTAACAGGCAAGTTTGGCCTTGGAGTGCACAAAATAAAGCAGGGCAAAGGCTAACAGAGTTTTGCCAAGAGAACACACTGGTCATAGAAACACCATCTTGCAACAACACAAGAGACAACTGTACACATGGACATCACCAGATGGTCAATACCGAAATCAGACTGATGATACTTTTTGCAGCCAAAGATGGAGAAGCTCTACACAGTCAGCAAAAACAAGACTGGAAGCTGACTGTGGCTCAGATCATGAACTCCATATTGCCAAATTCAGGCTTAAATTGAAGAAAGCAGGGAAAACCACTAGGCCATTCAGGTATGACCTAAATCAAATCCCTTATGATTATACAGTGGAAGGGATAAATAGATTCAAAGGATTAGATCTGATAGAGTGCCTGAAGAACAATGGTTGGAGGTTCATAACATTGTACAGGAGGCAGTGATCAAAACCATCCCCAAGAAGAAGAAATGGAAAAAGGCAAAATGGTTGTCTGAGGAGGCCTTACAAATAGGTGAGAAAAGAAGAGAAGCTAAAGGCAAAGGAGAAAAGGAAAGATATACCCATCTGAATGCAGAGTTCCAAAGAATAGGAAGAACACATAAGAAAGTCAGCAAATTTGGAAAACTCAGCAGTGGCCACAGGACTGGAAAAGGTCAGTTTTCATTCCAATCCCAAAGAAAGGCAATGCCAAAAAATGTTCAAACTACCGCACAATTGCACTAATCTCACACTCTGGCAAAGTAATGCTTAAAATTCTCCAAGCTAGGCTTCAACAGTACATGAACTGAGAACTCCCAGATGTTCAAGCTGAATTTTTAAAAAGGCAGAGGAACCAGAGATCAACTTGCCACCACCCACTGGATCATAGAAAATGCAAGAGAATTCCAGAAAAAAACATCTCCTTCATTGACTATGCTAAAGTCTTTGACTGTGTGGGCCACATGAAACTGTGGAAAATTCTTCAAGAGTCAGAAACACCAGACGACCTTACCTGCCTCTTGAGAAATCTTTATACAGATCAAGAAGCAACAGTTAGAACTGGACATGGAACAATATACTGGTTCCAAACTGGGAAAGGAATATATCAAGGCTGTATGTTGTCATCCTGCTTATTTAATTTATATGCAGTGTACAACATGTGAAATGCCCGGCTGGATGAAGCACAAGGTGGAATCAAGATGGCCAGGAGAAATATCAGTAACCTCAGATATGCAGACGACACCACTCTTATGGCAGAAAGCAAAGAGAAACTAAAGAGCTCTTGATGAAAGTGAAGGAGGAGAGTGAAAAAGCTGGTTTAAAACTCAACATTCAAAAAACTAAGATCATGGCATCCAGTGCCATCACTTCATGGCAGATAGATGGGGAAACAATGGAAACAATGACAGACTTTATTTTCTTGGGTTCCAAAATCACTGCAGATGGTGACCGCAGCCATGAAATTAAAAAAAAAAAAAAAAAAGACGCTTGCTCCTTGGAAGAAAAGCTATGACCAACCTAGACAGCCTATTTAAAAGCAGAGACCTTACTTTGCCAACAAAGGTCTATCTAGTCAAAACTATGGTTTTTTAGTAGTCATGTATGGATGTGAGAGTTGAACCATAAAGAAAGCTGAGCACCGAAAGATTGATACTTTTGAACTGTAGTGTTGGAGAAGACTCTTGAAAGTCCCTTGGACTGCAAGGAGATCAGTCCAGCCAATCCTAAAGGAAATCAGTCTTGAATATTCATTGGAAAGACTGATGCTGAAGCGGAATGTCCAATACTTTGGCCACCTGCTGTGAAGAACTGACTCATTTGAAAATACCCTGATGCTGGGGGAAATTGAAGGCAGGAGGCGAAGGGGATGACAGAGGATGAGATGGTTGGATGACATCACTAACTAGATGGACATGAGTTTGAGCTAGCTCTGGGGGGTTGGTGATGGACCAGGAACCCTGGCATGCTACAGTCCACGGGGTCACAAAGATTTGGACACAACTGAGCTACTGAACTCTATTGATGCTGTATTCCATAGTGGCTGTATCAATTTACATTCTCACCAACAGTGCAAGAGGATTCACTTTTCTTCACGCTCTCTCCAGCATTTATTGTTTGTAGACCTTTTGATGATGGCTGGTCTTACTGGTATGAGGTGACACCTCATTGTAGTTTTGATTTGCACTTCTCTAATAATGAGCGATGTTGAGCATCTTTCATGTGTTTGTTAGCCATCTGTATGCCTTGTTTGGAGAAATGTCTGTTTAGGTCTTTTTCCGCACTTTTTGATTGGGTTGTTTGTTTTTCTGGTATTGACTTGTAAGAGCTGATTGTATATTTTGAAAATTAATCCTTTGTCAGTTGTCTCATTTGCTATTATTTTGTTCCATTCTGAGGGTTGTCTTTTCACCTTGTTTACAGTTTCCTTGCTGTGCGAAAGCTTTTAAGTTTAATTAGGTCCCACTTGTTTATTTTTGTTTTTATTTCCATTACTCTAGAAGGTGAGTCATAGAGGACCCTGCTTTGATATATGTCATCGAGTGTTCTGCCTGTGTTTTCCTCTTAAGAGTTTTATAGTTTTTGGTCTTACATTTAGGTCTTTAATCCATTTTGAGTTTATTTTTGTATCTGGCTTTAGGACATGTTCTAATTTCATTCTTTTACATGTAACTGTCCAGTTTTCTCAGCACCACTTATTGAAGAGGCTGTCTTGCCCCATTGTATATTCTTGCCTCCTTTCTCAAAAATAAGATATCCATAGGAGTGTGAGTTTATCTCTGGGCTCTTCATCTTGTTCCATTGGTCTGTATTTCTGTTTTTGTGCCTGTACCATACTGTCTTGATGACTGTAGCTTTGTAGTATAGTCTGAAGTCAGGAAGGTTGATTCCTCCAGCTCCATTCTTCTTTCTCAAGATGCTTTGGCTATTCGGGGTCTTTTGTGTTTCCATATGAATTGTGAAATTTTTTGTTCTATTTCTGTGAAAAGTGCCATTGGGTAATTTGATAGGGATCACACTGAATCTATATATTGCGTTTGGTAGTATAGCCATTTAAATGAATGGCTAAACTGACTATATAACCATTCATGTTAATTTACAAAAGGACAGAACAGAAATTCTCACCACCTGGGAGGCAAGGCATTGTAACCAAGAGGAAATGAGCAGAATTAGATTTCTTTTTTTTCCATCAATGAGAAGGTTAAACAATGCTGACAGAGAAGAGGTGAGGACTTTCTGCTGGTCATATGACTGGAACCTGCAAACTCGATACCAATGAGAATGTAACGCTACCTGACAAACCTGTCCCCCAGTTATAATACAATGTGACCTCAGCAGCTGCAGGCAGAAAGCTCTGCTGTCCATTTTATGTTTAAATGCACATGGATGAAAGCATTAAGTTGAAACTTTCTACTCCAAAATTCTGATCTCCCTATGAACTCATTGATTTCTCCTTTTTCATACTTATTTTGACAGATTCAAGATAGCTGTAAACTTTTGGCTACATCTCCCACTAGAGGGAAGGGTCTAAACTTCCCCTCTTTGAGCTCAGGCTGGCCTTGGGGACTTTCTTTGTCAACCAGCTATGGCAGACAGGCCATCCTGGGGCTCCCAAGGCCTCGTCATACAAAACCCTCACCTTTCCTCCAGAAATGTGCAAGCACTGGCTCTGATAGAGACAGCCTCTCCCTAAGCTCAGCTGTCTAGAAACCTCCAGGCTGTGGGGAAGCACAGAGGACACACACAGACTGTCCCAACACACAGGTGACTGGGGTGTCAGTGGTTTAAGTGGCTTTAGTGAGTGAGGTATAGTTGATACACAAAGCTGCACATGTTTAATCTATCTCAACAGGTGAGTCTGGGCTTTATGTGAGATTCCTCACATAAACGAGGTCATATCATACTCATCGTGTACTCATCCTCATCTCACTTAGCATAATGTTTTCATCCATGTTGTTGCAAGTGGCAGGATTTCCTTTTTTTATATATATAGGCTGAATAACACTCTGTGTAATCCACCTTCTCTTTATCCATTCATCTGTCCATGGACATTTGTGCTGTTCTCATGTCTTGGCTACTGTGATTAATGCTGCAGTGGACACAGGGGTGCAGATACCTCTTCAAGATGAAGATTTCCATTTCTTCAAATGTTCTCCCACAGGTGGAACTGCTGGATCATATGCTAGTTCCATTTTTAACTTTTGGAGGAACTCCTATATCGTTTTCCATAGTAGTTACACCATGTTTTAATTTCCTTCCAACAGTACACAGACTAAACACCAGGGAAATGCAAGTCAGAACCACCGAGAAGCCATTTTGAGCTTCTAGACTCCGTAGATGCAGCATGAAAACAGGAGACAAGGTGGAGCCGGGACTGAGCCCTGTGGTCCCCTCCCCACCAGGGTCCACCGGCGCTGAGGAGCGCCCTCTGTCCCGCCTGCGGTCCCGACCCACGGGGTTGGGGCCAGGGTAAGGCAGCTGCTTCTTCAGGCCCCTGTGTTTTGGGGTGTTTCCAAAACAGATAAGCCAGACCTATATCTTCAACTGAAGAATTTCTTTAATATCCCATGAAAGGGAATACATACTTACCTTACTATTCACTGAAATTACCTGTTTCTCAGCTGTCATTTTTTGTTTGTTTGTTTGTTTTATAGACACATTGCGATTCCTTCTTATTCTACTGTGATCTAGACCTTGCACTATAAAATTTAGTGTTAAAGACTCTCTACAGTATTTACAGGAAATTATTACTATTTACCATCAGTGAAAAGTCACAATTTCTTTTCAGGTTGAACTGTCAAATTATCAAAAGCCTAACAGAGTAGAAAACAACTCTAAAACCAGAATATGTGTTCCTAATCAGCTTCGGATTAGTGGGCAACGGCAACCCACTCCAGTACTCTTGCCTGGAGAATTCCATGGATGGAGGAGCCTGGTGGGCTGCAGTTCATGGGGTCGCTAAGAGCCGGACATGACTGAGCGACTTCACTCTCACTTTTCACTTTCATTCATTGGAGAAGGAAATGGCAACCCATTCCAGTGTTCTTGCCTGGAGAATCCCAGGGACAGGGGAGCCTGGTGGGCTGCCACATATGGGGTCGCACAAGAGTCAGACACGACTGAAGCGACTTAGCAGCAGCAATCAGCTTAATTTTTTCAAAGAATTTTATTCCTTTTGTCTTTCTTGAATTCATAGTTGCTATTTTCACACAGCTGATCTCAACATACTAATTTCCTCTTCATGTTTGGTTGCAAAACAATAAAGCAGTGACAGAACAGTGCCCAATGCGTAGGAAAGTGTGGAGCTGCTCTGGTGTTCCTGGTGACCGTTCGTGTTCGCTTCACATGTTGGGGCAGTTGTGCGGGGTAACGCCTGGAGAACATTTGGAAAGAAGTGAGAGAAAGATTTAATTAGCAAGGGTTAAAATGCAGAGTAACTTCCTCAGTTAAAAGTGTGCCATTTGTTTATATGAACTGGAAATTGGAGTTTCCTTGCCCATGTTCAAGACCAGAACTTTGGACCATCCATCAGCTACCAGAGGAAGGGGTCTGCTTTACCATAAACTAAATACACTGGCAATTTAAAGAAGCTTTCAGTAATACTTAGAATAAAATGTCAGTGAAGTTTCTAAGAGAAAAACCAAAGCTCAACACTTAGGTGTAGCAAGTTTGCCATCTACTGATCAGTAGGGCATCTTTCTTTTAATGGAAAAGGAAATTCTGAATGTGGGTGCAGCTGCTGCATCTGAAATAGTAATATCAACATTTTAAGGCAAAAGCATTAAATACACAGCTTCCAGGTACGCAGCCCTAGGCCGAACCTGGGGAGGAGCCAGGTATTAGGCTGTTCAGCCTCCAGAATGATCACCACCTGATGGGGATACACAAGGAAGGTCTTTAACGAAAGACAGAATGTGTCTCAGATCCAGCAAGAGGGACAGACAGGTGTGCCATCGTTCTGTTCTCCACCATCTTTTGGGTGTTCAGAAGCAGGCTGCCCTACTCCCTGCCACTGCAAAACACTTGAGTACCTGAGGAGGATATTCTAGAAGTTGGCCCGGCCTCTGAGGATAGAGTCTAAGTAGTTAAGACAATGGAAAAGGATATTGCTATGATCAAAGCTTCACTTCATATTGCTTAATTGAGATAAACACTTAAACCCATTAATCTATCCAATAACCCTCCCTACCTGATGCTCACATGGGCAGCCAGCCACCAAGGCAGAGACCGTCTTCCCATTTCCTGTAGGCAGATGCTGAGTGTGTGAGGATTCGAGTGATAGCCAAGGTCAGGGAAGACTGGTCCTGTCCTAATGGAGTCGAGGCTTTGGTGTGCTGTGTTCTTCGGTGATCATACTCCAGACCAAATGGTACTCCAGAGTGTTAATTCTCACCTAATCTGTGCTCTATGCAGCTGGGTTCATTTAACAGCTTTTAAATTTTAGAGGCAAAATCATCTACCTCTATGGAATTCATCATAGGATAAGTGATTGTTAATTAATTCAAAAGAGCTTGTTTTCCAAAGTGAAAAACTAGAGCTGTTTCACATGTGTGGATCCTTCAGGGATTCCAGTTCTTTAGGGGAAGAGAATGCATTTTATTTTAGAATAAAATTCCAAATTGACAGCTGCCAGTTTGAAAAAAGAAAGGTTAATTTTTCTTTGAGACTGACTACATTTAATTTGCAAGTCTTATGATTATTCTAAAATCATTTCATTTCTGTTGAGATTTGTTTCCAAGAAGAAAATAGATATTTGACGAAAAATATCTCTATGGCTCTAAGTTTTAAGAGACTTTTCATAAATTATTTTTTGTATAGAATGTCTATTGATAACTTTCTCTGGTTTTTCCCCACATTTCCCCATCTTTTGTTCAGTAAACTGTTTTTAAATCTTTACTCTGGAGCATTGCACTGAAAGAACAGCAATGGAAAGCAATCAATCATTCCCACAAGGAGTTCAGGGAAAATAAACAGACGTTGGCAGGCGGGCTGTGTATTTGTGGGAGAGGCAGGGCACAGCATCAATCCTTAGCCTGCAGATTAAGCCAGTTCTGTTCTCTGTGTAGTCAAGTTTATTTCAATAAAAAGCAACAGATTTAATGCATTTAGGTACACGTGCAGGTTCTAGGGTCAGAATCTTTGTTTAGAAACCTCTAGCAGAGGCTGAGTGTATGACTTTAGACAGTGTGTTTACTCCTCTGCCTCAAAGCCATCTGTATTGGAATAACAAACATTCCCACCCCCACGAGACCAGTAAAACACTTAGAGGATGACTGTGTCCCATGCACACAAACTCAACATCAGAATATACTTCTTCCGCATTTCCTACTTGGGAATGTTCCAGAAAATGTCCTCATGGTACTTGGGAGGGCCGTAAGCCTCCAGCGTGGAGTGTTCCAAATCACCCTTCTGTGAGACACCTGTTTCTAGTGATGATGATGATGGTGCTGACGGTGTTGCTGATAATGGTGGTGATGGTGGTGATGATGATGATGGTGATGGTAGAGATGATGGTGATGATTGTGGTGATGATGGCAATGGTGTTTATGATGATGGTGATGATGATCATGATCATGATGATGGCTATAATGGTCACGATGATGGTGATGGTGACAATGATGATGGCCATGATGGTGATGGTGATAATAATGTTGATGACAGTTTGTTCCCTGATTTTTTTCAGTGTTAGTGTTTTTGCTCTAACTTATTCCATAGAAACTCTCCTCTTCCATATGTGTCTGTTTCAATGTCCCTCTCTAGCATCTCAAATCTAGTGAAGTGAAAGTTGCTCAGTCCTGTCCAACTCATTGCGACCCCGGACTATATAGTCCATGGAATTCTCCATGCCAGAATACTGGGGTGGGTAGCTGTTCCCTTCTCCAGGGTATCTTCCCAACCCAAGGATAAAACCCAATTCTCCTACATTGTATGTGGATTCTTTACCAGCTGCGCCAACAGGGAAGCCAAAATCTAGCCCTGCTATTTAATTGCATTTCACCCCAACCACCAAGCCAGGGCACAGTCCTATATTTGGTTCAGTAGTACTTGTCTTTAGGTCATATTCCCTGTAGACAGGGATGGAGTGAAGTGTGTCATGCCTGCTGTTTATGAGGATCAACTTGAGTGTAGAGAGGGGGAGGCGGGGAGAGAAACCCATGGCCACCCCAACAGGGAACTCAGGAGGGAAAGGGCTTCTCGAAGCTGTGCAAGGCAGGAGTCAGCCAGACAGTGAGAGTCCAGTTAGAAACCCTCTCTTCCCGCCCGCCTCCTCGGTCCATTTCTGGTGCACCTGAATGTGTGGAAATAGAAAAAATGCTATTTTTATTAAAAATTGACAGTGATATAAAGCTAATGTAGATGCAATTGCTCATAAATTATTTATTCTAATAATTCTGACTCTATGGCCCAAGATTTTCACTAGTACTCTTATGTATCTTAGAATATCTCTGAATTGAATATATGTAAAAGCATGTAGAAAACTATTGTGAATGATATGCACAACATCTGAAATCTTGGAAGTATGAAATATTTAAGTCATATGTAATAAGCATTATACTTAGAAGAAACATACTTTTCTATGTAAGAGACTGATGAACACCAAGGGACAAACACTTCATACTGAATGATACTTCTGTTTGAATTATGTCAAGCACCTCATGTAAATAAGGAAAAGCTTGACATATCAGATTCTATCTCCAGCGATAGCATATGTTTTTTATATACAACAAAAATATGTGAAAGGAAAACCAGATATTTTCCCATGCTTAACAGTTATCCTGACAAAATACTTGTCACTAAAACATACCCATTTTTGCTGCCTCCCCATAGATTACTTTTGGGGATAAATTTCAAACATTGTATAATTTCACTCATAGTAAATTCAGTATGCACATCTAAAATATTTTAAAAGTAAATACAATGCTATTATTCTATCTAAATAAACAATATAGTTAATATCATTAAATATCCAATGTGTGCATGCTCAGGCATGTCTGACTCTTTGCAACCCCATGGACTGGGGCTCACCAGGTTTTTCTGTCCATGGGATTTCCCAGGCAAGAATACTGGAGTGGATTGCCATTTCCTACCCCAGGGGATCTTTCTGACCCAGGGATTGAATCCATGTCTCCTGTGTCTCCTGCATTGGCAGGTGGATTATTTACCATGAGTGCCACCTAGGAAACCCTAAATATCCAGGAAATTTTCAAATATCCATGGATTTTCAGATACCCTTCATTGTCATAATTTTGTAACTATTTCCATGCTGTATCTAGAGCAATATGACATATATATATTGCAATCCTTGACATTTCTCTCTTAATACAAAGTAGTTCTCATCTCTGGCTGGAGAAGGAAATGGCAACCCACTCCAGTGTTCTTGCCTGGAGAATCCTGTGGACAGAGGAGCCTGGTGGGCTGCTGTCCATGGGGTCACACGGAGTCGGACATGACTGAAGCGACTTAGCAGCAGCAGTTCTCCTCTCTGACACTGTAATCCTGGAGAATCTCTCTCAATCTGGGTTTCATAGACAAGATTCCATTGGTATTGTGGAACCTACTTCCATCCCCATTATTTTCTTTAAAGTTCTAGCTAGATCTGGAAGGCTGGTGAGAGTCCAGGTTTTATTATCTTGCTGACAGCACTTCAGGGGTGATGGGGGCCTTCAGAGTACTCATTCCTCATACTGCCCAGTTGTCTTTTTCTATTTTATCCATCACTTATCACATTACCTAGACCTCCTATTTCTAAAAGAGTTATGAAATGGTTATAGTCTAATTAATAATTCCTTTTTAAGTTTCTTAGTTGAATTTTCTCTTGATAAACTTGTCTAGAGAAAGTTCAGACATTATATACCTAGGTTGTTATCATAGTTTCAGTGGTTAAGTACATCTGCATGTTTCACATGTACTCAATTTGAAGTACTCAGATATGAGCATCTGGGAAAATCTCATAAAGACAGGATTATTAATATGAATGATTTTTGGACATTTACCTCTGTATTAGCTTTAGACCATCATCAGTTTTAAATAAAATACCATCTTTTCTATATTATACTCACTCATATGGTGAATGATGGCCCTTAAAGACAGGCCCATGTCTTAACCCCTGAAAACTATGAATGTGATCTTACTGGAAATATTTTTTGCCAATGTGATTAAGTTAAGGATCTTAAGATGATCATCTTGGATTGTCTGAGTGGACTTTAGATGCAGTGACAAGTGACTTTATAAGAGACACAGGAAATACAGAGGAAAAGAGGAGAAGGCCATGTGAACATTAACCAAATGCTGGAGTGGTGTGGCCATTGTCTGAGGGAAGCCTGGAGCCAGCAGAAAGTTCAAGAAGAAGGAGAGTCTTCTGCCTGAACCTTGAGAAGAAGCATGGCCCTGCCGAGGGATACCTTGACTCAGCTTCTGACTCTAGGACTGAAAGAATGAATTTGTGTCCTTTTAAGCCACCTAGTTTGTGACATTTTGTTTAGCATCTATGGAAAACAAGTACCCCCATCATTTGGCTGAACTGAGCTTCCAGGCATATATATAGAAAAATCAAATAAATGATTTTTTCCCTGACACAACTCAAGAGCTTCACAAACACAATATTCATCCTTGTAGAGGTTGCTGAGGAAGAAGCAGAAAGCAGACGCTTGTGAACATGCTGCTATGTGGGAGGAATGCCCAAGCCTCAGGAAGTCAGGACACAGAGCTCAAGCCTTGGGAGTCAGATCCTGAGACAGCAGAGGAGGGGGCCCCAGGCACTCGGGCCCCATCACTCCGCTCTGAGGGCTGCTGCATCAGTCTCTCAGAAATTCCCTCTGATCCACCGAGCCTTTTGTTCCCTGACCCCAACTGACGAGGGGTCATTCCCAGTGAGCCATGGCAGTCCTAGTTCCCTCAGCTCTGCATGTCTTCTTTGGGGTTTTACTTCGTGTGTGGGCACTGCTGCATGGTCATCTGTTCTGAGGAATGCGTGAAAGCAGCGAGCGTGGGTCTGAGATTTCTGTTTAAGAAAACCACATTCCAAGAGTGAATTCATCTTTCTGTTAACAAAAATAGGTTGAAGGTACTTGCATATAGACACATAAAAGTGACAGTCATTTCAGGACGCAGATGGAAGAAAAGACCAAACCTGAAAAGTGGTACACTTCTCCTTCCTGAGATAGGGAACTTTTACCCCAGAGAGCAATTTATTGTGAATACACTAAAAAAAAAAAAAAAAAAAAAGTGTTTATATACAAATACTTCACATGGAAAAATTCACAACATGGTAAGAAGGAATAATTAGTTTAATGATTAATTTATTTCTCCAGGGCAGAGCCAAAGCACAGCAACAACAACAAAAGCATTAGGACTTGACGCAAAGAATAAAACCAGAGAAGTGTGAAATGGAAGTTAGGAACTAAAACTACACAATTTTTCTCTATACATTATCACTTTGTGTTAGCATTCGTAACACCAATTGAGACTGTCAGGGAAGAAAACAGTCTTTCCTTCTCCCCTTCTTCTAGGTTCTCTGCTGGGACCCCTGTAATAAAAGACAGATTAACAAGAGAAAAACAAACACAAGTTTATTAACACGTACATCTCAAATATACATGGGAAAATCAGGGAAAAGTAACTCAGAGAGATAGCTTAGAATTTGAACTTACATACCATCTTCAGCTAAAACCAAAGAAGAAGGATCTGGGGGAGTCTGGGTCTGCAGTGGCCACAGAAAAGCACAGTAAACAAAGGTGAGACTTTTTATGCAGATTTGAGCCATAATCAGTCTTGTGATTTAGAGTTATCCTCTCTTCCTGGTACAGAGCAGGAGACTTCTTTACAAATGAGGGTTTCCTTTATGAATGTAAATTTCCCTTACAAAAGGTGAAGTCTGCTGTTTTCAGAGCTTCTACTGATACAGCTCTTGACCAAAATAATTCTGTACCAAAGAGGCATATATAGAGTGGCATATTCTTGTCTCCTACAACATACAGAATAAAGCTGAACACCTGTATGTCATTTACTAATTGCTAAACATTTTCTTAAGTGTTTCACATATGTTATCATCGCCACAACATCTGAATCCTGCTATTACCCACGTTTTATACAGGAGAAAACTGAGACCCAGAAATTACTTTGCCAAGATCACAAACCTAGCTCAAGATAGCAACTTTGCTTTCTACAGGAGGCCATTCAGCACAGTTGTTTCCTCAGTGAGCATCAGGGGGCAGAAAATAAAAGGGTAATAGCATTCAAAATATATTCATTCAGCACTGTTAGGTACCTCTTGTGTGCCATGCTTTCTCCTGGATTCACAGCAGAGAACAAGTGAATACTGCATTTTTTTGCCTTGGGAAAATTAATGCATAAATTAAGGAACTATCATAAATCTTCATCTTTAACAATGCAATGCGTTCTCTTTTTTTCACTAGACTTGGGACTCAAAGCAGAGACAGAGTGTCCAGCAAACTGATCAAATCACATAAGCCTTAAAATGCACAATTGTATAGGAAGAGAAACTGGAAATTGCTTATATAAAGTAGAATATAATTTGGCAGCCACCACTGTTTGCTTAGAAAGGAGAAATTAATATTTATCATGTGCATCTAAGGTTCAGACACTTTACCTGCACTGAACATAGTTTCAGATTGGAATATAAACTCATACAAAGTTCTCCAAATAGAAAATTGTGGCTGACCACTCAAAGATTACCCCCAGCCAAGGCAGAGAGTCAGGAAAGGAAGGTCTTCATGACTGGTCTCCTGTGGGTCAGCAGTCAGTGAGGAAGAGGACAAGGATTCAGCATCACAGAGTATGGGTCTCCTGCCCTTTCCAGGGGCAAACCCTGAATAGCTCAGGAATGCAAGATCCTGTATCACAGGGCAGCAACCTGGTAATCAAGGCATTCTAAATTGGAACTTGTCAGACTGTATGTCTTAACCCTTCCATAGGTTTTGAAACCAATCATGAAAACTATGACAAATCTAGACAGTGTATTAAAAAGCAGAGATATTACTTACCAACAAAGTTTGTATAGTCAAAGCTGTGTTTTTTCCAATAGTTATGTGTGGATGTGAGAGTTGGACCATAAAGAAGGCTGAGCACCAAAGAATTGATGCTTTCAAACTGTGATGTTGGAGAAGACTCTTGAGAGTCCCTTGGACTGCAAGGAGCTCAAACCAGTCCATCCTAAAGGAAATCAATCCTGAATGTTCATTGAAAGGACTGATGCTGACACTGAAATTCCAATACTTTGGCCACCTGATATGAAGAACCAACTCATTGGAAAAGACCCTGATGCTGGGAAATATTGAGGGCAGGAAGAGAAGGAGGTGACAGAGGATGAAATGGTTGGATGGCATCAATGACTCAGTGGACATGAGTCTGAGCAACCTCCAGGAGATAGTGAAGGACTGAGAAGCCTTGTCGTGAATTTTTTTTTAATTATCTTATTTTTTAATTAATTAATTTTTTATTGAAGGATAATTGCTTTACAGAATTTTGCTGTTTCTGTCAATCCTTGTTGTTGTTCAGTCACTCAGTCACGTGCAACTCTTTGTGACCCATGGTCTGCAACACGCCGGGTTTCTCCAGCTTGTGCTTCTTTCAGCCCAGCATTTGCATGATGTACCCTGCATATAAGTTAAATAAGCAGAGTGACGATATACAGCCTTGACATACTCCTTTCCTAATTTTGAACCAGTCCATTCTTCCATGTCTGGTTCTGACTGTTGCTTCTTTACTTGCATACAGGTTTCTCAGGAGGCAGGTCAGGTGTCCTGGTATTTCCTTCTCTTGAAGAATTTTCCAGTTTGTTGTGATCCACATAGTCAAAGACTTTAGCATAGTCAATGAGGCAGAAATAGATGTTTTCCTGGAATTCTTTTGCTTTTTCTTTGATCCAGCGGATGTTGGCAGTTTACTCTCTTCTTCCTCTCTGCCTTTTCTAAATCCAGCCTGTACATCTGGGAGTTCTCGGTTGATGTACTGTTGAAGCCTGGCTTGAAGGGTTTTGAGCATGAATCCTTGCTAGTGTGTGAAATGAGTGCAAGTGTGCAGTAGTTTGAGCATTCTTTGACATTGCCTTTCTTTGGGATTGGAATGAGAGCTGACCTTTTCCAGTCCCATGGCCACTGCTGAGTTTTCCAAATTTGCTGGCATATTTAGTGTAGTACTTTAACAGTATCATCTTTTAGGATTTGAAATAGCTCAGCTGGAATTCCATCACCTCCACTAGCTTTGTTCGTAGTGATTCTAAAGCATGCTAGAGTTTATGGGGTCGCAAAAGATCAGACATGACTGAGCAACTGACCAACACCACCAACAACAATAGTGTCTTGTGATCATCATCTGTTATTTGTGACATAAATCAGAATGCAGAGCACTTGAAACAGTGGAGATTGTTCTTGCTTTGGAATATTTTTTAGTCATATAGACACATGTGAACATGCTTATATGATCATGTTCATAATTTACATTCATGTGTATATATATATATATATGTATTTATACAAAGACATGCATATATACATATATTCAAGTATTTGGGATCACAAAAATATATTTCACACTAACGATCAGAGTTAAAATAGTCTGCTTTTTTCTAAATAGGATAAATAGTTAAAATAGGATATTTTTTCACATGCTAAAGATACAGAATATGGTAAACTCGGGTAATAGGTAAAATTCAGAGCACTTCAGGGTGAGTTGTATGTACATGGTTTTCTGTATACTGAATTACTAGTGTTCCATAATAAGATAGGCAACTGATATGCATCAACCTAGATGATTTTGACATTTACACTGAGTAAAAGAAGCCATACATAAAAGAGAACATATTGGATGCTTCCATTTATATGAAATTCTAGGAAAAGCTAATGTATATTATCAGGAAGCAGATCTGTGGTTGCCTGAAGGCTGGGAGAATGGGGGCTGAAGGTCACAATAGAAACTGTTTTCTGTTTTCATCGTATGTTGTATGAGTAGGTGATGCTTGTGAAAAACTCATCCCTCTCTGCATTTAATGTATGAGTGCATCTTATTGTAAAATACACTCAATATAATTAATAAAAATGGATACTGCCGTAAGTTTTGGCCCTTAAACGCATATCCAGTCCATTAAGTGAAAGTTTCTTTTCTCTTTTTTTTTTTTTCAAGTAACTCTTTGAGTAATCAGGCCAAAAAACTGAACCCTTTGAGCGTGATTTTTTTAGTGGTATTTTGAAAGCTATAAGCTAATCAGATCCCATTCTCTGTGTTGGCTACAGGTTGCCTTATGAGGCCCATTCTGACTGTCACTCACTGTGAATCACTTGTTTACAACAGCTCTCCAGGTCACCCTCCGCATGCCTGCTGCTCATTAAGATGGAGCCGGGCAGGTCCTGTCTTTGGGCCCTCCTCCTGGGGTCACAGACACCTTCAATACCAAGAGTGACTTCTGAAATATTAGCTGCAGATTTTTTCTTGCCTCCTTTGCATGGCTGTGTGTACTCGGTTTGGATTTGGCAATATTGTTTTGGCTCATTTACTATATGGATTTCTCTGCCCTCTGCTAGCCCTGGGAAAAGTCCCTGATACTTATTGATTTAGTTAATCACAAAAACAAACCTCATTCGCCACCTCCAGTGTGTGTGTGCTCAATCGCTCGGTTGTGTCCAACTCTTTGGGACCCCATGGGAGCCCGCCAGGCTCCTCTGCCACTGAGTTTTCCAGGCAAGAATACTGTAGTGGGTTGCCACTTCCTACTCCAGGGGATCTTCCTGACCCAGGTATCAAACTGGTGTCTCTTGTCTCATGCATTAACAAGTGCATTCTTTACCAGTAGCACCACCTGAGAAGCCCTTGCCACCTCCAGAAGTTACCAGAAACCTTTACCCTCATTTCCCCAATGATCACACAGACCGAGCCGCCACTATGCTGGCCACCCTCCTGGGCCCTTTCCTCAGACCAGCAGCCTTGTTTTCCTGTCACCTCCTGGCTATGCCTCCTTCCTCCTGACTCCACTTCCTAGGGTAACTTGAGGAGAGACCTCTTCTGATTTACCTTCTTCTCCAGATGAGTATTTTCAGCCTTCAAGGTCTACTTCTACTTTTCTGTTTTCCAAGTGCCAGAAAAAAAAAAATACAAGTAGCATAAAAGAATGATGGGCAAATGTTCAAGGCAGCATTGTTTACAATAGCTAGGACATGGAAGTAACCTAGATGTCCATCAGCAGACGAATGGAAAAGAAAGCAGTGGTACATATACACAATGGAATATTACTCAGCCATTACAAAGAATACATTTGAATCAGTTCTAATGAGGTGGATGAAACTGGAGCCTGTTATACAGAGTGAAGTAAGTCAGAAAGAAAAACACCAATACAGTATATTAACGCACATATATGAAATTTAGAAAGATGGTAATGATGACCCTATATGCGAGACAGCAAGAGACACAGATGTAAAGAACAGTCTTTTGGACTCTGTGGGAGAAGGCTCGGGTGGGATTATTTGAGAGAATAGCATTGAAACATGTATATTATCATATGTGAAATAGATCGCCAGTTCAGGTTCGATGCATGAGACAGAGTACTCAGGGCTGGTGCCCTGGGATGACCCTGAGGGATGGGGGATGGGGAGGGAGGTGGGAGGGGGGTTCAGGATGGGGAACACATGTGCACCCATGGCTGATTCATGTCACTGTATGGCAGAAACCACTACAGTATTGTAAAGTAATTAGCCTCCAATTAAAATAAATAAATTAATATTTAATACAATAAAATTTAAAAAAAAAGAATGACAGGCAGCTAGGACTCGTGCAGTGGCCACTCTGTGTCTACCACAGGACGGCCTATTTGTGAAGACAAATGGGTTCTTTTTTTTGAAATAGATGCTGTGATGTCCTGTTGAGTGAGTGTCTCATGCTAATAAAATGCTGTTTTTTATTACAGTGCAGTTAAATACACAAACATGTCATTAAATTCCTTCAGTGTAACTGCATCAGAAGAGGGTGATGCACTACTTGAAAACCTTTGAGAGACAGGTCGGGATGAGGTGCCAAGACAGACGACATACCTCCATCTAATCTCAGACGTCTGATGCTGTTGCTCTTTGATCCCGAGAAAGCTTTATGTCCATCGCCAACTGGTGTCGGGTGTGTATCCCACAGTGTTTTAACAGAGAAGAGCCCCAGGGACGCTTACATGGGGTCTGTTTAGTTTCTTTAGCAAATGTATTTGTGCTGAATATCACATACCGCCTGTCAGGTTCTGTTGAAAGCACTGAGTTACAGAAATTAACTTAACATACATCTCCAAACAGTCCCCTGCCACGGCTTTTTGTTGGACCCACAGAGGACAGAGTCCCCATGGTAGGGTGTGTTGTCCACATACCCTCTGGAGTGAAGCTCGGATTTCAAGAAGTGTGATTGATTCCAGATTTTCTCACTATGTTTGGGTATAGTTTATGCAATAACTAAGCTTTGTAGCAGAAAGAAAAGTACATCTTATCCAGAGGCTGTTGAATCTATGAATCCATGTCTGTCATCAGATTAGGGAAAATGTTGGCTACTCTTTCTACCAAGTACTATTCTGACCCAAGTTCTCCTCTCCTGGGTAATTCCAACTGCATGTATATGGAACCACTTCATCTAAACTAATAGGTCCCTGGTGTTACATTTAGGCATGTTTCAATCTTTACTTTTATTTCTGCATTGGAAATTTATATTCATCTATTTTTAATAGTAAAAGAAGTTTATCAATTTTCACAATCAATAGGCAGACAAACAATAAAAGATAAGTATAACTTCAAGCCATAATGAAAGCATGATTAACCTAACAATATAAAATAATATATAAAATAATTACATACAATTTAGGGAGTCAAGCAGAATGTTGTGGTAAGTGGAAGTGCATTCATCCACATGTTTTCATCTGCCCAGCAAGTCTATGTCTTTTGGTTGGTGCATTTAATCCACTTACATTTAAGGTAATTATTGATATATATGAACCTATTCCCATTTTCTTAATTGTTTTGGGTTTATTTTGTGTAGGTCTTTTCCTTCTCTTGTGTTTTCTGCCTGGAGAAGTTCCTTTAGCATTTGTCATAAAGCTGGTTTTGTGGTGCTGAATTTACTTAATTTTTTCTTGTCTGAGAAGCCTTTGATTTCTCCATCAAATCTCAGTGAGAGTCTTGCTGGGTAGAGTATTCTTGGTTGCAGGTTCTTCCCTTTCATCACTTTAAATATATTGTACCATTCCCTCCTGGCTTGAAGTGGCAACTGCAGACTCAGTTTAGGTCTTTTGTCTTTAGCTGACCTGCTCTGAGCCCTTTTCACACATGCATGTTTCCATAATCAGTCAAAAAGATGTGGGCTAAGAGAGTTTTGGAATCCCCTGTATCTTCCACTTGTAGGATTTTTATACTTTCTTCATGCATTCATGGATGATCCGCTATCAGTTTTCTGGTTTTTTCCAGACATAGAGGCTACTATCAATTTCCACCAGTTATTTTTCCAGGTCATAACGATTTCATTGCACTTAGCTCAGGACTCAGTGCCCTTAAAGAGGAACTGACCTTGTACTCCCTTCATCTAAATGTGCAGCCCCCTCCTCCACCGAAGCCTGTCTGATTCTATTCATCTGCTCCACCCCAGGTGACTGCTCAGAGTTAGTCCAGATTTTATCATTGTCTGGTGTGAAGGAGTCCTTCTTGCAGGGCCATCCACCATAATTCCCAATATCTTCATTTTAATTCAATGTAACTGAAGTCAAATTGGCCCAATAAAATATGCAATGTCCCCCAGCTCTTCATTAGCAGAATTGAAATTAGACTCCAGAGTTGTCCTTTATCATTTGTTTGCCTCTTTGATTTGAATATAAACTATATAAAGAAATCAGAAAACTTCTTTTCATGGTTTAATAATTTCCATCAATAAGTTCAAGAAGACTGTGCATGTCATTTAAGTGACCTTCTCACACGGATGGTTACAGAGGAGGAAGGGCAGCTTTTGCTCTTTAATTACAGTGTTGATAGAAGTACTCAATGCTTAATTATTCAGCTATTACAATTTTAAAATTATGCTCCTACATTTGTTGTAACTGAGTCATGAAAGTGAAAGTCGGGGCACTAGTTTTTGTCTCATGATGATTGTGGCGGGGGGGGCTCTGCTAACACATGCACCTACAGAAATAAAATATAACCTCCCTTATGTTTAACATGGAGCCTAGCAGGTGTCTATGCTTATTTCAGGCACAGAGACATTTGCTAGGTGACATATTTGTCATATGGAACTCAATTATTTCTTCTCTGCAGAAGGTAGTGATTTAGAACCTTCTCCATCAATAGGCTTTAGGTGGAAAAATCAGAGGAGACAGTATAAACACTAAAGACTTGTCCCTGGTCAACACTTTTAAAAACTATCTTCCTGAATAGAGATGCCAAAGATCCTCACTTTAGTATAACCGAAGTGCGTGGCCTTCCAGGAGCCACAGGGGAGATGTGCAGACCCGGGGCATGTGGGTCAGGAACGTGAGAATAGTACACACGCGCGACGGAGCAGGGGACTCGGCGGGGAGGCCGGTGCTTGCCATTGAAAGACACAGTGAGCTTTCTATGGAGGCTTCTGCAAAGAGTAATAAAGAAAATGAGAACAGTACTTTGTTACATTGTCAGACTCAAATCCCAGCAGAGTATACACCTTCGAGAGGAAAGCAAGAGTGGAGACAGGAGTGATGGCCGGAGGTGGAGGGAGATTCCCAAAGGCGTCAGGGACGTGGGGCAGTCCAGGGACTCTGAGGTTTGAGAGCTTTGTAGAATACACCCTTCCTGGCAATAAAGCAGAGGATAAAAGCCTCCAGCTCTGATGAAGAAAGGGAGAGGAGAAGGTGATGCGTGACCAGCTACAGAAACCACGGGTCTTCAGCTCTGACACTGAGTTCAGGACTTGGAGAATCCCTGGGGTCAGAGGGGACTGGTCCCCACGTCCTCATTCCCGAAAGCCGTTTCATGGAAAAGAAATCCGGAAATTCACCCAGGCCTCTGGAGTTAACAGATGGCAGCTGAGAATTACAAGCGTCGAGGAGAGAGTTTGCAAGAGGGCTGAGGACCAAAGTCGGAAGCCTCACGCAGGACCCTCCACAGCACACGGGGCCTGAGGTGCGGGGAGCGGTGCGTCGGGACCCTGGGGTGATAAGAAGAGCCTGAGCATCAGGGGCACAGGCAGGTCCTCGGGAAGAACAGAAAGCAGGGTTCACTGTCTCCCCCAGCGTGAGGGGCAGCAGAGAGGCAGCGCCACTGCAGGGTCACATCCACCACCGTGGAGTTGATTCTACACCCTGCAAGTGACGACTGTACCTTTGTAAAATGTAATTTTTAATTTTGATGAATTCAAAGGACTATATCTGTTTACATGCAGCTGCCAAAATGCAGCAACATGATAAAACATACAATACTGGTGCTCAGTAAACTTTGGGAAAGGCTAACATTTTGCAAGTTGTGCTCCTCAATGTTGCTGAAAGTCAGTGCTGACATTTTGCGTTTTATTGCCAAAGTATACTTAAACCTTTTCTCAAGGACAGAAAATGTCTGCCTCTTTCTCTCTCCACATGGATTTACAAAGGAGAACGTAATGTGGCTTCTGGGAAGAGTATGTCTGTATGGGATAGAGCAGGAAGGTATTAGTATTAGGTCAGCGTTTCAAGTACATCTTGTGGAAAAAGCATGAAAGATGGGTTCTGTGCCATGCTGCTTTTAATAGATGAGTCTGAAGTACTCATTCCTAAGTGCATATCAGATTATAACCATCCTTGATAGCTCAGATGGTTAAGAATCTGCCTGCAATGTGGGAGACCTGAGTTCAATCCCTGGGTCAGGAAGATCCCCTGGAGAAGGAAATGGCAACTCACTTCAGTATTCATGCCTGGAGAATTCCATGGACAGAGGAGCCTGGTGGGCTGCAGTCCATGGGGTCGCAAAGAGTCAGACACAACTGAGTGACTAACATTACATTAACAGTATATGTATATACACACACATATATATGTGTGTATATTACCCACACAGAACTCATACATACATTCATGTTGATTATTTGCTTCTGCAAAGAAAAAGAAACAATAAAACTGAAAGAATTAATCAGCAAGGAAACTAGATTGTGGATAGTAATATTACTGTTTCTCATTGTGTTATAATAAACAAAGCTTCAAGTTTTACAGAGGTATGCAGATGGAAAGCAAATTCCTGAACCAGAAATAATTTAATTTAATATATCATACAAGAATTATTAAAAAGCATAAGCTAGGCCATCTTATAAATTTTTTAAAGTAGACTGTGTTTACGTACATTATAAAGAAGATTTTTCCATTAAAAAGCCAAAATCAGTCATGTGTTCTCTACTGTGGACGTGCTTATTGTTGTGGATGTGCTTGTAGTTCCAAGAACTTTCACTGGAAAGAAAACGGCAAAAGGAAGAATTTTACATTGACTGACACCGGGTAAAAAGAAAGATAGATGATATGGAGATATTGAATAAAGCTCACCAAGAAAAAGAGAGGGAAACATGAAAATTGTATTGTCTTGAAAAATGAACATTAAAACAAGCAGAAAAAGATGGTGACAAATAGCAGCTGGGTGTGGAAAACAAGACGGAAGCAAGGTTGGATTTGAAATGTCAGGGAAGAAATAAGTGAAATGCTTAGGATAGAATAGTGCAATAAACACCTAAAAAGGAAAATTATTTACTTCTGACATCACAGTGGAAAAAGACATAAAAAGAAAATGAAGTAGTGTCTGAGAGGTCTTCTTCCAAATAACACTCTGTCAAGTGCCCTGGGATTTCCCTGCCCTGTTTTAGCAGAGCGTTAATGCTCTAAAAGGGCAAAAGAAAAAAAGGTGAAATGTCCAGAGAAAGAAAACAAAAAATAATTTCACTAAAGCAAATCAGGAGAGGTTGTGGTTGGGTGACATCAGCAAGATGGAGGAAAAGGGTTTCCAGTGCATGTCCCTTTTCAGAATCATCCATCCACACGTGAAAATACCTCCTGGGAGCCAAGGGGTCCATCCAAGTGAAGGATCACAATCCCCGAGGAGCACAGACGTGAGAGCAGGTTCCTGAAGAGGGCAGAAAGGCTGGCCCATCACCTATGCCACCTGCATCCCCAGGCGGCCCAGCTGATGCCTGCCTGTGGGCAGGAGGGTGAAGCGACCCCCGGGCCCAGGTCACCCCCAAGAACTCTGCTGCGGGGCTGGCCCCTGCACCCCCTGCCTCCAAGGACCCCCAGCACTCAGAGGCCCTGCAAAGGCCAGGCCACGCCCTCCTCATGGGCCCCAGCCCCACAGTGACTCAGGCGCAAGGCCTCCCCAGCACCAGGCTGCTACCAGGGGCCAGACAAGGACTGGGGAGTGGTGAGAAGCTGGTCAAAAGGCGCGAAGCTGCAGTTATGTGGGCAGAGTAAGTCTGCAGTTCATAATGCTCCTGCCACAGAGATGGTCACTGTATTAACCATTCCACAGTTAATGTGTGCATCAGACCACCATGCCGGACACCGTCAGTATACATGTCTGCTTAAAAATAATATAAAACAAAATAAACATGTTTTAAATTAAAAGGAATTTTTTTAAAAACCTAGAAATCATGACATTACTTAACACTGACATAGAAATGGTATAAAAAGGACTCTTCCCTACCAAAGGAAAAAAAAAAATGGGCAAGAATGATAAAATTCAAAATTAATTTCTTTAAAAGATAAAAAATTATCAAATTAGAATTAGGTGTGTTAGAGAAATTTACTAAAACCTGATGTGAATCATGCAATATTTGAACTTAAACAGTTTTTTTGAATGCATCAACTTAAATACAAGGAGTTTTTGCTCTATTTTCAGTTAATGTCATCTTTATTTCATTGGTGAGGGAACATTGCCTCCAAAAGATGCGCTCTTGTGGGGTCTTGTGCTGCCCCACGGCCATTCCATGATGAAGCTTACCTGGGGGTCCTGAGTGTTGGACCCCAAGTCAGTGCTTGTTGCAATAATGCACGTACCTTTACAGTCTCATTGCTGATTTTCCATTTAAGCCTTTTATTTCTTCTCTTAGCATAAGTGTCATTAGATAAAACTCTTATTGCAAACTTTAAAATGACTTTGTTCTATGTGGTTGATGGAGCCATTAACGTATCTTTCTTGTAACTCTTAGAAAAATACATTTTAAAAAGGAAATACAGTCACAAATGCTGGAAGACAGATTGGTAGGGGTATCTCTATTGAATAAAAGAGCTGCATGGATTTCTAGAAATTCAAGGTGAATTTCATCCCAGTGATGGGTGTTGTAGTCAGTTTCAGGATACTCGAACAAAGTACTGTAGACTGAGTGCCCTACAAACAACAGGCATTTATTTCTCACAGCGCTGGAGGCTGGAAGTCCAAGGGCAAAGTGCCAACAGATCGGGTGTCTGGAGTGGGTCCCCTTCCTGATTCAAGGTGGCACCTTCTCACAGGGTCCTCACATTACAGAAGGGGCGAGGGAGCTCTCTGGGGTCTCTTATAAGAGCTAATACTATTCTTAAAGGCTCCTTAAGCATGACCTCCTCACCTCCCAAAGACTGTCACATTTGAGTTAATTCAGGACTTAACATGAACTTGAACAGGAGACCTGGGTTCTATCCCTGGATTGGGAAGATCCCTTGGAGGAGGGACTGGCAACCCACTCCAGTATTCTTGCCTGGAAAATCCCATGGACAGAGGAGCCTGGCAGGCTATAGTCTATGGGGTCGCAAAGAGTCGGACACAGCTGAATGACTAACACAGTTCACAGTTCACAGAGTTGAGGGACCACATTCTGTGGGTAGGAGCCTACAAAGACACGAGTCAGAAGACTCATCGCAGATGTGCTGCAGGGCCGGCCTCTGTGCAGAAGAGGGCCAGTGGATGCTGAGCAAGCCCAGGAGGTACAAGGGGCAGAATGATGATGACTGCTAAGCATCCAGGTGACTACCTGGAGGACAGCGTGTGTCACAGCTGCAGGGACAAGTCATGACTTTATGACGGCCCTTGCCAAATGAAAAATGAATAAATGGAGCCGGAAAATCAAAGATAGATTTCAAGCCATTTCTAGAGAGAACAATCGTGTACTTAAGATCATGATCAGATCATAAACAGCTCTCTCAACAGCAGGTTGGGACAGGGAAAGAGAATGAAGCAGTGGCTCAGATTTCTGGAAATGATACTCAATCACATTCATCGCTTGCTGTGCCACTGGGTGAAATGAGTTAATTACTGTGCTGGGACCCCCCAGAGCACCCTTGCACATCCTGATTTGCTAGAAGGTTTTATGTGTCTGAGATGATGTTTTTCACAGCAAAGGTCACAGAATCAATCAACCAAGGAGACAGTGCTTGGGGCCAAGCTCACAACAAGCCTGACTCCAGCATCTAGGTGCTTCCTCCCAGTGGAGTCACATAGGACACAGCTTTCCCAGTGATGGGAAACAACACCGTGAAATGTTAGCAACCAGAGATCTCATGCGAGCATGGCATCCAGGGTTTTTACTGGGGAGTCAGTCATGTAGATGTGCAGCCTCTGTGTGGCTGACACCACTTACTGAAGCTCCAGGGCCCAGGAGGATGGCAGGCATTCGCCATCTATCACATCAACATAAACTGAACAGACTAATACAGGGTGGCTCAAGGCCTTGGGTTTACAGAAACACTCTATCAAAAAGAATATTCCCAGGAGTGCCATTCTCGGGGACTGCCCAAGGTCTGAAGGTAAGGAACTGTCCAATGTCTGGGGCTGAAACTGGCTTCTCTAGGGATAAACAGGGTTGGCAGAGCCCAGACCTGTTGCGTTCACTCTTTTTTTTTTTTTTAAGTTGAAGGCTAATTACTTTACAATATTGTAGTGGTTTTTGCCATACATTGAAGTGAATCAGTCATGGATTTACATGTGTTCCCCACCCTGATCCCCCCTCCCACCTCCCTCCTCATCCCATCCCTCTGGGTTTTCCCAGTGCACCAGCCCTGAGCACTTGTCTCATGCATCCAACCTGGGCTGGTGATCTGTTTCACATTTAATAGTATACATGTTTCAATGCATTCACTCTTTCTCACAGAGCGGGAGCAGTATATTAATGTGGAGACAGCATCCATGGAAGATTTTTCTAGCTGCAGACAACAATACAGCAAGTGCCAGGCAAGACCCTAGAAGACCAGGAAAGCAGTGAGACGTAACTGTAGAGTGCAGATGACTGGAATCAGGAAACACGTATCCACAGCAAGGAGCATGGGGGTTTAAGAGATGGATCTAAGAGAAAGAAGTCTTTGTCATGCATTTCTAACAACTCAAGGGGGCAACAGAGTCTGACACACAAGGACGAAAACAATGCTTGCAGCCTCCCTACATCTTGATGGGGAAATGGACATAAGTACCAGCCAGGTTAAAGTGAGTATAAATGAGGAATCTAAGACTGTAAAAGTTGTGATCAAAGGAAAGTAACGGAACATTGCATCGATCTAAACATAGAAGTAAGACAAAACAACTGCAAGATTTATGGCCCTGGTTACAAAGGCCATGGCTGTCCACACTAGCAAAGATGATTGGCAGCAGTGAATTGAGAATGTTGAACTCCTTGATTTTATAGCAGGTGGTCACACACAATCTGAAAAATGAAAATTTATAGTCACGAATAAATGATTGCAGCCCTCTGTGTATTTGTAATAAGCTAGGTGGTTTTTAAATACCTTGGAGTAACATGTGTCTTAAAATAAAGACAATCTTATCTCAATTTCAGTATTTCCTCTATCTCTTTTGATTATTCTTGTAATTAATTCAGTCAAATTGAACTTGACCCTTGAAACATGCTGCACAGAGTATTATCCCATATTTATCAAACTGTGTGCATTTACCTTTCTTTCCTTCTGTGCTTCTGTGTGCTTCTGCCAACATGCCTAGAGAGATTTTGAGGTTTTATTTCTAAATGGTGAGATCATTGGTAAAGTTTTGCTCTTATCTTTGTATTTCTCTGCACTGCTGACATATTTTTATAATGCCTATGTGGATCATTCTCATAGAAATGCAGTGAAGAGATTCATCCATTTCCAGATTAGAAGGAATGCTCAAGGCATAGTGCAGGGGTGGGGGAGGGGGTTGTGGGAATCAGTTCAAAACTCTTCCCCTCTGATGCAGCTGGAGCTCCAGTCCCCCTCTCCGGTCGTGAGGGCTCCTATGGGCAGTACCCCCATTAAATAAGTCACGGCTTCGGGAAACGTGACTGTCAGCAGGACTTCCTATGAATCACAGAATGCTACTTTAGCATAATCTTTTGCATAATCTTATGATAAATGCATCAAAAGTAATTTCATTTGTTGGAGCTCAAACTCAGTTTCCTAGGTGAGCTGCAGCGCCCTGTGAGATGTAGGGGTGCCTGCCTCCATCTATCCCAGTGATGAAGAACCGCAACAGCAACATAACAATTTAAGTGCAACTTTGTTTTTTAATCATATTATGATTGAGCATATAATGAAAAATAACTTACTCCAAGTGGAGTAGCTTTATCAGTTCATGTGCTTGCCTCCAGTCTAAAAACAGTGTTCCATAATCAGCAACCTGTGTAATGAAAATTGGAGACATCTGTGTTTATAATCAGATTACCTCACCAAAGCTCTCAGTTGAGAAGGTTTTATTGGAATACTGTGTATACATGTTGGCTTGTTACATTTGCATGACTCCATTTAGTCCCTTTTCTGAAAACAAGAAATACAATTTGTATTTTCACTGTTTATAAACTAGCTTAATTAGTTAATTTTTTCCAAGTCTTCTATAGCATCTTTAAGGTGATTTCATTTTTCTCTCTGTTTAATCACTTTATGTATAAAGCCTTGCTACAAAATAACCAAACGTGACTTGGCTGAGACTAAATGTATATTAACTGAGAACCAAGCCCTCAATTTTGCTAATCCCTACTAATGCGTTTCTGATACCAGCTGGATCTGTCTGTTCATGTGTCTGCTGTTCGCTAATTAAAAGAAAACCAGGGCTTTAGGAGAAGAGCCACTCAGGGAAGTGCGCCTGCTCTCAGCCAGGGTCTGGCCATATCGGCTCCCCGAGCCCTCCCTCAGCACAGGTAGGTACGGAGCTCCCGGGAGGGGCCCGGCTGCACAGCAGCTTAGACCAGACATTCACCTCCTAACTTGGCTTTCGGAAAAGAACGAAAGGGCTTGCCAGCACACTGTACTGCAGTGATGGTTCTGAGGAACTCTTTTATGAGGAAATAATCTACACCATTCTTAGGATATTCAAGTTGGCCTCAGACTTACAGTTCATCCACCGGGAGCTGGGTTATTGCCTCATAAAATAGTGGGAAGATTCTATTATCACTTAATTAGAAAGCAGGGCATTTACTGCTCCTTTTTGCTTAGTTTTATTAGATGATTTCTAGGTTTCTCTCTCTCAGAAAAAAAGTCAGTTCAGTCATAATCAGCTTGCATATAATATGACTAAAAATATGTTTGATTATTTTATGTTACCATGAAATCAGATTTTAAATATGTAGTACAAGAGATGACTAATGAAATTAATTCAGACATGTAACACTGGCAATCTCAAGCTTCCAGAGTATAGAAAGAGAAGCACGCACTTGTTACTAACACTGGTTACATAGCACACTTAAGTGAGTGAAGTCGCTCAGTCGTGTCCGACTCTTTGCGACCCCGTGGACTGCAGCCCCCCAGGCTCCTCCGTCCATGGGACTCCCCAGGCAAGAACACTGGAGTGGGTTGCCATTTCCTTCTCCCATAGCACACTTACGTTCCCTTAAAATGTGAGAATTGATGCCTTCTTTGTATGCAAATAGGAACTTGGGGCCAGACAGCAAACCCCCAGGTGTCCTGGAAGGGCCTTTTGTAGCTCAGCTCAGAGCAGGAGCAGGTCCCTGTGCCTCATCACCCCAGGAACTCACACCCCAGGAAGGCGGACTTCTGCATCCTGTGTGGTGGGCTTTGAAGTACTGCCAGCAGAACTCCCAGGCCCTCTTCTGCCGTCACAGATTTTTCACATCTGGTGGCTGCAGTTCGATGAAAGAACAGATCATCCTCTCAGCATTCTACTAGGGTTGACTGCCTTCATGGTAGGGACGTATGCTACATTCACAGGAGGCCCACTTGCCAGAACTTCTCATATGTTGAAATGTCTCAGCCACCCAAAGAAGGTAAATAGAGTTACAATAAATACCTGTAAAACTTCTCCCAATATCTTGGCAAATGTTATTATTTTACCATATATATTTTTTTTCCATTTATTTTTATTAGTTGGAGGCTAATTACTATTTTTAAATTTAAAAATAATAATAAATGTAACAGATATGTCTGGTTTTTCTCCCACAACCTCTTTTTTTGTTTTCTTCCTACCACTGAACTCCAGTTATTATTCCCATGAATATTTTCAAATAATTTCCTATACACAACAGCTATAGTATATGTATGACTGACTTTAGAATATGCAATAAATGATATGTTCATGTAGCTTTCCTCCTCTGGAATAAATGTTTGTGCCTTCCCTCCCTCCAAAATTCATATGCTGAAGCCCAGTACCCCGATAAGGTGGAAACTTTGGGCAGTACTTACGTTGAGATGAGGTCTGAGGGTGCGGCTTCCATGGTGGGATCCCCTTGTGAGGGGAGGAAGACAGAGGGCCCTGTCTCCACCAGGGAGGACCGAAGACGGCCACCTAAGGCCAGAAAGAGGCCCTCCACCAGAGACAGACCGTGCGGGCCCCTCAGTCCTGCCAGCCCACAGAACCAGGGGGAGGAAGCCCCAGCCTGGGGAGCTCTGTGACGTCAGCCCAGCTGACCGCAGCCCTCAGCAGGCCCAGGTTCATCAACACACAAGGCACTGGGTCTCACACAGTGTATCTTAGACTCTTTCGCTTGCACTAACAAAAAATGTGCTATTATTGACTCGTTACCCTGGTGATAAAAGCATTTGTCCAGTTTTTCACTAGTACAGGCTCCGAGTACCTCTAAATCTTTACAGCGTGCGTGCATACATTTCTCCAGGGTGCATAGTCCGAGAGGACTGATGTGTCCAGAATGTCTTCAAGTAGAGTTGATATTTACCAATATCCCTCCTGGTTTCTGTCAGCAGGATCTAACTTAATCTAAATGGGTAGATGAGTTACTTTGGGAAGAAATACTCAGCCTCAGCAAACCTGTTAATTTTCTTGCAGTTTGCTGGATGCTGCATTGTATCTCACTACAGTTTGAAGGTGCTGTTCCCTGCTTACTAGCAGGTTGAAGATATTATCCCTTTGTATACATAGCTTCCTCTTTCTGAATCTCTTCTTCAATTCCTTTGCCTTTCTTGCATCACATTGTTAGACTTGTTTGTTTGTTCAGTTTCAGATTTGTGTGATTTCTTGTCTAGTCTGGGTCCTAATGTCTAGTCTGGGCCAGTAATGTCAGTGGAAATTATCTTCTTCCACAATGTAGCTTGTATTTTTACTTTGTTCCATTCCTCAGAAGTTTAAAATTTTAATAGAAATAAGTATATTCCTTTTCTTCTTAGATTTTCCATGTAGTGAGGACATCCTTCTTCCTAAGAGGGACTTTACCCCCACATCTCATGTTCAGACCTATGTTAGTATAACTAGCTTTTTGCTTCTCCCCATACCCTTTAAGAATAACCTCAGATTTAGCTAATCTTTCTCTGGTTCTTGTATGATTGGATTCAATCAAAATCAATTTCAGAAGCCTTGGCACCTTTATGAAACTGGTTCTTCCTAGGCATGCGTGATGCATCTTTATTAGTTCCACATTGATGTCTTTCAATAATTTCTTATAATTTTCTTAAAAATAAAACTATGCATCTCACTTTTTATATTATTCATAGACATCAGATTTTTCTTCTGTTGTAATTGGTGTCTTTTTACTGGATCTTTCTGGGTCAACTGTTGTTGAAATCCCATTTATTTTTATATTAATTCTGTATCAAGCACATTTACTATACAACTTATTTTTCTAATTTTTTCCTATAGATTTTGTTAAGTATGCTGTGTAGACCATCATTTATTTGTGAAAAAATAGCATTTCCCAGTGCATTCCTCAGAGTGGCCACCAGCTGTCTGGGACCTGGTCCAGATCGAGTTCCAGACTGTGTCCTTAAAAACTTCATGGGAAACTGGCCCTGCCATCAAGATGGTACCCTCAGGGGTTGCTCTCAGTTGAGTTCAGGTGCAGCAGAAGCACCCCCCTTTCGAGTGCCCCCATGTACCTGGTGCATACTTTTTCTCCAGTTAATGTATACTAAGTAGCTTAATGAAGAGATAGCAGACCTCTGTATACAACAAAGGTCTACACTGTGATAAACTGTTTTTGAAAACAAGTACAAGCAATTTACAACAATTTAAAATGCTTCCACATTTAAGTTTTAGATCTCTGTGCTTTTAAGGAGCACAAGCAAACACCCTCTTTTATGGTGGTATACTTTTGAAATACCAACAGTTATTTATTCAAGTTCCTATTGTTTCAATCCCTACTAGAATGAATTCCTAACAAGACGATGAATAATATTGTAGGGAAATGAGGAAATTTGGGGTCCCACAGCATCTTGGGGCAGGAAGAAGCTAAGACAAAGACCCAGAGGACTGGGTTTCCAAGGAGAAAACATAAGGGGTGGAAACCTTGGTTAGTGGCTGAAGAGTGATGCTCCCACTGGTCTGTGGGCCTGGTGATGCTCCTGAACCTCCAAAGCATGTCTGAGGGCATTTCAAGTCCGGGACCTGAAATCCATCTTTTTCCTTCCAGGTGCATCATTGATGCTTATTCTCATGATCCCACAAGTTTAAGGTGTCAGATCAGTCAAGCTTTAGCCAAACTGTAGTTTTGTCTTGGAAATTTGTTCTTCAGGTTTTTTGCCTTTATGATATTGGCTTTTAGGCAATAGTCAGAAAAGTTGTCAACCTCATGTTTTATTTGCTTACTTGTTTGTCTAAATCACAATACATAGAGATAAAATCCAACCCACACTTTGCGTCTGCCCTACATTCATAAAGTGAGTATCCATGTGTGAGTTATTGTCATCTGATAAAGTGCATTTTGTATTTTTTTACCTTGTGATCAACTATATTTTTCTTAGAATAAAATGGCAGTGAAAGGAAAGAATCCATGAATATTTAGAAACTGAAAGGAACAAGGAACTAGCAGTGCAGTATTTCTTTTGCTTATTAAAATGGATTCAACATAGAACATTATTTTCCCCAAATGCTAAAGAGATATATTTCCACAGAGTTTTAAAGTTCCTGAATCAGCTATAATATAAATTTTTCAACTAAAGCATTAAAAAGAATAAATTTTCCTCTGGCTAGAAATACATTGTTCAAACCTCCTTACACACAAATAGACATGACTTACTTTTCCATATACCATTCTTTTCAGACATCTATCCATATAAAATAGTTCAAAATTATCTATCAGTATAAAATTTAGCCAGTGGTTGTTTTCCAGAAATTTTATTTTCAAGTTACACCATGGTTTACTAAGCCTTTTATACATTTGTCTTGGTATTTCTGGATTACTGCATTTATGAAACTTCCATTTTTTGTTATGTAATCTTTGCTATAAACAGATGAGGCAGAAATGATTTAACAGTTCAAGCAGACTGTTTGCTAAGCAGCTAGATGTTAGGCAGTGAGGAATGGTCCCTCTTATTCAGTTATCCCTGGTCCGTATACACTATATTCTAAGGCTGTTAGTTCAAAGGTGTTTCTGCATTTGGTGCATCAAATGGAAGAAAGTGCTTATGAAATGTACAAGCATTTTTCTGCCAAGTTATGCTAATTTTCTAACTCAGCTAACTGTATTCTTTTATTCCTACATGTACTTGGTACGTTGGTAGCTCTTCTAATAAATAGAAGAGATCATTTATATTAGCTTATTAGCTTTATCTAAAAAGACACTTATAGAATGCTTGCTTTTATTTGAGCTATATTACTTCCAAATCAAAACATTTCCCTGCATAAGTCTCAGTGCACTCACATTATAATAACAATAACTTCCGACCAGAGCAGAAAAGGGGATTATAAACATGGAGAAACTGGATCTTTCTGGGTCAATGAAGTCCCTTGCATTTAAACAGAACCAGTATCAGTCTCTCTCTCTCACTCTCTCCAATCATGTTGTAATCCCTGGCTTCTCTGAGCACTATTTAGTTTTGAGGTAATTTAGTGTCCTCTTAAAACAGCAATTCTTCTATTGCAAATACAACTTAAACTCAGTTGAACAAATTCACCCCTTTGTTGTTGTTCAGTCACTAAGTTTTGTCCAACTGTTTGCAACCCCATGGACTGCAGCAAGCCAGGCTTCCCTGTCCCAGAATTTGCTCAGATTCATGTCCATTGAGTCGATGATGCCATCTAACCATCTCGTCCTCTCCCTCCCTCTTCTCCTTTTGCCATCAATCTTTTCCACCATCTGGATCTTTTCCAATGAGTCAGTTCTTCCATCAGGTATCCAAAGTATTGGAACTTCAGCTTTAGCATCAATCCTTCCAATGAATAGTCAGGACTGATTTCATTTAGGATTGACTCATTTGATCTCCTTGCAGTCCAAGGGACTCTCAAGAGTCTTCTCCAGCACAATTCAAAAGCATCAATTCTTCTGCATTCAGCCTTCTTTATGATCCAACTCTCACATCCGTATATGACTACTGGAAAAACCATAGCTTTGACTTTATGGACCTTTGTCAGACATGACTAAAGTGACTTAGCAGCAGCAGCAGTGGTCAGTAAAGTGATGTCTTTGCTTTTTAATATACTGTCTAGTTTTGTCATAACTTTCTTTCCAAAGAGCAAATGTCTTTTAATTTCATGGCTGCCATCACCATCCACAGTGATTTTGGAGCCCCAAGAAAAGAAAATCTATCACTGCTTCCACTTTTTCCCCATCTATTTGCCATGAAGTGATAGGATGGATATATAATCTTAGTTTTTTTGATGTTGAGCTTTAAGCCCACTTTTCACTCTCCTCTTTCACCCTCATCAAGAGACTGTTTAGATCCTGTTCACCTTCTGCCATTAGAGTGGTATCGTCTGCATATCTGTGATTCTTGATATTTCTCCTGGCAATCTTTCCAGCTTATGATTCATCCAGCCCAGCATTTCACATGATGTACTCTGCATAGAAGTTAAATTCACTCCTAGTATGCATTGAATAACTTTCGAGACATTGGAAATGTGATGATGCTGGAGAGGCCACTGGATTTATAAATATTCCTAGTACTGCAATCTCCTCTTATCCACGGTTTCAGTTACCTGAGGTCAACCACTGTTAGAAAATGGTAAATGGAAAGTTCCAGAAGTAAGCAATTCATAAGTTTCGAATTGTGCACCATTTGAGCATCGTGATGAGATCTTGCTCCACTGTCTCATGTCCAGTACATCCTGCCCATCAGGCACTTAGCAGCCATCCGAGGGTCAGACAGTCAGACGGCCCTGCTGTCAGTGCTTCTGCTCACATGGCCCTTCTTTTACCTCACACTCGCCCCAAAATGCAAGAGGAGTGGTGCAGGAATTTGAATGTTTTCTTACTGTGTGTAATTTATAAGTTAAACTTGATCACAGGCGATGTTTGGATGGAAGAAATATAGTGTACTCAGGACCTTTGCTTTCAGGCATCCACCGGGGGTCTTGGATCGAAGACCCTGAGGATAAGAGGGGACAACTCTACACAATCAATGTTGATGCAGATAGTGTTATTCTAGGGTCTGAGCCATGCTAGCAGCAGAGAGAGGAAGAGTTGGAAATCTCGGTATTTCCTGCAACAATTCCCAGAATAAGTTCCATGTTATAAATAAATGTAGGGAGTTGTGGGCCTCCCCGTTGCCCAGTGGTTATGACTCCTCACTTCCACTAGTGAGGGTATGGCTTTGATTCCTGGTGGGGGAACTAAGATTCCCCCATGCCACGAGGCCTGGCCAAAAAAAAGAAAAAGAGAGAAAGAGAAAGAAAGAAAGAAGTTTTTCAAATGAGACCCAAAAATCACAAATGATAATCCAAGTCTTGGCCCACTTACTGCCAACTGCCTCCAAAACTTGGCTCTAGGAGTTTTATTTCTAAATAAAATGAGTTCACATCCTGAGATTACAAATGAAATGCAATCTCTTTTATATCTGCCCATTTATATGTGTAACTTGTTTCTTTGCTTAGATTTTGAGGTCCACAAAATATCTCAATTACAATTCAGGAAAATTTATTATTCTGCAGTAATATATTCAACTGGGGAAAATCAATTTATGCATATGTAAAATCAGAGCCAGTCTTTCTCATAAAGATGTAAGAATTATAACATCTGTGGTATAGACAATTTTTCCAAATAACATTATTAGGTATGCTACAATTGAAGTTGTCAGCATTTTTCTGCCATTGGAGCTGACCGTAATTAACTACATAACTCTTCCTCGCATCTCCTAAATTACCGTTAAGTGTTCTCTCCATGCTATCTCTCTGGAAAACGTTGTGGCTGGGAATCGTGTGAACAAGAGTGTCATTGCTCAGCCTAATTCTACCTGCAGCGGATGTAGGAAATAGAACCCTGGAACCATCAGTACCACAGGCCATCTGGGAGTTCCATTAACCTCGTGCAATTCTCACAGAATGAAAACCAGACACAATGATTAGTTTCTGAGCACTGCCTCCCGTGGCTGACATATGCAGTCGGGTGTAATTTACCAGACGCCATTACACAGAGAAATGTGACTTTTTGTGTGAAGTTATTTGAGGCAGCTTCTCTGTCTTCTGCTTGCACCAGACTCCAAATACTTAGATTTTATCCAGTCTGGCACGTAATGTGGGGCTGTGTTGGTTGAGTTTCTGCAAGCATACGAGATGTTTCTTACAACAAGTGTGTCCCTGCTTCTTGGGGGACATGTTGCTCCTCAGGGATGAGGAGCTCAAATCCTCGGAGCAAGTGTCCTGGTGCTGCCTCTTGCTGGGGGGAAGGGGGGACGATCAGGAGAGGAGAGAGAGTGTTTTCCACGTAGACAAGCAACCAGACAGCGGTGGGAACACGAAGGAAGCCTGGCAGAGGAAAAGTTCAGGACTGACAAAAGCCTTTTCCCGGGTTCTCACTGTCTCCCAAGGTGGGATGACTACAGAATTCTGCGATGGAGAGAAGTCTCTGTCATGTAACTCCAGTTCTTACTCTCCTGCCCCCAGCTCCGCCACCCACACCATGTGAAGTGACGCATCTTGGATCTTGGAAATTCACAGCAGAGTGCACTGAAAAACATGCAAATGAATGAGGTCAATAAAGAGATGAAGGGGCCTTTCTCAAGTATTTATTATTTTTCTTTACTGCTATTGCAAAACACCTTACCTTTTTTTTCTCTTTCCTTCCTATATGTTTTTTCTTTTGCCTTTTTTTAAAAAAAAAATTTGTTTAATTTAGAAATAATTGTAGATTCCCAGGAAGTTGCAAAGAAATACACAGGGCTGTGTGTGCTTTCCCCAGTTCCTACAACATTAACGTCTAGCATGACTATAGGGCAGGACCCAGGGCAGGAGATGGATGTTAACAGGGACAAGCCAGGAGCCTGTGTGGATTCCTCCCGGTATGCAGGCACTCCTGTGGGGGATGTGTCTGGGGTACAGAAAGTGTAAGAGGGGACATTTAATTGTAGATGTAAGTTAGTCAGGCTTTCACATACAGTATCATGTTAGTTGTAGGTTTTTGTTTTTCTCTTTATCAAATTGAGAAGTCCTCTCTAATTGCCTAGGGCATTTTTGTCATGCATGAGTGATGAACTTTGTCAAATACCTTTCTACTTCAAATAGTACAATGGTGTGACTTTTTTAGATGGTTGATATGGTGAATTGCATTGATTGATTCTTAAATATGGAAGCAGCCTACACAGCTGGAGTAAATGCCTCACAATTCAGTCTGATAAGATTTAGTTGTGTTTGCTGAGGATTATCCCAACCAATGTTATGAGAGCTATTGGTCTGTAGTTTTCTTCCTCTCTTTCTTTCTTTATTCTGTTTTTGTTTTTTTAGCTTTTTTTTTTTTAATGGTCTTTAATTATAGTTTCAGGGTAATGCTGGCCTCTTGAGTTGAGACTTACCCATCCATCCCTCTACTATTCTAGAAAAAAATGTTTTAAATTACTGTTACTTCTCCTTGGTTGAGTATTTGGTAATATTTTCCATGAAATCATCTGAGTTTGAACATTTCTACCAGGTTTTGTGCCTTCCTGGTGAACTGCATACACATCACTACACACTTAGGTATAGCTTTATATACAAGTGTTGTAGTAAAATGTTGGCATTTATTTACAGAAAAAAACAGCCTTTTTTTTTCCATTTATTGTTATTAGTTGGAGGCTAATTAGTTTACAATATTGTAGTGGTTTTTGCCATACATTGACATGAATCAGCCATGGATTTACATGTGTTCCCCATCCCAATCCCCCCTCCCGCCTCCCTCCCTATCCCATCCCTTAAGAATATATTTTTTTAAGGTAAACATGTATATTTGGGTTTGATCCCACGTAATTGATATTTGGGCTTCCCCAGTAGCTCAGCTGGTAAAGAATCTGCCTGCAATGCAGGAGAGCCTGGTTCAGTTTCTGGGTTGGGAAGTTCCCCTGGAGAAGGGATAGACTACCTACTTCAGTTTTCCTGGGCTTCCCTGGTGGCTGAGCTGGTAAAGAATCCACCTGCAGTGTGGGAGGCCCGGGTTTGATGCCTGGACTGGGAAGGGCCCTCGAGAAGAGAATGGTAAGGCACACCAGCATTCTTGCCTGGAGAACGCCCGTGGACGGAGGAGACTGGCGGCTGAAGCCCGCAGGGTAGCAGGTCAGGCAGGCCAAGCCACCAAGCACCGCGCGGCTGGAGGGCCTGAGGGCGGGGCCTCAGTGAGATACGGGGGCGGTGCCAGCTTCAGAGCCTCAGAGAGGCCCTGGGCGCCCATCTAACGGGGGAATAAGGAAGCTTTGTTCATTACTAGTGAGGGAAGGAGGAAGTGGCATGCTGACACGTCTAGGGTCTACAGCGAAAACTTCTTTCAGAGATTTCTGAAGTTCTTCCAGAAAGAATGAAGAGGCAGACCCAAAGCAGAAATAACACCCAGTTGAGGATGTAACTGGTGACGGAAGTAGAGTCCAATGCTATGAAGAACAATATTGCATAGGAACCTGGAACGTTAAGTCCATGAATCATCAAGGTAAATTGGAAGTGGTCAAACAGAAGATGGCAAGAGTAAACATCGACATTTTAGGAATCAGCAAACTAAAACGGACTGGAATCGGTGAATTTAACTCAGATGACCATTGTATCTATGACTGTGGGCAAGAATCCCTTAGAAAAAATGGCGTAGCCATTATAGTAAACAAAAGAGTTCTAAATGCAATACTTGGATGCAGTCTCAAAAATGACAGAATGATTTCTGTTTCTTTCCAAGGCAAACCATTCAGTATCACAGTAGTGCAAGTCTACACCCCAACCAGTAATTCAGAAGAAGCTGAAGTTGAATGGTTCTATGAAGAACTAAAAGACCTTCTAGAACTAAACCCAAAAACGATGTCCTCTTCATTATAGCGGACTGGAATGCAGAAGTAGGAAGTCAAGAGATACCTGGAGTAACAGCCAAATTTACCTTGGAGTACAAAATGAAGTAACAATTAAAATTCCAGATGTTCGAACTGGATTTAGAAAAGGCAGAGGAACCAGAGACCAAACTGCCAACATCCACTGGATCATCGAAAAAGCAAGAGAGTTCCAGAAAAAACATCTACTTCTGCTTTATTGACTATGCCAAAGCCTTTGACTGTGTGGATCACAACAAATTGTGGAAAATTCTTAAAGAGATGGGAATACCAGACCACCTGACCAGCCTTCTGAGAAATAGGTATGCGGGTCAAGAAGCAGCAGTTAAACTGGACATGGAACAACAGACTGGTTCCAAGTTGGGAAAGGAGTATGTCAAGGCTGTATATTGTCACCCTGTTTATTTACTTATATGCAGAGTACATCATGAGAACCCCTGGACTGGATAAAGCATGAGCTGGAATCAAGATTGCTGGGAGAAATATCAATAACCTCAGCTATGGAGATGACACCACTCTTATGGCAGAAAGCAAAGAACTAAAGAGCCTCTTGAGGAAAGTGAAAGAAGAGAGTGAAAAAGTTGGCTTAAAACTCAACATTCAGAAAACTAAGACCATGGCATCTGGTCCCATCACTTCATGGCAAATAGAATGGGGGAACAATGGAAACAGTGACAGACTTTATTTTGGGGGGCTCCAAAATCACTGCAGATGGTGACTGCAGCCATGAAATTAAAAGATGCTTGCTCCTTGGAAGAAAAGTAATGATCAACCTAGACAGCATGTTAAAAAGCAGAGACATTACTTTGCCAACAAATGTCCATCTAGTCAAAGTTGTGGTTTCTCCAGTAGTCATGTATAGATGTGAGAGTTGGACTATAAAGAAAGCTGAGGGCCAAAGAATTGGACCTTTTGAACTGTGGTGTTGGAGAAGGCTCCTGGGAGACCCTTGGACTGCAAGGAGATCCAACCAGCCTATCCTAAAGGAAATCTATCCTGAATATTCATTGGAAGGACTGATGCTGAAGGTGAAACTCCAATACTTTTGCCACCTGATGGGAAGAACTGACTCATCTGGAAAGACCCTGATGCTGGGAAAGATTGAAGGCAGGAGGAAAAGGGGACGACAGAGGATGAGATGGTTGGATAGCATCACCGACTTGATGGACATGAGTTTGAGTAAGCTCTGGGAGTTGGTGATGGACAGGGAGGCCTGGTGTGCTGCATTCCATGGGGTCACAAAGAGTCGACTGAGCAACTGAACCAAACTGAGCAGTGAAAACAAGTTTTCTATCCATAGGAAAAAGAAATTCATGCTACTTTTGCTGTCACACCTAAAACTGCAAAAGTTACAGCTACAGTACATGATAAGTGTTTAATTAAGTGGAAAATAAGTTTGTACAATAAGTTATTTTGAGAGAGGGAGGCCACATTAACATAACTTTCATTACAATATGTTGTTATAATTGTTCTGGTTTATTATTATTGTTAATCTATTACTGTGACTAATTTTCACATTGAGCTGATCATAGATGTTTGTGTGGAGAACACAGATATACTAGATTTCAGCCCTATCAGTGGTTTCTGGCATTGTCTAGGCGTCTTGGAATGCATGCCCTGTAGATGAAGGGAAGTGACTGTAGTGCCTTTTTGCCTGTTGCTTTAATGCCAGAGAAGCATGGCATATCAGGTGGTCATCTCAGCATAAAATGCAGTGGAAACCATCATTGTGCCTCCTTGCCTATGTACTTCTTCTTTGAAAACAAAAACTTCCAAGTAAACAGAGCCAACTTTGTAACTCTGAAGGTCAACATGCAAATAGATTCTTAGGTTTCACAGTAGGACGTGTCTCTCATTTTGACTTCCTGATAGCTAGAGCTTCATAGTTTGGCTGTGGGGAAAAGTGACCATATGGTTTCCAGTTCAGAGTGTATGTTAGAACCCACAGAACTGTGCACCACCTTTCCTGTGTGTTACTAGCCAACTGGTCCCACAAGTGAATTTTCAGGAGCTCACCCTCATTCTCTAAAGCCAGCCACTCCTGAGTTATGAATACTGACCAAGATAAATGAATCCCATGGGTGTAAGATCATCGTCCAGCTGCTCTTCTCCAAAGTGAGCTCCAGGCTGGGGAGCATTGTGTGTGTACCATGATGGTGGAAGGGCATTCTACTAATACAAGGGAGCAGCATTCCAAAGGGTAGAACATAGCTATAATGTAAGAAAGCCCTCTATTCCAGTGATGAAAAAGTGTTACCTCTTCACTGAATACATCCAGTGGGATTAACCTGCCACCAGGTGGCTAGGTGATATCCCCAAGCCATGGTGCCACACCCTTGGGCTCTGCTCTTTCTTGTCAGGCACTTGACCATGGCAGTGGTCTGCTTGGTCTTTCTGGGGAGTCTGTGTTGTTGCAGCAGTGTAGACACCACACCTTCACAGGTGTGAGCAGTTTGCACCTGAAGACCATGAGCAAATGCTCTCGTGGCTGGGGAAGCTGAGGGCCAACCTCCGCGGAATGGGTGGGATGAAAACTCTGGCTACAGAATACCTCACTGAAGTGGGTGTCCTTCTTGACTATTTACATGGCACACCATTCCTGCTTTAATACACACCATGTGCCTCTTGGCCATGTTTTTTCATCAGTTCTCCAATTCTGTCTTCCTAAGTTACTGACTGTTTAGCTAAACCACCCAGTATATTCCATGATTCAAACAAGATTCCTATCTCTGGACATGTTTCTGTCTGGGAAAAGGGAAAAACTAGATTTATGGTGACTGTCAGTAAAGAATCCACCTGCAATGCAAGAGACTGTCCACAATGCAGGAGACCCGGGTTTGATCCCTGGGTCAGGAAGATCCCCTGGAGTAGGAAATGGCAACCCACTCTTGCCTGGAATTCCAAGGACAGAGAGCCTGGTGGACTACAGTTCATAGGGTCACAAAACAGTCGGACACGACTTAGTGACGGCACCACCACCATCTGTGCAATAGGTAGATTTCTACTCACCACACTGCTGCTTCTTATCAGTGGAATGCTAGTCTTACAGCCTCCGTTTACTTGCTGGTGGCTGCTGTCAGGGCAGTATGAATAATAATCAATAAAACAAGCCTGAGCACCCCTCCCCCAACTGTTCACAGGGAAGTCCTCATAAATAAGTTCCCATTGAGAAAAAAAACAGTAAAACGACAGAAATCAGTTCCATGGGACTCTACTGCTGCTGCTGCTGCTGCTAAGTTACTTCAGTTGTGTCCAACTCTGTGCAACCCCGTAGACAGAAGCCCATCAGGCTGGGACTCTAAGCCACCTGTAAATTCAGCCTATCTAAGACGTCAGGGGCTTCTCTGATAGCTCAGTTGGTAAAGAATCCACCTGCAATGCAAGAGACCCTGGTTCAATTCCTGGGTCGGGAAGATCCACTGGGAAAGGGATAGGCTACCCACTCCAGTGTTCTTGGGCTTCCCTTGTGGCTCAGCTGGTGAAGAATATTCCCGCAATGTGGGAGACCCAGGTTTGATTACTGGGTTGGGAAGATCCCCTGGAGAGGGGAATGGCTACCCACTCCAGTATTCTGGCCTGGAGAATTCCATGGACTGTATAGTCCATGGGGTCGCAAAGAATCAGACATGACTGAGTGACTTTCACTTCACTTCAAGACTTCAGGAACTGCTCAAGCATAATTACATATGTAAGCTTATATAAAGAAAGCTGAGCACCAAAGAATTGATGCTTTTGAACTGTGGTCTTGGAAAAGACTCTTGAGAGTCCCTTGGACTGCAAGGAGATCCAACCAGTCCATCCTAAAGGACATCAGTCCCGAATATTCATTGGAAGGACTGATGTTGAAGCTGAAACTCTAACACTTTGGCCACCTGATGCGAAGAGCTGACTCATTTGAAAAGATCCTGATGCTGGGAGGGATTGGGGGCAGGAGAAGAAGGGAACGACAGAGAATGAGATGGCTGGATGGTATCACCAACTCGATGGACATGAGTTTGAGTAAGCTTCGGGAGTTGGTGACGGACAGAGAAGCCTGGCTTGCTGCAGTCGCATGGGGTCGCAAAGAGTCAAACATGACTGAGCGACTGAACTGAGCTGAACTAAAGCTTATATATAATATACTTGTGTGTACACACACAAGACACATATCAGCTGCCTGGGCACCTCTGAGTCCAGTCAAGCTGACACATACATTTAACCACAATACAGGGACTGGAAACAAAATGAGCAGTGCCCTCACAGCACGGATTCAGCGACTTGCTCCATTATTAGTCACACCTGACTAATCATTGTTAGTCTGAGAAATGGACATTTTGTTTTGTGTGTGTCTTTTTTAATGTTCGTGTTTGTGAAGTTTCTTTAATCTCATCCTTGATAATTTTTACGTCTATTTAAAAACTTGAATGATGGGCCCATGCTTGCCATTGAAATTGCCATGCTACTTTATTATCAGCATCTGTTTCTCATTCATTTCTAATGTGAATTTTAGTCACAGCATTTCAGTTTTTTAATGGCATTATTTTAACAATATTGGCCATATTGTCATGTATTAGTGTCTCTTTCCTCCATTTTAAAAATGCAGAGAAGTAAACAGAAACTAGGCATTTACAGATTTTTGTACTCTATTTATCCACCCATCCAGTCAACAAATAGATATCATGTCATGCCCTGCAGATACTAAGATAAATAAAGCATAATTACTATACTCAGGCAGCTAAAATATCTACTACAGAGGGGAAAACGATGCTGATGACATGGTGGTATGAGTTCCTGACCCATGTGTAGAAATAAACAGAAGCTTGATTCTGCACAAACAACTGATTTTATTCCTATTATTATTATTATTTTATTCCTATTTATTAATATAGCACAAATTTTTGTGCTATGGAGTAAAAATAGACATTGCTGTCTAAGGGCACCTCTAAATACCTCAGAATTGACCACCTCTTTGAATCCTGTGCCCCAGCCAAGCCTTTTCAATGTCCCATCTACAAATCTGTAAACACCCCCAGATTTATGACAACATGGGGTATCTCACACCAGTCATCCTGGTGTTTGTCTGAACCCATAGTTCTGATGCAGTTCAACAGCACTCATGGTAGACTTGTGAGCCCCTATTATATCCCAACCACTATAAGATTCCAGTGACACTAAAGCGCTGTCCATTCTGGACATTTCCATCTGTTTATACATGAAGCAGTGATAAGGCTGCAGGCTGGGAACCGTGGAGCAGGAAGAGCAGTGTGAGAGATCCCAGGGCAGGACTCCTGGAATTCAGTCCCAAGTACAATTTGGAAGTTTGTAATGTAACATAGGTGATGCTTTTTAAGCAGCAGCATACAACAAGTGCTTAATTAATGACTGCAGTTAGAATTCTTACAACACATTCATAACTGACACAAAAGCACAGCAGCTAATGAACAGTAATATTCAGTAAAGCAGAACCATATGACACAAGCGTTAGGTCTTCTGTTGTGGCCCACAGGTCCTTAAGTTCCTGTTCTCCTTGCTCAGCCTCTGTTGACCACACTGGAGATTCTTGTTGGTCCAGACCCAGGCTCACTAATGGCCCTGCTGTCCCTCCCTTCTTTTGCAGAGCCCACCCATTGAGTTTTTCAAAATTTTTTGGTTTTTAATATTTTTAGTTCTAAACTTTTTGTTTGGTTCTTTTTCCACCTCTGAGACTTTTTAATTTTTCATTTGTTTCCAATTTGTTTGTAGTCACCCCCTGAAACATTTTGAGGATGGGATAATTAAAGTACGGGATAATTCTAACATCAGTCATCTCACTCTTGACATATTGCCTTTGATTGATCGTCCTTTTCATTTGACTTCAGTCTTTCTCTTTCTTACGTGACATGTGACTTTCATGTCAAATCCGGACATGTTTGCGCTGTCTTCAGTCAGTTCAGTTGCTCAGTCATGTCCGACTCTTTACGACCCCATGGACTGCAGCACGCCAGGCCTCCCCGTCCATCACCAACTCCCGGAGTCCACCCAAACTCATCTCCATTGAGTCGGTGATGCCATCCAACTGTCTCATCCTCTGTCGTCCCCTTCTCCTCCCACCTTCAATCCCAGCCTCAGGGTCTTTTCCAGTGAGTCAGTTCTTCCCATCAGGTGGCCAGAGTATTGGAGTTTCAGCTTTAACATCGGTCCTTCCAATGAATATTCAGGACTGATTTCCTTTAGGATGGACTGGTTAGATCTCCCCACAGTCCAAGGGACTCTCAAAAGTCTTTTCCAACACCACAGTTCAAAAGCATCAATTCTTTGGTGCTTAGCTTTCTTTATAGTCCAACTCTCACATCCATACATGACTACTGGAAAAACCACAGCCTTGACTAGACAGACCTTTGTGTTGTGTTATGAGAGTTCAGTCTTACTGGAACCTCTGCTTCAGCTGCCTTTCTCCAACACCGTCTAGCTGGAGGCTAGGACTGACAAGTGGGACACAGGTCTGGGCCCCCAGCAGCCTCTGTTCACACAGTGGTGTTTGCAGAGGGAGGTCCTCCCTCCTGCAGGTAGCAGGGGGCGCTCCGGCCAGCAGGTGTGCCTCAGAACTGTGCCCTTTGTGCCCTGAGGGACCCCACAGGTGTCGGGGTGCCTCCAGAGGGTGACTATCTAGATGGTGACTTGGCCTGTTCTGCTGTGTGTGGCAGCAGGCCCCACTTTTCCAGTGGTGTTGGGCTGGAGTGTAGCAGTCATAATCGAAAAGCTTCCTGTACTGCCCGGCTGCCCTCCCCTATTTCTGAGCCTAGAGAGAACAGCCTTTGATTGGGGTTGCTTTTCTTCATCCCCACTGGTATTTCTTCAACTCTAATTCAATATTAAATAAGGCAGAAGGTGACCCAGGAAACTCACCACCCCATCATTCCTTGTATCCTTAGCCCCTGACCTACCTAGCAGAGTCTTCTGATATTTGCTTCTTGCTTAAACCCCATGGTTATACTTAGAGAGAGGAGTAGGAAGAGATGTTTCTACTAAACACTCCTTGAAGTAGAAGTCAAGAGAGAGAAATTTTAAAAGCATGAAAAACTAAATTCAATGCAGTGGCATTGGTGTTTGCATCACCATCCGACAGTTTTAAATTGCTGATCACATAAATTGAGTTCACATAACTCAACCCAGAATTAATTATCATATACCTAGGGAATGCAAACTCACTTAAATATTAGCTTTGATAAAAGGTAATTAATCAGGCAAATTTAGCAGCACAACAGAATGGATTTATTTCAAATTCAAATAGTGATGATTTAAGGATTATCAGCTCTTTGGGATTAGATGAATAATCAGAAACTGAAAGTTCCCTCTAACATTCACAATTGTCATTAGTTTCCAAGTCTCACCCTGTTAGATATGGTTAAAGGGAAAAATTAAGGTAAAGCTAATGTCCTAGAAAGGTTACTGATTGTAATAAACAAAGAGGTTTGCTCTAGAGAGTGAGCCACACTCTGAGGCCAGGGTGGGCCCGGGGTGGGGGCCGTGCAGAGGAACCTGGTCTCCTGCTCTCCCTCAGCCCTGCACCGCAGAGAGCCAGGCTGGTGGATAAAAACCCGGAGAGTTTCAGGAGTCAGTAAGAAATCACACTGTCCCCCAGTAGCTGGTCTTCCAAGGAGGCAGGAGGGAGATGGAGCAAAACGCAACCAACCAGCTGCTATTCTGGCAAGAAGAAGGGACAGGAAATACAATATTCACTGGAAAAGTAGAGTCCGCCCAAATTAGGAGCCATCCATGTTCAAGAAGCATTCTAGTGTGAGGTAAAATTTTACACGCCTTTATTTCATTATGATCTGGGTTTTTGGCACATTAGACAGTGGCAGTGTGGAAGCCATATTTTTTGATGGGGGGTCATGTATAAACATCACATTTGTAGTTTCTTCCTGTGCTGTCGAAAGCCTTCCCGGACACCAAGATCTCCAGGTCCTGGATTTGTCTGGCGCCCTTCTGACATTCCAGAGGGCTTAACTCAGGGTTGCACGTGGTCACCCTTACTTAACAGATACATTGCAATGAAATAAAACTTGTGATTTGGCCATCCTCAAAACAACAAATTAAATTAACATTTCTAATAGCTGTCATTTACTTTTCAAATTCTGCCAAGAACATGAAAAAGAAAATTAGTGACATTTTATTTTGATAGATACCATAGCAGGCATTTTAGTAAAGTCATGTAACTAATTCATAGATTGACAATAAAATGTCCCCGACAAGCGAATTTTGTCTCAAAATATGACAGATCTTGTTCATTTGCAGATGGACAGGCAGACCACCCATCTGTACCCAAAGACTGCTGCTTCTTTCCTCTCAAGACCATCAGTCATTCTTTCTCTGCAAGAAGTTTAGTTCAGTTTTATAACCAGAGAGGAGCTGAATAATTCTGTTCAAACCTGTTGTTCTAAAGAGAATAAAGCCTGAGGACAGTGCCCTGAACCTGCCCTTCCTGGGACAGCAGGTGGAGGAGCCACACCTGTGACCTGACCCTCGAGTCCCAGAAGCGTGGCAGTCACAGAGCTGCAGCCCTGTCCACACCCCACCCGCCAGGTCCGAGGCTGCTGGGGGGTGAGGGGCCGGCTGCGTTCACACCGTCTTTCACTGGCTGACCTGTAGCCTTGGTCCAGTTATGTCACTTTCCGAGGACTCACACACTCTCTCTGTTCCAAGAGAGAAAAGGATGACATCACTCGTAGTGTTCCCTCCAATATGGAAACTTTATAATTTCATAAGCAATTCTACACTCACGTATTGTACTGTCTAAACTAAATTGCTCAATGCAAGAATACTCAGGCTTGTTTATCAAATACTCCAGCTTTCCCAATCATATATGTCCTGGTGTTAAACAGAAGAAGGTAACTTTTTGGATGTACCTGTTTTGGTGATTGAGCATCCCCATTTTCAACAAGTTCAGAAGATTTTTTACCCTTGCTTTTTTTACCCTCCCTATGGAGCTAAGACTGTACAGGCCACATTGTAAAGGCAGAAATGTCTCTGACACAGGAGAACAGCCTTACCGAACAGCACTTGCCTGTGGAAGAACAGTCTCCCTTGTTTCCTCTGACTGACTGAGCCAGGAGGTTGTTTTCCTCTGGACCGTGGAATTTCGGGACTCAAAGCTGAGTGGCGGGGATGTGCTGTTGAGCAGTGCAGGAGTCGGAGTGGGTCCCGAGGGAGGCTTTGCTTGTGGGCCCCTCCGTCGTCTCTCCTCTGCTTCCCACTTAGGACGTGAAATTGGGCCCAGCAGTCACTACCAAGCTGTAATCTCTGCTGGTGGACCCTCTCTTCCTTTGGGCAGCCCAGATGGCAATATGGATCTGGTGGTGCCTGTAGAAATGGGCAGAACTCAGATCAGATGGGGCTGTGGCCACGTCCTGAAAGTTAGGTCTCTGTAAACCACGTGGCACTCCATTGCGTTCAGACATCTGAGGAGTAAAGTGTGAGGCCGTGAGATTCTTGGGTCCTCCTCTCCTCTGAGGTACCCTTGCTCTCCTCACTGGGTCACGTGTCACCCATCATCAGGAGTCATCTCCTGTTCCTATCCTCCTCCCTCTGGATTCCCAAGCTCCACCCCCAGCTGCAAGCTCTGCATCACAGCGATTCCTGCCGAGCAGCCATCCTGACTCTGGGAGAAGTTATTCTTCCTTTAGTGGTGGATAGTGCTTTCCAAATCCATGTGAATTCTATAAAAGCACATAAGCTATTTCCTTCAACTTCAACTCAACCATCTGACCATAAAGAGTGAAAATCAGCATCAACCAATCACGAAATAGAATGAATGTGAAGCTAACTGCAGGGCATTTGACACTCAGGGTTTTATTTTCAGAGCATGCAGGAGCAGTGGCTTCGTATCTTTGTATAAAGATGCGTGACCATGGAATCAAAGAGGCACACAAAACAAGGTTTCCTATTTCAGCCTGGAGATGCATCAGCAGAATTCCCTGACAGGCAGAAGTGTTCTGAATAATGAGGAGTATTTCAGCATCGTGCCGGACATTTCTCTGCTTCCACGTTTCAGGACTCTTCTGGACAATTTAGATCTATTCATAGAAATGCAGAGTAGTGTTGCTACTGGATGTCAGTTGGAAATATACAAAAAGGAAACTTGGCTAGTATGTGAAGTGCAACTGAAAGTATGAACATTTCAAATATAAGTACAAAAGGGTGGTGTCCAAAGTGATACAGAAACACACGTTTTACTAAAGGATCTCTTCAGGTATGCTGGATGTAGGTCTGAGTTTGTTTGTTTGTTTACTGCAAGTTTGAGAATCTTTGCTTTTAAAGTTTCCTATACATCAAAATCAAAATAAAACTTACCCCGGATTTGAGCGTGAATTAACAAGAAGAGATCTTTGGGGTAACCTGGAAATCTCTCCAGGTGAGAGAGGCAGATGTGGAAGGTGAAGAAGTTTTATAAAGTGAGATGATATATCGATTAATACATGGGGGAATCCTTACACAATGTATATAGATATCAGATCACCATGGCGCACACTTTGTTATCACATCTCAATAAAGGCGAAATAAAGCAAAACCACTGGTTTACAGGTTGGTTTACAGTCAGTGTCGGTGTCCCCGCTCGTGCCTGTGCTTTAAGCCTGCGTGTACTCGTGGACAGTGGGTCCCTAACAGTGCAGATGTTCACATACCTGAATCCAATCAGACTCCACAATCAGAAGCACTCTTAGCACCACCTGTATATACATCCAGTGCATCACCCCAGGACATATCCTTCTCTGCTGTTGAGTTCATCATCTATGAAACAAGGAGCATAGTTATCTCACTCGAGAGTTCTTCGATGCTACAAATCTCACCTTTGATAAGAGATACAACCATTCCATGTGTGTGTTACAATTATTACTTAAATAAAATTCAAATCTCTTTCCTTTACACTAATTATACCTTCTGTGTTTAATTTATCAGATGACTTTAACACTCCCTTGTTCTGAGTTGTGCAGTGTTTTGGAAATCGAATTTTAAAACTTACTTTTTCTTACTTTAGTAAATTGCTTGTATTGTTAGTTTGGGCTTCCCAGATGGCTCAGTGGTAAAGAACCTGCCTGCCAATGCAGGGCTGCAGGAAGCTTGGGTTCGATCCCTGGGTTGGGAAGATCCTCTGGAGGAGGAAATGGCAACCCACACCAGTATTCCTGCCTGAAGAATTCCATGGAGAGAGGAGCTTGGCAGGCTACAGTCCATGGAGTTGCAGAGAGTCAGACACAGCTGAGTGAGCATGCATGCACACATTGTTTATGCAGCTAGTAAGGATGGAAAGAACATTAGAAGTAATAGAATCACCACCACACTCTCTTGTCTCCTGATCTTCTTCAGGTGGTGAGACTGAGCCACACAGGTGGAGTGAATCCCAAATCCATGCCCGGCGTGTACTTGGATGGGGCTTAACCCCAGTTAAACACAGCGACGTGGGAACAGAGATGATACTGAGAGAACAAGGGTTGCCTGACTGTGACAACACTGATGCCCAACTCTTCCATGTTGCCAAGGTGGTGAGTGGATTGCACTTTACATTTTGAACTTAAAATGATAAAGTCTGCTCTCCAATAACTGAAATTCAGGGAAAAGTCGGGAAGGTGCTTTGTTGTATCTGAAGTTGTAATCAGTTTGCTTTGGGGAGATATCTTTTCTTACCACAAAGAGGAAATATTTTGTGAAACAATTACTTAACCTTGTTGCACATAGCCTGTATATATTTTTATCAAGCTCAAAACATGAACAAGTTTTAAAGTTTTTCCATCAGTGATATTACAGTTAACAGTCACAGCACTTATTGAATGATTTGTGGTCACCATCTTTTCTCAATCCAGTAACTTTCTGAGGTGGGCAGGGGGGAAATGTCTGTTTCTATAGTGTTGGAACATGAGAAACACAGAAAACAGGTTTACAAAAATATGAAACTCTAAAATAAATGAATAAAGTAAATCTGTGACCAGATTATGTGTAGAGAAACTGTGTCAGCAGTGCACTTTGCTCAGCTGTTTTGCTTTATTGATCATGAAACCGCTTTGCTTTTGAGATCAACTCTTTAGTCCACTCATTTGTTTTGGAAAAACACTAAATCACTTCATATATTCATTGCACACAAATCTAGGTGTCCTAAGAGAACCAGTGTAAGGTGGAGCAGATGCAGGCAAACAAGAACATTACTGTTGCCCTAATCAGGGTGGTGTGACAAACTGAGACTTCATAAATGATGGATTGCATTAGCTCCATGGGGAAAGAGCCTATTTTCAGGAGAAGGGTGAGCGTACTGCTCATAAGCATCAATGTGTAGAAGGCGCAATGTGTTTGAAGTATGGCACTGGATTTGAAAAACTGTGAATGTTGCCCCTGAGTTTGAAGGTGGGAACCTGCAAGCGTCTCAGCCGTGGCAGATGTCTGAGGGCTGGTGTGTGCGGGTGAGGAGTTTGGTCTTCTGCCCCAGCCTTGTGGGGCCCACGGGCGGGCTGCTTGTGGCAGTGGCTGGCTGAGCGCCGACTCAGGGAGCAGTGAGTGGTAACTGAGCCCCAGGCTGGGGGGGCCACAACCATCCCCTTGGGAGCGTCTTCAGTTCCTGTCTAGTACTTGACTTGTACTCACTGGGTAAAGAAATAAAAAGGCAATTGTAAAGAGTTAGAAATTCAGGAGTTAGAAACTCCTTATTGCAAAATTCAGACTTAAATTCAAGAAAGTAGGGAAACCACTAGACCATTCATGTATGACCTAAATCATATCCCTTACAAATATACAGTGGAAGTGACAAATAGATTCAAGGGATTAGATCTGATAGAGTGCCTGAAAAATTATGGACAGAGGTTCATGACATTATACTGGAGGCAGTGATCAAGACCATCCCCAAGAAAAAGAAACACAAAAACGCAAAATGGTTGTCTGAGGAGGCCTTACAAATAGCTTAGAAAACAAGAGAAGTGAAAGGCAAAGGAGAAAAGGAAAGATATACCCATCTGAATTCAGAGTTCCAAAGAATAGCAAGGAGAGATAAGAAAGCCTTCCTAAGTGACCAGTGCAAAGAAGTAGAGGAAAACAATAGAATGGGAAAGACTAGAGATCTCTTCAAGAAAATTAGAGATACCAAGGGAACATTTCATGCAAAGATGGACACAATAAAGGACAGGAATGATATGAACCTAACAGAAGCTGAAGACATTAAGAAGAGGTAGCAAGAATACACAGAAGAACTGTACAAAAAAGATCTTCATGACCCAGATAATCACGATGGTGTGATCACTCACCGAGAGCAAGACATCCTGGAATGCAAAGTCAAGTGGGCCTTAGGAAGCATCACTATGAACAAAGCTAGTGGAGGTGATGGAATTCCAGTTGAGCTATTTCAAATCCTAAAAAATGATGCTGTGAAAGTGGCGGGGCCTGGCCCCAGCAGGATCCAGGGGAACCCTCAGGATGAACGGTGTCGGCGAATGAGAGAGAGAGACAGTGAGACAAAGCTCGGGGCTCAGTCTGGAGTTTATTTTTGCACGGCACCTTTATACCCTTAACAACATCTTTTTGGGGGAAGTGCATATTGCTTACACACAGGTCATCTCAAAACATTACAGCAACTTGACCTTCAACAGAAACAGGATGTCACCCACATACTATTCGTTCACAAGAGTCTTTCTTATCATTTGGCCTTCAGGCCTGCTAACATTTTATGGCTTGCACCTGGTGTGACTTAAGCAACTTCAGTAGCCGACTCTGTTTTTCTTATGATTAATCTATTTTCTTTCTAATAGGCGTCATCTCTATGGGAACTAGATAGGATTACATTTTTACAGAACAGAAATGGAAGGACTGCAAAAACAGCAGATATGGCACAAAACAGGCTCTTAGTCTAAAAGTTAACTACCTGCAAGAAGTCACCAGCTAATCTCTATCTAAACTATTTTCTATTAGGCACATTTGTGGCTATTACATTTGTGGAGCTTTTCTCACCCTGCGGAGAGACCTATGCTTAATAGTTTCTTTTGTTAGCATACTGTGTTTAGGATGTTTAGAACAATCATGAGCATTTTTTGCAATGAGAGCACACATTTATCAAACAAGCCAGAATGCCAGCAAAAGGGTTTGAATTGAAGCATTTCCTTCATCCCTGGCCCCTTCATAGAGTACCAGCGTCCAGGAGATTTATTAATTAGGGTTTTAAATTGGTCTTTATTCAGTGAAAGAGGAGCAGGAGAGCTCTCGGCAGGCAACACAAGAATCTGCAGCAGGGCAAACAAGAACAACAACAGAAAAGGGGGGAGGAAACAGGGTGGGGTAGAGGCCAAGGCCAACCTGGAGGATCTCTTATATCCTGGACGGCCTTGCCTGTCAGGTTTTTTCCTCATGACCTCGTCATGGATGGGGTCCCGGACAGCCTTGCCTGTCCGGTATTTTCTTCATGACCTTGTCATGGGCGGGATCTCCCATAATGGCTCCCAGCATGAAAGTGCTGCACTCAATATGCCAGCAAATTTGGAAAACTCAGCAGTGGCCACAGGACTGGAAAAGGTCCGTTTTCATTCCAATCCCTAAAAAAGGCAATGCCAAAGAATGTTCAAACTACTGCACAATTGCACTCATTTCACATGTTAGCAAGAAATGTCCCAAATCCTCCAAGCTAGGCTTCAATGGTACATGAACTGAAAAGTCCCAGAAGTACAAACTGGATTTGGCAAAGGCTGCTGCTACTAAGTCACTTCAGTCGTGTCCGACTCTGTGTGACCCCATAGACGGCAACCCACCAGGCTCCACCATCCCTGGGATTCTCCAGGCAAGAACACTGGAGTGGGTTGCCATTTCCTTCTCCAATACATGAAAGTGAAAGTGAAGTCACTCAGTCGTGTCTGACTCTTCGAGACCCCATGGACTGCAGCCTACCTGGCTCCTCCCTCCATGGGATTTTCCAGGCAAGAGTACTGGAGTGGGTTGCCATTGCCTTCTCCATTGGCAAAGGCAGAGGAACCAGAAATCAAACTGCCAATATCAGCTGGATCATAGAAAAAGCAAGAGAATTCTAGAGATACATCTACTTCTGCTTTGTTGACTACACCAAAGCCTTTGACTGTGTGGATCACAGCAAACTGGTAAATTCTAAAAGAGATGGGAATACCAGACCACCTGACCTGCCTCCTGAGAAATCTCTATGCAGGTCAAGAAGCAACATTTAGAACCAGACATGGAACAACAGACTGGTTTCAAGTTGGGAAAGGAGTACATCAATGCTGTACATTGTCACCCTGCTTATTTAACTTATATTCAGAGTTCATCATGCAAAATGCCAGGCTGGATGAAGCACAGGCTGGAATCAGGATGGCCAGGAGAAATATCAATAACCTCAGATATGCAGATAACACCACCATTATGGCAGAAAGTGAAGAGGAACTAAAGAGCCTCTTGATGAAGGTGAAAGAGGAGAGTGAAAAAGCTGGCTTAAAACTCAACATTCAAACACATGAAAAGATGCTTAACATCACTCATTATTAGAGAAATGCAAATCAAAACCACAATGAGGTACCACTTCATGCCAGTCAGAATGGCTGCTATCCAAAAGTCTATAAGCAATAAATGCTGGAGAGGGTGTGGAGAAAAGGGAACCCTCTTACACTGCTGGTGGGAATGCAAACTAGTACAGCCACTATGGAGAACAGTGTGGAGATTTGTTAAAAAACTGGAAATAGAACTGCCATATAACCCAGCAATCCCACTCCTGGGCATACACACCGAGGAAACCGGAACTGAAAGAGACACGTGTACCCCAATGTTCATCGCAGCACTGTTTATAATAGCCAGGACATGGAAGCAACCTAGATGCCCATCAGCAGACGAATGGATAAGGAAGCTGTGTTACATATACACCATGGAATATTACTCAGCCGTTAAAAAGAATTCATTTGAATTAGTTCTAATGAGGTGGATGAAACTGGAGCCCATTATACAGAGTGAAGTAAGCCAGAAAGAAAAACACCAATACAGTATACTAATGCATATATATGGAATTTAGAAAGATGGTAATGATAACCCTATATGCAAGACAGAAAAAGAGACACAGATGTATAGCAGACTTTTGGACTCAGTGGGAGAAGGCGAGGGTGGGATGATCTGAGAGAATAGCATTGAAACATGTATATTATCAATTGTGAAACAGATCACCAGTCCAGGTTTGATGCATGAGACAAGTGCTCAGGGCTGGTGCACTAGGATGACCCACAGGGATGGGATAGGGAGGGAGGTGGGAGGGGGTTTCAGGATGGGGAACACATGTAAATCTATGGCTGATTCATATCAATGTATGGCAAAAACCACTACAATATTGTAAAGTAATTAGCCTCCAACTAATATAAATAAATGAAAAAAAATTTAAAAATAAATAAAATCCCTAGGTCAAGTAAAAAAAAAAATAAAACCTCAACATTCAAAAACCCAAGATCATGGCATCCAGTCCCATCACTTCATGGCAAATAGATGGGGAAACAATGGAAACTTTATTTTCTTGGGTTCCAGAATCACTGCAGATGGTGACTCTAGCCATGAAATTAAAAGACGCTTGCTCTTTGGAAGAAAAGCTATGGCCAGCCTAGACAGCATATTAAAAAGCAGAGACATCACTTTGCCGACAAAGGTCTGTCTAGTCAAAGCTATGGTTTTTGCAGTGGTCCTGTGTGGATGTGACAATTGGACCGTAAAGAAAGCTGAGCGCTGAGGAAGTGATGCTCTTGAACTGTAGTGTTGGAGAAGACTCTTGAGAGTGCCTTGATAGCCATTGTTGTTCAGTCCCTAAGTTGCGTGTGACTCTTGGTGACACTGTGGCTGCAGCAGTCCAGACTCTCCATCCTTCACTGTCTTCTAGACTTTATCTAATTACATCAGGTCACCCCAAAGCTGCCTGTTTGAACCATGATAGTTGAGTCTCATCTAAAATTAGCTGTGCTTTGACATGTCAATAATTTACAGTGGTGAGCAGTTAAAAACACTGCAACAAAACACCTTATTGTCCTTACATAGGGGTGTGATTGAGGATGATATAGAGATAATTTAAAAGCCATTTTTTTTAAGGAGGGAGCAAAATGAAAATGACTTGTCTGTTGGCTTTAGTTTCAGATAAAGAAACAAATTGAATCTTAGTCACAAATGTGGTTTATTGCAAAGACACTATAATCACCTAGGTAGGCATGCTTTCTGCTTTCCCTGGGAATTAGGAAGCTCTCAGTCATGTCCACAGTCCATCATTAGTAAACAAGAAAGCTGATGGAATGAATTGTGATGCTCACTTGCTTACCTCTCCTTAGTTTTATTTGTGCTGCATTTATTTTTTGAAAGCCACCTGAGTAATATTTGGAATGAGATTGGATGTAATTAATTTAATAATTGATTTAGTAGTTGGGAAATGATATAATTTAATTAGTGCTCAACAAATACATGTTTGTGTATGTACTCATTTAACTCACATGTACTTTTTACTTACCATATACAGGGTAAAGACTAATTTTGAAACATTTTTTAGAAATAAACTCAGAAGAAAAAAAAAGAAATAAACTCAGGGTTTCAGTTGATATGCAAATGATTTCTGAGCTATTGAGCTGCACTCATTAAAATTGGCAAGAACTGGGAGATTCATTATATATCATTATTTTGCACATCTGTGAATATAGTCTACAAAAGAAACATGAGCTATATTCCATTATCTACACTCTTTATTACATAAGCTTACTTCAGGCTTAAGTACTCAAAGAATGAAAAAGAAAGTTAGTCACCCCATGGATGGTAGCCCACCAGGCTCATCTGTGGGATTCTCCAGGCAAGAATACTGGAGTGGGTTGCCATTTCCTTCTCCAGGGGATCTTACCAACCCAGGAATGAAACCCAAGTCTCCCGAATTGCAGGCAGACTCTTTACTGACTGAGGCACCAGGGAAGCAAGTCATGTGTAAAATCTCTGATCTGTAAGCTGGGGAATAAAGATGTCATAAAATAAGTCCATGCAAAATGGCAACATGACGCAAATGGTAAGAAAAGTTGCATATCAGGTGATTCTCAAATTGGTGGTGAAATCTGACAATGGAAGGATCTAGAGTCACAGACAGAGCCTTCTTCCTGAGATGAGGTCAGTGGTGAGACAGTGCGCTTCTTACGCTGAGCTCAGATAAACACCTCTGCTTCCACCAGGGGCAGCCTTCTTCATGCTCCCGAGCTGGTTCCACCCACCCTCCCCCACCCATAAATCGCACTGACTCCTCTGGCACTCGATGTGATATGTAATTGTGTGTGTGCTCGTTGACTGATTCCCCACAGCGTGATGTGTGAATTGCATCCATGATTCATACATGGATTTATGCACACATTTCCTTGTGGGACATTCAGGTGGCTTACCTATGGGATGTTATAAACAGCGAAGTGCTGGACAGCCCAGCACCTGTCTTTTAGTAAACACATTAATTATCTGAGTTTGAATTAATTCCTGCACAATGTCAGATTTGAGATATCTTGTGGGGAAAATGAGCAAACACTTTGGAGACCCTTCACACCTCAGACCATGTCCTTCTGGCCCCTTGGGACCACTGAGGAGCTTCTCGGCTCTGCACTGTTGCCATGCCGAGTACAGAGCGCGGTGCCGGTTTCCTCCCGCAAGCCAGGGTCCTGAGGACGGCACCACAGCCCACGTGCAGACCCGAGAAGACACCCAGGAGACGCTGGCTGCTGAGCACCCAGTCACCTTCACCGAAGGTCTGTCAGGAAGCCTGCTGAGGGCTGGGTCAGTGAGGCCACCTAATACTGGCTGCCACTGAAGGACAGTGCATTTTCAGGTCTCTAATAAACTAAGTGTAAACATTATCTCCATGAAACTTCAGTTGACTACAATAATATGTTAGTGATTCTTTATGCATTATCTTAGAAGTAATGCTCACTTATTTCAAATATACATATGAACATAGATATACATGTGTTCTGCATACCTATTTATATTTTATATAAGCCTGGTCACTTGGGGGCTCTTGTCTTGATAGTATGTATCACTTTAACCAGTACCATAAATCTATGATCTGTACTGTTTTCTCAGTTTATAAATCAGACAACTGTAGCTTAACGAAGCTTAAAAATCATGCCCTCATCACCTGATAGTAGTGATGTGATATAAAGCTCTTTCTCCACAACTGTCAGGGAAATATAGAGAATTTCTCTGGTTCTGGGATTGTTTTTGTATTTTTAATAGAAAATAAAGGGAGATGCAGGGTTAAAAACCCCAGTAAGTGATGAAACAGTTGGACAATCACTGTACAACAGTGCAATCCATCTTCAGTAATGAAATGATCTCAGACCTTCATTTGCTCCAAATTGTACAAACTAATGAAATAAACAACTTTAATTAAGTACTCTAAAGTATTTTACATAGTCTACTTCATATGTTTCCCATTTCTTTCTCCAACATGAAAAAGAGATAGATTGTGGGAAAATGAACTGATGATGAAAGGTAACCACCCATAGCTTTCCATGGGAAAAGGATCACACACATACATAAGAAGGCTTAGAAGTGAAAGCATTCTATTGACTGCTCTTCTGGTGATACTGGAGTGTCCACAGCCAACCACTGACCCAGACTCATCTTCTGAGAAATGTCAAGGTTAAGATAATGGTCATTTTTATATTACAGAAAATGGTGACCGAAACTTGGGGCTCTAGCAAAGCCCTGGGTCAGCATCCTGAGCACCTGCCCCGTCCCCAGTGGACATTCACAGGTGCTGTTACAGCACTGTCTCCTCAGCACACTCCTGTGGTGAAAACAAGGGGTTCAAGGCCATTCCACCACATAGACATCCTCACCCTCTTTTCTTCCCACACGGAGGAAGCGGGTGGGGAGACGGAGGTGGGCCACATAATATTCCTAATCCTCCCAATTCCGACATCAGGTTCTGCAGCACAGTTCACTGTGGGTTCAAAATCATTTCTTCTGGAAAAACAAACGACAACAAATTTTCGTTACATTTGTGTTTTTTGTTTGCAAAACAGAGAGACTGAATTAAGTCTCACTGTGCGTGTTGTCTCGACAGCCTGGCTTCTTACCGTCAGTGAAACATCCTTATATTCCTCTAGAGAGATAAACCCTTTATGGCAACACCGAAAAGGATTTTAAAAACTGAACCCAAAATACACAGTGTTGTTTTTAGGCTTTGTGGGCAGAGGCATTTCCAAAGTGGGATCATTTCTGAAAACTATGTTCCTCTCCTCCCAATAAGTGTCAGTAACAGGACACCAAGTCCGCCCATCCTGTGGACTCTGCTCCCTGTTACAGTTAGTGTCCTCAGAGTCCCCACGTGCACATTACAAGTGTAACAGTAAATGTCTGTTATAATATGCGTGCACTTATCATAGAATAGTAATTATGAGGCAGGCATACCAATACATACAACCAATTTTCAGGAACTGTAAAAGCATTCATTTTGTCAAGGATCAGAGTCCACACAGCACGCATGCACACGCGTGCGCACACACACACACACACACACAGTTTTATAGCACTATTATTTTATGTATCCATTAAATTAGTGTTTTAAGTGGCTACTCGTTCCTGAGAGCTCTGCTGGGCACAGAACACAGGGGTGATAAGGTACTCTCTCCCAGATAAAGCACTTTTCTGAGGATGGGGACTCCGTTTCAGGTGAAGGGATCTTTCCACAGTATGGGATGAAGACAGCATCATTGGAGCGGGGGCAAGAGGCGAGCCATTTTAGAGAACACGGGACCACCCACAGTGACTCTGAATAAGTGTTCACAGGCACACTGGCCGCTGTTTCTCTCCCTCAGCCAGAAGCTGTCCCTGCTCCCATGGACAGAGGGGATGGAGTACAGATAACACACAGTGAGCATCGAAGGGGAGATATCAATACAAGTAACCCTTCCCTGAGAGCATTTACTTTAGAAAACCTGTAATCATGTTCTCCGTCTTCTGAAGAGTATGTAAATCTTTTTAAAATCTAAATAAGTCTACCAGCATCAGATCCAGGAATACGCTTCTCAAGGACAAGGGAGTTAACACTTTGAAATGTCACCATCAGGGACATGACACCCTGTCTCCTAGGCTGTGTGGGTCAAAGTTCCCACTGAGCCCAGCTCTCCTGCTTCCCCACCAAATAGCTAGACTCGACCTGGAGCCGAGGGGGGTCTCCAAAGGAGCAGACTTCGGAAGTTAGTTCACCTGAAGCTACAGGTGGAGCTTCCCTGGTGGCTCAGTCAGTTTAGAATCTTCCTGTAGTGCAAGAGACCTGGGTTTGATCCCTGAATGGGGAAGATCCCTTGGAGAAGGGAATGGCTACCCACTCCAGTATTCTTGCCTGGGAAATCCCATGAAGTCGCAAAGAGTCGAACATGACTGAGCGACTAACACTTTTCTTCAGGTGGGTGGTCATGCAGGTGGAGCTGGTTTTATGAGGAAGACTTTGCAGGGTGTGAAGGTCACAGAGGGAGCCTGGCTGAGTCTGGAAAGGGGAGGATTTGTTACTTCTTGTTGTTTGAGTCTTTGAAGACTGGCAGCCTGTTTCTAAGAGCTAAATGAACCTTCCTTTTTCCTGTTGAACATTGGTTTCATGGTGTTTAGTTTTGAACAGAATTATAATTAGCATTGGCTCATTCAACAGCAACTGTAAATATGAATAATCAAAAGTGGTTTAAAATAGCTGGGAGAAATATCAATAACCTCAGATGATACTACCCTTATGGCAGAAAGAGAAGAACTAAAGAGCCTCTTGATGAAAGTGAAAGAGGAGAGTGAAAAAGTTGGCTTAAAGCTCAACATTCAGAAAACTAAGATCGTGGCATCTGGTCCCATTACTTCATGGCAAATAGATGGGGAAACAGTGGAAACAGTGACAAACTTTATTTTCTTGGGTTCCAAAATCACTGCAGATGGTGACTACAGCTATGAAATTAAAAGACGCTTGCTCCTTGGAAGAAAAGCTATGACCAACCTAGACAGTATCTTAAAATACAGAGATATTACTTTGCCAACAAAGGTCCGTCTAGTCAAAGCTATGGTTTTCCAGTAGTCATGTATGGATATGAGAGTTGGACTATAAAGAAAGCCAGATGCTTTTGAATTGTGGTATTGGAGAAGACTCTTGAGAGTCCCTTGGACTGCAAGGAGATCCATCCAGTCCATCCTAAAGGAAATTAGCCCTGAATATTCATTGGAAGGACTGATGCTGAAGCTGAAACTCCAATACTTTGGCCACCATAGGAAGAACTGACTCATTTGAAAAGACCCTGATGCTGGGAAAGATTGAAGGTAGGAGGAGAAGGGGACAACAGAAGATGAGATGGTTGGATGGCATCACCGACTCAATAGACATGAGTTTGAGTAAACTCTGGGAGTTGGTGCTGGGCAGGGAGAGGCCTGGCGTGCTGCAGTCCATGGGATCGCAAAGAGTCAGATATAACTGAGTGACTGAACTGAACTGAACCGAGGTGCCTCATATGTAGCACATATTCAAAAAACAATGCTGATAGCTGTTTCCTATACAGACCTTTTTCAGGTCTCAAATTTTCTAACTGCCAGTACATTTTGCAGTTCGTGTGTATATTTAATTAGTGTCTCTTGTCTACCCCTCCACAAAAGCTAGTGTGAACCTAATTATGTGCCTTATAACAGATTCTATTTTAGAATTATGGTAATATTGTACTTTAATGTCAACTGTGAAAATTTTTGTTTGAAGACCCACAAGTAAGGAAACAGTATCTTCATACTATTAAATACAAAATGTTTTTAACCACAAAACAAAATGAACCAGGTAGCAAAACTCAGACTAGAAAACATAATATGAAAAGAATGCTGCTCCCATCCTGTAGCATTAAGTACATTTTAAAGCAGAAAGAAAACACCAGATTTACACTTAATTAACCCAGCCTAGCTCAGGGCTGGTTAGATCTTTAAAGCCCACACAACCCTGGCACGTACTGGTGTCCCTGAGTTTCTTTTATGACTTTGCCATTGTCATTATGTAGGAAAATGAACCTGAGCTGTGCTTGCAATTAGTATCTCTGACGCTGGCCTGGGCTTGTGAGCTCACTGAGAGGTCCCATGGGAAACCCTGCAGCCTGCCAGCCTTGGAAGAGCAGGCCCACGTAGACGCTGCTGCAGGATGGCCTGCATAGCCTGGGCCTGCAGTCTACTGGTCACTAACTGCTGCTTCCAGCAGCCTGTTCCTCTTTGAAATCCATAGTTGTGTTATGCGTTCCATAGTCTGCAATGAGTTTGCAAAATATTTTCACTTAAAACTTTGCAAATGTTGGGAGAATTATATTCTAGAGGCTTTAGAGTGAATGATTGTTCTATAAGTACTCATTAAAAACTTAGTATGTTTTAGAAATATCAAATAAGGGGGCTTTGTGAGTACCTCAAAGTTCCAAACCCGTATTATAAAACTAGGATGAAATTTAACTAAAATTAACAGAAAATGGCCAAAACAGTTATGCAGTTGTTAACGTTTAGATTGTGCTTTGGTCTTCATAGAAAATTAATAATAGGGATTTTAGGGCTTCCCTGATGTCTCAGTGGTAAAGAATACCTGCCAATGCAGGAGATGCCAGATTGATCCCAGGGTTGGGAAGATCCTCTGGAGAAGGAAATGGCAACCGACTTCAGTGTTCTTGCCTGGGCAACTCCATGGACAGGGGGAGGGAGCCTGGTGGCTATAGTTCATGGGGTTGCAAAGAGTTGGACATGACTTAGTGACTAAACAACAATGTAATTTGACTGGATCAACTCAGTTTTATCCTGCCTTTCTCATTTTAATTCATAACAAAGTAATTAAATAATAAAACTTCCTCTAGTAAGCTAATCAGTTTCAGTTTTTTATTCATAATCCTTTTAATTCAACAATATATGATTTTTGTCCACTAACCTACTTATTAAAATTAAATGGAATTTCTGGATGTAAAGTATACATATATTTGCATTGTTAAATTGGTTCTTAGAAAAATACTACCATGGAAATAAAATAGCAGTAGATCTAGTTGATTGATTACATTTTTGACTTTTTAAATTCTTCAAAATAAATAATAGTTGAATTATTCAAATGTAAGGAGTTGCATGTAAATTGGAGGACTAAAATATTAAGCAAAATGGCAAAATGACGCTTATAATATTTATAGACTGCATGCTATTAGAATAAAATCAAAACAAAGATATACAAAGACAAATATACTGAATGTCTCTCTTGAACATACATATGTACATTATGAAGTTAAAAGGATTAGAGTAGCAACATATAATTTGTGAATTTTTAACTTTTTTTTGATAAGGCTGGTAACTGTAGAATTTCCCAAGTATTTTTCAAGAGGAAATCAATCAGACAGCCTCAACACCATGTTCCATTGGCTGTGAATTCTGTCACTCCCAGGACCAGGGCAAGCCTCGCCTCTCTGAAAGGACTAGGAAGGTGTGGAGGAGGGCATGGCAACCCACTCCAGTATTCTTCCCTGGAGAATCCCATGGACAGAGGAGCTTGGCGGGCTACAGTTTAAAGGATTGCAAAGAGTCAGACACAGCTGAAGCGACTTAGCGCACACACACACAGGGCCACTGACCACACTGTGCCTTTGTTCTCTGTGCGGCTCCAGTCTCTGAGACTCTGCATCCTGGGGAGGAAGGAAGGTGTGGGAAGGGGCAGTCTGGTCAATTCTAAGAGACATCCAGCTCCTCTAAGACAGGCCTCCTGTCTCCCTGCCTGCGAGTGCTCCCTCAACTTCCTCCTCCCCAGCTCACCTGTCTCAGTGGCCCCTGGAGCCTCTGTGCACTTGGACCAGGTCCTTGGCTTCACAACAAAAGACAGTCTCTTGCCGCACTGCTGAGTTGCTGGGACTGCGCCCTCTCTGCCCCAGCTCCCCGCAGACAGGCGCTGCCTGGCGCAGAAACTTGTTTGTAACTTAGCAGGAGTTTCTTCGGTGGACAGCAGGGGGGGATTTTGTTTCTAACATGTTTAAAGATGCTTGAAAAGTGTTTGCAAAGCGCAGGCATGGCCTTAAGAATTTTGTTCCTGACGGAGAGCCCATGGTGCCTGGCAGCAGAAGCAGAGCCAGTAGGAGAGGGGACAAGAGAGAAAGGGGGTGTTTGCTTTCACTGCCCTGAAGCAGGGCCCCCCTCTCCCCTGCTGCCCCTTCAGGGAGGACTGTGATATCTGGTTTTGCATCACCGAGGCTTCACTGAGGCTGTCCAGAGAGCTGGTGGCATGGGGTTTCCAGACGGTATGTGAGGGAGTCTCTGAAAGAGATCAATATTTGAACCTGTAGACCCGAACAAGGCAGACCCCCAGCACAGGGCAGCACCTCCGTCCTGGGACCTGCTCAGAGCATAAGGACAGATGGGGCAGGGTGCTCTCTGCCTGCATGGGACAGACCCAGGGCCAGAGAACAGCTGCATGGGGTCAAGGAGGGCAGAAAAGCGAGGAAGCCCATGCATTGTGCCGTGTTCAGGGAGAATATTTTAAACCTATTTAAACCTATCCATGTTTTTAAATTTTAATGTCTTATTTTTGTATTTACCCTGATGGCTACAAAATAAGCTGATTTTATTACTTCCCATGATGCCCTTTAATCTGTGCCAAGGGCACTGTGTAATACTGGGATGAGGCAATGAGGAAGCAGCTCATACTGACCTCTCAGGAGAACTTAAGCTCTTGGAGAACCTACTTAGAGGATTAGCAGAGAACTTTCGAATCCAGGTCAGCGTGAGCAATAAGCTCTGTCTTCATAGTGAGGGGCGGCAGATTCACCATTAGCAGCAGCTGGGGAAGGAGGGGCAGTTCTGAGTTCATATCAGGAGGGTGGGGGGACCAAGTCTTGGAAATTGGCTGTTAGCACTTCCCAGACCCCGTCAGCTGATGCACTCAGAAGCCATGAGTCCAGCAGAGGAAACTCATTTCCAGACAGCTGACCCCAAAGACCCAACAGAAGCTATAAAAATGGCCCCTCGTTATAAAGCATTTTTCTGCCAACAACATAAAGTAATTGCCAGCAGGTGATTCTGTTAAATGACCAGTACGTCTCTGTGAAGCCTGACCCTTCAAAGGAACAGCTCATAAGAGATGCCGTTTACGCTCTGAGCATCCTGTGCTAGATGCCCCTCTGGCAGCAGGAGTGCAGCCACCCTGCCTTTGCGCAGTGCACACCTTCTTGAGGCTTCCAGGCCATCCCAGCCACCACGTCAGACAGACATGACCACTTCCCCCAGCAAGCAGTGACTGATTAATTTAAGATGCAGAGAGGGCCCATGCAGAGCAAAGAGGCAGCAAGAGCAGGCAGATTAGTCCCAGGGCTCCTTAGTAAGCAGGGAGGGATGTCCATCTGAAAAATCATTTGTCTATGCAGGTTAAGTAGGTCTGAGCATCACTTTTAAACCAGTCTTGGCTTAAACTCTGAGATACAAAAGTGACCCCAAGGTCACAGAGATTGTCAACACACTAGAAAGTAGGCAGAAAACAAACATGAGGCACACAGAGAACTAATGATAAAGCTAGTCCTGTCACTAAGCTCACTTGCAGAGAGGGCTTCCAGGAACTTGAGATGATACAGAGCCATGGAAGGCACTTATACATGAGTTTTGAGTCACGTTCTACAGATTCCGTGAGTTGAAAGAGAGACACACAAAAAGCATTTAGAGTGAAGTATGAACAAAGAAGGGCTTCCCTGGTGGCTCAGAGGTTAAAGCGTCTGCCTGCAATGTGGGGGAGACCTGGGTTCGATCCCTGGGTCGAGAAGACCCCCTGGAGATGGAAATGGCAACCCACTCCAGTATTCTTGCCTGGAGAATCCCATGGATGGAGGAGCCTGGTTGGGCTACAGTCCATGGGGTCACAAAGAGTCAGACATGACTGAGTGACTTAACTATGAACAAAGAAATACCTCCATAAATATTTCCAGTAGTAAGGGAAAGGAGAACATTCACAGGATTTTGAAGATTGTCTCTGGGCAGTCTGAAAGGTGCTCTGTGTAACTGTATACAAACACATTTTAGAAGAAATGACAGCACATGCTTTTCAGGATCAGTGTTAATGTCTATGTTAAACAATGATGTGCCTTTAGCTTTCCAGCCAAAAGTAGAACTTAGTTGATCACAGAGATTACTCTTAAATTTCAGTCACAAGTAGCATTAACATATTTTAATACATTTATTTCTCAGATATTCTTAAAGCAGGCATAGGCATTAAATTTGCTGAAATCCATGATCAAGAATGATCTCAACGACAAATAATCAGGAGAGGCCAACATCTCAGCTAACGTGAACCTGGAGTACTTGTTGAAATAAGTGACAGAACTCCCAGAAATTTAGCAGATCTGGGAAGTGGTGGAGTAGAAGGATGTGCACTCAGTTTCTCCTGCAAGGACACCAAAATTGCAACCAGCCATCTACAGAAGGGTGTTGGAACCCACCAAAAAAAGAAAACCCATGCACAAGGACAAAGGTGAAGCCACAACAAGACAGTAGGAGGGATACATTCATGTTTAAAATCAAATCTCATACCCGCCAGAAACTGTCGGAGGGCACAAGCTAAACCTTGTGTGCACCAGGACCCAGGGAAAGAAGCAGTGAGCCCCACAGGAGACTGGGCCAGATCAGCTGTGAGTGCTGCAGGGTGTCCTGTGGAGGCATGGGTCAGCAGCGGCTGTCTCAGGGACAGGGGCACTGGCTGCAGCTGTACTGGGAGGCGTGGCATGTGGCGTAAGTTCTATTGGAGGAGGTAGCCGTTAGCCCCACCATGGAGTCTGGGGGGCAGTCCACAAACTGGAGGACAGTTATACAGAAGAAGTCCTCAATCTGTTGTGAAAGTTCTAGCCCCACAACAGACTTCCCAACCTGGGGGTCTGGCAAAGGAACTGGAAATCCCCAGGGAAACTGACTTTGAAGGGCAACAGGATTTCATTATATAGAATGTCCGCAAAACTGGGGAAACAGAGATTCTTGGAGGGCACAAACAAGACCTGTGCAAGGGACCCAGGATAAAGGAGCAGTGATCCCTATGCCCTCTATAACCTACCATAGAGACTACAGACTCTAGGACTGGACAGCCTCAGGCCAAACTACAGGGAGGGAACACAGCCCCACCCATCAGGAGAAAATTGGATTAAAGATTTACTGAGCACAGTCCATCAGAAAAAGACCCAATCTCCCCCTCAGTCAGTCTCTCCCATCAGGAAACTTCCATAAGACTCTTATCCATCTCCATCAGAGAGCAGACAGAATGAAAACCACAATCATAGAAAACTAACCAATCTGATCACATGGACCACAGCCTTGTCTAACTCAATGAAACTATAAGCCATGCCGTGTAGGGCCACCCAAGATGAACGGGTCATGGTGAAGAGTTCTGAGAAAATGTGGTCCACTGGAGAAGGGAATGGCAAACTGCTTCAGTATTCTTGCCTTGAAAACCCCATGAACAGTATAAAAAGGCAAAAAGATAGGACACTGAAAGATGAACTCTCCAGGTTGGTAGGTGCCCAATATGCTACTGGAGATCAGTGGAGAAATAACTCCAGAAAGAATGAAGAGATGGAGCCAAAGCAAAAATAACACCCAGTTGTGAATGTGACTGGTGATGGAAATAAAATCCAATGATCTAAAGAGCAGCATTGCATAGGAACCTGGAATGTTAGGTCCATGAATCAAGGCAAAATGGAAGTGGTCAAACAGGAGATAGAAAGAGTGAACATTGACATTTTAGGAATCAGCAAACTAAAATGGACTGGAATGGGTGAATTTAACTCAGATTACCATTATATCTACTACTGTGGGCAAGAATCCCTTAGAAGAAATGGAGTAGCCATCATAGTCAACAAAAGAGTCCGAAATGCAGTACTTGGATGCAATCTCAAAAACAACAGAATGATCTCTGTTCGTTTCCAAGGCAAACAATCCAATATCACAGTAATCCAGGTTTATGCCCTGACCAGTAATGCTGAAGAACAGTTGTTGAACAGTTGATTGGTTGTTGAAAGTTGAATGGTTCCATGAAGACCTAGAAGACCTTCTAGAACTAATACTGAAAAAGATGTCCTTTTCATCATAGGGGACTGGAATGCAAAAGTAGGAAGTCAAGAGATGCCTGGAGTAAATTTAGCAAATTTGGCCTTGGAGTACAAAATGAAGCAGGTCAAAGGCTAATAGAGTTTTGCCAAGAGAACGCACTGGTCATAACAAACGTGCTCTTCCAAAAATATAAGAGAAGATGCTACACATGGACATCACCAGATGATCAATACTCAAATCAGATTGATTATATTCTTTGGAGCCAAAGATGGAGAAGCTGTATCAGTTCAGTTCAGTTCAGTCACTCAGTCATGTCTGACTCTTTGCGACCCCATGGACCATAGCACACCAGGCCTCCCTGTCCATTGCCAACTCCCAGTGTTTACTTAAGTTCATTCCATTGAGTCAGTGATGCCATCCAACCGTCTCATCCTCTGTCATCCCCTTCTCCTCCAACCTTCAATCTTTCCCATATCAGGGTCTTTTCCAATGAGTCAGTTCTTCCCATCAGGTGGCCAAAGTATTGGAGTTTCAGCTTCAACATCAGTCCTTCCAATGAACACCCAGTACTGATTTCCTTTAGGATTGACTGGTTGGATCTCTTTGCTGACCAAGGGACTCTCAAGAGTCTTCCCCAACACTACAGTTCAAAAGCATCAATTCTTCAGTGCTCAGCTTTCTTTATAGTCCAACTCTCACATCCATACATGGCTACTGGAAAAACCAAAGCTTTGACTAGATGGACATTTGTTGGCAAAGTAATGATCTGCTTTTTAATATGCTGCCTAGGTTGGTCATAACTTTTCTTCCAAGGAGCAAGCGTCTTTTAATTTCATGGCTGCAGTCACCATCTGCAATGATTTTGGAGCCCAAAAATAGAAAGTCTGCCACTGTTTCCACTGTTTCCCCATCTATTTGGCATGAAGTGATGGGACCAGGGCCATGATCTTAGTTTTCTGAATGTTGAGCTTTAAGCCAACTTTTTCACTCTCCTCTTTCACTTTCCTCAAGAGGTTAGTTCTTTGCTTTTTGCCATAAGGGTGGTGTCATCTGCATATCTGAGGTTATTGATATTTCTCCTGGCAACCTTAATTCCAGTTCATGCTTCATCCAGCCCAGGATTTCTCATGATGTACTCTGCATGTAAGTTAAATAAGCAGGGTGACAATATACAGCCTTGACATACTCCTTTCCCTATTTGGAACCAGTCTGTTGTTCCATGTCCAGTTCTAACTGTTGCTTCCTGACCTGAATACAAATTTCTCAAGAGGCAGGTCAGGTGGTCTGGTATTCCCATCTGTTTAAGAATTTTCCACAGTTTATCATGATCCACACAGTGAAAGGCTTTGATGTAGTCAGTAAAGCAGAAGTAAATGTTTTTCTGGAACTCTCTTGCTTTTTCGATGATCCAACAGATGTTGGCAATTTGATGTCTGGTTCCTCTGACTTTTCTAAATCCAGCTTGAACATCTGGAACCTCACGGTTCACGTACTATTGAAGCCTGGCTTGGAGAATTTTGAGCATCACTTTGCTAGCGTGTGAGATGAGTGCAATTGTGTATCACCTGTTAGACTCTTCTATGATAGCCCATTGCCTCCTGCCTTGGAGAGCCTCACAACCTGCTCCATGCTGCACCACTGGAGAAAATGTGCCACCTGGCCTTGGGGGGAGGGATCAGGAGTCTGCTGAGGGCAGCTAGAGTGTGACAGAACACTCAGAATTGGCTGAGTGCATGCGTGAGTGCAGGGCATCACCTTTTGAAGCTGCTCACTGAAACCGCACTGGTCAGTGTGCAGGGAATAAAAGCCGAAACCTGGGGAGGACAGCTTACACCCCGAGCTGTCCTGCAGACAGCCCTCACCATGCACGATAGGCAGGCGGACGGCCTGTGTGTGTCTGAGATACTCATTCAGATGCACCGGCCTGGGCTTCGGGCATCCATACCCTCCCCAAGCTTCCTAGTCCATCCCAGTGAATGCTCTATGTTGAGAGCCACCTTTGCAGAATGAGAGAGGAAGCAACAATGGCCACATGGCTTCCAACGGTGGAATCATTTCATGCCGTGACCATAAGAACTCTCCGTGTGAGATCACACTCCAAACTTTCCTAATAAGAGCAGTGAGTTATGTCAATGTGAACTGCATATGCTCACATCCATCACTCATGTCCCCTTGAAGGATAGTATGCAGGGTCTGTTGTATATACAGGGAAACCAAGAAAACACAGTCAGTTGATCAGTCATCACAGCCGATTTGTCATTTGTTAGACAGACATAGTCTGTGGTCTGAAATGTTAAGTCATCTGCCTGAGATGATGAGTCTGTTAAAACTTTAGGATGACTGGGAATCTTACCCAAAGCATGTTTTTCTTTCTATCTGACCTAAATGACCACAGCAAAACCAAAAAGTGCTTTTTTTCATGGAGGGAAGTTGAGTGATGAGGTAGCACAGCTCACTATGAAAAGAGTAGCAGATGGGATGGATTGGACAAACTGGAATGAAAAGCCATGAGCCATCTTGTTTTACAGGAAGCATAAAGGTCCCTGTAAACAGAGTGGATAATTCCTACAAATCCCACTAGAATGCCACGTATTTCCCAGTCCCAGATTCCTCTCTGTCTCATTCAGTTCCTGTGTGGTCCTTCAGTCCTTTACCCAGCCCCTTACCAAACAGTTTATACATGCCAACCATTAGGTCAGGCACTAGAGATGCACACACTTGTTAATGAATTCAGGAATGAATGTGCAATTATAATGCATTAGAGTGACTATAATGACACACATGCAGAGCTATAGGGCCTAAGCATGGAAAACAGGTTCTGACTAGAAAGCGTCAATTCATTGCAATTAGGTAAGCACTCCTTCTGTTTACTTTGGGAAAGGCAGTCACAGGCAATTAACAGCTAACTTAATGTGGACGAGATCTACATCTCCTCGGGAGCATCATCCTGTCTTTATGACATCCACACAAAGGTCTTCCTAGCCCCAGGTTGCTGAATGAGGACCTCAGGATGGCCATGGAGAACTTACACATGCTCTAATATCAGCACAACACAAAGCAGGTGTTGGACATCAGCTTCATAGTCTTACTGACCACTAAACTGTCTGTATTTAGACATGAATACAGATTGCTGACTGTAGGAAATGAAAGACATCTTCATGGGGTGAAGTGCCCTTGGCGCCACTTATATCCAACACCCGTGATCTGACTTCTCAACATCTCATGCCACTGTCATCAGCAAAACGACTATAATATCCTGTTCAAACAATTTTTTGTTTAAACTCTGTTAAGTATCCCCTAGATAGTATTACTTTCTGTGATTCCTTCATCACTCAGGCAATTGAATTGTATGATTGAAATATTAGGGGATATGGCTGCAAACATGAAGAAATTCCAAACATCTAGTAGATTGAGGATTATTCATTCTTACTTCAAATTTTTCAGAATTTAGCATGTTTATGGGTTTTCAGTAATTTCTGAAAAACTTCAGCAATCCCCAAACACTTATTTGTAAATTCAATAAATAAATGCTATGTTCATTTCACATGCTGAGCAAAAAATGAATAAAGGTTCTGAAGAGCCAAGAGAGGGGGAGGGAAGGCAGAAGCAGGTGACATCCTTGAAACAAAAGTAAACGAAACTTCTTGTCAGAATACACTGCTTGCAGTTGCTAATCCTCAATGCTAATTGCTCTCTCTCCATCTCCAGTTGTGTTGAATGTGTGTGCGTCAAATGTGTTTCCGTTCTTATGCACATATTTTATATCTTATCATAATAACTGAACACTAAATGTTTCACTTACTTTGCAAAAATTATCATATACTTGAAGAAGTATGCTTAAAGGTAAATACCACCCACAGTTATCCTAGGTCTTACTCAGACCCTGAGAATTTCTCCATAAAAGTCTTGTCAAAAACAGTGATTTGCTTTGCATTTGTTGGCATTTTGTTGAAAGCAGCTCCAGATGATGCCACCTTTTGATGGCAGGAGATGAATGTGTTTTAGAGAATGAAACCATTTCTCATAAGGGACCCTTTGGGAGCAGATCTGTATTTGAATAGGTGCTAAGCGTTTCCACAGAGCTTCGTAGCCTGTGATGTCTTCAGAGCACTGGCAGCTTGAGAGAGGGGTTCTGGGAGCTCACAATCTCCAAGGAAACATATTTAAAGTTCATTCAGAGTTAGAAAATGCTTTAACTCTTTTCCTGATCCCATTCTTATTTTATAATTTTGTTAAGGTATTTAAAAGTTATAAATATTGAAAATGATCTTGGTATTGAAAATATAATTTTTTTCATGCCTTACAAGAGATCTAAAACATTGGATGATAACACTTTTTTTTTTTAATTTCTAAAGTCACTATCAAAACAAGAATTCTTCCATCACAACCTCAAGAAACTCCAGAATCTCTCATGTTTAATTGCATTGCTGGTCTTAACACTGTTAAACTTCAGAATTGCTTAATCATTTTTTTGGTGACTTGAAGCTATTGATACCAAACAAGGTTAAATCGCATTAGAGGGTTTTCTGCTTATCCAATAACTCCATAAAGTCATTAGATTTGACTGTGAATAGCCCCTGGGCTGACTATAACAATAAAATATTAAATAGGAACATTTTTTTTTTTTATCCTCCAGGAGTTTATAAATTCAATTTGATGTCAATAGTTGAAGATGACAAAGACCACTAGGGCAGCATGTTTTCATCTAGGATGAGAGCCAACCTCTTATGGGGAGGAAAATTAATTCATATGAAATAGGAATAAACAGAAAAACATAAAGTGTAGACATGTGTACACAAAAAGAGAGTCACTTCAATACTGTAAACTTATCTGTCCAATATGGAAATTTCTGATAAGGAATATGCATAGTTAAGGAAAACATTCAGAACCTTGGGTAATGAGAATTCAGTGATTTCTTTTTTTTTTAACTTTTTATTTTACATTATAATAAAGCAGATGAACAATGTTGTGACACAGAGGCACTCAGCCATACATACACATGTGTTAATTCTCCCCTAAACTCTCCTCCCATCCAGACCACCACATAACAGTGAGCAGAGTTCCCTATGCTGTACAGTAGGTCATTGTTGGTTATCCATTTTCAATTTCAATTTCATTGCACACTCAAAAATGTCCCAAGACCTTTTGTGACAAGGAGCATCCTCCTGCTGTCCCTCTGTCAGGATGCTGTCAAAGTGCCTCAGAAAATGATAAAAATGACACCAGAAGCCCTGCCCAGGGAACACGCAGACAGCTCCTGTAGGACAGGAGGTTGTTAATGGGAGCGAGGCTGATCCCACCAGCTCATGCTGAGCCCAGAGCAGGGGTTTTCCTGTCTTCTGAGGAAGGTCGACGCAGCCCAGCCCACAAGCTGTTTCATACAGAAAGTTATCCCCACCCACTGCACCCTCCTAATGACAAGGAAAACATGGTGTCTTAGGTCACTCAGAGTAACAAGGAGCATCCTCGTGCTGTCCCTCTGTCAGGATGCTGTCAAAGTGCCTTGGAAAATGATAAAAATGACACTCCATTTTTGTTACTTGCTGTAACAAAAATACCACAGCAAGGAAGGGACCATGTCACAGGGTTTATGAATCTTCAGAGGTTTCTTATTTTTGCTTTCATCTCTGTGTCTCCTTTTGAAATATTCCGACTGTGTGTTAATATGGAGGAACTCTTAAAAGCTCTCTTGACAGGAGAAAAACTATTAAAAATTCCAGTATATGGAGGCTGAACAACACACAGCTGAATAACCAACAAATCGCAGAAGAAATCAAAATATGCATAGAAATGAATGAAAATGAAAACACAACAACCCAAAACCTATGGGACATTGTAAAAGCAGTGCAAAGGGAAGATTCATAGCAATACAGGCTTACCTCAAGAAACAAGAAAAAAGTCAAATAAGACTTTACACCTAAAGCAACTTGAAAAGGAAGACATGAAGAACCCCAGGGTTAGTAGAAGGAAAGAAATCTTAAAAATTAGGGCAGAAATAAATGCAAAAGAAACAAAAGAGACCATAGCAAAATCAACAAAGCTAAAAGCTGGTTCTTTGAGAGAGAAGATAAATAAAATTGACAAACCGTTAGCCAGACTCATCAAGAAACAAAGGGAGAAGAATCAAGTCAACAAAATTAGAAATGAAAATGGAGAAATCACAACAGACAACACAGAAATACAAAGGATCATAAGAGACTACCATCAGCAATTATATGCCAATAAAATGGAAAACTTGGAAGAAATGGACAATTTTTTAGAAAAGTACAACTTTCCAAAACTGAACCAGGAAGAAAGAGAAAATCTTAACAGACCTGTCACAAGCATGGAAACTGTAATCAGAAATCTCCCAAAAACAAAAGCCCAGGACCAGACGGTTTCACAGCTGAATTCTACCAAAAATTTAGAGAAGAGCTAACACCTATCTTAGTCAAACTCTTCCAGAAAATTGCAGAAGAAGGTAAACTTCCAAACTCGTTCTATGAGGCCACCATCACCCTAATACCAAAACCTGACAAAGATGCCACAAAAAAAGAAAACTACAGGCAAATATCACTGATGAACATAGATGAAAAAATCCTTAACAAAATTCTAACAAACAGAATCCAACAACATATTAAAAAGATCGTACATCATGACCAAGTGGGTTTTATCCCAGGGATGCAAGGATTCTTCAATATACATAAATGAATCAACATAATACACCACATTAACAAATTGAAAGATAAAAACCATATGATTATCTCAATAGATGCATAAAAAAAGCCTTTGACAAAATTCAACATCTATTTATGATTTAAAAAAAAAAAAAAAAACTCTCCAGAAAGCAGGAATAGAAGGAACATACCTCAACATAATAAAAGCTATATATGACAAGCCCACAGCAAACATTATCCTCAATGGTGAAAAATTGAAAGCATTTCCCCTAAAGTCAGGAACAAGAAAATGGTGCCCACTCTCACTGATACTATTCAACATAGTTTTGGAAGCTTTGGCCGCAGCAATCAGAGCAGAAAAAGAAATAAAAGGAATCCAGATAGGAAAAGAAGAAGTAAAACTCTCACTGTTTGCAGAAGACATGATCCTCTACAAAGCACACCCTAAAGACTTCACCAGAAAGTTACTAAAGCTAGTCAAAGAATATAGTAAAGTTGCAGGATATAAAATTAACATACAGAAATCCCTTGCATTCCTATACACTAACAATGAGAAAACAGAAAGAGAAATTAAGGAAACAATTCCATTCACCATTGGAACGAAAAGAATAAAATACTTAGGAATATATCTACCTAAAGAAACAAAAGACCTATATATAGAAAACTATAAAACACTGATGAAAGAACTCAAAGAGGACACAAATAGATGGAGAAATATACCATGTTCATGGATTGGAAGGATCAATATAGTGAAAATGAGTATACTACCCAAAGCAATCTATAGATTCAATGCAATCCTTATCAAGCTACCAATGGTATTTTTCACAGAACTAGAAAAAGTAATTTCACAATTTGTATGGAAATACAAAAAACCTCGAATAGCCAAAGCAATCTTGAGAAAGAAGAATGGAACTGGAGGAATCAACCTGCCTGACTTCAGGCTATACTACAAAGCTACAGTCATCAAGACAGTATGGTACGGGCACAAAGACAGAAATATAGGTCATTGGAACAGAATAGAAAGCCCAGAGATAAATCCATGTACCTATGGACACCTTATCTTTGACAAAGGAGGCAAAAATATACAATGGAGAAAAGACAATCTCTTTAACATGTGGTGCTGGGAAAACTGGTCAACCACTTGTAAAAGAATGAAACTAGAACACTTTCTAACACCGTACACAAAAATAAACTCAAAATGGATTAAATATCTAAACATAAAACCAGAAACTATAAAACCCCTAGAGGAGAACATAGGCAAAACACTCTCCGACATAAATCACAGCAGGATCCTCTATGACCCACCTCCCAGAGTGATGGAAATAAAAGCAAAAATAAACAAATGGGACCTAATTAACCTTAAAAGCTTTTGCACAATGAAGGAAACTATAAGCAAGGTGAAGACAGCCCTCAGATTGGGAGAAAATAATAGCAAATGAAGCAAGAGACAAAGGATTAATCTCAAAAATACACAAGCAACTCCTGCAGCTCAATTCCAGAAAAATAAATGACCCAATCAAAAAATGGGCCAAAGAACTAAACAGACATTTCTCCAAAGAAGACATACAGATGGCTAACAAACACATGAAAAGATGCTCAATATTATCAGAGAAAATATCAGAGAAAAAAGCATTATCAGAGAAATGCAAATCAAAACCACAGTGAGGTACCATTACACGCCAGTCAGGATGGCTGCTATCCAAAAGTCTACAAACAATAAATGCTGGAGAGGGTGTGGAGAAAAGGGAACCCTCTTACACTGTTGGTGGGAATGCAAACTAGTACAGCCACTATGGAGAACAGTGTGGAGATTCCTTAAAAAACTGGAAATAGAACTGCCATATGACCCAGTAATCCCCCTGCTGGGCATACACATGGAGGAAACCAGAATTGAAAGAGACACATGTACCCCAATGTTCATCACAGCACTGTTTATAACAGCCAGGACGTGGAAGCAACGTAGATGTCCATCAGCAGATGAATGGATAAGAAAGCTGTGGTACATATACACAATGGAATATTACTCAGACATTAAAAAGAATAAATTTTAATCAGTTCTAATGAAACTGGAGCCTATTATACAGAGTGAAGTAAGCCAGAAAGATAAACACCAATACAGTATTCTAACACATACATATGGAATTTAGAAAGATGGTAACGATAATCCTATATGCAAGAGAGCAAAAGAGACACAGATGTATAGAATGGTTTTGGACTCGGTGGGAGAAGGTGAGGGTGGGATGATTTGAGAGATAGCATTGAAACATGTATATTATCATATGTGAAACAGATCTCCAGCCCAGGTTTAATGCATGAGACAGGGTGCTCAGGGCTGTTGCACTGGGATGACCCAGAGGGATGGGATGGGGCAGGAGGTGGGAGGGATGGTCAGGATGGGGAACACATGTACACCCATGGCTGATTCATGTCAATGTATGGCAAAACCACTACGATATTGTAAGGTAATTAGCCTGCAATTAAATAAATTTTTAAAAATAATGAAAACAAACAAAACACTCTCTTGAACATCCCCTTCTCATGGCAGAGAGTCATCCGCTCAGTTCCCTGGCCATCTCCCTGCCCTGTCACAGAGACCTGTTCCTGGACACCTACAGGTGTGTCGTGTCTGTGACGCATGAGCTCTGAGCCCCTCAAGGACAAGAAGCCTTCTCCTCCTGCTCCACATCCCACTGCTGGGCATCTAACCACCCAGTGAGCAGTCCTTGAATTAACGGTTTTGTTTATCGCTCATCAGTGAGTTCTGAAGTGACAGCATAGGGGGGCAGCATGGGCTGGACAGCACCATTTTTCCTCAAAGTGTTCCTTCTCTCCCAAGACATCCATAGCTTGTCCTGGTTCAACTCCTCTTTGCTGCTTCTCTGCAGGTTCCTCTGCAATGTTTTCTTTCCTCTAGTCCTAGGACCTCAAGCAAATGTCCACAGACCCTGCTTCCAGAAATGCCTATCAAAAATCAAGGATGGATCTCTCGTTAGTGTAACTTCCCATGTATAAAGAAAACTCACCTCCTTGGTTATCCCTTCATGTTTCCATTCAAAGTAACCTAAACTTGTTAAACATTCTCAATCAGTATGACCCAATTATTTAAGTTCTTCATGGATATTTAGAAGTTTCAAGAATACCATCATTATGATGGAAAGACAATGTGATTAGACAGAGGTCATTTTGACTTAATCACTAAACCTGAAATTTTCCAGCCATGGAACCCAGGTCTCAATTACATGGTCTAACCTGAAAACCCTTATGGCAGAAAGAGAAGAACTAAAGAGCCTCTTGATGAAAGTGAAAGAGGAGAGCAAAAATGTTGGCTTAAAGCTCAACATTCAGGAAACTAAGATCATGGCTCTGGTCCCATCACTTCATGGGAAATAGATGGGGAAACAGTGGAAATGGTGGCTGACTTTATTTTGACGGGCTCCAAAATCACTGCAGATGGTGACTGCAGCCATGTGGGAGAAGGTGAGGGTGGGATGTTTCGAGAGAACAGCATGGAAACATGTATATTATCAAGGGTGAAACAGATCACCAGCCCAGGTTGAATGCATGAGACAAGTGTTCGGGGCTGGTGCACTAGGAAGACCCAGAGAGATCGGGTGGAGAGGGAGGTGGGAGGGGGGATCAGGATGGGGAATACATGTAAATCCATGGCTGATTCATGTCAATGTATGGCAAAAACCACTACAATATTGTAAAGTAATTAGCCTCCAACTAATAAAAATAAATGGAAAAAAATAAAATAAATTAGAGAGAGAGATAAAAAAAAAAAAAAAGACTCTTGCTCCTTGGAAGAAAAGCTATGACCAACCTAGATAGCATATTAAATAGCAGAGACATTACTTTGCGAACAAAGGTCCGCCTAGTCAAAGCTATGGTTTTTCCAGTAGTCATGTATGGATGTAAGAGTTAGACTATAAAGAAAGCTTAGTGCCTAAGAATTGATGCTTTTGAACTGTGGTGTTGGAGAAAACTCTTGAGAGTCCCTTGGTCAGCAAGGAGATCCAACCAGTCCATCCTAAAGGAAATCAGTCCTGAATATTCATTGGAAGGATTGATGTTGAAGCTGAAACTCCTATACTTTGGCCACCTTATGGGAAGAACTGACTCCTTGGAAAAGACCCTGATGCTGGGAAAGATTGAAGGCAGGAGGAGAAGGGAACGACAGAGGATGAGATGACTGAATGGCATCACTGACTCAAAGGACATGAGTTTGAGTAAACTCCGGGAGTTGATGATGGACACGGAGGCCTGGAGTGCTGCAGTCCATGGGATCGCAAAGAGTCAGACATGACTGAGTGACTGAACTCCACCTGAAAACATTGGACTAGATGATTTTCTGGGTTCTTCTGGTACAAAAGTCCTATGATTGGTTGGTACATATTTCTGAAAGATAACCAAAGGAATTATTTTTCAAACATACATAAATCATATGTGCTACAGCAATTAGATCATATATGTAAAAATGTGGTCTAACTGATTTGTTGATGATACTTTAAGTATTTTACAAATAATAGAATAAGGTTTACTGGTGTTGCTTATTTATATTATTTTTTAAATCACTGTTGTAAATAAAAGTCACCATTCTGCCACAACTTAAGTATCCATTATAAAAAGACCCAACAATTTTATTCCTTAAGCAGCTAAGCAGCTCACATACAGAGTGTCTTCGCTCCACTGTTTTTACCAATAACGACACATCCCATGTCGTCCCCTTGTCTGTGGGGGGCACTCCCACATGGCTAGAAATCAGCCCAAGACTCCTCATCTGTGAATCTTCTTTGCCAAGCAAAATGTCTGGGGGTTTCTTCCTCACTATGTGTGCTTTCCATAGAAAATTATTTTTCTGTTGGAAAGCAAAATTTCCCATTAAGAGGAAAGTCAATTTTTGAAAATATAATAAGCAATGCACAAAATGGTTCACTCACCCATAAACTCCGAATATCTGACTGTTAACAGAATTGGAACTCAATGTTAATTTACAAAACAAAGAGAGAACTCACACTCAAAGAGGCAAAAATTGGGAGACACTAATAGCCATGGTGTTCTGAGAGGCCTGAGAAAGCTTGTGTGATTCCAAAAGTCCTGCCTGTAGCTTGAAAGATCCCCTAAATGCATGGTAGTGGGTGGGTTTCTCCTGCCAGCCTGGGAATTTTCTCCAAGTGTTAAGTGTCCTCTGCAGACAAATGACCTCCTGGTAGAGACAGCCCCACTACAGGGAGAAGCCTGAGAGCGTCCCTCTTCAGGATGGAACTACAGAGTCAGCACAGCATCCTGGTACCCAGTGGGGCCTGGCTGACACTCACAGATGCAGACCTCCTGGGTCAGGCCATAGGACAGGCTTGCGATGGGAAAGCGGGCTCCGGGTCCCAGAGCAGGTACCACTGCATCCTACCTCGTCACCTATGGACACAAGGCCCCACCCCTCAGGATGAAAAGCTGAGTGTCTTAGGCCACGTCTCAGGTCAACGTTCTTTCAAAACTAGAAGATTTCTTTCAAAAACACATCCATTAATGTGCCTTTCTTAAATAGACCTGATCAATATTTTTAAAGCCTATAGTAGGACTTAGCATCTAAAGAAAAACATTCTTTAGTGATAATTTACATTTTATCACGTAATTGCAGCCTCTGTAAAACTTGAAATATTGTGTGCGTATATATTTATTGATATGCCATTAGATATTTATATTTTCACTATTCTCTTAAAATGGTAGAATATGTATAAAGGCCAGTTTATTTTACACAAACGTGTGGTGAAAATAAAAAAGGGTGAAATCACAGAAAAGCCAATTTTTCAATTATTTTATAGAAGCTGCAGGCATAGTGGTTCCTCAGTGAGGTTTTGAGAAAATACATGCTTTCAAACTCTTTCTTTATTCTTTTGGAAAGTAATTTCTATCTAGATAGGCACATCTTAGGCAATTCCAGAGAAATTCCAATTCACAATCTTGGAAGAAGTCTTTCCAGATCCAGCACCTGACCAGAACAGATCATCCCAGAGTATGTTTATGTCTTGGAAATGTGAGCAAAGAGCAAATAAAAATGTTAGCTTTGAAACATCAGAAATCTGAGTGTCATCCTGAGATCACATCTATAAATGAAGACTTCATCAACTAAGTAACATGAGATTTGAGCTACAGCTTGAGAAACTAGGGGGAAAAACACCTTGAGACTGGCCAGTGTTCTTTTAAAGGGTCACCTTGCATAGTCAAAATATCATCCAATTTGTTCCTTGAATGCAGAAATAAACTCAAGCACTTTATAAGCAACTAAAAATATATTCCAGCTATGAGATTGTATCGATTTAAATTTGCAGAAGAAACAAGGAAGATAATTTGACACTCGGGGCACTGGCCAAGCTCTCACTGTGTGACAGGAGATGTGATGCTCGCCACTCCTTCCCCACAGCTCACTCTACTGTGAAAAGCTTCCTGCCTCCTCAGTGCTCACAAACCCTGGCCTCTGCTCAGCACCACCCGCAGGCTGCGCACGGGCCAGTGAGCATCCCCAGTGCCAGGCCCCTCTGCCTCCCGAGCATGGCGTCTGACCCCCTAATGTCCAAGTGTCCCGCACACTGAACACGAGCACATGGCCCTGCTCCCCCTGAGGCCCGAAGATGCCGCTTCCTATGATGAGAATGCTGCCCAGCTGATTCCATCTGGCTCTTCAGAGCTCACAGATGACGGCCCATCATCTCCAGAGGGATGCTCTGCTGGCTCAGACCAGGTCACCGCCGCCCCGCCCCCGCCCCACCAGAACTTGCTTTTATAGCAAAGTCTCTCCTGTCAGTACTGCAGCAGGAAATAACACAGCAGCTGAAGAGTGGGTGCCCTGTGCAGCTAAGGAACCCACGGCATCGACGCCAGCGTCACACGGCTGGCGGTGACCCGGGTCTCCGAGAGGCCCCTCCGCCCCGCGCCCACGTGCTTCCTTACCTGAAACCCAGGGCCCTCTCTGTTTCCCGGACTGCAAATTCATGGCCTTATGCAGTCAGTGTCCAGCATGTGACCAGTGGGTTCTGAGGTGGCCCCAGCCGGGCAGGATCCTTCACATGCGGGGTCAGTCAGGTGATGAGTTTCTCAGCCTGGAGCAGCATGGACAGGCTGGAGCAGGCTTCTCTTCTCCCGAGAGCCAGGCAGAGTTACGGGCATCCTTGCAGTAAACACCGCATACCTCTCTCATGTGTTCACTTGCCCCTCAGGAAGCTAAAGGAGATGAGGCAGGAGATGGTTTCCGTTTTTCTAAAGCTGATACAAGCTGGGAAAGCTACCCGGATAAAGTAGGCGGACTTACGTGCAGGGAGAGTAGATGCTTTAGCTCAATGCGGATATAAAACGGAATGAAGATAAATTAAATGGCAGGGGTGATACTGCTAGAGACAGATGATATAGACAGAGATGTAGATGTAGGTAGGTGTAGGTATGTATAAGGATGGAGATATACTCCATATATAAATGATAGAGTGATGCTGAGGGTAAGATGGTGGAGAGGGCCACAGATATGGAGATCTGGTGACCTCCCCATGAGTGCCTGACCAGCCGCCAGGTCAGCCCAGCCTCTGTGAGCTCCTCCTCTAAACACTCCCTCAGAATGAGGTCTGATTTGAGTTGTGAAGACCTCTTGAGCCTCCTCTTACCTGAGGCAGATTATTATAGGAATTACAGCAAATTATCCTGGGCAGAACTCTCATTCTTGGGTTTTGCAGACTGTGTCCTGGGAGAAATTTCAGATTTCATGAGGTCTCTGTTTTCTCCTTTTCCAATTGTCTTCCTGCTGATATTCTCATTTAAAGCCTCCATGTTGCTAAACTCAGTGGCCAGGCGTAGCTGGGGCAGTCGTTCCAGGCATTCAAATATCCACTGACCCCCAGACCCGTCTAGTACTCACTGAACTTCTGGTGTAGACTCGCAGTGTTTCCCACACCTCGACCAGTGCAGAGGTCCCTAGGTTGAGGCATGCGACATCACCTTTCTTCACCTGCTCAATTTCCCCATAGGAATGGCTCACCTGTCACATGGCATTTATTCCAGACACAAGGGTGCCAGCCTCCTTAGAGTGACTTTTTTTGAGATGTAAAATCTTGTTCAGTGCATGGTGATCAATGCTGCTATACTTTGGGGAATTAATTCCTTTGCATGTCTATGTGTATATTCTTCTAATTTCACTACAATTCAGTCTTGCTTCCTCTGAAACAAAATTACTATATATTTCTTTTATTTCTAGAATTCATTTCTAAACATTTCTTGAGATTCTTTTTTCTCAACTGAACTCCTCAAATTTATATTCCCACAGCAGATTTAATCCATTTTCACTTAAAATATGGGTAGCAGTCATGTGTCTCAAAAGACTTTTTGCAATATTCCCATATTAGAATATATATAAGATATTCATTAGATCTAGTTCACATTAACAAGAGAAGTTCAGTGATTTGAAATCCATGTTGGTATTTTCCTTTGAATTATGGATGACTTTATCAAAAAAGTATTTTATTACATGACTTTGAACATAATTTAGGTCAAGAAAGTAGAGAGGAGAGCTAATGTGTACTGACTGCTTACTAAACCCGTGCATGATCTGTCTTAATCCTCCCCAGGGCTCTCAGGGTCCCTTAGGAACCATTAACCTCACTTTACAGTTTTTATAGATGAAGAAACAGGCTCTGAAATGGGGCCCAGCTGAGCTGGGTTTGGAGGGCTCTCAGTAACTAGCAGGTGCTGATCGCATGCCAGGGGTCTTTTTCACTTCACCATATCCTGTATCCCGTCCCATTTATGAAACACATAAAAATTCACTCAGGAAAGAAATGATCAGAAGTTGGGTTTCAGTCCTGCTTCCATTCACCTGTATATTAAGGGTATTTCATTATATAACTGAATTCAGTAGTTTAGTCATAGACTCTGGTGGACATTTGTAATAGAAATTTATAAGCATCACAGAAAGTATGAAGTTAGGAGGCAAAGTAATGATCTGATTGATAAGCTATAAATATGGACTATATATACAAACTATGATTGTTGTTGTTGTTCAGTGGCTAAGTTGTGTCCAATTCTTTGCAACCCCATGAACTGTAGCACGCCAGGCTTCCCTGTCCTTCACTGTCTCCCAGAGTTTGCTCAAACTCGTGTCCATTGAGTCAAGTGATGCTGTCTAACCAACTCATCCTCTGCTGGCCCCTTTACCTCTTACCCTCAACCTATAAATATACTTAATATAAATAATATGTATATGATTTCAAATACTAATAACAGTAGCCCAAGATCAGGGAGACCAAGTTAGATGCAGAACATGGCAGAATACTTGGCTAACAACTAAGGGCTTACTGTCATCAGGAGTGGGTTAATGATGGCCTGAAACAGCTCAGACTGCATTAATAGAAATGAACAATGAGATAGAAAGAAGTAGCAACACATTTAGAGGAAAATAAGGGGAAGGAAAGAGTATGTGGCAGAAGGCTGTGGCTACAGAGAATTTAAGTGTACAACTAGGATGATCAACCCACAGAAACCAGAAATGGAGGAGTAGAAACTAGGGAAATGGTGGAGGAACAAACAAAATGGAAAAATCGAAAAACTCGAGGCCTGTATGAAAGGAAAGGGCAGATTACTTGTGAGTGAAATGCAGGCGGAGGTGGAAATACAGACCCTGGGGTCAAGGAACGGAGCTTAGGCTTGAGGGCCGGGGCTGTGGGTCAGGGGAGTGGCTCTGTAGGTGAATCCTCTAGGTGAGTGAAGCTAGACTCAACATGCAAGAGCATTAGAACTCTTACTGCCATGCCCACCCATATGCAGTGGTTCTCCAGCACCTATTATTCATCATTTCCTGTTAATTATAACAGTAACTTGCATCCATAACATATTGTTTTTAGAGGTTTATATATGCACTTCCCACCTGACGTTTCCTTTAGGATTCATTAGTTCATTTGCTTTCCAACCCTTATTGAGAACCTGCTCTATGTCACATGCTATTTCATGTGCTGGGAACACAAAGAGGAAAGACAGACAAAGCTAGCGCTTCCCTGAACCCATATATTCTCCTGTGGAAACACAAACCAGTTCTAAATAAGTCAGTAAATACATATTTTCATATACTGGAAAAGTATTATAAAATGAAGCAGTGGTAGAGAAGTGTTTTTCAGTCTACTAATAGTGACCCATTTTGTTTTATGAAACTGATTTATTGGGTCCCAGGCAACATTTCTTTATATAAAATGTTACAGTAGATTCAAATGTGATCAGACACAATGCATTGTGTATAGAACCATCGAAGTGTAACCCATATGTTGTATAAGCTTTCTTTCCCGTATATACACGCATGTACACATTTCATCTGCAGCAGCCACTCAGCGGGGGGTCTGTGTGTGTGTGTCTGTGTGGGGGGAGAGCAGGCAGAGGTGCGACCCCGGCCCTGGCTTCATCTTCCCTGACGGCACTCCCGTCTCCTCACCTGCACATCTGCACTCCTTCTCTGTGGACTCCCAGGGCTCCGAGGAGCAGGGAGGAGCTCCGCACCAGGAGGCGGGCTGTGAGGAATCAGCTCCAGGATCTAGAGGCTGAGGGCCCGTGACCTGCCAGCTGGAGACCCTACAATGCTGGTGTGTGTTTCAATCTGTGTCCAAAGGCGTGAGAACCAGGGGCTGCTGATGTGAGCCCCAGTTGGAGGGCAGGAGAGAGACAGAGAGATCCCAGCTCAGCACCGAGAGGAGAGGAGGGACATTCTTCCTGCCTCCAGCTTTTCTTCTCAGATCTTCAGTAGACCAGATGGAGCCCCACACTGGGGAGGGTGACCACTGAGCCCACCGATCAGGTGCTGAGCCCATCCAGAGACACCACACACAGGCCCAGAGAGGATGTTTTAGCTGGTCAAGTTGACACGCAAATTAACTGCCACCTGCTCCCCAACCAGACCGCCAGGCTAGCTCCGTGACTGCCCCTGAGAATTGATATGTACACACACACACACAGTTTTCCTGTTTGGATCAGAGAAAGCAACATGAATTAGATTCTCCCATTTTAATTAAATTTAAAGACATGTTTACCATTCTTTCTAAAGAAAAAAGTGGCCACAATCTGAAATTTTCTACTTTCAACAAAGCACAGGGGAGAAATCAATGCCTATTATACTAAGTTCTGTATGTAAGTTAAATAAGCAGGGTGACAATATACAGCCTTGATATACTCCTTTGCCAGTTTGGAACCAGGCCTTTGTTCCATGTCTGGTTCTAGCTTTTGCTTCTTGACCAGTGTATAAGTTTCTTAAGAGGCAGGTAAGGTGGTCTGGTATTCCACAGTTTGTTGTGATTGACACAGTCAAAGGCTTTAGCATAGTCAATGTAGCAGAAGTAGATTTTTTTTAATTCTCTTGCTTTTTCTATGATCCAGCGGATATTGGCAGTTTGATTTCTGGTTCCTCTGCCTTTTCTAAATCCAGCTTGTACATCTCGAAGTTCTCAGTTCACATACTGTTGAAGCCTAGCTTGGAGGATTGGGGGCATTTCTTGCTAACATGTAAAATGAGTGCAATTGTGTGGTAGTTTGAACATCCTTTGGCATTGTCCTTCTTTGGATTGCAATGAAAACTGACGTTTTCCAGTCCTGTGGCCACTGCTAAGTTTTCCAAATTTGCTGGCATATTGAGTGCAGCACTTTAACAGCATCATCTTTTAGGATTTGAAGTAGTTCAGCTGGAATTCCATCACCCCCCCCAATTTTGTTTGTGGTGATGCTTCCTAAGGCCCACTTGACTTCGCACTTCAGGATGTCTGCCTCTAGGTGAGTGAGCACACCATCGTGGTTATCCAGGTCATTAAGACTTTTTTGTACAGTTCGTCTGTGTATTCTTGCCAAGTCTTCTTAATATCTTCTGCTTCTGTTATGGCCATACCATTTCTGTCCTTTATTGAGCCCATGTTTGCATGAAATGTTCCCTTGGTATCTCTAATTTTCTTGACAAGATCTCTAGTCTTTCCATTCTATTGTTTTCCTCTATTTCTTTGCATTGATCCCTGAGGAAGGCTTTCTTATCTCCCCTTGCTATTCTTTGGAACTCTGCATTCAAATGGGGATATCTTTCCTTTTCTCCTTTGCCTTTCACTTCTCTTCTCAGCTATTTGTAAGGCCTCCTCAGACAACCATTTTGCCTTTTTTGCATTTCTTTTTCTTGGGGATGGTCTTGATCATTGCCTCCTATACAATATTCTGGACCCCTGTCCATAGTTATTCATGCACTCATTCAGATCTAATCCCTTGAATCTATTTCTCACTCCCACTGTATAATCATAAGGGATTTGATTTAGGTCATACCTCAATGGCCTAGTGGTTTTTCCTACTTTCTTCAATTTAAGTCTGAATTTTTCATAAGGAGTTCATGATCTGAGTCACAGTCAGCTCCCAGTCTTGTTTTTGCTGACTGTATAGAACTTCTTCATCTTCAGCTCCTAAGAATATAATCAATTTGATTTTGGTATTGACCATCTGGTTATGTCCATGTGTAGAGGCATCTCTTGTGTTGTTGGAAGAGGGTGTTTGCTATGACCAGTGCATTCTCTCGGCAAAACTCTGTTAGCCTTTGCCCTGCTTCATTTTGTACTCCAAGGCCAAACTTGCCTGTTACTCCATATATCTCTTGACTTCCTACTTCTGCAGAGTACATCATGAGAAATGCTGGGCTGAATGAAGCACAGACTGGAATCAAGATTGCCAGGAGAAATAGCAGTAACCTCAGATATGCAGATGACACCACCATTATGGCAGAAAGTGAAGAGGAACTAAAGAGCCTCTTGATGAAGGTAAAAGAGGAGAGTGAAAAAGCTGGCTTAAAATTCAAAATTCAAAAAACTAAGATCATGGCATCCAGTCCCATCACTTCATGGCAAATAGATGGGGAAACAATGGAAATAGTGAGAGACTTTATTTTGGGGGGCTCCAGAATCACTGTGGATGGTGACTACAGCCATGACATTAAGACACTTGCTCCTTTGAAGAAACAATATGACAAACCTAGACAGCATGTTAAAAAGCAGAGACATTACTTTGCCAACAAAGGTTTGTATAGTCAAAGCTATAGTTTTTCCAATAGTCATGTATGAATGTAAGAGTTGAACCACAAAGAAGGCTGAGTGGAGAGGAATTGATGCTTTCAAACTGTAGTGCTGGAGAAGACTCTTGAGAGTCCCTTGAACTGCAAGAAGATCAAACCAGTCAATCCTAAAGGAAATCAACCTTGAATATTCATTGGAAGGACTAATGCTGAAGTTGAATCTCCAATACTTTGGCCACCTGATGGGAAGAGCTGACTCATTAGAAAAGACTCTGATGCTGGGAGGGATTGAGGACAGGAGAAGGGGACGACAGAGGATGAGATGGTTGGATGGCATCACCAACTCAATGGACATGAGTTTAAGCAAGCTCCAGGAGATACTGAAGGATAAGGAATCCTAGCATGCTGCAGTCCATGGGGTCACAAAGAGTTGGACGTGACTGAGCAACTGAGCTGAACTGATACTAAGTTCTAATGATTTCCAAGAAAAGTCATTACAACAGGTGCCTCAGTAACCCTCATTTAGCAAGACCTCCCAAGAAGCAGCTGCAGAGAAATTTACTAAACATGGAATGCTGGACCTTGTCTCTTCTTATAAAGGTCAACCCATTAATTCTCAGAGTACTTTAATCCAAGGTTTACTACAAGAGAATTTAACTAGAACTGAAGTAGCTAAACAGGCTTCACAGTGGAGGGGACCAGGTGGCCTTCCTGTTGGGTCCCTGGACTGGTTTTTCTGTGACGGTAGCACAGTGGCAGGGGCTGGGGGCAGGAAGCAGCTCACGCTGTAAGTCCTGGTTAAAGGCCCAATTGAGGCCGTGAGGAGAAGGAACAGACCTTTTAACTCTGATAAATCTTTAACACCTACGCAATCTTTTCTGAGCTGGTAAGCTTGAGGTCAAGTGTTTGAAGCAAAGAGGAGGAGGGAGGCTGCTGAGAAATTGGGCAGGACTTTTTAGTTCCAAGTTAAATACCATGACTTACTGCCTCTTTCTAAGGTCAGAAAAAGTTTATTAATATTTTTTAAAGTCCTCTGCAGTCACTTCCAAGCTTCACTAATACAAGACACCCACCCTCAGGCTGGGCACGCTGCTGCAGCCGACACCATTCGCCCAGGCCGTGGCCTGGCCTGCCTCACGCCTGGGCCTGCCAGGCGACAAGGTATTCAAGGCCAAGAAAGACTTGCCTATCTTTGAACTTTCCCACAAGCACAAGTTTAAAACAGAGTAGAAACTCCATAAATGTCTATTGAACATAGATAAACTAGAAATTTAAATCATGGGCTCAAAAATCAAGCTGTTTGATGTGTCATATTAAAATGTTTCAAATATTTAATACTTTATTAACATTTTTCAGTGAAAATGCTGACGATCAATCTAATTAAACCATTCCTAGGAAGCCAGGCTATTAAAAATGAACTCCCCCCCACTGCTTTCCTAACTTTATATGCCCATGATTTAATGTCAATGCCTGTTTCTTAACCATCATAATTTAAATGTTGCCCTATCCATAACAACTTTAAAATTACACCGCCCTTCTTATTAGGCACAAAATATATTCAAAATCTATTAAAAGAAAATGATCATTTCTTAATAAATTACAATTGAGTCTAAGTTGCATATTCAGGTATTAGAGACAGTCTTTTTATCTTTTTTTTATCTTTTTATCTTTTAATATCTGGTCAAGTTTTAACAATTGCAGATCTGGCAACCTAATCATAAAGCTTGGTTATAGAACTGGATCTCAAATATATCAGCATTCTCTGCTGTCATTAAAATATTAACACATTTTTTCCATTTTAAGTATTTTCAATATTTTGCTTAGAAGACTTTTCTTTTTAACAATGACATTGGTCATGAATTCTGCATTTCTATGATGCTACAATTTCCCTGTAAATATACTTAAGGGCACATCAGCTTAAGACAGCACTTTAAAAGTGCAAAATTGTAAAACACAAGTCCTCTGTGTTTGAGGCTGAAAGCGTGCCCTAAAACATTTCTGTGTCAATAATAATACCGGTTTTATTTTGCCCTGAGCACTTCCAGGAACCCAGTGATGGTTTCTCTTCTGGTTCATGGTTCTTGGTATGAAAACTACCTGCTAGTGGTACCGAATATGGTGAATCGAAAGTGTCATCCACCATGAATGCAAATGCATTGTTAACAGTCTTGAAGTGGGCGGAATTCTGGGGGAGACGCTATCGCAGGCCACATCGCGGCTGGTGCCCACAGCACGCCTCCCCCAGGCCGGTAACTAGGACCAGGACCCCTGTGCTGGCTGCCTCTCCCACAGTGCAGAGCTGGCTGCATTGTCGGCACAGTTTAAGGTTTCTTTTCCTGACACTGTCACAGTAATTATAGCCTTATTTTGTAAGTCTCACCAGGTGACATTTTTAAAAATTACCTCAGATGGCATCATGAAATCCCTGTGCTGTTTATTACCTGACGTCTGGAATCGATTTATTTGTCTCCCATCTCACAGGGCAGAGCTGTTTCTAGGGTTGATGCAATTACCGGCTGGATATGTAGGAAACAGAAATTCCATTGCAGCTGGATTGCTTTTCTCTTTGAAAATTAAGTCTGATAGCTTCATCTTGAATGAGGAAACTAAGACCCATTTTTAAATAATGAAGATCTTATGAACAATGACTGAAATGGTCGCTTCTCATCTGCTCAAAAATGAATTACGGAAAATTAGCAGACCTATGCCTTTTATCGTATTACTTTAAATGTGAACTTAGTATGAATTGGTTTCACATTTATTTAATTAAATGGGATACCATAAAGGAAGGATGGAGATTCTGGCACATAATGAGAACTCAAAAGGTTGTATATATTGTACAACACTTGTCTATGTAACCTTATGAATTTTATATTTACCTGCATTTTATGGGAAACTTGAGCAGCACATTTTTTTCTTTTAAAAATGGTTAATTTCAGTGTGTTAGTTTCAGATATACAGCAAAGTGATTTGGTCACATATATATATGTAACACATATATAGCACATATATGTAGCACATATATGTAACATATATGTATATGCACACACATGTATATATGTGTACACACACACACTATATTCAGTGTGTCCCCCTCTTCCTCTTTGGTAACTGTACGTTTGTTTCTAGGTGAGCAGCATTTTTCTGCAGCATAAAAATAAATTTGTTTCTGAAATATAAAGCAATAGTATTTGAAATAAAAATTTCTAAACTTAAAGTCTTAAATATTATGATTTCTGTAAGGAAAGTGTTTGCCTTGGTTGTAGTGATTTCATAAAATGCCATAAAGAAAATAAGATGGTCTTTGGTCAGCTTCCTTCAGGTCAGTTTTACAAGAACATCTATGTGCAGCAACACAGCTGAGCATCTAACCTGGAGATCTCTCTGTTCAGTAGGGTAGGGGGCTGTTCCAGGGTCACAGGGACCTTCACTGTCCCTCACACTCATCACCCTTTCCTCCATCATGGACATTCTGGTGGCATCTGTTCATTTAGATGGTTTAAAAACTCCCGTGAAGCAAGACTATGCCACAGTATGGCCTGCTTATGATAGAAGCATGAACCGTAAAGGCAGGATACCCTGAGGTGTGTGACCTATAATTGTGGTGATCACAGACTGTCTGACCCTGTGAAATACAGGCTGTAGAGAAACAGGCAAAAGGGGGCAATAACAGTGAGTTAAGGCGATGGCATTACCATATTCCATATTTAAAACATAGGTGGGAGGGGAGGCGGGATCGGGATAGGGAATACATGTAAATCCATGGCTGATTCATATCAATGTATGGCAAAAACCACTACAATATTGTAAAGTAATTAGCCTCCAACTAATAAAAATAAATGGAAAAAAAAAATTCCTGTAAGGTTGTGTTCATCTCGAAAGTTAACAAGCTGGCTGAGAAGCTCCCCAAAGACCCCAAAATCCTGGCCACACCCAGTTGGATCCAGGAGCAAGCAGCTCCGAATCCCACACTCAAGATCCAGCCCAGGCTTTACAGGAAAGAGCCTCCACCCTTCATTCAAGTCCACATACTTGGCCGTGGGGCTCCTCCAAATGTGAACATGTGCTTGGCTTTCTGAAGCGGAAACCTTTAGAGCGGCCAGTCTTGGGAAGGAAAATCGGCAGTGTCTTCCCAGGACGAGCCTGTGATTAACCACAAAACATGCCCTCCTTTCTAGGAATGCACCTTTTAAAAGTTGGCTAATTGCTTGCATTAATTCATATGACCAACCTAGACATCATATTAAAATGTAGAAACATTACTTTGCCAACAAAGGTCCATCTGGCCAAAACTATGGTTTTTCCAGTAGTCATCTATGGATGTGAGAATTGGACCATAAAGAAAGCTGAGTGCCAAACAGTTGATGTTTTTGAACTATGGTGTTGGGGAAGACTCTTGAGAGTCCCTTAAACTGCAAGGAGATCAAACCAGTCCATCCTATGGGAAATCAGTCCTGAGTATTCATTGGAAGGACTGATGCTGAAGCTGAAACTCCAATACTTTGGCCACCTGATGAAAAGAACTGACTCCTTGGAAAAGACCCTGATGCTGGGAAAGATTGAAGGCAGGAGAAGGGGATGACAGAGGATGAGATGGTTGGATGGCACCAACTCAATGGACATGAGTCTGAGCAAGCTCCAGGAGTTGGTGATGGACAGGGAGGCCTGGTGTGCTGCAGTTCATGGAGTCACAAAGAGTTGGACAGGACTGAGCAACTGACCTGAACTGAGTTCGTTTGAAAATGCATTTGTAGAGGTAAGATAGCTGCCTCGTGAGTACACCAGACAGAGTGGAAACAGAGGAGATGTAGATGGATTGCTGATGCCCAGGGTCACTTTTGAAAGAGATATAAGGATAATACAGTCCCGCCCCTGAGTTTACAAGTGAGGATGTTGAGACCATACACTTGAACTAACTTGCAGCAGTCACCTGTCTTGTTAAGGGCAGTGTGGGTGCTGGAAGCTAAATCTTGTGATTACAGTCTCATTCTTCGTCAGGAGCCGTGAATGTCTTCCTTTAGACCATATCAAAACTGGGTAAATAAACAAAGGAATGAATCCATTCAGGCTCAGAATGCAAATTATGTTCTATACAGTTAATTTCTCCTTGGTATTCTTCAAATGTTTTCTTATTTTTAAACCACTTGAAAAACCAGTTCACAGATACAATTCCTTTTTTTGTTTGTTTGTTTACATTGCCCTAACCTGGATCCAGTGGATCTTAGGATAGATTCTGACGAGACTCCACAAACAGGCATTTTCACTGCCTGGCAGCTTCATTTGACAAGAAGCTCACTTCCTCTTTGCCTTTAGACTGCTGGCCTGGGGCCAGAGGGGACACCTCTTCCCTCTCTGCCCCACAGACTCCAGTGCAGACACTCCCAGACAGGCGAAAGTTGGGTCACCCCCTCCCCTTGAAACAGAGCAGGACCCTATGATTCTTACTCCCCTACCCAACCATGCCCTCAGCCTGCCTTTTGTCTGTAGAAAGACTTTAGCCAAAGAAAAAGTTTAATCAAAGAACTGAGAAAAATGCAGAAACAAAGGAAGAGTTGTGACCAAATGGTCATTAAGCATAGTCAAGGACCTTTCGTTTCTCTTCAAAGGCTGTTACATAATATTCTGAGCCATGTCCTGTGAGCGGTCTTACAGCTACTGAAACCCCCACCAGATGGAAACGTTAACTCCATGATGACCAGACTATAGCCATGACATAAGCTGGCACAGTTCCAAGAACTAGCCTCAGAGCAATGGGAACAAACCCACCCTGGAACTGAAGACAAACTGTACTTAAAACAGCAATGATAACGCTGATCAGACCACCAATGACAGATGTGCAGTTTCTGCATGTAGCCTCCTCCCCGTTTATAAAAGCTCTTGCCCCTTGACTGTCAATGATGGGGAGTTGACCTTTGGACGGCATCTGCCCTCCCTCTCCCCCCAGGTTGCCGGCCTCTGAAATAAAGCAAACTTTCCTTTACACCATCCTTGCCTCTTTATTGGCTTTTGAGCATTGAACAGGAGGACTGCCACTTCCGGTTACACCCTGAGAGACTTGGTATAAAGATTTGGACTTGACCTGCTGAAAAACTACAAGAGCACCTTCCTGAAATCAAAAATTAGCTTAAAAAGATAAGCACATGGAAAAAGAATAAATTAGAATGATCAGGCAATAATAATCTCTTTTAAAATTACTGTAAGGAGCTTTAAAAAGTGTTAGCTATTTTGATGGACATATGACAAGGAACTTTCAACATGGAAATTTTTTAAAATTTCTCCCTCTTTTTTTGCTTTTAATTTTAAATGAAATCTAAGATAAAAATGTTGTGCTGTAAGATTTTTAAAATTATGGTAATCATTAGATTAATCAAATTACGGCTTGTATGATAAGATCCTCATTAATCCATGCCACTAACATCTCCTTAAAAGACTTTCCACAACCAATTGTGAAGTTAGTCAAAATGCTATAAAGATTAGGTCAGGTATTTGCAATTACTATCTCATCCTCTGTGTTTGAAATTACTTAAGGGCTCCATACCGAGTTAATAACAATTTAATATGTTTCAATCACCATGTTTGAAGAAGTGATCAAGAGAATTCATTCTGGTACACAAAACTTGGAAATACTGGATTTAAAACAGTAAAAAAGAAAAACATCCAATCTTTCAAAAATATGTCAGAGGATAAAAGGATCAGAAACTCCTGGAGACAAAGAACAAAGAGAAAACTTGAATTCAGGGTCTATGCAACCCCGGAGGCGATGCTTACCTGTAGGTTGAGGCCGAGTGTCTTGATGAGCTCATCCTGCCCTGGAGACAGGAAACCAGCTCCCTGAGAGCTCTGGGAAGGCTAGTAGGTTACATGAGAGCCCCCACGTAAAGCCAGCTTTCCACAATGGTGACAGCGTCAGTGAGTAGGCCAAGAGAATTAAATAAACTCTGGTCACAGGTGGAGGCAAGGAATGCTTTATAAGGCAGGCTTGCCTCAGGTTGAAGTAGCAGAATAAAAGAAAACCCCCTGCTGTGTACCATCCTGATCATAATCCTGTACTCAGGAGTTCAGTAACATGTTTACAGTCCCAAAATTATAGCCCCAAATTCACCCACTGCTTTTTTATTTTAGACTTCACTGGGTTTTTTTAAAGCACAATTTTAAGTTCACAGCAATTTTGAGTGGAAAGTACAGAGATTTCCCATATACCCTCTGGTCCCACCTATGCTCAGCCTCCCCCATTATCCGCATCCTCACTGGATGGGACACTTGTAACTATTGATGAACCTACAGTGACATGTCATGATCTCGTAGAGTCCATACTTCACACTCGGGTGACTCCTGGTATTATCCATTTTGACAGTTTGTTTCTTTTCTGTTATATTCCCAAGTTTGTTTTATTTTATAGATTCTGCATATAAGTGATACCGTACAGCACTTGTCTTTCTCTGTCTGACATATTTAACTAAATATAATCCCCACCCCCTCAGGTCTCCCATGTTGTTGTAAATGGCAAAATTTTATTCTTTTTAATGGCTGAGTAGTATTTCATTGCCATATACACACAGACACACACATCTTCTTTATCCATCCATCTGTTGATGGACATTTAGGTACTTCCTGTATCTTGACTATTATAAATAGTGCCGCTGTGAATGCATGGGCAGTGGGGTACATGTGTCTTTTTGAATTAGTGTTTGCACTTTTTTCAGATGCATACCCAACAGTGGAATTGCTGGATGGTGTGCTGGTTCTATTTTTAGTTTTCTGAGAGATCTGCATACTCTTTGCGACAGTGGCTGCACCAATTTACATTTCCCCGACAGTGTGAGAGGGTTCGCTTTTATCCGCACCGTCCCCAGCATTTACTATTTGTCAACATTTTAGTGACGGCTGTTCTAAGTGGTGTGCGGTGGTACCTCTTTGTGGTTTTGATTCTCATTTCTCTGACAACTGGCGATGATGAGTATCTTTTCACTGGGAACCACTGTCTTGACTTGTCCTGAGACTCCAGCCTTCACTTGGCATCATTGGAACAACTGCCAACACAATGAAAAAACAAATGACATACTAATAAGAGTTTCAGATAGTTTTCACCATGTAAGGATTTTGGATACAAACTAGGATCTGTGGCCCATACTTTAGAATCTCTAAAATATTCTATTGTCTAAATATCACCATCAAAATTTATTACACAGATAATGGGATTATGAAAGCATTTCCATAAAGAGAGGAAGCATATCTGTTCAATCATTACTGTCATTTACTGCAGAATACTCAAACCTTCTGAAAAGTCATTTGCTATCTGATTCCTTTGTCTTATATTTATTCTATATTGCTTTATATTCTTGTTGAGAGAACTGGTATGGACTACCTGAAAACCAGTGATACATCTATATCAAGTGAATTGATATTTGTCTTATTTAATTCCTGAACTAAAATGGGCTCATCAAAAAACACTACCACTTACTTTGAATTTTAAAATCAAAGACTGTTGTTTTAGTAACATGTTCTCTTGTTGGACTGTGACTATGTTTGGTGAACCACATGATCGTCATTGAGAGAAACCTTCAGGTCTGGCTCACTGTCAGTGTTTCAAGTACCCCGACCCAACAGAAAGGAAACCTTGCTGCCATGCATGTAATTATTTGCCACTGAACTTGTTCAGTACGTCTGTCGAGAAATAACAGAGAGGAGATCTTTGTTTAAATGGTTATTAACCAGACCACCAAGGTAGCTAGTGTGTACCATGATTTCGCCAAATAGCTGCAAGTAAGGTACATTTTATGTTTTCACTTTTTTAACTCCATGACAGTTGTGCTTTTTCTGTTACTGAATTCAATTAAGGAAAGTTGTTATTGCAACAGCACAGTTAATGAGTTAGGCAGATTTTCAATAATAATAAAATCTGCCATCAGGTGAATGATAATGTAAGCATCATCCATCAGCTTCCTTGGATATAAAAAACAAAAGAGATATAAATCTAGGGGTGAGATACAATATAGTCCACATATACATCATATTTATGACCATATATAAAGTCAACAGATGATTGTAAATATGGTCTTCACCCCCTGATCTGAATAATTCATGCATTTAAATGTTTATGTTAGCTTCCCTAGATCTTAAGACTCATATTTCAAACTATTTTAGTTCACCCTTAAAGAAAACAATATAGAACATACAGAAAAGTAAGTTTTATGTTAGTCTTTGCCCAGAAAGATCAGATTAACCCCTCACTTCCATCACCTAAAATTCTCCACTTCCACTTGTTCGCAGTTGTCTCCCTTCCTGCCTTTCTCCCTTAGAACCTCTGTGCTGCCTTGTCCAGCCCCGCAGGCTCTGAAGTAAGATTTCTCAATTCATTCCAGACCCGCTATTGCCACAGTACCTCCTAAATTTAGTAGGGAACCGCTTTTTACCTACAAAATAATGACTCTTTAATCCAAACACAAAATAACCTTGTAAAGTTTTTAAAGAAGCCCTTTTCACCAGCACCGTTAGTCACTATTCAAAGATCGGTCTTCCTGAAGTGACTCAGTGGTTCGCAGAGGACATAGCTGCTTATGTTGCGCAACTGGGCCATCTGTCCTACAACAGCGCCGCGAGAAAGGCCCTCAGTGCCACGTTGCAAGACTGCTTTACATGCAGAGTTTGCAACAAAGTCCTTCAAATGTGACTACTACCCCACATCCCACAGAGACGATAAACTCACAAAAACACACGGGCCATTAAGAACGCACCCTTCTATGTTACACACCGCAATCACTGTATAACACACATGCTCTGGTGCCAGGAACCTCGCTTGAGTAGTGGGTATCTCTGACAATAAATGTGGAGTCACTTTGGCTTTTTCTGGAGCCAGGTCACGCATCTGGCTCCTTTCGATCCTGGGGTGGCAGAGACCCCTCTGTGCTCTTTCACTCTGCCTTGCTTCTTTTCACTTATAATCGTGATTTTGTTTTTTGTAGAAGTAGGAAGTTCACATGTATCTGTATATAATAGCATCACCACATTCTGAACCACTTATTCTGGGCCTCTGGAATATAAATAACAGCCTCATCTTTGAACATATTCCCTCGTATCATCACGCAATTCATCGCCCATGAATTATATGAAACTACAAAACTGAGCGAACATTACTTACATATGTGTCCACCAGAAGGTGATTGAAAAGCTTCACCTTCGTGTAGTTTTATACATGCTCACCAGCGCAGCAAATGCAAACCGTTAGCACACGTCGTTCCATAAATAAGTTTGACAGGAGCATCCGCCAATCCCCAGTCAGTGCTGAGACGTAAGGAACACAGTGAGGGAAGATGAGCAGGACAACCCGAGCACGATTTCCGAGTTCCTTTCCATTCAGCCAACAGTTCTTTGAGAGTAACCTGTTGCAAACCTGGGCTTGGGTCATCTTTGAGCATCTTTCTGGGCAATGGCCAACTCATCAAGTGCCATCAGGGGTTGATCTCACGGTCCTGACCCAGCTTCCAGGTCCCACGGCTCAGGGTTGTCCCAATAATGAAAGTCTGGCTGTGACCCCAAGGATGCCAGTCATCGCCTGTCAAGTGAAGCTGACACCTGGGAAATTTGGCTGTGAGCTCACTGATAGCTCACGTCCTCTCCAGACATGCTTCATGAGACTTGATGCCACAGTGATGTGAACACTAATCCCACATCTGCAGGCCAAGTCTGGCTTTCAGAACACCTGTTCTGTTAAATTACGGTCATACCTAGACTTTCCATTTTATCTGACTGTGGACCCACTTCCCATCCCCCAAAGACAGAGCCTATGTAACCCTTAAACAAGGCACTTCTGCTGAATTACAAAATGTTATTTGCTTCTAGGTTGTTTTTTTTATTTTAGGTTTATTTTTAGGTTTATTTCTAAATATTTATTTTATTTCTAGGTTTATTTTTATTATTTTCACCACATTAAAATTTTATTTTCTATTTTATAATTGAACATTAACCATTTTCCAAAGCCTAATAAATGATTTTATCTTGTTTTTGATGCACAATTCACTAGAGAATATTTTATGAAAATTTTTCAAAAACCCATTCTTGTCTTTTGTCTACTTTATAACTGTCCAAATTTAATGTGGGTTAACTTAAAAACCATGAAGTGAGACTATGGTGAAGGCCATAATTCCTTGAATTTCACGGTTCTCTTGGATTCTTTTAAATGGTGCAAGGTTTTACTCAGCTCAATAAACACATAATGAAGTTTTCCCTTTGTAAAGTCCTACTCTGGGCTGTGGACTCAAAGATGAACATGATGGATTCTTGCCTCCAGATGAAGCCAGTGTGATTTAGGACTCCACATTCTCATAACCAGAAGCCAGTTACTAATAATTATAACTAATAATTATTAATAATTCAAGATGTTCTCCCTGCTGAGGTGCTGAAGGGGCTGCAAAAGCTATTCTTAGACTCTGCTTGGAGGGCTCAGAGCCACCAGCACAGCGAGGAACCACAGATCCAGAGCCCAGGAGAGAAAGGAGCCCCACGCTGATAGCTGCTTCACTCTGAACTCACATGCCAGTTCTGGGCAGGAAAGTATGAACGTGCAGTTCTGCTCCTGAAGGTCAAGGAGAGGGATACAGGCCTGCAGGGCTGGGGTCAGAGGTGACTTCCACCCCACACAGATTGGGTACCAGAAAGTTGCACCCTGAAAACAAAAATGAACTGAAAGAACATGTATTTGCAGGGCTTAGAGTTCAGCATTAAAATAGCTCAGATTTTGAAGTTAGATCCCAGGTGACTGCTGCTTCCAGGAGTCTGGCTGGATCAATCGTAAAGATCCTTTGATGGGAAAAAGAAGCCGAGTCTTTCATTTGTTTATTCAAACAGTTTTGTCTGTGAAGTGTGAGTCGTGTTGCAGTGGACATAAGGGCTAATATCTTCTCGAGATCCTGATGTCATTCTTTTGCAAAAAAAAAAACCAGAAATGGAACTGCTGGGTCATACGGTAGTGTTTTGAATATTTTGAAGAATTACAAAATAAAAGTTAAAGAAACATATTCCAGGCTTTTTTGAAATTCTTTGATAAATATCTATCAGAAGGTTGATTATCTTTTAAAAAATCCTTGTCAAGTTATCTCAAAAATTCATCAACATTTTGATGCAATTAGCATATCATGAGAGGAAAGCAATTTGAGCACCTCTTTTTAAGGGCTTCCCTGGTGGTGCCGTGGCAAAGAACCTGCCTGCCAGTTTAGGAGACGCAGGTTCAATCCTTGGGTTGGGAAGATTCTCTGGAGAAGGAGATGGCAACACACTCTAGTTTTCTTGCCTGGGAAATCCCATGAACAGAGGGACCTGGCAGGCTACAGTCCACGGGGTGGTGAAGAGTCAGACACGGCTGGGTGACAGCAGAACAACAATGCACTTAATAATAGTGTGTGTGTGAGTGGTGCATCAGGATTGGCTCATCAGTCGTAACAACCTCATCTCATCAATGTGAGATGCTAGTAAGAGGAGGAACAGGGTGGGATGAGGTGAGGGGGTCTATGGAAACTGTCTGCATTTTCTGCTCAGCTTTTCCACAAACCTAAAACCACTCTAACCAATGAAATTTATTCATTTAAAAAGGGTTTAAGGAGAAAAGCAAGGCATATTTTACACATGTGTAAAGAAAACCGAGTGAACAAAGATCTCGCAGGTCAAATGAAACATCTCAGAGCTGAGCAGGCATCTCTCCAGTCTGCAGGTTCACAACTTGAAAGTAAGATTCAAAAGCTCCAGCCAAAACTTCAAATACAGCCTGAGCTACATGAGGAATGCATAATGCAATGTTGCAGAAAATCCACCAGGAAGGAGATTTTCCACTTGGGAATAGAGGAGAAACTTCCCAGAGGGTGTGGGAGTGTCAGCCCTGCCCATCCCCAGGAAGATGCTGGAGACCTGGAAGAGCTAGGGTCCTACTGCTCTCCATCGAAGCCAATGTCTCCCAGGAGAAAGGGGCTTCAGCAGGTTCCTTGGCAGCCTGGGCACTGAGAGGAGCCCCAGAAAGCTAAGAACGCCATCACGACATGGGGAACGTGGGCTCTAGCCATGGTGACATCTCCTCTTCCCCAAGCTCCTTCCTTCTGGTCTGGAGACTGAAGGAGCGTAACGGTCCTCCAAAGGGTAACGGTCGCGGGGTCATCAGGACAGGAGGAGGCAGGCTGAGCCCGCCACCCACAGTGGGGCACCTCCCAGACTTTCTCTCCCTGGAAGGAACCTTGACTGACCTCTATATTTTAACTGTTGCCAATTCACGGATGCCCCATTGACTTTTAGGATAATAGATCATAATTCCTCAGAGGGTGTTTTTCAAATGCAGATGTTATTTATTAACTTCTTACAAATATGTCAGTTCCACTTTATTGGACTCCCTGGAATTAGTATAAGTATCAGATAAAAGGTCGACTCTTATGTAAACCATGATTGAAGTTTGGCCTGGCCAGGTGGAGACATTTGTGTGCTACAGGACATTTTAGAAATCTGTAACCTTGATATTTATGTCACTAAATTCTGGTGGGTTAAAAACAAGACAACATCACCCCCAGCTAGGCTTAGTAATATTTTATTAGTTTTGTACTGAATTCATACATTGATTTGGTGGCATTGGAAACATTTCTTTCCTGTTTGGTAATTTTGTTTTGTTGTTGTTGTTTAGTCCCTAAGTCATATCCAACTCTTTGTGACACTATGGACTGCAGCACACAGACATCCCTGTCCTTCACTATGTCCTGGAGTTTGCTCAAACTCATATCCATTGAGTTGGTGATGCCATCCAACCACCTCATCTTCTGTCGTCCCTTCTGCTCCTGCCTTCAATCTTTCCCAGCACCAGGATCTTTTCCAATGAGTCTACTCTTCGCATCAGGTGGCCAAAGTATAAGAGCTTCAGCTTCAGTATCAGTCTTTCTAATGAATATTCAGGGTTGCTTTCCTTTAGAATTGACTGGTTTGATCTCTTTGTTGTCCAAGGGACTCTCAAGAGTCTTCTCCAGCACCACATTTCAAAAGCACCAATTCTTCTGCACTTAGCCTTCTTTATGGTCCAACTCTCACACCTATACATGACTACTGGAAAAACCATAGCTTTGACTAGACAGACCTTTGGCGGCAAGGTGATGTCTCTGCTTTTTAATATGCTGTCTAGTTTGTCATAGCTTTCCTTCTAAGGAGCAAGTGTCTTCTAATTTCATGGCTGCACTCAACATCTGCAGTGATTTTTGAGCCCAAGAAAATACTGTCACTGTTTCCACTTTTTCCCCATCTATTTGCCATGAAGTGGGTTGAGACTGAATGCCATGATCTTAGTTTTCTGAGTGCTGAGTTTTAAGCCAGCTTTTTCACTCTCCTCTTTCACCTTCACAAGTGGCTATTTAGATCCTCTTCACTTTCTGCCATTATTGTATGCAGAGTGGTATTATCTGAAGTTGTTGATATCTCTCCTGGCAATCTTGATTCCAACTTTTGAGTCATCCAGCCCAACGTTTCTCATGATGTACTCTGCATATAAGTTAAATAATCAGGGTAACAATATACAGCCTTGATATACACCTTTCCCAATTTTGAACCTGTTGAGTTTGAGTCTGTTGTTCCATGTCCATGGTTTTGACTCACACAGTCAAAAGCTTTAGCATAGTCAATGAAGCAGAAGTAGATGTTTTTTCTGGAATTCCCTTGCCTTTTTCAATGATCCAATGGATGTTGGAAATTTGATCTCTGGTTCCTCTGCCTTTTTCAAATCCAACTTGTTCATATGGAAGTTCTCGATTCACATACTGCTGAAGCCTAGCTTGAAGGATTTTGAGCATTACCTTGTTAGCATGTAAAATGTGCGCAATTGTATGTAGTTTGAACATTCTTTGGCATTGCCTTTCTTTGGGATTAAAACTAGTTGTTATTTCATTTTGGATAGACTTCTTTAAAGTTTCAAAATTTATGTAGTCAAAATAAGAGTGTTTGCCTTATGGGGAAAATGGAAAAAAAAAAAAAGGAAGGAGAAGACAATGTGTAATTCATGGCATGTCTGTATTTGTGGTCATGAGCTGAGGCTTCAGAAGGATTTATATCAAAGGTGAGCTGTGCTCAACTCTGAATGTTGGAATGCCATTTCATCATTTTATTCTTATTGCTCATCTTTATATCCTAACATTTTTACGTATGCAGCAATGAAAAAATTAGGTAACTATTTTATTCAAACTTCTCCTTGTCTGTTTTCCTTAATATCTATACTCTTAACTGAGTTTTCAAATCATAAATGTAAGATATGAAGGAAGAACAGAATGTATATAACAGAAATTGAGTATTTTGGAGGGTGGGGACAAAGTCGAGCTGTCTTCAAGCCCATCTCTCAGGAGGTCTGAGTCCATGTCAAGGGCATCAGCGTGAGGCTCTGGACACTGGGGACCACCAGCTGATCTGTGCCCTAGAAATATGCCTGTTAATTGTTTTTGGAACAATCAAGAGGAAGAAAACAATTTGGTGTGTTGAATCTACATTTATGCAACAAAAAATAGTTTGTCATTATCTCTTGAGAAGTGTGTTAGTCAAATTGAATGCCAGGCTCATACAATAATCAACAAGGACTTAAATTAGCCACATAATTTAGATCTTTGTTTTTTTAATGAAAATAATATAATTCCCACACATAACAATGCTTCATTTAACTGATTTTGGTAACTGAAAGAGTTCCACAAAAGTGAAATCTCTAGGTAGCTAAAATGTGTGCTTTAACAGCAAAATCTGTATCACTTTAACCATTTCGCATCTGCTTTCTATTCTGTTACAAGCTTCCCTGTTGTATCATTTAAATCAATAAGCATAAACATAATTCCAGTGTTTCGGGAGGAGTGAGAACCACCGGTTAGTATGAAAATGTCTAATGAACTTAAAACAATTCTGGCATCCACAATGAGAATATAGAGGACATGGCTCAGAATGGTTGTGCTGCTTTACAAATTCCTATGACCCTGTTCTGATTAAGACCCTGTTAAGACCAGGTCCCTGTTCCTAACCGTCTCCTCCCCAGGTTTTGACATTCCTTAGTATGCATACTGAGCATGCATGAGTACTAAGTCACTTCAGTCATGTCTGACTCTTTGCGACCCTCTGTACTAGCAGCCATATCTTAATTTGCTAATTCCACTTTACTATGTTATATTGTTTAACATCTAAAAATTGTAACTCCCTGGAAAGCGCCTTTGCTTGGGTGAGGTAGATCATGTGCCTCCCCACCACTTGACAAGGGGGTCTTCTGTTCCAACAGCCTGATCCCAGTGTCCTTGCTCCGGAGCCACACTCAGCGTGGGCATCTCCTTTGCTGAGTTACAGCCAATTCTAAAGTTACATGGAGGCACCTTACTGAAACCTTAGGACATGATTTCTGAGTGCACACAGCCCCTCCCAGCTGCTCCGCCCCGCCGGGCTCCTCTCCCCGCCGGGCTTCTCCCCTCGCTGGGCTCCTCTCTCGGGTTGTCTTGGCGCTGCTCTCCATCAGCAGAGGCGCGGTCCGGTGGGCGCCCGCAGCACCGCCTCCCTCCTGCTGTGTTGCAGGGACACACAGGTCCTCGCTCGACCAGTTGACTGACCTGGCTGAACGCACTGGAAGATGTGCTTTATCTTTCTCAAGATTTTGTTAATCTTTACATAACTGTTCACCACACTGCTGCGTGTCTGTCCTACCTTCTTGGGCTACTCATCCTGGGGTGGGGGTGGGGGTGGGGGGTTCCTTTGAGCTTCCCATTGGTGAGTCTCTTCATAAGTAAAATCTCCTGACTTTTCACCAGCATCCCAAAGTCCTGAGTCATTTGGCTTCCCAGCCAGTGTTGATCTTTGATTTTAAAGCTCAGACTCAGAGACCAGGATTTGAAGATTCCCAAATACACTGGCATCACCATTTCCAGGAAGTGAACCTCAGCTCTTTGACCTTGGAAATAAGCAAAGAACCTCACCCAGGCTTGAAGGCCAGGCCATGAGGACCCACTGTCTGGGGTCAAAGCATCCCTTCCTCCCCTCCTTCCCTCCTCCCTTCCTTCCCTCCTCCCCTCCTTCCCTCCTCCCTTCCTTCCCTCCTCCCCTCCTTCCCTCCTCCCTTCCTTCTCTCCTCCCCTCCTTCCCTCCTCCCTTCCTTCTCTCCTCCCTTCCTCTCACCACCGTAAGAGGGGGGACACAGGACAACTGCACATACTATTATGGGGCCCTGTTCTCATCCTTCCATCCATCAGTGGATGGGTCATCGTTTGCTCTCTGGTGGCTCAATGGTAAGGAACCCACATGCTAGTGCAGGAGACACAGGAGCTGCAGGTTCAACCCCAAGGTCAGGAAGATCCCCTGGAGGAGGAAATGGCTACCCACTCCAGTACTCTTGTCTGGGAAATTCCATGGACAGAGGAGCCTGGCAGGCTACTTTCCATGGGGTTGCAAAGAGTCAGACACAACTGAGCGACTAACACTTTTTCTTTTCTTTAGCTTCTGAAGGCTCAGCCGCTTGTGCTGCAGCAACAGTGCTGACTTGTTTGGGAGCAAAAGAGGTTAAGAATCAACTCCTATAAAACACATTGAACCCAAAGCCTAGAGCCCTGAGGGGGTCCTGACTGCCAGGAGTGGGGATTAGGGTTGGGTCTCAGGGACACCGTGCAAATTAGGTTCACAGTGATGAACTGGGACATCCTGGAATTTACAGCTATTTAGTATATTAACATCTAACAGTCCCCTTGCTGCACCACAGAAAAGTATTTCCCCTAGAGAAGTAATTATGAGAAATTGTAACCATAGCCGTACAAGCACAAAAACATTAAAGTATGAATTTAAAAAGTCAGCACAGGACACCTTCACATTGTGTCATCATTAAAATGGAAACAGCCAGGCACATTTTTTTAAACATAATGAGTCATTCAGTCATGCAGGATATATAAATTCTAGAAATCTGCTCTAGAAAGTAGTACCTGTAGTTTACAGCGCTGTACTGTACGGGCTTCTGAGGTGGTGAAGTGGTGAGGAAGCCACCTGCAGAGCAGGAGGCACAGGTTTGATCCCTGGGTCAGAACGATGCCCTGGGATGGAAGTCCACTCCAGTACGCTGACCTGAAGAATTCCACAGACAGAGGAGCCTGGGGTTGCAGAGAGGGACACAGCTGATTGACTGAGCATGCACGCACACACTTTGATGCACTCACTGCACATTTACATGTTTGTTAAAAGGTGGACCTCATGTTAAATGCTCTTATTACAGAAATCAAAACAAAGTGAAACTAAAAACAAAGAAAATCCACTAACTCAGCTGGCCAAGATTTGGTTTCAGTGTTGCTCATAAAATTTCCTTCGTTCATTCAAGTATTTGTTGAGAACCTCTACTTTATATAATTCCCTAAGCTTTTGTGCTTTCACTTGCTTCTCATTCTTATTTCAAGTTGTCAGAAAACATTTATTCATTCACCCAGCAAATATTTATTAAAATATTTCCTTGTTGCATGCAACTAACCAAATTGGTCATATGCTCTTGTATTTTTTTCATTTCAAATGTATTCATTCAGCAAATACTTTTTGAGGCATACTCCATAATATATTGTGTTATAGGGTACAGAAAGCAAAGATAATGAAACACTTTCTCTGTTCTAAATGCATTGCTGACTAGCATAGAACAGTGACATTTACGTGAAGGCCTATGAAGAGCATTTGTCTCTGCACAGTCTTATAGACGCACAGAGGCCAGGAGGAACCTGCTCAGGCATGGCTGTGGGCTGTGATCTGCTTGCTCACAGAGCTGAGGGTGTTGAGTGGTGGGAGATAAGACTGGGGTTGTGGAGGGGTTTACGATGGAAACAGCCCTGTCCCCATAGATGGGGAGCACTGCTGGGTGTCCGTATCAAAAAGGGACAGAATGAGCATTATGCTTCTGCCACATGGTGTCTGTCCCACTGAAGCAGGCTGAGTCGAGCCCTGAGGGCTGGTCGGGAGGCTGTTGGCGCAGCCCTGGTGGGAGGAGATGGAGCCTAACCTGGGGGGAGAAAGTGGGGGACGGGGCGGGGTGCAGAGAGACCCAGATTCTTGGCACAAGTGCCCACCTGTGCCGCTTTGGGGTAGAAAAACTGGGTGAGTAACCTGGGGAGAGGAAGATCAATCTAGTTCTGAACATACCGAGACTGTGGCAGGTTAACATGCTCACACTGCCATATATAAAATAGAGAACCAGCAAGGACCTACTGTGTAACACAGGGACTTCTATTCAATATCTTACAGTCACCTATAATGGAAGAGAGTGTAAAAAACTATGTGTGTGCATACATATGTATACATACGTGTGTGTGTGTGTATATATATATATATGTGTGAATCACTTTGCTATACCCCTGAAACTTAACACTGTAAATCAACTCTAGTTCACAAATTATATATATATATATGAAATTTATATACATATGTATGAATGTATGTAAAGACTGTGACAGTTGTGAGTCAGCCAGGCAGAGGCAGCTCATCATGTCTTGCTGTGCGCAGGAGATAGATGTTGATCGGATATAATGGAAAAGATGGAAACCATGAAACTAAATTCTGTGGAAAATCTTTGCATTGGTGTGACTCTAGTTCAGACAGTCCACATTATCCATTATGGCCGATGTACTAACTGTAGACCTACACGCACCTGCCAACGGTTTGCTCCTATAAACCAAAGCTTCTTGAATCCCCCACACCTGTTTCTGAATCTCCTCAAACACAGCACCCAATCGTCGGGACCAGTGTTTAGATGCCACCCCTTTCTTTCCTGCATTCAGCAGGCCCAGTCCATGCAGAGAGGTTTTCTGTTGGTTTTACCGCAGATGAGTGTCCTCCCCACCCAGCTGACTTCTCCACAGACGCGGTCCCGTCTGCCTCCGCACTCTTCCCTGCCGGGCTCACCACACTCCTGGCAGTCAGTGATGCTTCTCCTCCTGACCTCTGTCCTGAACGCATCAGCCAGGGGTGCCCACTGGTCCTTCAGACCTTCCATCATACAGTGCCACGCCCCTGCTGAAACCCTTGCACAGTGGGTTTTCCTCGCTCTTGGAATAGAATTACCTCCTCTCAGCTCAAGCACCTCTCCCCCTGCCCCGTCCCCAGCTCCCAACTTCCCTCCTTCCCCCATGCGTCAAGGCTGTGTCTCCATGGCAGTGTCATGGCTGGTCTATTATCTGCTCTGGTCTTAGTGAGAACGTGTGTTTAGAGAGATTCTCCTTCGGCTCCCTGTCAGCGACCACACCCCACCCCCTCCCCAGGAGCCCCATTTGTCGTCCTCCTGTTCCTTTGGAGGACGCACACTGCTGCCATTATCTGCTGCAGACGCCCTTCCCCCTCCCTTGTTCATTGCTGAGCACAGACTCTGAGCATCTAGAAAAATGCGTGAGCTCTAGCCTTCACATGGGTCCTCGCCTGTATGCCTGAACAGATAGAAGTCTGTTTTATACCATATTATATATTATACTTTTACTAGAAATCAATCTAACAAGCAAATAAAGTAACAGGAACAAATAAGCTGACCGCTAGATTTGAGTGTCAAATGTTAAACAGTATTAAATATTAAGTAGTAGACATATAAAAGTGTATGAATATATATACACAAATGATTAATCTTAAATATACAACCACTTAACTATCCTCACATCAGAACTAGCTTGCACTCAGAACAACAGGTCGTCACAGCTTCAGCCCAGCATCTGGGCAGGTGAGGGATAGAGGTGGAGCTTTGGAGCGTGACTTCCACCCACCATGGGATTCCGGGCGCGAGGGGGGCTGCTCTGGGGTCACACGCCACGTGGTGTAGATGACACCGGGAGGACTTTATTAGTGTGCCCTCCCAGCATGGGCCTGCCTGGCGTTCAATCAGAGCTCTAGTCTGTCCTCATCCCTCAGCCACTGCTCTTCTTTCTCCATGTAACTTAATAAGACTCTCCTTTATATTATCAGGTCACCAATTTTAGATTTAAATATTTAAAATATTATGGTAGAGAAAGTACAGTTAAAGAAGGGTGTGATACGGGAATTGAGATTTTGTCCTTCCTTACAGACAGAGAAAAAACCACTCTTCTTGAGCTTTCCTTTGAAACTTTATCCTGTATTTATGTTTTTTGCCTCATCATCTGTGCCTCATCTAGCACAAGGCAAATTTTATAAATCCACTCTGTCATGTTGCTAAATGCACAAGCTTAGTGGCTCATTCAGCGACTGAATCAATATTTCCCCTTGGAAAAGGAAAAGTATTTTTGAAAACTTAAGCCCACCATTGTACTCCATTGGCCAACAAGTCTGTGGGGTTTTTTTTGTAAGCCATTATCATGGTGTGGAGGCCGCGAAGCCCCAGGATCTGCCATCTACACGCTGGAGTCAGGGAAACCAGGGGTGCCATTCAGTCCAAGCTCAAAGGCCTAAGAATCAAGGGCCAGCGGTGTAGGTCATGGCCCAAGTCCAGGAGCCCCCAAACCAGAGCTCAGGTGTCCGAGGGCTGGTGGACAGCCCAGCTCACGCAGAGGGAGGGCGTTCACCTCCTTCCTCCACCTTCTGGTTCTGTGCAGCCCTTAGTGGGCCGGGGATGCCCGCACACGTTGGGGAGGATCATCTTCATTGAGTCTACAGATTTAAAGGCTAATCTATTCTGAAAACATCCTCACAGACCCACCCCAAAATAATATTTTCCCAGATATTTGGGCATCCCAGCCAAATTGACACACAAAATTAACCTTCACACCGTCAAAGCACATGAACTTGATGATTCAGGTAGCTTCTGCCTGGAGCATCTCAGCAGAGGGGAAGCGAGATTATGAGGGGTGCAGTCCTCCTAGGGGTCTCATGCAAAGATTGGTGTCAAGAAGAGTTGATGGGCCAAAGTTCCACTTATGAAGCAGAGAATCTGAAGATGCAGTCTGGGTGTGTGAACTTCCCCACAGCGCCCAGTTCTGCCCGTGGACCAGGAGTGGCGGCCGCTGTGAGACTCCAGGAAGCAGCAGCTCTGATGGCCCTCGTGTGTCTTTCAGGACAAGGCCAGACCTCAGAGGAGTGGGTGAAGCTCAGAACATGAATGTAAAACCGGGTAAACTGGAAGAGAAAGAGAACCTCCCTACTCCAGGCCCTCAGGTTCTGAGCAAAGGAGACGCAGGAAGGAGGTGGATTAATCCAACCACGGAGCAAACACTTTCTTATAGCTAGTTGTCCTGTGAGCTTGTATGGGGTCTCTCAGCGCACAGAATGTCTCTCTTGTCAGTCATACTCTCGTCTCTTGAGTTTTTCAATTTCTACCACTGAACATTACAGTTATTTTCAATATTTTTCTGTGGAAATTCTTTATGTGATTCTAGCACTTGTTCAGTCGCTAAGTCGTGTCCAACTCTTGGCAACACAATGGCCTGCAGCACACCAGGCTTCCCTGTCCTTCGTTGTCTCCTGGAGTTTGCTCAAACTCATGTCCTTTGCGGCGATGATGCTATCTAACCATCTCATCCTCTGCTTCCCCCTTCTCCTTTTGCCTTCACTCTTCCCAGCATCAGGGTCTTTTCCAGTGAGTCGACTCATCATATCAGGTGGCCAAAGTATTGGAGCTTTAGCTTCAGCATCAGTTCCTCCAATGAATATTCAGGGTTCACTTCCTTTAGGATTGACTGGTTTGATCTCCTTGCTGTCCAAGGGACTCTCTAGAGTCTTCTCCAGCACCACAATTTGAAAGCATATTTTTCTGTAGAAATTCTTTGTGCAAGTCCAGTACTTATGTCTACAGGTTTATTTGAAGAAGTCAGAGTACTTTTAGTTTCTAGCCTTTTGTATAAGATATACAAAATATACATTATAATATATAATTTGTACATTGAAAAGGGTAGACCTGATGATCACTCAGATTCTTTCACCTCTAAAATTCTGATTAGAGTATTGGAATTATGGGGTGAAAAAATGGAATAAAAAGGAATAGGACACAGCAAATAGAGATATTCACAATGTTTTCTATCGTTTTCCATACCATATAGTAATTTATATGCTGTCAGAGTAGCTTTGTTGGAAGAACTGTCTTGAGTCTGCACCATAAATCACTTTTTGGAGATATTTATACCCCCATCATAAATCTCTAAAAAACCACCATAATTGACAGCTATTAAGGATACATTATTCATGGAAATTGTCAGAACACAGGAAAATGTTTTCTTTCACTAAATTATCCTTAAATTGACTTGACCAGTTTGATTTTGAGCTACTAAAAGCCAGGAAAATTACAATTCCATCAAGTTTTAAGATACAAAGTAAAAATTGCTTGATTCTGACAAATGAAATATATCACAACCATTAAATTTTGATATTTGAAAAGAAAACAAAGATATAAAGATTATCACAATGTGTTTTACAAATAGCAATTCTGTAGGAAGAGAAGTATTTTTCCAAGTGATACAGAAACCCTGTTTCAGCCCCTGCCCCTGCCAGTCAGCCGAGCATCTGGCCTCCACATGGGATGAAAGGGAGAAAGGGCACGTCTCTATTTTTTTCCATTTATGCAGCATCTTCATTCGTTCCAGGTGTGGCCAGGAACCAGAAAGCAGATCACCTTAGAATGTTCTGGAGGTGTTGCTTTCCTTTTTACATTTTTCCTGCAGTTCAGAGAGAATTCATATGCCTTCACTGCCCTCTCAGTTTGACTCCTTAGCAAAATTAAGCCTCATAAATCCTATTGCAATCGCTGTGTACAGATGTTCCCCAGTCCTGAGTAAAGTACAATCCCTTACTGAAGGAAAAAAAAATCCAAATCTTTCTAGACTCCCGCCTAGAGAAATACTGACTTCTAAAACTAAGACTTGGTTCTCCAAGTTAGAGTTGTTGCCACAGTAGAATTTTTATTATTTTTGGTCATCATAAAAATAAACACCACATCATTGCTAATGAATGCTAGGAATCCAGGGTGAAAATGGTAGTTCCTTCCTCAATGAGTTCACAGATTTCTCAAGTGACTAAAAACAAAATTTGTCCTTCGCGGGTACTAAGTTGCTTTTTATCATGATTTCGTTAAGCTTACGCCTGATACTCCAATACTGTCTGAGGTTGAATGAGGTGAGAGGGTTCCTGGGTCCCCGTCTGCATGCTGCCCAGCCTTCAATGTGCGCTGCTCAGAATAGCTTTCCATCCACGACGATGTGTGAGCTTGAATCTTTCATGCACTGTTATCTGTGCACCTTAAGTTCAGTCTTTAAGATATTGTTCAGCTGACAGTTCTATTTGTGGTGGTTTCTCAAAGTTCCACTCCAAGTCGATTACAGTTACCTGAGGACATTTGTATTGGTGGTGGTGGTGGTGTTTAATCGCTCAGTCATGTCTGATTCTTTTGCAACCATCATGGGCTACAGCCTAGCAGGCTCCTCTGTCCATGGGATTCCCCAGGCAAAATATTGGAGTGGGTTGCCGTTTCCTGCTCCGGGTGATCTTCCCAACCAAGGGATCAGATAGAACCCGCATTTCCTTCTTGCCAGGCAGATTCTTTACCACTGAGCCACCTGGACATTTGGAAAACTATAAATTCTCAGACCCATCATCAAAACTCTGACTCATGGGCCTGGGGTGGAACCATCTCAATAACCAGTTTCATTCTCTAAGCAATAATTACATATTTGTTAATTTTTACCACTTCACATACTTGCAAAAATACTGAAATTAATAGAGGTTTGAATCAATTGATGCTGCATGTGGCTACAAATGAGCAGAATCCTGAATAACAGTGGTTTAAATGTGCACGAAATGGTTCATTTTTCTCACAGATGGTGAAGTCAAGTGACAGGGTGGTTAGGGCTGCAGCTGTTATGTAATATCATCCACTCTCAGATTTCCTTTTGTCCTATCTACACTGCCTTCTTTAACATAAAGATTTCATTCTCACAGTCCCAAGATGGCTGTTGTACTTCCAGGCATCAAACCTGTGTTCCAGGCAGGAGGGAGAGATGGGACTAAGAGCAAAGATAATATGTCATCTATATCTGGTATTTCTTTAAGTTTTTCCAGAAAATTCACAAAGTGGTTTATACTCTTGTCTCATTGGCCAAGAATTTGCCAAATGGTTACCACTGGAGAAGGGAATGGCTACCCACCCCAGTATTCTTGCCTGGAGAATCCCATGGACAGAGGAGCCTGGCAGGTTACAGTCCATGGGGTCACAAAGAGTCAGACACAACTGAGCGACTAACACTCACATTTTCACATCTTGATAAGAAAGAAGTTAGGAAATAATGGTGTTTGAACTGGGAACATTGGAAACCAAAAGAAAAATTGAATTTCTATAGTTAATATATAAAGGGAGAATGATTGTCAGGTGGACAAATTTCTTCCCAAAGGTATACAAGTTCTTAATATGCCCAGGCTAAATCCACATGGGACCAAAAAGCATGTGTCTGCCTTTCAATGGTATGGTTCAAGAGCCATGAGCTTCATGGAGCCAAAAAATGTCTTCGGCTCTGGAAACTATCTCCAGACCTTCCCAAAATACATACAAGACCTTCTCTTTGTAGTTATGACCTGCCTCCCACCATAAAATATGCCCTAGACGAGGCATCCGGAGTTAAAATCATCCCACTCTTAGAGCTGGGCAGGGAGGGAGCAGACAGGCCAACGCTGATTTGCTCAGAGGATGGAGGTTTATGGGTGAAAAAGCAGCTGTTAATGAGCATTGCACTGCTCATCTGATGTAAGAAAAGACTGTGAAAAGTGAGAAGAACCCATGGTGCAAAGCAATAAAAAGACTTGATTATATAAACTGTTATAGAAATGTTCCCATGCACCTTTTGTCATATTAATAGCAATTAAATCCCCATTGGGGTTAATAGGAACAAGAAATGTTATAAAACCCCATTGACAACTTGCCATATTCTGACTGATGGTTATTCTAAATAATAGGCTGGATTATTTTTGTAACTTTAACCTCACAGCACCTTTAAATAGCTCCATGATTATGTGTTGACACACCTTTTCTTTTCTAGGGCTCTTTTTGAAATTGTAGGTGTGAAAATATGAACTATAATCAATAGTCACATTGTCAGGGACTTGGCTGTTTCTCCAACCAGGCTTGTAGAGAAGAGAATATTCTTTTTCCTGCTTGTAATCCTTTCAGGTAATCCTTTAACACTTAAGGGAAGACAAGGGATTGGAAAAGTTAGTTTGAACATCTTCCTATACTCAAAAAAAAGTTAAACAATAAAAGAGACTTGGTACCCCACTCTTCGTATAAAGTTATTTCTCAGAGGAGCAAAACTCACACAGGCAGGGCAGTTATGGTGATCAAAAGAAAACATAACAAATTTGAAAAATAAATTCAAACAGCGAAATAGACAAGACCACTAATTTACCAATTTTCCTTCCTGTTGGCAAAAGTAAAAAGCTTTTCATTTGTCATTGTTTGCATTCCTCAGAAAGCTCTTGCCAAAGGAAGTTAAGTGATCAGCCAAGTTATAGATTCTATTTTGATTCTAAACAACCCACCTGAAGCTTCAAGTCCAATCATGTGGAATCAGATTATGATTCCATGTTGCGCGGTGCTCTTCAGGAGCTGCTGGTGGTTTAGGGCCCCTTCTTTCCTGAAGCTGATTATTCTGCAGTGGTGTGTGTCTGAGGATGCCAAGCCTTGCAGGTTTCTGTCTCAAAAAATGTAGCAGCCAGAGTGCCTGGCGTGGCCTGAGGACTTGGACTCCTGGACGTGGACGCAGTGGATTTTAACACCTGAAGGAGGGTGACTCATTTAAGAGACTAAGGAGCTGCTGTGGATTAGCCCCCAGAAACCTAGTGCATAAAAATATGAGCTCCTTATTATGATTATAAATGTAATGCTCTACAACTTACAAGGTAGCTACAAACTTTGCAAATAGTTTATCCAATCTGGGGCTTTGTTTGCATTTTGATTTTCTTTTGTCACAAAAAGTGTGAAGTTTAGATATAGAAAACAAGTCACTTTATCTTTCATCCTTTTTCTCTTTTGCATCTGCACTGTTTTTTGATGATCTCACCTGGGACTATGGCTTTAATGCCATCTGGAAACCAGTGACACCCCACCAAGGTTATGTCTCTAAGCTCTGACTGCCTGTAACTAGGCTTTCAGACTTCTCGTCCCTCGCATTTTTACTGCAGAATCCTATGTCCAACCGCTTCTTTGACATTTTGCTTGGATATCTGATAAGGACCAAAAATTAATACCTGGCAAGCTGATCTTTTCCCCCGACTCTGGTTCTCCCACAGTTCATTCCCAGCACAGTGTTCAACAGGAATCCTTCTGCCCTTCAAAAGTGACATTTTTGTTCATTTTAAAGGATCTCTATAGCTGTTTCTAACAAAGTTGCTTTGAGAAGTTAGAAATCCCATTTAAGATTAAAGAATATTGGAATCTCATGACTATTACTCTATTTATTTTGTGAATAATGCCTCCTTAAAATTAAGATGCTGTTTTTCTTGGGCTTCACGTTCAATACAACAAATGGTCTCCAGCATCCCTGAGCCTCAAGGGATATTTATTTGAAGCTCAGCAGCAGACTAGACCAAGGAGAACTTTAAGCACTTCATAGAAAATGATGTATAAAGCAGAAATAAGACAGTTGTTTTCTGAAAATAGAGGGTTAGCCAACTGGGTAAGTTTCCAAACTTCTTTAGTAAAAGAAAAGCAATTCCCTGTATCATTCTTCTTAAAAATGAAGAGAAACCAGGCAAAGCTTTGTTCTAATTCCCAGATTTCTTTCACTTGTTAACTCAAATGCACAACAGACTTCGTATTTAGCCTTCATTAGAAAACTCTTCCTTTGTTGAATCCCAAGTGCGAGCTTTTAAAAAGAGTCTTGAGTTAGAAGAACTGTTAAAGTTCTCTATTATACAGTATTAGAAAAAAACTCGGTGGGTGAGATACTTTTCCTAATTGCCTTCAAAGTGGGAGTGTAATAATTTATTCATACATTGAGGGAACAGAGTCGTGATAGCATTTAATAAAGTTGAGCTAATTAGCTTCCTCAGAAAGGTCAAAATATGAATACCTTTGTCACGTTTCTCTGACCTCCCTGAGATCCTGGCCTTTTTCAACAAATGATAACCATAGCAATTAAAACCTGTAATTAAGTCATAATTCCTTTTGATTGGGCAGATCTCACGTTTACTCATTTTATCTACATGGTCTCATTTAAAGCCATCATTTTAAGTGAAAACCAGTGCAAATGAAAAACCACTTTGTTTGGGGAATTTATTTTCTCATAGCTAGTGGTATTATCATAAAAATTATGACAGTGACATCACTGCTGATTTAATTTCTAAACAGCAACCCGCTGGTTCACGTACTTGTTCAGGATTAAAATATTTGAGGATTAACCAATGTGACCCCAAACCTACCTGACAACTTTGCATATATATTTTAATTTGTATGTTTAAGACTTTCAATCTTTATTCACATCCAGGTCTTCCTCTGTTGAAAGGCTGGGGCTGGAATCATTGACCTAAATAGTAGGAGAGGCCACAGGGCAGGGGCAGTTCAGCAGCAGTATAGTTCCTGGGAAACAGTCTTCCTCTCTAAGTGTCTCATCATGGGGCCGGCCTTCCCTACCAAGGAGCTGTTTCTTAGTCAAAAGTTCTCCTGTAAGCCTGGGAGGGGTCCTGCTTGAGTGGGTTAAAAGCCTCTGACAGAGCTTACTTGGCGATGCTGGCTGAGATGTACCTGTGGGAACACAAGAAGGACAGGATGGTAGGAATGGGCCACAGGAGAGCATCGCCTGGAAGGGAGGGGTCAGGAATGACACTGCGGCTGCAGGGCTTCTCACTATATATAACTCTGCTGACGGCCACTCACTTGTCACTTCTGGGAGAAGCAGTTGCTGCATAGCCTTCTCAACCCAAACACAAATCTGTGGCTGTAGAGGCATTTGTGGGCAATGACTCCTCTCTTCCCTGGATGCCTGTGATAGCTGCTGCACAGGGTGACTGTCGCTTGGCTCTGCCCTTTGAAGATGACCCTCCTCAGGGTGCCAGACTCACCAGGTGTCTGGCAGCCAAGATGGAGCTGTGTCCATAGTTTCCATTTGGGACTGACTGCTCTGACAAGGAGGAAGAATGTTGGAAGAATTCTAACACGATTGGTGATTAAAGTCTCAGAAAGTTAAAAAAAGGAAAAATACTTCAACTTGGTAAAGAGCTTCTATTTAAAAAAGAAACAAAAAATCAGCTAAGATCATACATCATGATAAAAGGCTAAGTATTTTCTCTCTAATGTTGGGAACAAGGCAAGAATGTCCGCTCTTACCATTCATATTCAACATAGTACTAGAAGTCCTAGTCATTGCAATAAAGCAAGAAACCTCTTTAGTTTAAAAAAGAATACCCAAAGCTATCTCTATGTGTAAATGTCATGATTTACATAGAAAATTTCATGGAATCTAAAAAAAAGAAAAAATCCTAGAACTAATAAGTGAGGTCAATAAGGTTGCAGGATATAAGTTCAACATATAAAAATAAATTGCATTTTTATCTACAAGAAATATGTAGAAGCTCAAATGAAAAATCAGTACAATTTATGATTACTCCAAAGTAAATAAATTATTATGTAGAAACTTAAAACATGTAGGGCATCTTACACTTGAAACTGAAAGCAAAATCCATACTAGAAAAATTAATAAATTGGACCCCATTAAAGTTACAAACTTTTGCTCACAAAAGACCTAGAAAAGGAAAGAAATGACAGACTACAGAAAATATTCACAAACCACTTATGCTACAAAGAACCCAAATGCAGATGGCAAACAAGCACATGAAAAGATGTTCAACATCAACTCAAGTGGATTTCATTCTCTTTGTTCATAAGCAGATCTCGTCAATGTATCTCATAAATGCATTTTCAATATGTGTCTTTATGTAGTAAAATGTCTGAGACTGTCAGTGCAAAAATATTTATTGCATTCCCACATTTTTGTAAGCATCTGTTAGATAAAATTTAAACTCCAAGTTGTACATCTTAATACTTAAAAATATTCTTACTGACCTCTTCTACCCAGTGTTACTGTTAAAGACACTGTCATAAATTTGTTTCATGTCTGCCCACATCTGTTTTCACAAAACCTCCACCTGGGGGGAGGGCTTTTGCTGCCCTGGTATCAACCCCAGCTCCATAGACTCTGTAACCACCTCTGAGGTTGCTGTTTCTTCCACAAAGGAGCAGACGGTTGCTTGTCTCAATGCAGCTCAGAAGAGGGAAAAGAGGGAAGCATAAACAAAAAGTTTCTCCTCCAGACTCCCTCAGCTCAATGAGCAACAAAATAGGCTCCGAAATACCCAGAGGTTTCTCACTATAATTTTTTGGTAACTTGTCAGCAACCCCAAGCTTTCCTTTCTCACCTATTACTACTTCTCAACTTGATTTTGAGGAGAAAGAAGCCAGCATCTTGAGCTAGTTTGCCATTTTTACAAGGTCTAGCAGGTCCTGATTTTATTTTGTGTTAAATTATTATGGAGAGAGCTTATTTCAATTCTGAATAGCTGAGAGCAAACTTTACATTTCACAGGTATAGTTGGGTAGGAGACAGTTTTGTTTTCAGTTATTGTCAATCTAGGCAGTTCTTTTGACTTAAAAATGGTCAGTAACTCCTTATAAGCCTGTACTTCTTTGCATGAGGAGTACCTTGATTAGACTGTAGAATAATGTAGACAAATGAATTAGAATATAGAATTAACACCTCTGGATTATTGACTTCCCACATCTTCGGGATATGGTAGCTTTAACAGTTTAATAAATTTTATTTATAATAATGAAATTTAATCTCTCTGAGAATAGACACTTATATATAATACATTCCATCTTCACTTTGAAATTCCCACCAATGTTATTGACAAGGGTAATATATTTCTTTCTAGTTAATATTCACATTTATAAAAAATGAGGTTGATAAACAATTAGGCAAATTACTTTTTATGTGTTATATTATGTGTTGATGTCAGTAGGTGACATGTTGTAGTGATTTAGTTAACATTCCCGCAAATTATGGAAATTTCAGACATTTCCTCAGTATAATAGAAATAAGCAAATGCTGTTGAGCACAAGTGTCATTTTGTGGAATCCAAGTGATGATAGGACTTTCCCAGGTGGCTCAGTGGTAAAGAATCCGCCTACCAATACAGGAGACGCAGATTCAATCCCTGAGTAGGGAAGATCCCCTGGAGGAGGAAATGGCTACCCACTCCAGTATTCTTGCCTGGGAAATCCCATGGACAGAGGAGCCTGGTGGGCTACAGTCCATGCAGTTCTCAAGAGAATCAGACACGATTTAGTGACTAAACAGCAAGTGATAATAGCCACATTGTATTAATGGTAGAAACCAATCTGAAATATTGGCCAAGCTGGAATGTTTTTAGGGTTTTGGGGTGGATGAATAAGGACCACTGGGAACACCTGCCTCTTCTCTGGGCTCAGCTCTGACACAGGTTGGGATACTGGGCAACTAAACTGGTCTTTCCACACTCCAGATTCCACGCACATTCTCACACAGCTTGACACCACTGGTATGAATAGGAACCTCAAACTATCTGAGACTTTGCCTTCCTAGCGGTGGCACACTTCTGCCTTCTTGCCTTCATATGCTTTCTTGTCAAGGAACGTCATGAAGCTGGGGCCCAGACAGAAAATCTGCTCCAGCTGTCAATCAAGTATACACAGATACACTTTTCAAATTATCAAGAGAAGTGTTTATCAGGAGAAATGTTTTTACACAGACTGGGTTCAGTCAGTTCAGTTCAGTCGCTCAGTCGTGTCCGACTCTTTGCGACCCCATGAACTGCAGCACGCCAGGCCTCCCTGTCCATCACCAACTCCTGGAGTCCACCCAAACCCATGTCCATCGAGTCAGTGATACCATCCAACCATCTCATATTCTATCATCCCCTTCTGCTCCTGCCCTCAATCTTTCCCAGCATCAGGGTCTTTTCAAATGAGTCAGCTCTTCGCATCAGGTGGCCAAAGTATTGGAGTTTCAGCTTCAACATCAGTCCTTCCAATGAACACCCAGGACTGATCTCCCCTAGGATGGACTGGTTGGATCTCCTTGCAGTCCAAGGGACTCTCAAGAGTCTTCTCCAACACCACAGTTCAAAAGCATCAATTCTTCGGTGCTAGCTTTCTTTATACTCCAACTCTCACATCCATACATGACCACTGGAAAAACCATAGCCTTTACTAGGTGGACCTTTGTTGACAAAGTAATGTCTCTGCTTTTTAACATGCTGTCTAGGTTGGTCATAACGTTCCTTCCAAGGAGTAAGCATCTTTTAATTTCATGGCTGCAGTCACCATCTGCAATGATTTTTGAGACCCCAAAAAAATAAAGTCAGCCACTATTTCCACTGTTTCCCTATCTATTTGCCATGAAGTTATGGGACTAGATGCCATGATCTTAGTTTTCTGAATGTTGAGCTTTAAGCCAACTTTTTCACTCTCCACTTTCACTTTCCTCAAGAGGCTCTTAAATTCTTCACTTTCTGCCATAAGGGTGGTGTCATCTACATATCTGAGGTTACTGATATTTCTCCTGGCAATCTTGATTCCAGCTTGTGCTTCCTCCAGCCCAGCGTTTCTCATGATGTACTCTGCATATAAGTTAAATAAATAGGGTGACAATATACAGCCTTGACATACTCCTTTTCCTATGTGGAACCAGTCTGTTGTTCCATGTCCAGTTCTAACTGTTGCTTCATGACCTACATACAGGTTTCTCAAGAGGCGAGTCAGGTGGTCTGGTATTCCCATCTCTTTCAGAATTTTCCACAGTTTATTATGATCCACACAGTCAAAGGCTTTGGCATAGTCAATAAAGCAGAAGTAGATGTTTTTCTAAAACTCTCTTGCTTTTTTGATGATCCAGCAGCTGTTGGCAATTTGATCTCTGGTTCCTCTGCCTTTTCTAAACCCAACTTGAACATCTGGAAGTTCACAGTTAACATATTGCTGAAGCCTGGCTTGGAGAATTTTGAGCATTACTTTACTAGTGTGTGAGATGAGTGCAATTGTGCCATAGTTTGAGCATCCTTTGGCATTGCCTTTCTTTGGGATTGGAATGAAAACTGACCTTTTCCAGTCCTGTGGCCACTGCTGAGGTTTCCAAATTTGCTGGCATATTGAGTGCAGCACTTTCACAGCATCATCTTTTAGGATTTGAAATAGCTCGACTGGAATTCGATCAACTCCACTAGCTTTGTTCATAGTGATGCTTCCTAAGGCCCACTTGACTTCACATTCCAGGATGTCTGGCTCTAGGTGAGTGATCACACCATCGTGATTATCTGGGTCGTGAAGATCTTTCTTGTACAGTTCTGTGTATTCTTGCCACCTCTTCTTAATATCTTCTGCTTCTATTAGGTCCCTACCATTTCTGTCCTTTATTGAGCCCATCTTTGCATGAAATGTTCCCTTGGTATCTCTAATTTTCTTAAAGAGATCTCTAGTCTTTCCCATTCTGTTGTTTTCCTCTGTTTCTTTGCACTGATCACTGAGGAAGTATTCTCTCCTTGCTATTCTTTGGAACTCTGCATTCACATGGGTACATCTCTCCTTTTCTCCTTTGCTTTTTGCTTCTTCTTTTCACAGCTATTCGTAAGTCCTCCTCAGACAGTCATTTTTCATTTTTGTGTTTCTTTTTCTTGGGGATGGTCTTGATCCCTGTCTCCTGTACAATGTCACGAACCTCCGTCCAGAGTTCATCAGGCACTCTGTCTATCAGGTCTAGTCCCTTAAATCTATTTCTCACTTCCACTGTATAATCATAAGGGATTTGATTTAGGTCATACCTGAATGGTCTAGTAGTTTTCCTTACTTTCTTCAATTTAAGTCTGAATTTGGCAATAAGGAATTCATGATCTGAGCCACAGTCAGCTCCTGGTCTTGTTTTTGCTGACTGTATAGAGCTTCTCCATCTTTGGCTGCAAAGAATATAATCAGTCTGATTTCAGTGTTAGCCATCTGGTGATGTCCATGTGTGGAGTCTTCTCTTGTGTTTTCGGAAGAGGGTGTTTGCTATGGCCAGTGCATTCTCTTGGCAAGACTCTATTAGCCTTTGCCTTGCTTCATTCTGTACTCCAAGGCCAAATTTGCCTGTTACTCCAGGTGTTTCTTGACTTCCTACTTTTGCATTCCAGTCCCCTATAATGGAGAGGACATCTTTTTTGGGGGTTAGTTCTAAAAGGTCTTGTGGGTCTTCATAGAACCGTTCAACTTCAGCTTTTTCAGCATTACCATTCAGGGCATAGACTTGGATTACCGTGATATTGAATGGTTTACCTTGGAAACAAACAGAGATCATTCTGGGTTCAGCTAACAGGATATCAAATATCCAAATCTTTTTTTCTTTTTTTTTACTAGAGAAATGCAGCAGTTTCATCCAGCGTTTCAAAGTGATTTGGCTTAAATATCTTCAAAAGTCAGGTTCTTTCTAATTAAAGAGATAATGCTGGCTTTCATACAAGAGACATTCTTAATGAGCAAACTAATTTAAAAATTCACTCTGTTTGTGGGTCTGTCTTCCTAGATAAAAGTAATTACAAGGTCCTTTTTACCTGTCTGTCAGAAGCTGTTTGTCTTTTTCTGATTTACAGTGTATTTTCCATATAATTTATTATTTAATGTTGCTTTGTCTAGCAGAAATATTTTAAAGAATTTGTATTGATTACCTTGCTTCTCTGATAAGCAAACCTTAATTTGATTCCAGAATAATAAGAGGGGAAAAAACCCATCTTAGAATTGCTTTTTTTTTTTAAATAATTTCTGTCTCTCAGATGGGCCCCAGATAAGATCCTCTGATGGGGCAGGGGACAGACTGGGTCCCTCTAGGCTGCCCTTCAGAATGACCCAAAGTCCAGAGGGTCAGCTGCCTAATTCTTATCTCTTCATGCAGCCACAGAGACCACTTCACAGAAAAGCCACTTGAACTCATCAGAGTGGGATGTGAACAAAGAACATCTAAGCAGAGGCTTTATTAAAAGCCTTGACTTCCAGGGAGTGGATGGAGGGGAGAGGAGGGCTGCAGGTGTGGAATGCCGAGTCAGGTCCTCAGCTGGTAAATGGAGCAGTAAAAATGAGAACTAGAATCTGCTTATAAAAACACATACATAGGTGTGTGTAGATATATGACATGGACTTCTCAGGTGGCTCAGTGGTAAAGAATCCATTTGCCATTGCAAGAGGCCTGCGTTCAATCCCTAGGTTGGGAAGATGCCCTGGAGAAGGGAAATGGCAACCCACTCCAGTATTCTTGCCTCAGAAATCCCATGGACAGAGGAGCCTGCAAAAGAGGCAAACTCAACTTAGCAACCAAACAAGAAGAACATATATGTAACAGATAATTGTATAGTTTGTATACTGTGTGTGTGTGTGTGTGTGTTTTCAGTCGCTTTAGTGGTTTCCAGCTCTTTGCAAGCCTATAGACTGTAGCTTGTTGGGCTCCTCTGTCCATGGGATTCTCCACACAAGAATACTGGACTAGGTTGCCGTGTCCTCCTCCAGGGAATCTTCCTGACCCAATGATCAAACCCTCATCTCCTGTGTTTCCTGCATTGCAAATGGATTCATTACCCAGTGAGCCAGCTGGGAAGCCCATAATGTGTGTGTGTGTGTGTGTGTGTGATTATAATATTTAGGACTGTCCTTCTACAGATATAGGCTTCCCTGGTGGCTCAGATGGTAAAGAATCTGCCTGTAATATGGGAGACCTGGATTCAATCCCTGGGTTGGGAAGATCCCCTGCAGAAGGGAACACCTACCCACTCCAGTATTCTTGCCTGGAAAATTCCATGAACATAGGAGCCTGGCAGGCTACAGTCCATGGGTTCACCAAGAGTCAGACACGACTAAGCGACTTTCACTTCTACAAATATAAAACTTGAAAAAAGACAGTTTGCGTATTAAAGAACATAAAATCCTATAATGTCAAATCAGCATATATCTTCCATTGCCTTTTTTTTTCATTTATTTTTATTAGTTGGAAGCTAATTACTTTACAATGTTGTATTACCTTTTGTACATTCTGAGGTGATTTGGAAATTTGCACCATCCGCCAAAAAAGAAATCAAATTATTTTGCACTCTTCAATCAGGGTTCTGCTGATTTTAGTTGCAGTAGCCACAAAAATGCGTATAAAAATGTTTTATTTTCTTTGTTTCTTTAGCAAATCAATCCAGCTAATATTTCATAACAAAGCCACTATTATGAGCCACTAGTAATAGGTCACAGAAGGAGAAACAGCGAAACAGCAATCACAGTCGATACCCTTTGGATGGATCGTTTGGGGAAAATAAACTCTCCAAGCAGAGGACTGCAGCAGCAGGCAGACTTGCTGGCACAGCTCAGGCCCCAGCATCAGGGCCGATGAGGAAAACTGACCTGCCAGAGCCTGAGTGACGGACGAGCCATGGTGGGTGTCAGCAGGCCTGTTTCATCATTTCACAAGAGAAGAGAATCAGGCCACCCCACCATCCAACTTAGGCTTGAGCAGTCACGTTTGTCAATTAAATAAGAAGAAAACTCGGGAGAAAGCTGCAAGCAGGAAGCTGAGAGATAATTGCTACAAACCAGGCAGGAGTGGCCACAGCTTTTTAAAAATTGATTTTTAATTGGCCAGTGGTCACATCTAGATGAGTTGGGTCAGGTACAGTTTAAAGACAAAAGGCTGAAGCAAACATTATATGTTAGCTTAGCTTGCAAAAATAAGAAAAACAAAGATGAAAAGAAAGAAGGAAGGGAGGGAGGAGAGGAGGAATCTCACTGTGGATTACAGGAGAAATGACCAGGACACTCCATGCTGCCCCCTCTCGTGTAATCACTGGCCGTGGCTATTGGTATGGATCAGAGATGTCCAGTGCAGCTTCCGTCTGCGTCAAGGGGCAATGAGATTCTGCCTCAGGGCTTTGGAGTTTACACTCATGGTTAATTATTTCTGAGACAACAGTTAATTTCTTTATTGCCTTTATTCTCTGACTTTAACCAGAACATCTTCTTAACTCTTGGCCGCTGAGGTTTCTGCACTGTTTCTGGAGATTTCTCCCCATCTTGTATGAGAGCCAGACCTAATCTCACCACTCTTGGGTTTAGGGTTTGAAGAGCAGAGCCTCGGAGAACCGCAGGAGAGAAGCGACAAAATCCAGGATCTTCTGGATCACTGTCACCTCCGGGGCACAGGGCACGCTGCTCTTGGGGACAGCAGGCCCTGGGCTGGTTTCCCGCAGGGACAGCAGTGGAAACCAGAGAGTGATTGAAGAGCACAGGGCACCAGCCCTGCCCCACTCCTTGCTGTGGGGTTTCGTCAGACAAAGCAGCGTTCCCCAGGCACCGAGGCAGAGGCTCAGAACTGGATTTAAGTGGGTTTGGGACAATAAATACTTAAATACAGTATATTTTGCAGATTAGGCGCTATTGAATTTGCAGACTAGAATTGCATCTCCCTGTGTGTTTCCAATAATGAAGACACTGTCTGTCCAGATTAATAACAGTAATAACCCAAGAAGTTTCACCTACAACTCAAGCTCTGTCTCTACCTCCTTCAAATAGAAACAATCCAGGATCAGTCAAAGGCTTTTCAAGTGGAACCGTATAATGTGACCAAGGCACTAAGACCTGATTTAAAGTGACAGGAAGGAAATAGGCTGAATTAAGGAGTGTCCGTCAGGATGAGCTCTCTGACAGTGACTTGCCTGAGGACAGAATATTTTTTTAATTACACAAAAAGGTATAGTTTGATGTTTTGTTACTGATATCAGACTCTCAGCTGTTCTTCCCCATCCCTACCTTCATTGGACAGCCATGTATTATTTGGCTCAACAGAGAGTGGAAAGGTGATGGAGATAGATGAGATGGATGGATAGATAGATGGATAAAAGTAGAGATAACAGATGATAGAGATAGGTAAGCACATAGAAAGTGAGATACATAGATCCTCTACTATCTCAAGAGACCCTTGAAGTCGGGGATAAATCAGACTTATCTCTGTGGCCCCAACCCCATGCACAGGGCCTAACCTACTCAGCTACTTCTCTTGAATAAATGCAAAACCATGTAATCCTGGTCATCTTAGGAAAATCATTTAGCCCTTCATTGTCCCAATCTCCTTAGCTATCTAATGAGGATTTTAAATTTTCTGAGCTCTCTGCATTCTAAAATCACTTTCAAGCCTGAAATAAGGGTACTGTAAACTGTTCTTCTTGAAGTGTATCCCAAGCCAACACGCCCCTTTCCTGTCCTCACCCACCACATAGGGATGCTGTTGTAGCCACGCCCTGTGAAGTGTCCTGAGGGGTCAGACCACGCTGGTCCTCTTGACTAAGGTGGGGTACTTGGCTCCTGTCTCCCAAAAATACCTGATAGCGAGGGAGAGAGGAGGAGAGACGAGGGACCAGAACCCTCAAAGGCGGCGCTCAATGTAAGGTCAGGGGTCGTCCTCCCCACAGTGTGGGCTGGGAGCTTGGAGGCTTCCTCTGCCAGCCAAGGCCAGCATGGGGCAGACAGGCCAGGATAGGGGGAGAGAGGTGTGGGGGCCCAGATGCTCCCTGCACTTTCCCCTCTCTGCAGCCAGGAGCTGACTGCAGCCCAGGCACATCCCCAGCTACCGGTTAAAGTGTTCTTTCAGGTTTGATCATATCCAGCCTAAACTGTCCCAAACTGCCATCAATCCCCATTGCATTATTTATTAGGTATCAGCATTTATTAAATTAACTTATGAAATGAGAGGGAGATGCTAGATTTTTTTAAGAGGTTATTAAATGCAGTGGGTAGGATTTTCACGTATTTCCGTTTAAGTCTCTGATGTTTCTTTGGAGCTCGTGATTGCAGTACAGTCTCCGTCTGCCAGCAGCACCTCTGGGTGCCCTCTGCCATCTTCACCCATCCTGGCCGCAAGACGGCAGGGTGAACCGTGCCTCCTGAGAGCTGCACAGAGACAATCCATTTCCCTCAGAAACACCAAAGTGCTAATAATGAAGGTGATGGAATGCATTCAGGGCTTCTCTGGCATCCATAAATAGAAGAGGATCCCAGAAAATGACAAAGAAAAGAACCGGAGCAGAGACCTCGTTCTATGTGTCCATGTGTTGGGGACAGTACAGCTGCACAGTATACAGACCTGTGATTTGCAGAGAGGGAAAACTCACGTGCAAAAATGAAACATGCCTCAAAGATACAACTAGGTAGTTATTCTTTCACCACATTATTTATACCAATAACCTAGCTCCTCATGCACTTCCCAAGGTAGCAATCTCTCAACCCAAGTGAAACACCCTAGCAAATCCAGTTTCCCCAGGATACAGCCTGTAATACTAAAGATGTTCACAATGTATTTTTTATTTTTTTTCCTTTATTTATTTATTTATTTTTTCAGTGGGTTTTGTCATACATTGATATGAATCAGCCATAGATTTACACGTATTCCCCATCCCGATTCCCCCTCCCACCTCCCTCTCCACCTGATTCCTCCGGGTCTTCCCAGTGCACCAGGCCCGAGCACTTGTCTCATGCGTCCCACCTGGGCTGGTGATCTGTTTCACCATAGATAATATACATGCTGTTCTTTCAAAACATCCCACGCTCACCTTCTCCCACAGAGTTCAAAAGTCTGTTCTGTATTTCTGTGTCTCTTTTTCTGTTTTGCATATAGGGTTGTCGTTACCATCTTTCTAAATTCCATATATATGTGTTAGTATGCTGTAATGTTCTTTATCTTTCTGGCTTACTTCACTCTGTATAAGGGGCTCCAGTTTCATCCATCTCATTAGAACTGGTTCAAATGAATTCTTTTTAACGGCTGAGTAATATTCCATGGTGTATATGTACCACAGCTTCCTTATCCATTCATCTGCTGATGGGCATCTAGGTTGCTTCCATGTCCTGGCTATTATAAACAGTGCTGCGATGAACACTGGGGTGCACGTGTCTCTTTCAGATCTGGTTTCCTCAGTGTGTATGCCCAGAAGTGGGATTGCTGGGTCATATGGCAGTTCTATTTCCAGTTTTTTAAGAAATCTCCACACTGTTCTCCATAGCGGCTGTACGAGTTTGCATTCCCACCAACAGTGTAAGAGGGTTCCCTTTTCTCCACACCCTCTCCAGCATTTATTGCTTGTAGACTTTTGGATAGCAGCCATCCTGACTGGCGTGTAATGGTACCTCATTGTGGTTTTGATTTGCATTTCTCTGATAATGAGTGATGTTGAGCATCTTTTCATGTGTTTGTTAGCCATCTGTATGTCTTCTTTGGAGAAATGTCTGTTTAGTTCTTTGGCCCATTTTTTGACTGGGTCATTTATTTTTCTGGAATTGAGCTTCAAGAGTTGCTTGTATATTTTTGAGATTAATCCTTTGTCTGTTTCTTCATTTGCTATTATTTTCTCCCAATCTGAGGGCTGTCTTTTCACCTTACTTATAGTTTCCTTTGTTGTGCAAAAGCTTTTAAGTTTCATTAGGTCCCATTTGTTTAGCTTTGCTTTTATTTCCAGTATTCTGGGAGGTGGGTCATAGAGGATCTTACTGTGATTTATGTCGGAGAGTGTTTTGCCTATGTTCTCCTCTAGGAGTTTTATAGTTTCTGGTCTTACATTTAGATCTTTAATCCATTTTGAGTTTGTTTTTGTGTATGGTGTTAGAAAGTGTTCTAGTTTCATTCTTTTACAAGTGGTTGACCAGCTTTCCCAGCACGACTTGTTAAAGAGGTTGTCTTTTTTCCATTGTATATCCTTGCTTCCTTTGTCAAAGATAAGGTGTCCATAAGTTCGTGGATTTATCTCTGGGCTTTCTATTCTGTTCCATTGATCTATATTTCTGTCTTTGTGCCAGTACCATACTGTCTTGATGACTGTGGCTTTGTAGTAGAGTCTGAAGTCAGGCAGGTTGATTCCTCCAGTTCCATTCTTCTTTCTCAAGATTACTTTGGCTATTCGAGGTTTTTTGTATTTCCATACAAATTGTGAAATTATTTGTTCTAGTTCTGTGAAAAATACCGTTGGTAGCTTGATAGGGATTGCACTGAATCTATAGATTGCTTTGGGTAGAATAGCCATTTTGACAATATTGATTCTTCCAATCCATGAGCATGGTATGTTTCTCCATCTGTTTGTGTCCTCTTTGATTTCTTTCATCAGTGTTTTATAGTTTTCTGTGTATAGGTCTTTTGTTTCTTTAGGTAGATATGCTCCTAAATTTCTTATTCTTTTTGTTGCAATGGTGAATGGTATTGTTTCCCTAATTTCTCTTTCTGTTTTTTCATTGTTAGTATATAGGAATGCAAGGGATTTTTGTGTGTTAATTTTATATCCTGCAACTTTACTATATTCATTGATTAGCTCTAGTAATTTTCTGGTAGAGTCTTTAGGGTTTTCTATGTAGAGGATCATGTCATCTGCAAACAGCGAGAGTTTCACTTCTTCTTTTCCTATCTGGATTCCTTTTACTTCTTTTTCTGCTCTGATTGCTGTGGCCAAAACTTCCAACACTATGTTGAATAGTAGTGGTGAGAGTGGGCACCCTTGTCTTGTTCCTGATTTCAGGGGAAATGCTTTCAATTTTTCACCATTGAGGGTGATGCTTGCTGTGGGTTTGTCATATATAGCTTTTATTATGTTGAGGTATGTTCCTTCTATTCCTGCTTTTTGGAGAGTTTTAATCATGAATGGGTGTTGAATTTTGTCAAAGGCTTTCTCTGCATCTATTGAGATAATCATATGGTTTTTATCTTTCAATTTGTTAATGTGGTGTATTACATTGATTGATTTGCGGATATTAAAGAATCCTTGCATTCCTGGGATAAAGCCCACTTGGTCGTGGTGTATGATTTTTTAAATATGTTGTTGGATTCTGTTTGCTAGAATTTTGTTAAGGATTTTTGCATCTATGTTCATCAGTGATATTGGCCTGTAGTTTTCTTTTTTTGTGGCATCTTTGTCTGGTTTTGGAATTAGGGTGATGGTGGCCTCATAGAATGAGTTTGGAAGTTTACCTTCCTCTGCAATTTTCTGGAAGAGTTTGAGTAAGATAGGTGTTAGCTCTTCTCTAAATTTTTGGTAGAATTCAGCTGTGAAGCCATCTGGTCCCGGGCTTTTGTTTGCTGGAAGATTTTTGATTACAGTTTCGATTTCCTTGCTTGTGATGAGTCTGTTAAGATCTTCTATTTCTTCCTGGTTCAGTTTTGGAAGGTTATACTTTTCCAAGAATTTGTCCATTTCATCCAAGTTGTCCATTTTATTGGCATAGAGCTGCTGGTAGTAGTCTTTTATGATCCTTTGTATTTCAGTGTTGTCTGTTGTGATCTCTCCATTTTCATTTCTAATTTTGTTAATTTGTTTCTTCTCTCTTTGTTTCTTAATGAGTCTTGCTAATGGTTTGTCAATTTTATTTATTTTTTCAAAAAACCAGCTTTTAGCTTTGTTGATTTTTGCTATGGTCTCTTTAGTTTCTTTTGCATTTATTTCTGCCCTGATTTTTAAGATTTCTTTCCTTCTGCTAACTCTGGGGTTCTTCATTTCTTCCTTCTCTAATTGCTTTAGGTGTAGAGTTAGGTTATTTATTTGGCTTTTTTCTTGTTTCTTCATGTAAGCCTGTAATGCTATGAACCTTCCCCTTAGCACTGCTTTTACAGTGTCCCCTTGGTTTTGGGTTGTTGTGTTTTCATTTTCATTCATTTCTATACATATTTTGATTTCTTTTTTGATTTCTTCTATGATTTGTTGGTTATTCAGAAGCGTGTTATTTAGCCTCCATATGTTTGAAGTTTTAACATTTTTTTTCCTGTAATTGAAATCTAATCTTACTGCACTGTGGTCAGAAAAGATGACTGGAATGATTTCAATTTTTTTGAATTTTCCAAGACCAGATTTATGGCCCAGGATGTGATCTATTCTGGAGATGGTTCCGTGTGCATTTGAGAAAAAGGTGAAGTTGATTGTTTTGGGGTGAAATGTCCTATAGATATCAATTAGGTCTAGCTCGTCCATTGTGTCATTTAAGGTTTGTGTTTCCTTGTTAATTTTCTGTTTAGTTGATCTGTCCATAGTTGTGAGTGGGGTATTAAAGTCTCCCACTATTATTGTGTTACTATTAATTTCCTCTTTCATACTCGTTAGCGTTTGCCGTACATATTGCGGTGCTCCTATGTTGGGTGCATATATATTTATAATTGTTATATCTTCTTCTTGGATTAATCCTTTGATCATTATGTAGTGTCCTTCTTTGTCTCTTTTCACATCCTTTATTTGAAAGTCTATTTTATCTAATATGAGTATTGCGACTCCTGCTTTCTTTTGGTCTCCGTTTGCGTGAAATATTTTTTTCCAGCCCTTCACTTTTAGTCTCTTGTTTTGAGGTGGGTCTCTTGTAGACAGCATATATAGGGGTCTTATTTTTGTATCCATTCAGCCAATCTTTGTCTTTTGGTTGGGGCATTCAACCCATTTACATTTAAGGTAATTATTGATAGGTGTTTTTTATTGAAGGATAATTGCTTTACAGAACTTTATTGTTTTCTGTCAAACCTTAACATGAAACAGCCATAGGTATATGTATACCCCCTCCCTCTTGAGCCTCCCTCCCATCTCCCCCCATCCCACCCCTCTAGGTTGATACAGAGCCCCTGTTTGAGTTTCCTGAGCCTCACAGCAAATTCCTGTTGGCTGTCTATTTTACATATGGTAATGTAAGTTTCCATGTTACTCTTTCCGTACATCTCACCCTCTTCTCTCCTCTCCCCATGTCCATAAGTCAATTCTCTATGTCTGTTTCTCCACTGCTGCCCTGTAAATAAGTTCTTCAGAGTCATTTTTCTAGATTCCGTATATGTGCATTAGAATATGATATTTATCTTTCTCTTTCTGACTCACTTCACTCTGTATAATAGGTTCTAGTATCATCCACCTCATCAGAACTGACTCAAATGTGTTCCCTCTTATGGCTGAGTAATATTCCATTGTGTATATGTACCACAGCATCTTTATCCATTCATCTGTCGATGGGCATCTAGGTTGCTTCCATGCTCTACCTATTGTAAATAGTGCTGCAATGAACAGTGGGATACATGTGTCTTTTTCAACCCTGGTTTTCTGAGTGTATATACCTAGGAGTGGGATTGCTGGGTCATATGGTGGTTTTATTCCTCATTTTTTAAGGAATCTCCATACCATCTTCCATAATGGCTGTATCAATTTACATTCCCACCAACAGGGCAACAGCATTCCCTTTTCTCCACACCCTCTCAAGCATTCATTGTTTCTAGACTTTTGATGATGGCCATTCTGACTTGTGTGAGGTGATATCTCATTGGGATTTTGATGTGCATTTCTCTAATAATGAGCAATGTTGAGCATCCCTTCATGTGTTTTGTTAGCCATCTGTATGTCTTTGGAGAAATGTCTGTTTAGGTCTTTTTCCCACTTTTTGATTGGGTTGTTTTCCTGGTATTGAGTTGTATGAGCTGCCTATATATTTTGGAAATTAATCCTTTGTCAGTTGTTTCATTTGCTATTATTTTCTCCCATTCTGAGGGTTGCCTTTTCACCTTGCTTATAGTTTCCTTTGCTTTTAAGTTTAACTAGGCCCCACTTGTTTACTTTTGTTTTTGTTTCCGTTACTCTGGGCGGGGGGGAGGGGGGGGCGGGGTCATAGAGAATCTTGCTCTGATTTATGTCATTGAGTGTTCTGCCTATGTTTTCCTCTAAGAGTTTTATAGTCTCTGGTCTTACATTTAGATCTTTAATCCATTTTGAGTTTATCTTTGTGTATGGTGTTAGGAAATGTGCTAATTTCATTCTTTTACATGTAGCTCTCCAGTTTTTCCAGCACCATTTATTAAAGAAACTGTCTTTGCCCCATTGTATATTCTTGCCTCCTTTGTCAGAATAAGGTACCCATAGGTGCATGGATTTACTTCTTGGCTTTCTATCTTGTTCCATTGGTCTATATTTCTGTTTTTGTGCCAGTACCATACTGTCTTGATGACTGTAGCTTTGTAGTATAATCTGAAGTCAGGAAGGTTGATTTCTCCAGCTTCATTCTTCTTTCTCTAGACTGCTTTGGCTGTTCGGGGTCTTTTGTGTTTCCATATGAATCGTGAAATTTTTTGTTCTAGTTCTGTGAAAAATGCCATTGGTAATTTGACAGGAATCACATTGAATCTGTAGGTTGCATTTGATAGCATAGTCATCTTCACAATATTGATTCTTCCGACCCAGGAACATGGAATATCTCACCATCTGTTTATGTCATTTTTATTTCTTTCATCAGTGTCCTATAATTTTCTGTGTACAGTTCTTTTGTCTCCTTGGGTCAGTTTAATCCTGGATATTTAATGCTTTTTGTTATTGTGGTGAATGGTATTGATTCCTTAATTTCTTTTTCTGATTTTTCATTGTTAGTATGTAGAAGTGCAAGTGATTTATGTGTATTGATTTTGTATACTGCAACTTTGCTAAATTCACTGATTAGCTCTAGTAATTTTATGATAGTATCTTTAGGGTTTTTATGTACAGTATCATGTCAACTGCAAACAGTGAGAGCCTTGCTTCTTCTTTTCTGATCTGGTTTCCTTTTTTTTTTTTTTTTCTTCTCTGATTGCTGTAGCTAGGACTTTGAGAACTATGTTGAATAATAGTGGTGAAAGTTCACACCCTTGTCTTGTTCCTGATCTTAGAGGAAATGCTTTCAGTTTCTCACAATTGAGAATAATATCTGCTGTAGGCTTATCATATATGACCTTTACTATGTTGAGGTAGGTTCCTCCTATGCCCATTTTTTGAAGAGTTTTAAAAATAAATGGGTGCTGAATTTTGTCAATTTTTCTTTTTGAAGAAAAAGAAGGCTTTTTTCTTCATCTATTGAAAGTATCATATGGGTTTTGTTTTTCAATTTAATATGGTGTATCACATTGATTGATTTGCATGTACTGAAGAATCCTTGCATTCCTGGAATAAACCCAACTTGATCATGGTGTATGAGCTTTGTGATGTGTTGCTGAATTCTGTTTGCTAAAATTTTGTTGAGGATTTTTGAATCTGTGTTCATCAGTAATATTGGCCTATAGTTTTCTTTCTTTGTCTTCTCTTTGTCTGATTTTGGATTCAGGGTGATGGTGGCCTCATAGAATGAGTTTGGAAGTGTTCCTTCCTCTGCAATTTTTGAAAGAGTTTTAGGAGGACAGGCATTAGCTCTTCTCTAAATATTTGGTAGAATTCTCCTATAAAGCCATCTGGTTCTGGGCTTTTGTTTTTTGGGAGAGTTTTGCTCACAGCTCCAATTTCAGTGCTTGTAATTGGGTTGTTTATAATTGCTATTTCTTCCTGGTTCAGTCTTGGAAGATTGAACTTTTCTATGAATCTGTCCATTTCTTCCAGGTTATCCATTTTATTGCCATATAGTTGTTCATAATAGTCTCTTATACTTGTTTGTATTTCTGCATTGCCTGTTGTAACCACTCCTTTTTCATTTCTAATTTTGTTGATTTGATTCTTCTCTCTTTTTTTCTTGATGAGTCTGGCTAAAAGTTTGTCAATTTTGTTTATCTTCTCAAAGAAACAGCTTTTAGTTTTATTAATCTTTACTATTATTTCTTTCATTTCTTTTTCATTTATTTCTGCTCAGATCTTTATGATTTCTTTCCTTCTACTAATTTTGGGGGTTTTTTATTCTTCTTTTTCCAGTTGTTTTAGGTGTCAAGTTAGACTGTCTATTTGATCTTTTTCTTGTCTCTTGAGGTAGGATTGTATTGCTATGAACTTCCCTCTTAGGACTGCATTTGCTGCTTCCCATAGGCTTTGAGTTGTCATGTTTTCATTGTCATTTGTTCCTAGGAATTTTCTTATTTCCCTTTTGATTTCTTCAGTAACCTGTTAATTATTTAGAAAGGTGTTGTTTAATCTCCATGTGTTTGTGTTTCTTACAGTTTTTTTCCTTGTAATTGATACCTAGTGTCATAGTGCTGTGGTCTGAGAAGATGCTTGATACAATTTCAATTTTCTTAAATTTACTGAGGTTTGATTTGTGACCCAAGATGTGGTCTATCCTGGAGAATGTTCCATGTGCACTTGAGAAGAAGGTGTATTCTTCTGCATTTGAATGGAATGTCCTGAATATATCAATGACATCCATCTCATCTAATGTATCATTTAAGATTTGTGTTTCCTTGTTAATTTTCTGTTTTGATGATCTGTCCACTGGTGTGAGTGAGACGTTAAAGTCTCCTACTATTATTGTGTTACTGTCAATGTTTCCTTTTGTGTCTGTTAGTGTTTGTCTTATGTCTTGAGGTACTCCTATGTTGGATGACTAGATATTTACAATTGCTATGTCTTCCTCTTGAATTGATGGCTTGATCATTATGTAGTATCCCTCCTTATCTCTTGTAATCTCCTTTATTTTAATGTATATTTTCTCTGATATGAGGATTGCTACTCCAGCTTTCTTTTGCTTCCCATTTGCATGGAATATATTTTTTTATCCTCTTACTTTCAGTCTATATGTGTCTTGAGGTCTAAAGTGGGTTTTTTGTAGACAGACTATATATGGGTCTTGTTTTTGTATCCATTCAGCCAGTCTGTGTCTTTTGGGTTGGAGCATTTAATCCATTTACATTTAAAGTAATTATTGATATATGTGTTCCTCTTGCCATTTTCTTAATTGTTTGAGGTTGATTTTGTAGATCTTTTTTCTTCTCTTGTATTTCTTGACTATATAAGTCCATTTAACATTTGTTGTAAAGCCAGTTTGGTGGTATTGAATTCTCTTAACTTTTGCTTGTCTGAAAAGCTTTTGATTTCTCCATCAATTTTCAAAGGGATCCTTGCCAGGTAAAGTAATCTTCACTGTAGATTTTTGCCTTTCAGCACTTTAAATATATCCTGCCATTCCCTTCTGGCCTGCAGAGTTTCTGCTGAAAGATCAGCTGTTAAGTGTATGGGATTTCCCTTGTATATTAGTTGTTGCTTCTCCCTTGCTGCTTTTAATTTTCTTTTTGTGTATTTAGTCTTTGTTAGTTTGTTTAGTATGTGGCTTGGCTTATTTCCCCTTGGATTTATCCTGTATGGGACTCTTTGTGCCTCTTGGACTTGACTGACTATTTCCTTTTCCATGTTGGGGAAATTTTCAACTATATTCTCTTCAAAAATTTTCTCATGTCCTTTCATTTCCTTTTCTTATAATTCGAATGTTCATGCATTTGATATTGTCTCTGAGGTATCTGAAACTATCCTAAGTTCTTTGCATTCTTTTTACTTTATTCTGCTCTTCAGAAGTTATTTCACCATTTTATCTTCCAGCTCACTGATTTGTTCTTCTGCTTCAGATATTCTGCTATTGATTCCTTCTAGAGTATTTTTAATTTCAGTAATTGTGTTGTTTGTCTCTGCATGTTTATTCTTTAATTCTTCTAAGTTTGTTAATTGATTCTTGCATTTTCTCCATTTTGTTTTCAAGGTTTTTTATCATGTTTACTATCATTATTCTGAATTCCTTTTCAGGTAGTTTGCCTATTTCCTCTTCATTTATTTGGACTTCTGTGTTTCTAGTTTGTTCCTTTATTTCTGTAGTATTTCTCTGCCTTTTCATTATTTTTTTTAACTTATTGTGTTTGAGGTCTCCTTTTCCCAGGCTTCAATGTTGAATTCTTTCTTCCTTTTGGTTTCTGCCCTCTAAGGTTGGTCCAGTAGTTTGTATAAGCTTCTTAGAGGGTGAAATTTGTGCTGAGTTTTTGTCTGTTTGTTTTTCCTCTGATGGGCAGGGTTGAGTGAGGTGGTAGTCGTGTCTGGTGATTGGGATTGTATTTTTGTTTTGTTTGTTGCTTAGATGAGCCGTCCTGCACAGGGTGATATTGGTGGTTGGGTGATGTGGGGTCTTGTATTACAGTGGTTTCCTTTGTGTGAGTTTTCACTATTTGATACCTGCTAAAGTTAGTTCTCTGGTAGTCTAGGGTCTTGGAGTCAGTGCTCCCACTTCAAAGGCTCCAGGCTTGATCTCTCGGCCTCTGGGCTCACCAGAGCTTCTGGCTGCAGCTTCGCCTCCTTCCCTCACAATGCATTTTTATGCTCTTTTGCAAAAGTATGTATTTCCCTGTCATGGTATCATACAAGATGCTCAGAACAAAGAGATAATTGCCACGGTAGTGGCAGAGGCTAAGTCACTTCAGTTGTGTCCAACTCTCTGCAACCCCAGAGGCGGCAGCCTACTAGGCTCCTTCGTCCCTGGGATTCTCCAGGCAAGAACACTGGAGTGGGTTGCCATTTCCTTCTCCAGTGCTTGGAAGTGAAAAGTGAAAGTGAAGTTGCTCAGTCATGTCCGACTCTTCACGACCCTATGGACTGCAGCCTACCAGGCTCCTCTGTCCATGTGATTGTCCACACAAGAGTACTGGAGTGGGTTGCCATTGCCTTCTCCAATAATTTCCACATTTCTGTCTAAAACATCTAGAGGATAAAACCTAAAACCTACAAAGAAAGAGTTAAAGTAAGTATGCTTGACCTAGGGAAGATACTGAATAAACAGCATAACTTCGATGGCAAGACTAAAAAAAAGTCTCAAATTTGCTGCACTCAGGTGAGAACACTGTCCTGTTTCCTTGGCTTTGTGTCCAGTCAGGTGTACTTGGTATGGAAACAGGGCATCCAGTGCAGACATGAATGCTTCACTCATTAATTCATTTTGTTCAATCAGTGATCACTCCCTGCCCTCCAGATCTATATGGGCTCTAGCAGGGGAAGGGGACATGGTAGCAAGCTGACATTGACATTTTAGGAATCAGTGAACTAAAATGGACTGGAATGGGTGAATTTAACTCAGATGACCATTATATCTACTACTGTGGGTAAGAATACCCTAGACAAAATGAAGTAGCCCTCATAGTCAACAAGAGAGTCCAAAATGCAGTACTTGGGTGCAATCTCAAAAATGACAGAATGATTTCTGTTAGTTTCCAAGGCAAACCACTCAATATCATAGTAATCCAAGTCTATGTCCCAACCACTAACACCGAAGATGCTGAAGTTGAACGGTTCTAGGAAGACCTACAAGACCTTCTAGAACTAACACCAAAAAAAAAAGATGTCCTTTTCATCATAGGGAACTGGAAATCAAAGCAGGAGGTCAAGAGATACCTAGAGTAATAGACAAGTTTGGTCTCGGAGTACAAAATGAAGCAAGGCAAAGGCTAACAGAGTTTTGCCGAGAGAATGCACTGGTCATAGCAAACACCCTCTTCCAACAACACAAGAGAAGACTCTACACATGGACCTCATCAGCTGGTAAATACCAAAATCAGATTGATTGTATTCTTGGCAGACAAAGATGGAGCAGCTCTATACAGTCTGCAAAAACAAGACTGAGAGCTGACTGTGGCTCAGATCATGAACTACTTATTGAAAAATTCTGATTTAAATTGAAGAAAGTGGGGGAAACCACTAGACCATTCAGGTATGACCTAAATCAAATCCCTTACATTCATACAGTACAAGAGACAAATAGATTCAAGGAATTAGACTTGATAGACAGAGTGCCTGAAGAACTATAGATGGAGGTCCATGACATTGTATAAAAGGCAGTGATCAAGACTATCCCCGGAGGAGCCAAGATGGCGGAGGAGTAGGACGGGGAGACCACTTTCTCTCCTACAAATTCATCAAAAGAATAACTGAACGCAGAGCAAACTTTGCAAAACAACTTCTGATCGCTAGCTGAGGTCATCAGGCGCCCAGAAAAGCAGCCCATTGTCTTCGAAAGGAGGTAGGACAAAATATAAAAGATAAAGAGTGAGACAAAAGAGCTAAGGACGGAGATCCGTCCCGGGAAGTCTTAGGCGGCATTGCTTGGGGTAGGGTCCGGGCCTGAGTGCCCTGAGGACAATCGGAGGGAGCTTCTGTGAGTTGCCAACTTGAACTGTGGGAGACCAGAAGAGAGAGAGTAAATTAACCGGCCCGGCCGGCCGTTTGCAGAACAAGGAGACCGAGAGAGTCCAGAGAGGAGCTCGCAGGCTGCGGTCGGGCCCAGCCCTGCCGGAGGCAGGAGGCAGGGGGGAGGGGAAGGTCGCGGCGAGACACAGGGCGCAGGCACCCGACCGGCACGGGCGGGGACTGGGGCTGGGGACGCGGAGGGCAGAAGGCGCAGGCACCCGACTGGCGCCAACGGAAACTGAGACTGGGTCCGCGGAAGGGAGTGGGCGTGCCACACCTGGGGAGAGTGCGCCCACCAAGCCCCTGGCTGCCTGGACTGCTCTGACGGGGAAGGCACAGAGAGCAGGCGAAGCTTTTCGTTCTGCGCTTTTGTGGAACACCCGAGGGCTGGAACCTCGCGCAGCGCGGGGCGTGCTCCATATAGAACAGACGGGAGCCTGAGCAGCGCAGACTGAGAAAGCAGCGTCAGCCCCTCCCGGCAGCCCCAGCCCATCCCCGCGGCGCAAGCCTGTCCCCACAGCGCCAGCCTCTCCCTGCAGCGCAAGCCCCTCCCCGCAGAGCGACGGAACTAGCTACCTGAATAAGAGTCCACCTCCGCCCGCCTGTGTCAGGGCGGAAATGAGGCTCTGAAGAGACCGGCAAACAGAAGCCAAATAAACAAAGGGAATGGCTTCAGAAGGGACTGGTGCAACAGATTAAAATCCCTCTAGGAAACATTGACTACACCGGTAGGGGCCTGTAGATATCGAGAAGCGTAAGCTGGAACGAGGAGCTATCTGAAACTGAGCCGATCCCACACTGACCGCAACAGCTCCAGAGAAACTCCTAGATATAATTTTACTTTTTTCTCTCTTTTTTTTTTTCTTTTTCTTTTTTTAATTTTTTCTTTTTTATTTTTTCTCTTTTATTGTCCTTTAAAATCCCTTATTACTCCCCCATTACTCCTTAACTTTCATTTCCATAGACTTTTACGATTTTTTAATTAGGGGGAAAAAAAATTTTTTTTTCTTTTTTTTCCTTTCTTTTTTTTTTCTTTTTTCTTCTTTTTTTCTTTCCTTTTTCTCTTCTATTTTCTATTTTTCTTTTTCTCTTATTTCTTTTAAAGTCCTCTAGTACTCCTCTACTACTCCTTAATTTTCATTTTCAATACACTATAACCTTACAAAAAAAAAAAAAAGAAGAGAAGCCCTATTTTTAAAACGAAGATTAATCTCTCCCAATCTTGACTCTCTATTTTCTACCTCAGAACACCTCTATTTCCTCCTTTCCCCTTCTCTTCCCAATCCAATTCTGTGAATCTTTGTAGGTGACTGGGCTACGGAGAACACTCTGGGAACAGACAGCTGCGTAGATCTGTCTCTCTCCTCTTGAGTCCCCCTTTTTCTCCTCCTGCTCATCTCTATCTCCCTCCTCCCTCTCCTCTTCTTCATGTAACTCTGTGAACCTCTCTGGGTGTCCCTAAGGGGGGAGAATCTTTTAGCCATTAACCTAGAAGTTTTCTTATCAGTGCTGTATAGTTGGAGAAGTCCTGAGACTACAGGAAGAATAAAACTGAAATCCAGAGGCAGGAGACTTAAGCCCAAAACCTGAGAACACCAGAAAACTCCTGACTACATGGAACTTTAAGTAATAAGTGACTGTCCAAAAGCCTTCATACCTACACTGAAACCAACCACCAGCCAAGAGCCAATAAGTTTTAGAGCAAGACATACCATGCAAATTCTCCAGCAATGCAGGAACATAGCCCTGAACATCAACATACAGGCTGCCCAAGGTCACACCTAACACATAGACCCATCTCAAAACTCATTACTGGGCACTCCATTGCTCTCCAAAGAGAAGAAATCAAGTTCCACGCACCAGAACACTGACGCAAGCTTCCCTAACCAGGGAATCTTGACAAGCCAATCGTCTAACCCCACCCACTGGGTTAATCCTCCACAACAAAAAGGAACCACAGACCTCCAGAATACAGAAAGCCCACTCCAGATACAGCAATCTAAACAAGATGAAAAGGCAAAGAAATACCCAACAGGTAAAGGAACATGAAAAATGCCCACCAAGTCAAACAAAAGAGGAGGAGATAGGGAATCTACCTGAAAAAGAGTTTAGAATAATGATAATAAAAATGATCCAAAATCTTGAAAACAAAATGGAGTTACAGATAAATAGCCTGGAAACAAAGATTGAAAAGATTCAAGAACTGTTTAATAAAGACCTAGAAGAAATAAAAAAGAGTCAATTAAAAGTGAATAATGCAATGAATGAGATCAAAAACACTTTGGAGGGAAACAAGAGTAGAATAACGGAGGCAGAAGATAGGATAAGTGAGGTAGAAGATAAAATGGTGGAAATAAATGAAGCAGAGAGGAAAAAAGAAAAAAGGATCAAAAGAAATGAGGACAACCTCAGGGACCTCTGGGACACTGTGAAACGCCCCAACATTCGAATCATAGGAATCCCAGAAGAAGAAGACAAAAAGAAAGGCCATGAGAAAATACTCGAGGAGATAATAGCTGAAAACTTCCCTAAAATGGGGAAGGAAATAGCCACCCAAGTCCAAGAAACCCAGAGAGTCCCAAACAGGATAAACCCAAGGCAAAACACCCCAAGACACATATTAATCAAATTAACAAAGATCAAACACAAAGAACAAATATTAAAAGCAGCAAGGGAAAAACAACAAATAACACACAAAGGGATTCCCATAAGGATAACAGCTGATCTATCAATAGAAACCCTCCAGGCCAGAAGGGAATGGCAGGACGTACTGAAAGTAATGAAAGAGAATAACCTACAACCTAGATTACTGTATCCAGCAAGGATCTCATTCAGATATGAAGGAGAATTCAAAAGGTTTACAGATAAGCAAAAGCTGAGAGAATTCAGCACCACCAAACCAGCTCTTCAACAAATGCTAAAGGATCTTCTCTAGACAGGAAATGCAGAAAGGTTGTATAAACGTGAACCCAAAACAACAAAGTAAATGGCAACAGGACCACATCTATCAATAATTACCCTAAATGTAAATGGGTTGAATGCCCCAACCAAAAGACAAAGATTGGCTGAATGGATACAAAAACAAGACCCCTATATATGCTGTCTACAAGAGACCCACCTCAAAACAAGAGACACATACAGACTAAAAGTGAAGGGCTGGAAAAAAATATTTCACGCAAACGGAGACCAAAAGAAAGCAGGAGTCGCAATATTCATATCAGATAAAAAAGACTTTCAAATAAAGGATGTGAAAAGAGAAAAAGAAGGACACTACATAATGATCAAAGGATCAATCAAAGAAGAAAATATAACAATTATAAATATATATGCACCCAACATAGGAACACCACAATATGTGCGGCAAACACTAACGAGTATGAAAGACGAAATTAATAGTAACACAATAATAGTGGGAGACTTTAATACCCCACTCACAACTATGGATAGATCAACTAAACAGAAAATTAACAAGGAAACACAAACCTTAAATGACACAATGGACCAGCTAGACCTAATTGATATCTATAGGACATTTCACCCCAAAACAATCAACTTCACCTTTTTCTCAAGTGCACACGGAACCTTCTCCAGAATAGATCACATCCTGGGCCATAAATCTGGTCTTGGAAAATTCAAAAAAAATTGAAATCATTCCAGTCATCTTTTCTGACCACAGTGCAGTAAGATTAGATCTCAATTACAGGAAAAAAAATTGTTAAAACTTCAAACATATGGAAGCTAAATAACACGCTTCTGAATAACCAACAAATCATAGAAGAAATCAAAAAAGAAATCAAAATATGTATAGAAATGAATGAAAATGAAAACACAACAACCCAAAACCTATGGGACACTGTAAAAGCAGTGCTAAGGGGAAGGTTCATAGCATTACAGGCTTACATGAAGAAACAAGAAAAAAACCAAATAAATAACCTAACTCTACACCTAAAGCAATTAGAGAAGGAAGAAATGAAGAACCCCAGAGTTAGCAGAAGGAAAGAAATCTTAAAAATCAGGGCAGAAATAAATGCAAAAGAAACTAAAGAGACCATAGCAAAAATCAACAAAGCTAAAAGCTGGTTTTTTGAAAAAATAAACAAAATTGACAAACCATTAGCAAGACTCATTAAGAAACAAAGAGAGAAAAACCAAATTAACAAAATTAGAAATGAAAATGGAGAGATCACAACAGACAACACTGAAATACAAAGGATCATAAGAGACTACTACCAGCAGCTCTATGCCAATAAAATGGACAACTTGGAAGAAATGGACACATTCTTAGAAAAGTATAACTTTCCAAAACTGAACCAGGAAGAAATAGAAGATCTTAACAGACCCATCACAAGCAAGGAAATCGAAACTGTAATCAAAAATCTTCCAGCAAACAAAAGCCCGGGACCAGATGGCTTCACAGCTGAATTCTACCAAAAATTTAGAGAAGAGCTAACACCTATCTTACTCAAACTCTTCCAGAAAATTGCAGATGAAGGTAAGCTTCCAAACTCATTCTATAGGGCCACCATCACCCTAATTCCAAAACCAGACAAAGATGCCACAAAAAAAGAAAACTACAGGCCAATATCACTGATGAACATAGATGCAAAAATCCTTAACAAAATTCTAGCAAACAGAATCCAACAACATATTTTAAAAAATCATACACCACGACCAAGTGGGCCTTATCCCAGGAATGCAAGGATTCTTCAATATCCGCAAATCAATCAATGTAATACACCACATTAACAAATTGAAAGTTAAAACCATACGATTATCTCAATAGATGCAGAGAAAGCCTTTGACAAAATTCAACACTCATTTATGATTAAAACTCTCCAAAAAGCAGGAATAGAAGGAACATACCTCAACATAATAAAAGCTATATATGACAAACCCACAGCAAGCATCACCCTCAATGGTGAAAAATTGAAAGCATTTCCCCTGAAATCAGGAACAAGACAAGGGTGCCCACTCTCACCACTACTATTCAACATAGTGTTGGAAGTTTTGGCCACAGCAATCAGAGCAGAAAAAGAAGTAAAAGGAATCCAGATAGGAAAAGAAGAAGTGAAACTCTCACTGTTTGCACATGACATGATCCTCTACATAGAAAACCCTAAAGACTCTACCAGAAAATTACTAGAGCTAATCAATGAATATAGTAGAGTTGCAGGATATAAAATTAACACACAAAAATCCCTTGCATTCCTATATACTAACAATTGAAAAACAGAAAGAGAAATTAGGGAAACAATACCATTCACCATTGCAACAAAAAGAATAAAATACTTAGGAGTGTATCTACCTAAAGAAACAAAAGACCTATACATAGAAAACTATAAAACACTGATGAAAGAAATCAAAGAGGACACAAACAGATGGAGAAACATACCGTGTTCATGGATTGGAAGAATCAATATTGTCAAAATGGCTATTCTACCCAAAGCAGTCTATAGATTCAATGCAATCCCTATCAAGCTACCAATGGTATTTTTCACAGAACTAGAACAAATAATTTCACAATTTGTATGGAAATACAAAAAACCTCGAATAGCCAAAGTAATCTTGAGAAAGAAGAATGGAACTGGAGGAATCAACCTGCCTGACTTCAGACTCTACTACAAAGCCACAGTCATCAAGACAGTATGGTACTGGCACAAAGACAGAAATATAGATCAATGGAACAGAATAGAAAGCCCAGAGATAAATCCACGAACCTATGGACACCTTATCTTCGACAAAGGAGGCAAGGATATACAATGGAAAAAAGACAACCTCTTTAACAAGTGGTGCTGGGAAAACTGGTCAACCACTTGTAAAAGAATGAAACTAGAACACTTTCTAACACCATACACAAAAATAAACTCAAAATGGATTAAAGATCTAAATGTAAGACCAGAAACTATAAAACTCCTAGAGGAGAACATAGGCAAAACACTCTCTGACATAAATCACAGCAAGATCTTCTATGACCCACCTCCCAGAATATTGGAAATAAAAGCAAAACTAAACAAATGGGACCTAATGAAACTTAAAAGCTTTTGCACTACAAAGGAAACTATAAGCAAGCTGAAAAGACAGCCCTCAGATTGGGAGAAAATAATAGCAAATGAAGCAACAGACAAAGGATTAATCTCAAAAATATACAAGCAACTCCTGAAGCTCAATTCCAGAAAAATAAATGACCCAATCAAAAAATGGGCCAAAGAACTAAACAGACATTTCTCCAAAGAAGACATACAGATGGCTAACAAACACATGAAAAGATGCTCAACATCACTCATTATCAGAGAAATACAAATCAAAACCACAATGAGGTACCATTACACGCCAGTCAGGATGGCTGCTATCCAAAAGTCTACAAGCAATAAATGCTGGAGAGGGTGTGGAGAAAAGGGAACCCTCTTACACTGTTGGTGGGAATGCAAACTAGTACAGCCGCTATGGAGAACAGTGTGGAGATTTCTTAAAAAACTGGAAATAGAACTGCCATATGACCCAGCAATCCCACTTCTGGGCATACACACTGAGGAAACCAGATCTGAAAGAGACACGTGCACCCCAATGTTCATTGCAGCACTGTTTATAATAGCCAGGACATGGAAGCAACCTAGATGCCCATCAGCAGATGAATGGATAAGGAAGCTGTGGTACATATACACCATGGAATATTACTCAGCCATTAAAAAGAATTCATTTGAACCAGTCCTAATGAGATGCATGAAGCTGGAGCCCCTTATACAGAGTGAAGTAAGCCAGAAAGATAAAGAACATTACAGCATACTAACACATATATATGGAATTTAGAAAGATGGTAACAATAACCCTATATGCAAAACAGAAAAAGAGACACAGAAATACAGAACAGACTTTTGAACTCTGTGGGAGAATGTGAGGGTGGGATATTTCAAAAGAATAGCATGTATACTATCTATGGTGAAACAGATCACCAGCCCAGGTGGGATGCATGAGACAAGTGCTCCAGCCTGGTGCACTGGGAGGACCCAGGGGAATCGGGTGGAGAGGGAGGTGGGAGTGGGGATCGGGATGGGGAATACGTGTAAATCCATGGCTGATTCATATCAATGTATGACAAAACCCACTGAAATGTTGTGAAGTGATTGGCCTCCAACTTAAAAAAAAAAAAAAAGTGAAAAAAAAAAAAGTGAAAAAAAAAAAAAAGACTATCCCCAAGGAGAAGAAAGGCAAAATGGTTATCTGAGGCCTTACAAATAGCTGAGAAAAGAAGAGAAACTAAAGGCAAAAGAGGAAAGTAAAGATACGCCCATCTGCTATTCCAAAGAATAGCAAAGAGAGATAAGAAATCCTTCCTAAGTGACCAATGCAAAGAAATAGAGGGAAACAATAGAATGGGAAAGACTAGAGATCTCTTTAAAAAAAAATTAGAGCTACCAAGGGAACATTCATGCAGAGATGAGCATAATAAAGGACAGAAACAGTATGGACCTAACAGAAGCAGAAGATATTAGGAAGAGGTGCAAAGAATACACAGAAAAACTATACAAAAAAGGTCTTGACCCAGATAACCACGATGGTGTGATCACTAACCTAGAGTCAGACATGCTGGAGTCTGAAGTCAAGTGGGCCTTAGGAAGCATCACCACAAACAAAGCTAGTGGAGGTGATGAAATTACAGCTGAGCTATTTCAAATCCTAAAAGATGATTCTGTGAAAGTGCTGCACTGAATATGTCAACAAATTTGGAAAATTCAGCAGTGTCCACAGAACTGGGAAAGGTCAATTTTCATTCCAATCCCAAAGAAAGGCAATACCAAAGAATGTTCAAACTACTGCACAATTGCACTCATCTCACAGGCTAGCAAAGTAATGCTCAACATTCTCCAAGCCAGGCTTCAACATGCATGAACCAAGAATTTTCAGATGTTCAAACTGGATTTAGGAAAGGCAGAGGAACTAGAGATCAAATTACCAACATCCGTTGGATCATGGAAAAAGCAAGAGAGTTCCAGAAAAACATCTACTTCTGCTTTATTGACTATGCCAAAGATTTTGACTGTGTGGATCACAACAAACTGAAAAATTCTTCAAGAGATTGGAATACCAGACAACCTGACCTGTCTCCTGAGAAATCTGTATGCAGGTCAAGAAACAACAGTTAGAACAGGACATGGAACAACGGACTGGTTCCAAATTGGGAAAGGAGTATGGCAAGACTGTATATTGTCACCCTGCTTATTTAACTTCTATACAAAATACGTCATGCGAAATGCTGGGCTGGATGATGCACAAGCTGGAATCAAGATAGCTGGGAGAAATATCAATAACCTCAGATATGCAGATGACACCACTCATGGCAGAAAGTGAAGAAGAACTAAAGAGCCTCTTGATGAAAGTGAAAGACGAGAGTGAAAAAACTGGCTTAGAACTCAACAGTGAAAAGGCTGGCTTAAAACTCAACAGTGAAAAAGTTGGCTTAGAACTCAACATTGAAAAATCAAAAATCCCATCCAGGAGGCGGGAGGGGGGATCGGGATGGGGAACACATGTAAATCCATGGCTGATTCATGTCAATGTATGGCAAAAACCACTACAATATTGTAAAGTAATTAGCCTCCAACTAATAAAAATAAATGAAAAAAAAAAAAGAAGAAGAAAAAAGTCATGGCATCTGGTCCCATCACTTCATGGCAAATAGATGGGGAAACAATGGAAACAGCGACAGATTTTATTTTCTTGGGCTCTAAAATCACTGCAGGTGGTAACTGCAGCCATGAAATTAAAGATGCTTGCTCCTTGGAAGAAAAGCTATGACCAATCTAGACAACATATTTAAAAGCAGAGACATAACTTTGCTGACAAAGGTCCGTCTAGTCAAAGCTATGGTTTTTCCAGTAGTTGTGTATGGATGTGAGAGTTGGACTATAAAGAAAGCTGAACACTGAAGAATTGATTCTTTTGAACTGTGGTGTTGGAGAAGACTCTTGAGAGTCCCTTGGACTGCAAGGAGATGAAACCAGTCAATCCTAAAGGAAATCAGTCCTGAATATTCACTGGAAGGACTGACGTTGAAGCTGAAGCTTCAATACTTTGGTGATCTGATGTGAAGAACTGACTCATTGGAAAATACCCTAATGCTGGGAAAGATTGAAGGCAGGGGGAGAAATTGATGACAGAGGATGAAATGGTTGGATGGCATCACTGACTCAATGGACATGCATTTGAGCATGCTCTGAGTGTCGGTGATGGATAGGGAAACGTGACATACTGTAGTCCAGGAGGTCGCAAAGAGTCAGACACGACTGAGCAACTGAACTGAAATGAGCAAGCTGGCCATTGACGTCTTCTTGGGGTTGAGTGACTGAAACAGGAAACAGGTGTCCTTCAAATCCCCCCGTAAGTACAAAGACAGGTCTCGAACGAAAATTGTAGTTAGTTAGAGAAGAGTATGTTCCAGAATGGAGTATTAAAAAGTCTCCTGATAGCAAACTGCACTTGAGTAGACCAGTCAGTGATGCACAGAACCTAGTGGGAAAGGTGTGTGATGAGAGAGAATGCCCGGATAACCGCAGGTGCAGAGGACCTGAGGCAGGAGGGGCCTGGTGCCATGATGGCAAGTGGTCTTTGGTTTTAGCAGAATTTTTTTATGATGTTCAGGGTAGGGGCCCCAACAGCTTGGGGATTTGTGAGAAAGCATTAGAAGTGGCACCATAGCTGCCCTTCAGATTAGTGTATAAAAAATATGGGAATAATTATATAAAATGTAAAGCTTCCTAGAAGTGCTAAATCCTTCATCAAATACCTCCCATATGCTCCCACGCTGATGGATTCTCAGAACCTTAACAGCCGCCCCCCCAACTGTGCCCCCAGCTCATCTACTCTGCTGGCCTTCTGCCCACAGCTCTGCAAAGACTGCCGCTGAGTTCCTCCGCATGCCCCAGAGGAGGCAATCCCAGAGATAAAGCCTCCACGTCACTCCTCTGCTCAAAGCCCCAATGCCCTTCCATCATGCGCAGAATTACAAAGAATAGAACAGTGGTTAGGCTGACCTACAAAGCCCAGAGCAGTGTCACCACAGAAACAGTCAAACAGCAACTCAGTGTCTCCTAGAAGACATACGAACCACGTAAACAAAAAGAGGTAAAAGTGATTTTTAAAATATATCTTATTTTAGCTAATATGTACAAAATATTATTGTGTATTCAACCTAAAAATATTATGAGATATTTTACATTATATTTGATTTACATTTTCTTAATCCAGTGTACATTTTACACATACATCAAAAAATGAAAAACACCACTTTCACCATAGCAGGTGAATTGTTTTTTAATTATGCATCAGCAACAAGGAAGGAAGTCAGGGGTCATATTTCTAGAAATAAACTGCTCCACCATTCTGGATGATTAAAATATTAAAGAGGCATTTGTGTGCTTTTACTACTTAAAATACTGCTTTCTTTGACTTATAATAATAATGCCTAATTGTGTGTAATGGCATCTGTGTAACATCTCACAGATGTTTATATAAAACAGTAAAATAAAATCAGGAATCGTTACTTTTGGAAAAAGTTATTCTATTTAAAAGGGCAAGTTTAAATTGGAAAAAAATAGAAACAAGAGAGACACATAAAATTTTAAATTTTAAATGTGATGGGAAAATAGATGATCTATCTAGATAGCTGTATGTGGTTATTTTCTAGGTATAGATAGATCTGCATGCATGAGCGCATGCTCAGTCCTGTCCAACTCTCTGCAACCCCATGAACTGAAGCCCGCAAGGCTCCTCTGTCCATGGGATTTTCCAGGCAAGAATACTGGAGTGGGTAGACATTCCCTTCTCTAGGGGATTTTCCCAACCCAGGGATCAAAATCGAGTCTCCTGCATTGGCAGCCAGATTCTTAACCACTGCACCACCTGGGAAGCCATAGATAAATCTAGATATAGATAAATATAGGTGGATATAGATCTAGGTAGACTTGTTAGACATCTTAAATGCATGTATACATAGATAACTACATACCTGGATGCATACGTAGATGTATAGATAGAAATTCAGTTCAGTTCAGTTCAGTCACTCAGTCATGTCCGACCCTTTGCGACCCCATGAATCGCAGCATGCCAGGCCTCCCTGTACATCAACAACTCCCGGAGTTCACTCAAACTCATGTCCATCGAGTCAGTGATGGCATCCAGACATCTCATCCTCTGTCATCCCCTTCTCCTCCTGTGCTCAATCCCTCCCAGTGTCAGGGTCTTTTCTAATGAGTCAACTCTTCACATGAGGTGGCCAAAGTATTGGAGTTTCAGCTTCAGCATCAGTCCTTCCAGTGAACACCCAGGACTGATCGCCTTTAGGATGGACTGGTTGGATCTCCTTGCGGGCCAAGGGACTCTCAAGAGTCTTCTCCAACACCACAGTTCAAAAGCATCAATTTTTCAGTGCTCAGCTTTCTTCACCATCCAACTCTCACATCCATACATGACCACTGGAAAAACCATAGCCTTGACTAGACGAACCTTTGTTGGCAAAGTAATGTCTCTGCTTTTTAATATGCTATCTAGGTTGGTCATAACTTTCCTTCCAAGGAGTAAATGTCTTTGAATTTCATGGCTGCAGTCACCATCTGCAGTGATTTTGGAGCCCAAAAACTAAAGTCTGACACTGTTTCCATTGTTTCCCCATCTATTTCCCATGAAGTGATGGGACCAGATGCCATGATCTTAGTTTTCTGAATGTTGAGCTTTAAGCCAACTTTTTCACTCTCCTCTTTCACTTTCATCAAGAGGCTTTTCAGTTCCTCTTCACTTTCTGCCACAAGGATGGTGTCATCTGCATATCTGAGGTTATTGATATTTCTTCTGGCAATCTTGATTCCAGCTTGTGCTTCCTCCAGCCCAGCAGTTCTCATGATGTACTCTGCATATAAGTTAAATAAGTAGGGTGACAATATACAGCCTTGATGTACTCCTTTTCCTATTTGGAACCAGTCTGTTGTTCCATGTCCAGTTGTAACTGTTGCTTCCTCACCTGCATATAGGTTTCTCAAGAGACAGGTCAGGTGGTCTGGTATTCCCATCTCTTTCAGAATTTTCCACAGCTTATTGTTTTAGATAGGTCTAAATACAAATAGATCTAATCTGTATCCACCATCTGGATAGCAAAGGAGATAATAGGTAGGTGGTAGATGGTAAGTGATGGATAGAAAGGAAGAAGGAAAGGAAGCAAGAACATGAACTCCAGTAAAAAGCCATCAAGACAAAAGCCTCCTGCCCCAAGAAGGAGCCCCCACCCCACAAAGGAGCCTCCGCCCCATGGAGGAAGGACAGCCTGCTTCCAACTAGCAGAGGAAAGGGGAGGGAACCCCCACATGTCAGCAGAGGGAAGGTCCACTGTTGATCAGTCAGGGAGTGGAACTTAGAGAGACCCCAGGTCAGGCTGTGCACAGTGGCCTCAGAATAGGCTGGAAGCCCACCTCCTGGTCCTGCAGCCACTATGATGGGGGTCAGGGATGCTGCTAAGTTCTGGGACACTGTAGGGCAGGGAGAGAAGAAGGGCATCCCCCAGAGGGGATGTGCAGCCACCCCCGATTCCTGGCCATGGGAGTCTCTGCTGGGACCTTGTATGGTTTTGTTTTGGCCTGTTTTTAAAACAATGTGACAAGTAATTTCATCAATGGTTATATACATATATATGTGTTTATGTGATATATGTAACTCTAATTTCAGAGTATAATTATAATTATAGTTATATATATTGTATAATATATGATATTTATATTATAATATATAATATAATATATATAATTTTATATAAACTATATGTGATTTATATAATATATAATAATTAAAATTATTATTCTAATTATAATTCTAATTTCTAAGATACATATAAACAGATACCAATCTCAGTGATTCTCCAATTTATCCTACCCCATGCATCCTTTTTATAGTAAATATTTCATCCATCTTCTCTTTAATCCTCTATGGAAATTAACTGATGATTTAACCTGTGTACACATGTAATTTAAAAAAAAAAAAGTAAACAGTATAACTCCTTAATACAACATAGATATAAAAGCAAAGAAAAAATTGACAATTTATCTCAGAACTGATATGCATCTTCCTTGTAACTGATCACTGAAAGTAAAAGTTGCTCAGTCGTGTCCAACTCTTTGCAACCCCGTGTCCTGTAGCCTGCCAAGATCCTTCATCCATGTAATGCTCCAGACCAGAATACTGGAGTGGGTAGCCGTTCCCTTCTCCAGGGGATCTTCCCAACCGAGGGATCGAATCCAGGTCTCCCACATTGCAGGTGGATCCTTTACCATCTGAGCCACTAGGGAAACCCAACTGATCACTGAGGTCTACATTAGAAATAAAAGACTTTTGGATAGCAGCCATTCTGACTGGCATGTAATGGTACCTCATTGTGGTTTTTATTTGCATTTCTCTGATAATGAGTGATGTTGAGCATCTTTTCATGTGTTTGTTAGCCATCTATATGTCTTCTTTGGAGAAATGTCTGTTTAGATCTTTGGCCCATTTTTTGGTTGGGTCATTTATTTTTCTAGAATTGAGCTGCAGAAGTTGCTTGTATATTTTTGAGATTAGTCCTTTGTCTGTTGCTTCATTTGCTATTATTTTCTCCCATTCTGAAGGCTGTCTTTCCACCTTGCTTATAGTTTCCTTTGTAGTGCAAAAGCTTTTAAGTTTCATTAGGTCCCATTTGTTTATTTTTGCTTTTATTTCCAATATTCTGGGAGGTGGGTCATAGAGGATCTTACTGTGATTTATGTCGGAGAGTGTTTTGCCTATGTTCTCCTCTAGGAGTTTTATAGTTTCTGGTCTTACATTTAGATCTTTAATCCACTTTGAGGCTTTTTTGTGTATGGTGTTAGAAAGTGTTCTAGTTTCATTCTTTTACAAGTGGTTGACCAGTTTTCCCAGCACCACTTGTTAAAGAGGTTGTCTTTTTTCTATTGTATATCCTTGCCTCCTTTGTCGAAGATAAGGTGTCCATAGGTACGTGGATTTATCTCTGGGCTTTCTATTTTGTTCCATTGATCTATATTTCTGTCTTTGTGCCAGTACCAAACTTTGTACTGGCAAACTATACTACTAACTTTGTAATATAGTCTGAAGTCAGGCAGGTTGATTCCTCCAGTTCCATTCTTCTTTCTCAAGATCGCTTTGGCTATTTGAGGTTTTTTGTATTTCCATACAAATTGTGAAATTATTTGTTCTAATTCTGTGAAGAATACCGTTGGTAGCTTGATAGGGGTTGCATTGAATCTATAGATTGCTTTGGTTAGTATACTCATTTTCACAATATTGATTCTTCCCATCCATGAACCTGGTATATTTCTCCATCTGTTTGTGTCCTCTTTGATTTTTTCATCAGTGTTTTATAGTTTTCTGTGTATAGGTCTTTTGTTGCTTTAGGTAGACATACTCCTAAGTATTTTATTCTTTTTGTTGCAATGGTGAATGGTATTGTTTCCTTAATTTCTCTTTCTGTTTTCTCATTGTTAGTGTATAGGAATGCAAGGGATTTTTGTGTGCTAATTTTATATCCTGCAACATTACTGTATTCATTGATTAGCTCTAGTAATTTTCTGGTAGAGTCTTTAGGATTTTCTATGTAGAGGATCATGTCATCTGCAAACAGTGGGAGTTTTACTTCTTTTCCTGTCTGGATTCCTTTTATTTCTTTTCTGCTCTGATTGCTGTGGCCAGCACTTCCAAATTTTGTAAGTGTTGGCCCTCTGCACTCTTGAACGTACCTTATACCGACTCTTTTCCCTTATAGCACAAACGTCTTCTTTTCCAGCCATGTTAGTCTTGGCTCTTCAGATGAAGTGTGAGCTTCTTGAGGGCAAGGACTGACTCTTCCCTGTCACCCACAAAGGATGATAACACAAAGGGTGCTTCGATACCTGTCTCCACTTAGTTCTTTTCCCTCCCACACAGGCTGTGTGAGATCTGTCTTTCTGCTGGTGGCTGTCCTACAGAACGCACACCTGGTCAACATCCATGTCAGGTGAGTTTGAAAAAAAAGGAAATACACTGCATCAGTTAAGAGATAAGAAAGTCATGGAAATGCTCTTTTATTTTCAGATCAATAATAATGCAGCTCAGACGCAGCAGCAAATTCCAGAAGCAATTAGACTCAAATGCTTTGGATGATTTATGTGCTTAATTAAAGGCTTATGAGAATTCATTAAGAAGTTACATAAATTGTCTTTATTCCTTATATCTGGATTATTTACACATATAGACTCATATTTATGGAAGAAAATGAAGGCGCTCTTTCACATCTTTAACTACAATCAAAATAAATGCTTGGAAGCCTGCTGATATGAAAATTATACTTTATTTCTAAGTTAACTTTAGGAAATCCGCTGTTTGTTTTCCATTTATATATTATACTTTTACCAGAAGTTTGTTTTAACATCATAGTTTGATTCTCAAAATGTGGAACCTTTGCTCACTGAAGGTGGTTGCTATAGATTGAATGTCTGTGTCCCCTCAGAGTTCATACCTTGAATACTAACCCCCAAGGTGATGGCACCAGGAGGGAGGGGTGGCCTTTGGGAGGTAAGAGGTCAAAAGGTTGGGTCCCCCATGAGAGGACACAGTAAGAAGATGAGAAGATGCCATCTGTGAACCAGGAAGGTCCTCACCAGACAGTGAATCTTCCAAGCCTTGGTCTTGACTCCCAGCCTCTGGAGCTGGGGGAAAGCAATGTCCATTGTTCCTAAACCACCCAGTCTCTGGTGTTCTGTTAGAACATCCTCAAGAGAGAGAGTTGTCAGTACTCACAGTTAGTCTATTTTGTGAAAAAGCAAATTTGACATTTTTCATTGAAGTTGATTTACAACATTATAGTTGTTTCAGGTGTACAACATAGTGATTCAAAATTTTTACAGGTTATACTCCATTTAAAGTAATCATAAAACATTGGTAATATCCTCCATGCTGCAGTTGCATATCCCTACAGCTGATTTATCCGCAGCAGCTTTGTCTCCTAGTCCCCCTTCCTTTCTTGTCACCCCTCCCCTCTCCTCACTGGTTTGTTCTCTATTTTCTGTGGCTATGTTTCTGTGTTATTATATACACTCGTTTGTTTTGTTTTTTAGATTCCAGATATAAGTAATAACATAAAATATTTGTCTTTTGAATAAAAGCAAAGTCTTGTCTGGTACTTAATGACATAAAAGGCTCTCAACTGCCTCAAAAAGTCACCCTCTTTTTCTCTAAACTGACTGTGGTCCAATGGATGTGCAGTTGCTGATGTCTACAAGGAGTGAGGTCTGGGTCTCTGTAGACCAACAGCACCTGTGGGGAACAGTATGGTGTCCTGCACAAAAAACTAAAACAAGGTGGATATCAAGGTTAAAAATAAGGCCCCCAACAAACAAACAAGGCCACAACGGGAGTGTGAGAGAGTTTTGGAGGTGCTGGGTGTGTGTAGCATCTTGACTGTGGTGCTAGCTGATATTACAAGCATTTGTGTATTTCCAAACTCATCAGAATGTATACATTGCATATGTGCAGTTTTTTTTATATCTCAATAAAACTGAGAAGAAAAAGATAAACAAATGAAATTTACAATTGGATTTCTTCTTCCTTTTGACTTTTTCAAAATTATGACCCTCCTTTTCATATTGAAATTAAAGAAAGGCAAGAAGCCAAGAAAGGCATCCATGTCAATGGCACTTGTTATATCTCTGTGCTTTTCAGCTAGCTGTTTGTATGTCTGTGTTTCTCACAGGTACACACATGTAATCACACACACGATCACCATTAATTACTAGATTTATTAAGTTTACTTTTCCTCCAGAAACCAGTTAGCACCCTGTGTTGATGGAAAGCATGTCAACACAGCTTAGCTTCTACACAGGTTCTGCAGTCCTGCATGTGTCGTGCTGAGCCCGCACGAGAGCTCTGCCCTCATGCTCCAGAGGCAAGATTGCTCCACTCAGGACTGTGCACACGTGCATTTCTGAACACTCCCGAGCTACACGGAGTGTTTCTCAATCCTAAACTTCCTATCCAAATGCATTTTCTGTCTAATACAGGCAAGGGTAAGGCACCAAACACTGAAAGAAATGTCTGGCTAGGTTGAAGCAGAGAAGAGAGCACAGAAGCAGATTCTGAAAAATGCAGATGTGGAAAGGAAAGGGAGGAAGATTAAGGAAAAGATGAATCCAAAAGATAGTATACACATGTGTGTGTGTGTGTGTGTGTGTGTGTGAGTACAAAACAACAGAAGCAACACTTGTGTTTTCCTGTTAGCAAACATGGATACACCTCCATGTAGTTTAATCTCCACTGAAAAAATAAAACAACATGTGAAACAAGGCGCAATACAGCAGAGAAATGGAAATCCGTTTACCTTTTACAAATTAAGCAGATGTCCCTCTTCCTTTGGAAGGCTGAGACGTGTGAGCAGGGGTGACAAGGGCCACCAGCTGAGTCCTGCTGGGACTCTGGAAATCTAGATGGGAGCTGCCTGGTTAGTCAAGCCTCATAGTAAAACCAGGCTGAGATTAGCAAGTTACTCTCCTTCCTGGTTCCGTGGATCTTACACAATCAGTGGGCTGTAGGCTTGTGAGGACAATAAGCTAACAGGGTCCACTCTGTTCACAGAGTGAAACTAGGTCAGAGTTGACCCCAGCCACGCCCTGAGGCCATGCTAGATGTTTCTGGACAGGTCAGGGGCCCAGCTCAGTTGTTGTTTACTGATTTTATTTCAAATATGATTTTATGGCACATGATGTATCTAGAACAAGGTCTTCCCCGTCAAGTGGGAAACAATGCAGCCGTGGCTCCAGATTCTGTCTCCAGAAGAGTCTTATGACCTTAACCGGAGGGGATAGTGGCTCATGGAGAGAGAGCTTAAGGGCAGCCCTGCTCTGGATCGTCAGGATCAGCAGCCCAGGCGGGGCCTGGAATCTGGGACACAAACTTCCAGGTGACTCTCCTGTGCTGTGAGTCTGAGACCACCACTCTAAGGAAACCTCCCAGCTCGGGGACCCCTCTTCGGTCACTGAGGCCTCACCCAGGCAACCAGTGTCTCAAGCTGGTCCCGACTCACCCCTGGGTCCCTCCTTTACTTGGGCTTTGCCAGGGAGAGAGCCCATCCCCTGGCTCGCACTGCTGAGGACACAGTGCTGATGGGGGAGTGCGAGACTGGTGCAGCGAGTGATCATACCTCCAGGCATCACGGGAGGCTGCCCTGCTCAGAGAGGAGGGTGATCACATGCCCCTGCTGGAGGTGTGTGCCCAGCACCTTAGTGCTGACCTCCCATACACGAGGAACACAAGATTCTACATCTATGCTAATGATGTCAAGTGTGATCCTTCTTAACCACTTAATTCACTGGGAAACTACTCCTGTCTCACAGTGATGGCTCTTCATTCACATAATGGATGTATGGCCTTTTACAAATGCTCCACAATGGAGCACATGCCTGACATGTCACATTTTACAGCAGATGTCAATACCCAAACTCCATCCCAGCTTCAGGACAATGACATCGCTGGTTCTCATGGTCACCTTCTCAGCTCCCTGCTTCACAGGAGCAGGCCACACCCCAGGAGGGACAATAACCCCTCCTTCCCAGGTGGAGGGCAAGGCTCCTAGCCACGTGGTGTGAGCTTGGCTGGTCTGGGGTGTAGCAGTCCCAGAAGAGATTGGAGTGAAACACTATGGACCTTTTGCAAGCAAAACGGTCAAAAGCAAGAACAGATTATAAAACAGATCTTTCAAAAACAATTTTCTCAATAGAGAAAATTTTTTTTATTCTTTAAAATTCTCTTTATTCTCCCTTGTGGATTTTATGACTGTGTTAACAATACCATATCATGTACTTGAAATTTGCCAAGAGTAGATCTTAAGTGTTTTCATTACCAAAAAAAAAAAAAAAAAAGTCATAACATCGGTGAAGTGAGAGTGTTTATTGGCTTGACTGTGACAGTAGTCTCACATTATGTATATCAAATTGTCGTGCTATACACCTTAAATATATGCAATTTTATTGGTCAATTATATCTCAATAAAGTTGGGGGAAAGTGTACAAAGAGACATGGTTAAGAATAACTTTGCTAATTTTATGGTTAATTGCAACAAAGAGAAAACATTCCGCTCTGCTAAATCATTTAATACTAATTTCTAAATCATCAACATGTCATTTGGGACATGTTTCTTACCCTTCTGTGTCTGACTTATATATGTGGATAGGATACTTTATTTTGACTGAAGGAATGTTATGTAGTATCCTTGGAAAGTCAAGCTATCTAGGAAAATTATAGCCAAGAACATCTACTGAGAAATTTATTTAATGGAGCACTCAAAATTAGTTTTAATACAAATATGAGTTAATATTTTTTTAGCAAAAATTGTACTTATTTTATGTTACAGAAAGAAATGCACTCTGTTGAAGTATCCTACCAGTAGAGCAATGACAAGAACCAGAAGCTGTGGACACAGCAGTTGGGTAACAAACGGTGAGTAGGGAGACTCTGCTGCCCGGGGCCCAGGGAGACAGCCTCACCAGGCAGCGACCCCACTGGCACTCTCATCCTGGGCTTCCAGCCTGCAGAACACTGAGAAGTGAGTTTCCGTTGCTTAAGTCTCTGGGCATTTTGTTTCGGCTGCCGAGCAGACTGACGCGTCGTGTTTAAGACAGAAGGTGCCAGAGCAAGTCCTGATGGTCCCCAGAAGGAGTTTGTGTCAGTGGCGTGTTGTAAAGGTGCCTAGAGAGGTGGTGCTGGCTTGGGCAGACAGGCTGGATGCTAGCTGGAGGCAAGGAGCCTTGGCCCTTGGCCGCGGGACACCAGACCTCAGCTCACAGGCTGAGTGCGCGTGCAGGTGTGAGACCCGCCTTCCCACGAGCGGCCCGTGCGGGGCGGAGCTGGCAGGTTCTGTGTTTCCTGATGCTGTCTGGCTGTTTGAGCCCTCGCTCACCGTGGGTGTCTTTCTGAAACTAGATGTCCAGGACAACTTGAGCTATAGCCTTGGTCACACACTCTCTGCCTTTGTTCTAGTTGCTACTTGATGGAAGCTGTCGCCGTAAAAACATATTTTCTCTCATGTGAGAAAAGCACAGTAATCACACGTTAAATGGGGTCTTTTAAATACATGAGCTTGGGAGAAGCAACGGGCAATGGGGTAGTGTTTCAGAAAATCACATTCTCCTTTTCTTCCTATAAATGGCACTGCGTGCTCTAAGTATTTAGGAAGCATATCTGATTTCATATGTGCTTCAATATGTGGGCTAAAGTTTTGAAGGAAAGTCTAATTGTGCTGTCTTACCATATCTAAGACTGAGTTTGGGTCATTAGTCACTGGTAGCCAGTAAATTGAGGGCTATTCTTGAGGTAGAAATAGACCTATATATCAGAAGTGAAGTTTTTGTCACTCCAACCAGAAGAGCATTTGCAATTAAATCCGAGCATGAAGTGATTTATTTACCGGGACCCATCATGTTGCTATCAAGATTATATACCACATAACGCTAGAGCGGTGCACCCTCACCTCCGCAGCCAGGGGCTTGGCGGCAGCATCTGCGGGGTCAGCATGAGTTACTGGCGGACAGACCTCACGTTCCAAGTGTCGGTTTGAAAGATTTAATGATAAACTGAGAGCTTAGGAGAGGAAGGAGCAAAATAATACTGACTGAAGGGACAAAGAAGAACCGTATTTGACTTTTGAGAACCCACCTCTTTAAGGGGGAATTGAGCAGTAAGTCTGATTAACAAACCTCGCATTCTCTCGGTGAGAGGAGCACTGGACTCTGGGGCCGTGGGACCCCTGAGACCCCAGCGCTGTGTTCACAGGACGAAGTCTCGGTGGGTTTCAGACCCGTGGGTGGTCACAGGCGCCCTGAACAAAGAAAGCACAGAGACTCCATTTCACTTGCATTCAGACTGCAATTTGCTTTAAAAATTTTTGAAAGTAGAATCCCAAAGAAGCCTTTGCTATAACACAGTTAGTAAGATGGCATTTCCGTGTCCTCCTCTAAGTAAGTACCGGTGAGCGATTGTCACGTCCTCCCCAGAACGCTGATTCCATCGACTTCCTGGACAGTAAACGTCAGTCTGTCTGACGCTGGGGCTGTAACAGGCGAAGCGTGCGTGTCCCAGCGCCTCCCATGTGACGTTCAGCGACAGGGTCACAGGGAGGAGCAGGTGGGGGGTTGATGAGGGCTCGTTCAGGCTCTGCTGGCCGCTGTCAGTAGCGTCTCGGTTCTGCCATGGCATCCAGGCCCCGTGCTGCCCAAGCTGTACACGGGAAATTAGCACCACACCTTGACTGAGATGGTGCATAAGTAGCCCTGGTCTGCAACCGGGGCTTCTTTCACAACACCGCTTTGTTGTTTATTAAGTGTCAGAGCCAGAGCTAAAGCTGACAATCAATGCAGTATCAGTAAACCAGGTCACCACCCCAACACCTAACAAAATCCAGTGCTTATTGTGAAATAAGAATGATGGCTGATTCAAATAGAATCTGCTCCTGAAATAAATGAGGTTTAGTTTAAAAAAAAAAATTGAATAGGTTTCTTGGCAAATGTTGACTTAGAAAGTGCAGTATTACAAAAAGCCTCTTGAATTGGATTTGATTTTTCTGCTTTATATGGAAATTTGCATTACTTTATATGAATATTTCAAGGCAGGCTTCTTAAAATATTAAATTTTACTTCATAAAAAAGAAGAAAATAGGAAAAGACCACAAATCATTTTGCTTAGTCCTCTCCTCTAGTTTAGGAAGAATCACATGAAACAGGTTCTCTAGACAATAAACCAAATTTATTCAAATCAGGCCATAACAGGCCTAGATCAGCCAGCTACTCAAATATTTTTAAAGATCCACTTTGCTGTCTCTGACTGGGGGTTGGTCTTGAGTAGCCAAGTAACCGAAGCAGTGTCAGGAGGGAGGGTAGGGTGCCTGGGCTGGGGGTCGGTCCCCCTAGGAGTTCCAGGAGAAATAAGCGAAGGGCCTGGTGTGCCTGCTGGTGTTCAGATCAAGCGCCCTTCAGCTGGAGATTCTAAAGCTCTCAGAACAGCTGGGAACCAGCTGAGATTTGTACAGACAGTCCATGGAAAACAGAGAAACGTGAAAATCCAAGATTCTCGGACACACATTCCCTTGTCCCACGTTCCCTGTTATGTCTCGGTGCCTATTCTGTTCAGCGTTTATGGTAGCCAAACTGTAACCGACAGTATCTAGAATCTAGAATTCAGAATCACGTGTTACAGGGCTCTGGACATAGAAGACGGCTTCTAAACCGTCTCTCCACTGAAACATGGAGCATCTGATGTCACCGCTACATCACATGGTCACAGTCAGTGTGGGTCAGGTCATCAGTCAGTCAGGGACAGAAGCTATGTTCTCTCCCTTTTCCAGGGCCCTGGGGCTCCTGTGCTGAGCACGTTGGGGGAAAGCAAGCAAACAGTGCTTAGGAGACAAAGGGACAGGGGAGCCGGGGAAGCAGGGATAGGAAATCTGAACAGACGATTGGCTGTTCTCCTCCTTAGTTGAGGTATAATCGACAAATAAAAATTGGATATGTTTAAAGTATACAATTGATGCTTTGATATATGAATACATTATGAAGTAATCACCACAGTCAATTTAAAATGATCAGACTCAGGGGAGCAGAGAGCAGAGTGGAGGTCATGGGGGTGGGATAGGGAGATGGAAATCCAGGATGTTGGTCCAAGGGTGCAGACCCTCAGGTGCTGGAGACAGGAGATGAGTGGGTTCTGGAGATCTGACCAACAGCCTGTGACAGGGCCGACAGCACTGAGCTGTGCCCTGGAAATGCTGAGTGTTCTCAGACAAACCTCAGCTGGCCTCTGGGCAGGTCCTCGAGGGATGGGTGCAGCCAGCATGCATGCATGGCTTCACTAGACAGAGTCACAGGTCTGAAGTGCTGGGTGTGGGGTTTGCACAGCAGAGTGGACACAGGCTCCTCCAGCCGCTGAGGCTTCCTCACACACGAGGTCTTTGTTTGTGTTTTACAACATGTGGACTTGACTTTAGTTTCACGGAAAGCCTTTGACTTGTTCTGGAGAAGGATGCTCCTGAAAAGTTCCGAGATGAGGGGAGGAAGAAGTGAGAGGCTTTGGCCAGATGACAGGCCAGCAGGACAATCAGTGGGAGGTGATCCCAGGATGACAGGAGGGGTAGTGGCAGGAGAGGAAGCTGCTTAGAGTGAATCAGCAGGCTTTCAGTGCCGGCAGGGGTCTTTGCTGGGTCGTGCAGGATCTTCCATGGTGGTGTGGGCGCTCTAGTTGCAGTGTACCAGCCAAGTTGCCCAGCAGCACGTGGGACTTAGTTCCCTGACCAGGGATCAAACCCGCATCCCCTGCATGTTGGAAGGCGGATTTTTAACCACCAGACCACCAGGGTATTCTCTAATTAAAATATTCTGCATTATTTTCATTTAGATAATTTGGAGATTAATATATTCTGCATTATCTTAATTGCTCCTTCAAAGTAGCACTGAATTGCTAGACTAGTGAATTCACACCTGAGGAAGGTAAGAACTCCAGTTTCCTGACTAAGGTCACAGAGCTGGAAAATGCTGAGCCAGCCCTGGATGCAGTTCTGGTGGTTGCAAATCCATGGCCTGTTCACACTGTGTGATATTCTCTAATGTGAATGTGTGACTTGCTGGTGATCAAACCAACGCGGGGAGGAGGGAAGGTGCCGGGAGGGAGACTTCTGTGAAAATGCCCTCTGAACAGCCATGTCCTATAGGACAGGGAGTCGTCAGGATCAGAACCAGGTAAACGAACAAGGTAAGGTTAGGAAATCTTCAACGTAAGGTCCTTGAGGGCCATGGATAGCCCAGATGTGGCTGGAAGGACCTGCCTGCCCAAGACATGCAGACGTTGTCAGTGTGTGTAGGCTGGTGACACTGGGGGAGTGAAACACGGGGTGTGATTTAAACAACACACCTGTCAGGATGGCTGGCGCCCAGGCCTGATGGCAGTGAATGCAGATGAGGAAGTGGAGCAGCGGGAGCACGCGTTCCTCGCTGATGCAGATGGAGAGTGCTCCCATCACTGTGGACGTCAGCATGGGGGCATCTTACAAAACTAAGTGTGCTCTGACCAGACCATTCAGCAATCATGCTCTTTGGTATTTACCCAAAGAAGTTGAGAACTTATGTCTACACAAAAACTTGCAGAAGGGTGTTTACAGAGCTTTATTCATAATTGCCCAAACTTGGAAGTAACCCACTTGTCCTTTAGTAAGTGAACAGATAAACAAAGCCCATTCATACAATGGGCTAAAGTAGAAGAGCTGTCAGGTGAAAAGACCCAGAGAAGCCTCAGTGCATCCTGCCCAGTGTACAAAAACTAAACACTGTGTGATCCCAGCCATACGACCTTCTGGAAAATCAAAACTGTAGACACAGCACAGAGATCAGTGGTGGCCAGGGTCCCTCTGTGAGAGGGCAGGTGAGGTGAGGAGGAGGAGTCCCAGAGGTTTTCAGGGCTGCAAAACCATCCTATGTGCTGTAGTAATGATGGATGACCGTCCTGTCATTATATTACATACATTTGTCCAGACACATAGGATGTATAACACAAGAGTAAACACAGTGTAGTTAATAATGTATCAGTCATTACCAATAAATTATAACAAACGTAACACCGTCTTGCAAGATGGTCACAGGAGAGGTGACTGAGGGGAGATGGAGGCGGTATGTGGGAACTCTGTTACTCTCTCCTCAATATTTTATATAAACTTCAAAGTGCTATAAAAATCAGTCGATCAATTTTTTAAATATGTATGGAGACGGTGGATGATGATACTTGGGAAACATCTGCAGTTAAGGACTGGCTAGAGTAGGAGGAGGTGATTTTTTTTAAAAGGAGAATAAATACTAAGCTGCTAAGCTGGCCATCACACCTGATGTGCGTTCAATGTTACTTCAGCTGTTTCATGGGTGTTGGTCCTGGCAGCCCTCTGTCCTGTAAGATAGGGTGTTTCTAACGCCGATTTACAACTGTGCACAAACAGATCTGCTTCTTGCACACATGCATGCGCACACACACGCGCACATACACATACACGCACACACATGCACACACATGTGTGCGTACATGCGTGCACACATACATGCATGCATACACGTGTGCACATGCACACACACGGCATTTCCTGCTCATCCATCTCCATCCTCTGAGAGAGTCCTTCCTCATAGCCGCAAAGCTCCCACCCACTCCATCATCCTCCTGCCCCTAGAGGTGGGGGTCAGGACCACTGGATGCTGCCTGGGGGCTTTCCAGAAGCTTCCACCGCTGTCCCCGATCTCCTCAAACCACCCCCACCCTCCAGCTCCACCGCCCATAACTCCCGTTCTCCTGCTGCAGGCTGCATCCTGTCTCTGTAACAACCACTGCCTCTGCAGCCTGTGTGCTTGGGGCTTATTTGTCGGCCATCTCCCTCATGACTGCCTTTTCTGTTTTGTTTTGTTTTGTTTTCAGAAAAATGCATAAGACAAAACTTACCAATGTAATGATAATCATGCTATTTTCTTGTCAAATTGATCGTGAATTATTTTAAATGAAATTTGAATTTAAAATTGAAATATAAGCATGTTGTGTAATACTGATAATAAAACTCCCCCCAAAGAAAATATCACATTTCATATGCATATGTGCACTCACTGAGCCATAAAATATTCCTAACGGAGGAACAAGATGGTGCAGTACATGGAGTACATGGATGTACATCTCTCTCCACGGATGCATCAGGAATACACCTTCAGACACAGAAGTGCTTGCAGAACACCAACTGACAGGAGTACCTGACCACCAGAAAAGAATACAAACCCACGCAAAACTCGGTAGGATGAAGGAACTAGGGGGAAAACAGGACTGTTAGCAGGACTGGACCTGCCCTCGGCAGGTGGGGGAACTGAAACAGGAGTCCAATCCCCACATCAGGGCAATTATCTGAGTCAGAGGAGAAATATTTAAGGCTGAGAGTGAAACAGCTGATCTGGGGAAGCCTCAATGGGATGAGAATCAGACAGTCCTTGCCGCAGCCATGCATACCCTGGACAGGGACGCAGGTCCCCTGGAAGGTGCAGTGGCTGGGAGCTGGAGCTTAGGGATTGTGGAGCAATGCCAGGGTGAGGGCCGCTGTTGACTGTGCAGAGAGGGATCGAGGGGAGGTGAGGGAGGAGATTGTGGTGGGAAATGCCGGTGGAGGAAAGGCAGGCAGCCATGGAAGCAAGGCAATACTGCTGAGTCACACATAGCGGGTGAAGCCAGCACCATAGCCTCTCTCCCCAGACATGACAGCATCAGCAGCTGAACAATAGAGAGGCTGGCCCACCAAACACCTGACTCACTGAACTACAGAGCAGGACCCCACCCAGGTGCCCCTTTAGTGACTGACACGCTGATCTGCAGAGGAGGACCCCAGCCAGCGAAGCCCCTCTATGTGCCTGACATGCTGAACTACAGAGAAGGACCCCAGGCAAGGGAGCCCTCTAAGTGCCTGAATGGGCGGAGCTACGGAAAAGACTGGCCAAACAGGCTTTCTGATCACCAGCTACCAGGGGCTGAAAAAAAAGACTCTGGGAGAGCTATAACTCCTGTGACAGAGTCAGTCCGTGTCCTTGCACACTTGACACCATCAGGGTCCCCGCGACCTAAGTAGCTGCGTCTCCTTCACGCTGAACCCTCACTGGGGCAGAGCTGCCACAGGGCAAAAAAGTCTTGTGTCTGTGCACATAGGGTTGCTTCCACTGTGTCCATCTGTTTGTGACCCTGTGGACTGTGGCCTGCAAGGTTTGTATGTCAGTGGGGTTCTCCAGGCGAGAATACTGGACCATATTGGCCAATACTGGTTGCCATACCCTTCTAGAGCACTGCATTTCCTGCTGCCCTAGCCACCAACTCCCCTGAGGACCTGATGCTGCCAGAACCCCTGCACCCCAAGCAGCTGCACCAGCTCCACACCTGGCCCTCACAGGGGCAAACCCAAGTCCTCCAGGGCAGCCACAGGAGCAAACCCCAGTGGATGCCCCACATGCAGAGTGGAAATAAAACCACAATTGAAACCCAGGGACAGTGTGGCTAAGGAAGAAGACCCAAAACCTTCCCACCAGCTGTATAAGCCACAGATTAAATCCACACAATCAGCTAGGCAGATTCTGTGTCTATGGAGTATATAAAAGGACATTGAGAGCTCCCACAAAAGAATACACACTAGTTCTGATAGCTGTGGACATTGGAAGCAAGAACACATGGGAGTAGGACCAGATTAGAGTCTGAACTGTCCCCACAGCAGGTCCAGAGACCAACACAGTGTTGGAGGGTATCCTAGGGAGGTGAGGTAGACTGTGACTCCCCGCAAGGGAAAGGACTCTGACAGGAGTGACTCAAGAAAAACATTTATTATTCCTATGTTCTGACTTGTTGTGTAGTTCCTTTTGGATTTTTTCTTTTTTTGTTCCTTTTCTGTTGTAGTTGTCAATTTTATTAGCACTGTGAAATCTAATTAAGCTTTTGAGCTTTTTTTCCAATCACACTTTTTATCACTGTTACAAACCTCTGCCTCTACGTTGGCCTTTTGCAGTTCTATGGAGTTTTCCTTTTTCCTTTCCTTCTTTTTTTTCTAATTTTTAATTTTTTAATTTTTCAAACCTATTATTACTTTTTCTATATTTGTTACTTTGCTTGCTTTCCTACTGTTCTTTTCCCCTTGCTTAATCTTTTATATATATGTCTTCTTTATCTACCTCTATTTAACTTTGCATTTCTTCTCTTTCTTTATTTTCTTTCTTTCTTTCTCTCACCATATATTTTAGTTTTGTTTTTATTGCTTTCTTCCCCAGTTGGCACCTTACTTTTGTTTTCCAGTTTGTGCTTTAGTTAGTTTTGTTCTTAACTGGTGGATCATTTTTGGTTTCCTTTGTGCGCTGGGTCAATCTATTGTACTTTATTTTTGTTGGACTGTTTTGATTTTACTTATGGGCATATATGTACGTGTGAATATTCCTTTATTTTCATTATTATTTGCCTGATTTTATAACAGTCATTTGTCTGGGGTTTATCTTTTGTTTCTCATTCTTGGATATTCATTTTAATCCCATTTAATGCCATAACAAACCACCTGTGGAATCTCTATTTCTGGCCAGAGATCAAGTCCTAAGCCTTTGGAGTGGGAGTGCTGACTCCAAGTACAAACTACCAGAGAACTCCTAACTCGGGAGTATCAAGCAGTGAGGACTCCCACAAAGGAAACCACTTGAATACAAGACCCTGCATCACCCAACTGCCAGTAATACCCTGTGCCAACTGCCTCATCCAAACAACCAACAAGACAAAAATATGAACCCAATCATTGATAGAGAGGATTACCACCTCACTCAGCCCTGCCCATCTCAGGAAGAAAAAAACACTCAGCACTCTCCCCCTACATGAAGCTTACACAAACCACTGCACCAATCTTAGGAGGGCAGAAACCAAAAGGAAGAAAGAATTCAACCTTGAAGCCAGGGAAAGGGAGACCTCAAACACAATAAGTTAAAAAAAAAAAAAAGTCAATGAAATACTGCACAAACAAAGGAACAAACTAGAAACACACACATCCAAATAAACGAAGAGGAAACAGGCAAACTACCTGAAAAAGTATTCAGAATTATGATAGTAGAGATGATCAAAAACCCTGAAAGTAGCATGGAGAAAATGCAAGAATCAATTAACAAAGACCTAGAGGAATTAAAGAATAAACCTACAGAGACAAACAAACACAATTACTGAAATTAAAAATGCTCTAGAAGGAATCAATAGCAGAATATCTGAAGCAGAAGAATGAATCAGTGAGCTGGAAGATAAAATGGTGGAAATAACTTCTGAAGAGCAGAATAAAGTAAAAAGAATGAAATGTACTAAGGACAGTCTCAGAGACCTCTGGGACAGTATTAAATGCACCAACATTTGAATTAAAGGGGTCCCAGAATAAGAAGAGAAAAAGAAAGAACATGAAAATTTTTTTGAAGAGATTATAGTTGGAAACTTCCCCAATATGGAAAAAGAAATACTCAATCAAGTCCAAGAGGTGCAAAGAGTCCCATACAGGATAAACCAAAGGAGAAACACATCAAGATACATACAAATCAAACTAGCAAAGATTAACCACAAAGAAAGAATATTAAAAGCAGCAAGGGAAAAGCAACAAGTGACATGCAAGGGAAATCCCATACAGTTTAACATCTGATCTTTCAGCAGAAACTCTGCAGGCCAGAAGGGAATTAATTGCAGGATATATTTAAAGTACTGAAAGGGAAAAATCTACAATGAAGATTACTCTACCTGGCAAGGATCTCATTCAAAACTGATGGAGAAATCAAGTCTTTCAGACAAGTAAAAGTTAAGAGACTTCAGTACCACCAAACCAGCTATACAACAAGAGTTAAAGGGATTTTTATAATCAGGAAATACAAAAGAAGAAAAGATATCTACAAAAACAAACCCCAAATAATTAAGAAAATGGCTATAGGAACATATATATCAATAATTGCTTTAAATGTAGATGGATTAAATGCTCCAACCAAAAGACACAGACTGGCTGAATGGATACAAAAACAAGACCCACATATATGCTGTCTACAAGAAACCCACTTCAGAAACCCACTAAAGACACATATAGACTGAAAATGAGAGGATGGAAAAATATATTCCATGCAAATGGAAATCAAAAGAAAGTTGGAGTAGCAATTCTCATATTAGACAAAATAGACCTTAAAATAAAGAATATTACAGGAGATAAGGAAGGACACTACATAATGATCAAGGGATCAATCCAGGAGGAAGACAACAATTGTAAATATCTAGTCACCCAACATAGGAGCACCTCAATACATAAGACAAACACTAACAGACACAAAAGGAAACATTGACAGCAACACAATAATAGTAGAAGACTTTAACACCCTCTTACACTGAAGGACAGATCATCAAAACAGAAAATTAATAAGGAAACACAAGTCTTAAATGATACTTTAGATGAGATGGATCTCATTGATATCTTCAGGACATTCCATTTAAATGCAGAATACACCTTCTTCTCAAGTGCACATGGAACATTCTCCAAGATAGACCACATCTTGGGTCACATATTAAACCTCAGTAAATTTAAGAAAATTGAAATTGTATCAAGCATCTTTTCTGATCACAATGCTATGAGACTAGATATCTGTTACAATAAAAAAATCTAAAAATCACAAACACATGGAAATTAAACAGTACATTTCTAAATAATGAACAGCTTACTGAAGAAATCAAAAGGGAAATCAAAAAATTCCTAGAAACAAATGACAGTGGCAACACTACAACTCAAAACCTATGGGATGCAGCAAAAGCAGCTCTAAGAGGGAAGTTTATAGCAACAATCCTACCTCAAGAAATAACAGCAACATCAAATATACAACCTAACTTTACCACCTAAAACAACTGGAAAAAGAAGAACCAAGAAAATAAATTAGTGGAAGGAAAGAAATCATAAAGATCAGAGTATAAATAAATGAAAAAGAAATGAAAGAAACAATAGTAAAGATTAATAAAGCTAAAAGCTGGCTCTTTGAGAAGATAAACAAAATTGACAAACCTTTAGCCAGACTCGTCAAGAAAAAAAGAGAGAAGATGCAAATCAGCAAAATCAGAAGTGAAAACGGAGAGGTTTTTTTAAAAAAAAGGAGAAGTTACAACAGACAATGCAGAAATACAAAGGATTATAAGAGACTATTATGAACAAGTATATATGGCAATAAAATGGATAACCTGGAAGAAATGGATAGATTCATAGAAAAGTTCAATCTTCCAAGACTGAACCAGGAAGAAATAGCAATTATGAACTACCCAATTACAAGCACTGAAATCGAAGCTGTGATCAAAAATTTCTCAAAAAACATAAGCCCAGGACCAGATGGCTTTACAGGTGAATTCAATCAAACATTTAGAGAAGAGCTAATGCCTTTCCTTATAAAACTCTTTCAAAAAATTTCAGAGGAAGGAATACTTCCAAACTCATTCTACGAGGCCACCATCACCCTGATACCAAAACCACACAAAGACAACACAAAAAAAGAAAAGTAGAGACCAGTATCACTGTTGAGCATAGATGCAAAAATCCTCAACAAAATTCCAGCACACAGCATTCAACAACACATTAAAAAGCTCATACACCATGATCAAGTTGGGTTTATTCCAGGGATGCAAGATATATGTAAATACATGCAAGTCGATCAATGTGATATACCATATTAACAAACTGAAAGGTAAAAAACCATATGATAATCTCAGTAGATGCAGAAGAAGTCTTTGACAAAATTCAGTACCCATTTATGATTAAAACTCTTCAAAAAATGGGCATAGAAGGAACCTACCTCAACATAGTAAAGGCCATATATGATAAGCCTACAGCAAACATTATTCTCAGTGGTGAAAAACTACAAGCATTCCCCCTAATATCAGGAAGAAAACAAGGGTGTCCACTCTCACCACTCTTATTCAACATGGTTTTGGAAGTCCTAGCTACAACAATCAGAGAAGAAAAAGAAATAAAAAGAATCCAGATTGGAAAAGAAGTAAAGCTCTCACTGTTTGCAGATGACACAATACTATATGTAGAAAACCCTAAAGATATTATCAGAAAGTTACTAGAGCAAATCAGTGAATTTAGCAAAGTTGCAGGATACAAAATCAATACACAGAAATCACTTACATTCCTATATACTAACAGTGAAAAATCAGAAAAGAAATTAAGGAATCAATCCAATTCACCATTGCAACAAAAAGAATAAAATATCTAGGAATAAACATACCTGAGGAGACAAAAGAACTGTATACAGAAAATTATAAGACACTGATGAAAGAAATCAAAGATGACATATACAGATGGAGAGATATCCCATGTTCCTGGGAAGGAAGAATCAATATTGTGAAAATGACTATACTACCAAATGCAATCTACAGATTCAATGTAAAAGTAGAACAAAATTCAGAACTAGAACAAAAAATTTCACAATTCATATGGAAACACAAAAGATCCTGAATAGCCAAATCTGTCTTGAGAAAGAAGGGTGCTGGAGGAATCAACCTTCCTGACTTCGGATTATGCTACAAAGCTACAGTCATCAAGACAGTATGGTACTGGCACAAAAACAGAAATATAGGCCAATGGAAGGAGATAGAAAGCCCAGAAATAAACCCATGTACCTATGGGTACCTTATTTTTTATGAAGGAGGCAAGAATATACAATGGGATAAAGATAACCTCTTCAATAAGTGGTGCTGGGAAAACTGGACAGGAAGTCACAAAGAGATAAATATAACATTATTAATATAATGTTTATATAATATTATATATTATATAATAATATATATACTAATGCATATATGTGGAATCTAGAAAGATGGTACAGAGAATTTATTTGCAGGGAAGTAACAGAGAAACAGACATAGAGAGCAGACTCATGGACACAGGCAGAGGGGAGGAGAGGGTGAGATGTATGGAGAGAGTAAATGGAAACTTACCATGTGTAAAATAGCCAGTGGGAATTTGCCGTATGTCTCAGGGAACTCAAACAGGGTCTCTGTAGCAACCTAGAGATGGGGAGGGAGATGGGAGGGAGGGGACACATGTTTACCTATGGCCGGTTCATGTTGAGGTTTGACAGAAAACAACAAAACTCTGTAAAGCAATTATCCTTTAATTAAAAATTAAATAAAATTTTTAATTGAAAAAGAAACAAAACAACCACACAAAAAAAGGAAATTCCATCACCATTAAGCAGTCATACCCATTTTTCCCTCTCTCTAGCCTCTTATCTACCTTGCTTCTGTAAATTTGCCTATACTGAGTATTTTGCATAAATTGAATCATAAAATACTGTACATGAAAAAAAAATTCCTAATAACTATGTATGAATATTCAGGCCATGTGTCTGTGTGAGGTGAGAGACCATAGAACATAACACTGGACCAAATGGTTTTGGAGGCATGCAGTCTAGAGTTGAACTGCAGTTTCATTACTTAGCAGCATATATAACCTTTCTGAGTGTGAGATGCCCACCTGAAAAAAATGGGCACAATCTTTACTGCCTATCTTATAGTAACACAAAATTTTTTCAAAAGACAATGCATATAAATGTTTTTTGCAAATGATTCTATGGGAATCATATCATATTTACCAATCACTATATTTATTGGTGAATGAAGTACGTGTTCAAACTTTATTCAGTTTCTCTCTCCCTCACACTTAATTCTAACTTCTTTTAGTCATTTTATGCTGTCATTGTGTAAGTGATTAAATCTTTCCCTGACTTTGAGTAATATGATGAGTCATTTATACAAACGTTTGCAAGATTGATCACCGAGGTCGATCATAAATAATTTTTGGCTTACAGTCCATTTGCCTAGTCATTATTTATGGACAATTTAAAACATCACAGGCCAATTTAGCACTTATTAAATGACCCACAGCCTCATCATTAACCTTGAATGAGAATGGTGTAACCTTTTCCATAGAAACATTAGGGATATCTGGACCCGTTGTTCTTATTTTATTAGCTCATTAAGAAAGTTTGGGGAAATTCAGTTGCTTTAAAGCATCTTATAATTTTATTTTACAATAGCATTAGGAGGGCATTGCAGATTTATCGAAGAGACGGCAAATGAGACAAAGAAATGGAAAGATTTTTTTGAGGCCTTTGACCATTATAAAATCAGATGCCAAAAAAGTAGTCATGGAAAATCATCATTTAAACTTGTCTTTTAGAATGTGCCCTTCCCATGTGGCTTCATAATTGCCTATTCCAACCAAATGACTACTTTGCTTAGGGCTGCAGAGCTAAGATGCTTTCAAAAGGGCCATATCAATCATCCACAGAATTGTCAACCAAATTCAGAATGCACAATCAGTATCATCAGTTTTGAAATCCAAAAGCATAAGACAGCTTGAGTTTTAGGGGAAAAAATCCTCTAATATATAAGCTAATCTTTGAAATGAAATTCAAGTTCAGCGTATGAATACATTTGCACATGAATACACTCTGTGTTTTAGTTACTTTTCCTGATTTCCCCCTGAAAGCTACAGGAGACCTCTGTTTTGCAAGGCCAGTGTCTGCTGTCATGAGAAACAGCCATTCTGAGCCGGACTGTGTTTGCTGCAGCAGATAGCCTGTGGCCAGAAAGTGGTAGGAAAGAATAAGCCAGGGTTTGCCATGTACAGGAGGGTTTCCCTTTTTGTGCACTTGACAAATCCTTGCCTCTCATAAGCTTGGAATGAACACTCATGCCGCCTTCCTGCTCATGTTTACGTCTCCAGTATGACTATGTATTTTTAATCTTATTTCACCCCTACTCTGTTTTGTTCACAACTCCCATAGACTTCAAATATACCCCATATCTTCTTTTTCTTTACTCTTCTGTTCAGCCTGCAGAGCTAGTCCTCGCCATTGCCTCCCAGGGCCCTGGTGATGCTTCCGTTAGAGCCGCCACGTGGCTGACTTCTGGGTCCCCGCGGTCCCCAGTTGCTCATCTCCAGCTGTTGGCTCCTGTCTCACAGGTGCAGTACCTTCCCTCCTTCCTCTGGCGACGTTAGCTCTAGTTCTTGGGGTCGCCATATTTCCCTGGAGTTCTGGTTTTAGTTCAGTATTTCTGTTACTCAGCGTCCTCTTTTGTGTCATAGCTGTCCGGTTACCCTCAGCGCTTGGTTTATGCTTAAGAATGAGACTTCATGTCATATGTTTACATAGATATGGAATCTAGAAAGATGGTACTGATGAACCTATTTGGAGGGCAGCAGTGGAGACACAGATGTAGGGAACAGACTTGTGAACATGGGGAAGGAGAGGGTGGGACGAATGGAGAGAGTAGCATTGAAACGTACGTGTTACCATATGTAAAACAGATAGCCAGGGGGAATTCACTGTATGACACAGGGGGCTCAACTCAGTGCTCTGAGATGACCCAGAAGGGTGGGAGGGGGTGGGAGGTGGGAGGGAGATTCAGGACGGAGGGGACGTATGTATAACTATGGCTGATTCATGTTGCTGTATGGCAGAAACCAAAACAAGATTGTAAAGCAATCATCCTTCAATTAAAAATAAATAAATTTTTTAGAAGAATACTTTCTCCAAAGAAGATATACAGATGGCTAACAAACACATGAAGAGGTGTTCAACATCACTCATTATCAGAGAAATGCAAATCAAAACCATAATGAGGTACCATCTCATGCCGGGCAGAATGGCTGCTATCAAAAAGTCTACAAACGATAAATGCCAGAGAGTGTGGAGAAAAGGGAACCTTCTTACACTGTTGGTGGGAATGCAAACTAGTACAGCCACTATGGAGAACAGTGTGGAGATTCCTTAAAAAACTGCAAATAGAACTGCCATATGACCCAGCAATCCCACTGCTGAGCAAACACACCGAGGAAACCAGAATTGAAAGAGACATGTGTACCCCAATGTTCATCACAGCACTGTTTATAACAGCCAGGACATGGAAGCAGGCTAGATGTCCATCGGCAGACAAATGGATAAGAAAGCTGTGGTACATATACAGAATGGAATATTACTCAGCTATTAAAAAGAATGCATTTGAATCAGTTCTAATGAGGTGGATGAAACTGGAGCCTATTATACAGAGTGAAGTAAGTCAGAAAGAGAAACACCAATACAGTATACTAACACATATATACGGAATTTAGAGAGATGGTAATGACAACCCTATATGCAAGACAGCAAAAGAGACACAGATATAAAGAACAGACTTTTGGACTCTGTGGGAGAAGTCGAGGATGGGATGACCTGAGAGAATAGCACTGAAACATGTATATTATCATATACGAAATGGATCACCAGACTAAGTTTGATGCATGAGACAGGGTGCTCGAGGCTGGTACACTGGGATGACCCTGAGGGATGGGGTGGGGAGGGAGAGGGGAGGGGGGTTAGGGATGGGGAACACATGAACACCTGTGGCTGATTCATGTCAATGTATGGCAAAAAAAACCACCACAATATTGTAAAGTAATTAGCCTCCAATTAAAATAAATTTTTAAAAAAGAATGAGGCTTTAACAACGTCATTAGGAGCTTTGTGGGGTCAGGTAAGTCTTTAGCTGGGGGACCGCACTCTTCAGGTAAACTGAGCTCTCGTTAGGGAGTCTCTGTGTCAGCACTATACGATTTCTTCTCTAGCTCCATCCACCTTCACAGAATCTCTCAGTACCTCTCCCTACAGATTTGCTTGCAGAAGGGCTGCTTGAGAGTGATTCCCACCACGAGGTTACAGACATTCAGCCAACCCGCCTGGTCCCCGTCTCTTGAGCCCTGCCTCCTGCCACTGGCCTGGCCCAGAGAGTCTGTTTCCATTTTGTTAGACCATTGTCTCTTGTGTGTGCTGCCCATGAAATGGAACATCAGAGGAGGCACCACCAGGTAGCGTGAGGTGCGGGTGAGGGCTCGGGGTGTCGCTTCTGTCTCAGCCTCTTGCAACCACTTGTGCAGGGGTGGACAGCCCAGGGCCCCCCATTTGTGTGACTGGGAGTCTGGGTTCAACAGGCCCCACGGACACCCCTCCATCCATTTCTAATCTTTTTGGGAACATGGAAACTGCATTGTCTGCTCTTCTCCCTGGCTAGTTGCTGTTGTCATCATTACTAATTTTTTTTTTTTTGCATTTTTCAAACAAAAAGACTAAATGTATATATAATTTGGTTGGCATGACCTGAAATGTCAAATTTAGATTGAGAAATGGCATGATACCACATTTTGGGTGGTAAGCGCACAACACACACACACGTGCTTAATGCCATCCTTTATTTTCTACTTTTTCTATTCTTAAGTTATTAATGGCAATGTGTCACTTTTTTTCTACCAAATCTTTTTTCAGTGATTTATGTAGAAAATGACATACTGTAGGTAACACAAGGTAAAACAAAAGAAAATTCTCACCAAGTAGGTGGTCTGTAGTCCATTCAAGATCAGTAGTCAGGTTGATTTTCAGATTGCACTTCTAGGTGAGGCCAGCATACAGCTTCCCAAGGTCTTCAGGGTGGCATTCTGGAGCTAATGGGTCAAAATCCTTGGATGCTTAAGGCTTAATGAAGCTCAAGAAGAAATGAGATTAGCAGCTGAGAAAAGCATCTTTACCATCAGAGGAGTAATAATTTTACAGTTTTGCAGTTGATGAGGGCATTGCCAAGAAGAAATGATCTGATGGACAGAACTCATGCTGTTGCCAAACTGATACATAAAATTCGCCATCACACCTCTAAGAAGAGTTCTGTGCTGGCTCCCACATGAGGTGAATTTTTGGGGGGTTGGGGGCTCCCTTTCTTTGGAAGATGCAGAATGTTATTTGTCATGACCACATGGACACTTAAGTCACATGAAGCCTCAACGTCTTCAAATCTAGCACTTGTTACATGAAACGTGCTCTAAGTCATTGTGTAGCAAGTAGAATTCTTATTTTAATTTGATTCGTGTGTCTACATACAAGTAGATAAACTTATTATTATGTGATCCTTTCCCTCAGAGACAGAAAGGAAAACAGAAGGATAAACACACAGCTAGATAACGAGAGGACAGGGCAGGACAGGGTCTTGTTCTGCGGCAGTGTCTCTGCTTTGAATCCCTACAGACAACCCAGCTTCTGGCAGAGACTCTGAAGCTCACCTTCTGCGTGATCAAATCACATAATTTGTTCCTATCTTAGATCCCCTAAGTGTAGAAAATAACCTTCTTTCTTTTCTTGCCAAATTCCCCCAAATACATAGAGAAGTCGTCTACCAACTTCAAAGATCCTAGAGTGAGATGGAAAGGGCCAACAATGAGATGGTAAGCCTCTTTGGGAATTCACATCCAAAATGTTGATTGACATCATCCACACAGAGGAAAGAATTATGTCCTTATTACAGAGCAGCTTATTTTATGGTTCCTTGTCCAGTGTGAGGGAATTAGATTCTGACTTGCCTTTATATTGCCTATCAGTGAAACACATAAAAAACTCCTTGCTTAACCATACTTAGGAATGAATAGGATTTAGTTCCTTTGAAATTATATATTTGATTCTTAAAAATTTATGTATCTTCACTTGCACATTTTAGTAGATTGCTTTTTCAGTTGTATTTTATAGGTTTGTTGTTTCATGGTGGGAAAAGGATTATTGCTATCGGTGCTAAAACGGGAAGTACCCCTTTGCCATACATTTGAAGGGAAAGCTATGGACTTCCTATTTCTTGTTCAGTCTATTAAAATAAATTGTTATTTATCATCTGAGATTTCAAATTTACATTAATAGTTCATATTATTTGTGAAGTTTTTCGAGCCCTGTCTGGAGCGTGATTCAGTTGTGGGGCAGCAAATGGACAAAGGCCAGTTGCCTTTAGCAATCAGGGGCCAGTGGGTCCCTGGCCAACCTGAGTCAGCTTCCACATGGTTAGCGATGAAGGTGCTTGTTTTTCTGATCAGTTATAAACCATATGACTTCTCCCTGCCACAGCTGCCTTCAGTGGCCCTTTGGTTCTTCATCTGCAGTTAGAGGTAAACACAGCGAGCAGCCGTTTTGAGAGGGACGCGCCGCCCTTCCTCTGCCCCAGCGGGCTGCAGGCGCCGCGCGCTGCTCAGGACGGCGCTCCTCAAGCAGCGATGTGCGTGAGGATCTCACAGAGGCACAGACCCGGAGTCCGCGTGCCTGCAGTTGGCCGCCATTTCTGCATTTTTGTGCTCTGTTCACGGCGACACGAACCAGAATAAACATTCCGTGAGCTGCCAGGACATCCGTTTGCGCCCCGTATGTCAGAAACGTTTGCGTCGTGGCTTAATGAGTGAACGGATCTGTGGGAAAGCGAACAGCTGTCCCCGCTGCACGTAATCCTCACTGGGAGCGGGGTCCAGCGGCCCAGCCCCAGGGCCACGAGGAGGATGCGGCGCTGGCTGCAGAGCTGACAGTGCGGGGCCTACGGCTGACAGGTGTGTGATGACAGCCCCCCCCAGAGGGGCCCCGACCCACTCCTGCACCGCAGAGCCCCCAACGCGGCTCAGGATGCGAGTGGGCGGCCGATGATTTAACCCATCCTGACTTGATCATGTGGCCTCAGTGTGTGTCCACTGAGATTTGAGGCCCCCTAGCTCACCCTGGACGAGCCCTGAAAGGAACAAACACACGAGGCCCCCATGCCTCTCCTCGCATCCTTGTGGTTCCGTGGCCCCGGAGGCCGGGGCTCCCCAAGTGCACCAGATGCAGTGAACACAGTCCCTGGCTGCCAAGGGACTGTTTTGTAGGAAGAATGGGAGATTTTGCTTGGTCCTTGCATTCACTGCAGACTTCAGCTGTATTCCTTTTATGATTTTTTTCCCAGACCAAAGCACTATAATATACTGTTTCAGTAAGTTTCCTATTATAAAACTTATATTTAACCAAAGAAAGATTATTTAAATATGTGCTAAAGAGATATCTAATCGCAGTCATTACAAGCAAAGAATGGAAACCAGTATTAAAAATGCATTTCAGTCACTTGAAGTTTTTATAGGTGATGCGTATAATGACCTGAAAGCTAAATTCCTATCTCCAGTTTGGCAATTTTTATAAATTTACATCTTTAATGTATATTGCAAAAAAAAAAATTTACATCTTTAAGCACAATAACATATTTTTCTACACCTAGAATCACACACAATAGACTCCACTAACCATGTTTTACCAGTATTCCAAAGGGTAACAAGGGAAAACAGAGGCAAAATTTTTAAATTTTCCCAGCCTTGTTGAGGTAAAGTTGGCAGGAACTGTATATGCTCACATTACACATCATGATGCTGGTTTGTGTTGTAAGGGGCCCAACATGGGGAGGTTTAATGTGCTGTCCAGGTTGGAGCCCCATCTTATGGGACCTTCAGGGCCAACCAATTCTTGGGCTTTAGACCATGAGCCTAGGAGTTAAAGTACCTTGAGCTGCATAGTGACTGAGCTACCTTAAATATCAAGGTTTTAAAAATTAATAAAATGTCAAAAATTACCAAAAAATAAAAAATAAAAGTTTCCCGTTTGTTATGAAGGAATTTGCTCTGCCCATCAACATTCTCACAGCATCACCTAGTGGAGCTTTGAAATGCGAGCACTCTGGAAAATTTAAAAGCTGGAGATTAAGATTATGAAACAAGCCACCACGTTCTGAAGGCACTTTTTCCTCCATGCTTCTGTTGTTTTTTGAGCAACTGATGATGCACGTCTTCACATGATTATAATTTCAATTTGCTCAGTCGCTAAGTTGTGTCCGGCTCTGCGGCCCCGTGGGCTGCAGCACGCCAGGCTTCCCTGTCCTCCACCATCTCCCAGAGCTTGCTCAAACTCATGTCCATTCAGTGATGGACATCCCACCATCTCATCCTCTGTTGCCTCCTTCTCCTCTTGCCCTCCATCTTTCCCAGCATCAGGGTCTTTTTCAGTGAAGCTGGATAAAAATAGTAGGTGTGGGAGTCATTCAGAAAATCGTTCTTTTATATTAGTGTGAAAATAAAGATACTCTGAATTTTTACTTTTTTGCTGTTTTGTAAAAAAGTAAACACAGATTAATTTTTTCTTCCTATTTTTAGAAAGACTAGAAGTGAAACAAATGTAGTATTTTGAGACAATGTAAATACTGTACATAGTATATCTTTGGGGATTATCACAATTTAGTGTAAAATAGCATAGTGACCAACCTAGACAGCATATTAAAAAGCAAAGACATTGCTTTGCCAATGAAGGTCCATGTAGTCAAGGCTATGGTTTTTCCAGCAGTCGTGTATGGATGTGAGAGATGGACTATAAAGATAGTTGAGCACCGAAGAATTGATATTTTTGAACTGTGGTGTTTGAGAAGACTCTTGAGAGTCCCTTGGACTGCAAGGAGATCCAACCAGTCCATCCTAAAGGAAATCAGTCCTGAATATTCATTGGAAGGACTGATGCTGAAGCTGAAACTACAATATTTTGGCCACCTGATTCGAACAGCTGGCTCATTTGAAAAGACCCTAATGCTGGGAAAGATCGAAGGCAGGAGGAGAAGGGGACGACAGAGGATGAGATGGTTGGATGGCATCACCGACTCAATGGACTTGAGTTTGAGTAGGCTCTGGGAGTTGGTGATGGACAGGCAGGCCTGGCGTGCTGCAGTCCATGGGGTCGCAGAGTTGGACACGACTGAGTGACTGAACTGAACTGAACATAGTCACATGTGGTTTTAAACTGAAGTTTTATAAGAAGTATATCTTCAAAGACATTTCTCCAGATAAGGAATGTATTCAGGAGGATCCTTCTGTGTCAGTTGTTATGTGGGTGGCTGTTTCCAGTTGAACGTTATGAAGGTCATTGCCCACAGATGTTAAAAGCTCCACACAGTACCCCTGTTTGCTCCATGCTTTGCGAACCTCCAGGGAGACTCTGTGACTTCAAATAAAATATGTAACTTTCTGTTGTGTTCTTTGTAATTTTATGCCATTTCTTTTCATCTCAGTGGACATTTTCTGATGGCTTTTGATGTTCAAGCAGCTGTTAATATAATTACTTGTTCACATGTCTCTCCTATGCTTTTACACTTCTCTCTCTCTTTCCGAACAAGAGCTCTGTGTCAACTCTCTATGTGCCTGGACTTCCTACAGGAATGAAACAGTCTATCAAATCATTGTGAGGTGGTGTGGAGAGAGCTGTCACTAGGCCTCTTCAGGTGCATAAAGAGTGTACATTTATAAAGCGTGTTGGACATGAAGTCTATGTATGACTGAAGATGAAACTTTACAATTAAGCTATTGCTGCATTCTAATTTTAAAGTGGCATGATATTTATTATTTAGATTTCTGTTTAAAAAAAAAAAAAAACATGAAAATCCCAAGTCCTATGTTGGTATCTAAACTCATGTTCATTAACTCACCCAACACATCCATTTATCATCACTATACACAGATGAGACCAGTAAGATAACATGCCTTCAAGGACTTCAGTGGAATAGTAGGAACATTAAGATTGCAAAAGGAAAGAAAAAAGGCTAATTATTTCAATGATGTAATCGTGAAAAACGATTATGACAACAACAACAACAAAAAACATTGTGACAACAAACGGAAAGGTTTCCGAGAGCAGGATAACCGGCTGAAAGCCCAGGAAGACGTGAGGGAAGTGAAGCAGCTGTCATCCCTACTGCCAACACAGGCTGGAACTCGCCACAGTGTCCAAGTCAGGCAGCCAAGGAAGCTGAGGCCTCAAAACCAATGTGTTTTAGCAGCCTTGCTGATTCTACCAATTTTCAAGAAGGTAACTTGAGTATATCGTAAGTCCTCTTGGCTGTGAACTTCTTCCCATTTCATGGAAAATGACATTTCTTGACGAAAAGTGATGCAGAGATGTTGAGGAAAACCAAGAGAATGGTGTGTAAAAAAAATGTACTTACATAGCAAGATCACAAATAAGTAGTCACTAGTAGAGCGTTTCTATAAAATGTAGTTTGTGTTCTGAAAATCTGCCCTTGAATCTCAGTTAAGTATGCTCTTCTAGGAAATAAGGATCATCCAAATAATCTTGAAAGAAAAATGAGGAATTTGAGAAGCCAAATAAAAATATAAACATTAAGGATAGGAAGAGTTTCACATCTAGGAAAAATGCAAAAGATAGTTCTAGACGGTTTTCATTAATATAATAAATGTTTAAAATATGATAGGGTGGGGAGGAAGATGGGAGGGAGGCTCAGGATGGAGGGGACACATGTATACCTATGGCCGATTCATACTGACGTGTGGCAGAAACCATCACAATATTGTAAAGTAATTATCCTCCAATTAAAATATATGAACTTTTAAAAATACACCTTGAATTCAACATCTTAAATTCATGATGAACATCCTGTTGAATAAACTGACAACAGAGATTCTTGAGTTTATTTAATAGAAATAAGGTGTTACATCACAAAATTCAGAGTAAAAGGCTCCAAAGAGAAGTTGAGCTCTGGGGGATGGGTGAGGAAAGGAACAGTTAGCACTGACCTTCTGAGACTCTGGGACCCTGGGCTCTAGAACCTCGAGTGCCCAACAACAGATGACAGATGGCATTTACTGTCGCTTTAAACTTTAAATGTGTGAAGACTGTTGTCAGCATTAGGATGCAAGTTTGAGACTATTCTGGATTTCCAGTTTTTAGGAGATGTTTTTAGGATGATGTGATGTGCCTAACCTCTGTTCTCTGTTTTGGTCTTCAGGTCAATTGTATGTCATAGGCTTATAATATACGTATATCTTATATAAAAAAGATGATGACTGGGTAAGTGGGTGTAGCATGTGCATATAGTGGAATGTTATTCAGCCCTAAAAAAGAAGAGCACTGTGAATGTCAGAATTTTCTTCTGCTGATGGGCACTCAGGTTGCTTCCACGTTCCAGCTATTGTGAAAGCATTGCTGTGAATACGCAGGAGCTCTTAAGAGAGCTGCTGTCTAAATCATGTTCACAGACCAAGTAATCACTATAGAAATGAACCTGAAAACATGAAATCATGCATACACATCCCAGAAGGATTTCTAGTCAAGCCCACCATGGCCTTGGGATTCCCAGAGGGAAAGGAGAAGATACCCAGAGTGAGCTGATGAGGGTGAGGAGACAGTAACAGATCTATGTCAGGAGCAGTAAATGTGTTCTCAGGTGACCACTCTCAGGATCCTACGGGAGAAGCACCTGACCTCACCCTGGGGGTGTGGACAGGGTGGTGTGATGGCCGGTGCAGACATGCATGAGGGCTGACCTTCCATGTCCTTGCTGAATGAGCCGCCAGCACACTGAGGGTGCAGGATGAACACGCATGTGTCTCAAGTCCAGAACGAACGATCTGGGTGAGACAGAAGCACGTGTGTGAACCACACCAGTTGTGCTGGTGAAGGTGTGTGCTGTGGAGAGGACACATTCCAGTAAGGAGGGCTTCCTGGAGGAAGTGCTGTTTTTAAGCTGAATTCTGAAAATTGAGTAGGCATTGCCCAGAGGTCAAGAAAGGCAAATCCTATTTCACACAGAAATGGAATGTTTCAAGCTCTTGCTGTCAAGGAGAGCAAAGTAAACTTAAGAAATCTCAAGTGAAACGTGGCTGCAGCAGACCATGGGGTGGGGAGGGAGGGCGCTGACAGAGGAAGTGGGGGGAGGCTCCTGCAGAGCGTTGTTCCCATGCAGACGAGATCTATCCTGGTGGCTGTGGGGTCACCAGAGGCTCTTAAGCACAGAAAGATTATAAGGAGATATAAAATCTAGAAGTATCATTCTGGCTACAGGAAAGAACATTGCTTAAGGTTTGCAGAGTTGTGAGCAGGACAGAGCTTTTGACATTGGGGGTGGAGCAGAGGTCAGGGATGATCAAGGCCAGACTGCCAGTGGAGGGACGTGAACCCCCCAAGGACCCAGACACTGGTGGGCAAGTTAATACGGAAGAGTAAGGCAGGAGGCATCACCATCTCTTTGGTTCTGGATGGAGAAACTGGACCACAGATGAGGCCATGCATTCAGCAGGGAAGCCTGGAGGGGTCGAGCAGAGGACCAGAGGTGGTTGCATTTGCATTTGTGGGCTTTCCCATCCTCACATCCTGAATGCTCTTAGATGGGCAAGAAACAGTGCTGGGGCGGGTCTACTCAGATGAAATGCCCTCAGATTTCCCGGGCAATGATGAGTCATCCACCAAGAAAATAAGGAATCCTCATTTAAGCAGGAAGCTCTCACATCTCAAACTACAGTTTCCTCCCTTCCTGACCTTATGCCTTGGTCCTCAGCCCCATTCCACCACCATTGGCTGGTTTCCCTGCCAGGAGTTAGAGCAAATGCATCATTCTACTGGGGTCTAAGCTCACTTTATCTGTGTCTTCTCACAGTACATCACCCACGGGAAGAGAGTGTGTTGGTCCACATGCCTTCCACAAAGGGAGGATTTTTTAAATTACAGTCATAAGGCTTTTTTCCTCAAATCCATACTTAACAATTAAATATTTTTCCCTTTTAGGAGTTTGTTGTTGTTGTTCATGCCATTTTCAACTCTTCCAAGTTTTGTTTTAAAAAGTATTTCTTGTTAAGTTAGGGGACAGCTCCTTTCATGGGTCCATGTAGATTTTAATGAGCAAACCACAAAGGTACAGAGTTTTTTTCTGGAGAGGTTTTGGAGTTTGAGGAGACTAATCATGAAATATGCATTGTAGCGGAGGTTTCAAAGCAGTGCCCAATCTGTATGCAAAATCCCAGGCTGCATCAGATACAAAGTAATTCAGGGGGAAAAAATAGGACATTGCAACCACAGAGATCTCTCCCAGGTAGCCTTCTGGGACCCATGAATCAGCTCTGAAACTGTGCTCTGGGCTACACTTGGCACACCCAGCCAAAGATTCTGAGCATTCCTTTTACCAAATGCGAAAAAATACAGCCAAGTTTTTTAAGTGAGAAAGGAAAGAAAAAGAACGGATTGCTTTGAAATGCTTTTTGGCTCAGTTATAATTCAAAACCAGCCTCAATAGTTACTCTCTTGATAGCATAGCTTGTAGCTCAATCTTCAAATCCTCATTTTTCTGGACAAAAGTCACAGAACTGGCCATCACTTACCGCAAACACATAAAGCAATGCATGTCCCTGTGGAGCGTGTGTGCCTAGCTTTAAAACTAAACTCTGCAGCAAATTACCTTTCTTTAAAGTTAATGACAACTAACTTTCTTAGCCTGAAAATAGAAATGTCTTATTGATGTTACTAAAGCATGTGCCACATTGTTGCACCCTCAATCACAGAAGTTCTGGGGTCCCCTCTGCCTGCCGTGGGCACCGTCAACCTCAGGAAAGCCAACAACAGCATCTGGTGGGTAGGCTCCATGTCTAGCCACTGGAATCTGAATTTCCACATGATTGGCCCAGTCTGTTTCAAACAATGCCCATTCCTGTGATGCAGTGAGGGTAGAAGATGGCGCCTTCCAAACCCCACCAGTTATCAGATTTCTCTTTAGAGATTAAAATAAAGACACAGATCCTAGTGCTCACTGCAGCCTGAATCACAACCTCTGGTGTTGTGACCCTGAATGAGCGTCTATTAAGACTGACGCTTTGGGATCATCCCTGAAGACAGGCGATTAGACAGTCCTTACTCTGATGAACTTAGAAGTTAATGGCGAAGGAGGTATCTTCATATGAATAAACAGGTCAGTACAATTCCCTGGGTCTCACGAGTATCTAAGAGGGGCACCTAACTCGCACTAGGGGGATGGGGAAGCCAGTGACACCCCTCATGACAGCAGGGGCTATGGGGGAGGGACAGCAAGGTGGTGCTGACCTGCCTGCTCCCCCCATGGGGCCGCCTCCCTGTCTCAGCATCCCCTCTGTGAACAGCAGCAGAGGGCTTACGGCGGGCCTATGATGCCTTCTGTCATTGCTTTGTCTCTTGTTAAAAAATCACAAAAGTAGTATCTATAACATAGTTCCTTTTAATATAAGCAAACCTGGCTTTCACATTCTATCTGTATATATATTTTATATGATGAAGATCAATAATTATGTAATAATAATAAAGTTTACTTTTGGGTGATAAAGGAGGTTCCCTGGTGGTTCATATGATAAAGAATCTGGTTGCAATGCGGGAGACCCAGGTTCGATCCCTGGGTTGGGAAGATCCCCTGGAGAAGGGAAAGGCTACCGACTCCACTACTCTTGCTGGAGAATTCTGTGGACAGAGGAGCCTGGTGGGCTACGATCCATGGGGCCACAAAGTTGGACACGACTGAGTGACTGTCATGGTCACCTGTCTGGGTGATACAAAGCTGCCAGTACAAGGGAAGTGACTTGATGAGTAGTCAGGAGGGTGGATGTTGAGACTCCCTTGTCTGGGCCCCTGCTGCTGCCAGCAGAAGTGATCTCCATTGCTCCCTGCCTTTGGCATTGGCCTCCTCTCAGCTCCCTGGGTTTATTGCTGGCCTTGTGTTAATGAGACTCCTGTAGCTGCATTCGTCACCGATGAACCGGCTCCGACAGGCGCTTTAACCAGGACGGCCTGTTCAGCCTTAGCTACTGCTGTTATGCTGACTTGTCAAGGGGCTCGCAGTCTGACCCCAGGGTTTCCAGATTTTAAGTTCAAGAGCTAAAGGTACATTCATTGGATTTGATAAATGAAGGCAAAACTGGCTTTCTCCTTTGCTGTCACAAACTTTTGAGATCTCTGCACCATACGAAGTGATGAAGTATTTGTCAACACGTAAAATGCTGGAGGAAAGAACCCTTCTTTCTCTCCTGGGAAGCCCTTGGCTGTTGTCTTCCCACCTGCAGTGACTGCAGGAAAGAAGTTTCGAGTAGATGTTGATGATCTCCAGCGTCTCCGTGCAGCTCCTGGTGAGCCTCCTTGGACAGAGAGATGCAGAGCTGTTGACAACAGGGGAACAGGGAACAAGGCGACCTGGGTCCTGGGAGGCGGCGCCCGGGAGCTGTCCGTGGTCCTGAATCCACGTTGCTGCCGAGTCTCCCAAGACTGGTTGATTGGCCGCTCTGCTGTTTCTGCTGCTGGGAAGGCCTCTTTGTGTCCTCCTTGCTCTGGTTCTCTGTCCAGACTAAGCCCATAAAGCCAGGCGTCCACGCTCCACAGAGCTGCTCCACCCCACCTAGAAGCCCAGACGTGCAGGAGCCTGTGTACTTGTGAGGGCTTGGTCTACCCGTGGCACCTGGGCTGAGAATGTGGGCTTGCATTTCAAGGTGATTGGTGCTCAAGCCCAGTCTCCATCCTGTGAGAGATATACGGCAGACAGGTGGGTGGACTCACTCTCCTTTTCTGAACGTGTTTCCGCAGGCGGGGCCGGGGGAGATGCTGGCCCCATGTGACTTCCCTGTCCTGGGGAAGGGGAGAGACAGGCAGGGAGACAAAGAGTCAGAAGAGCAGAGAGAAGGAGGCAGAGAAGAGACAGAGATGGAGGGCAGGGAGTCAGAGGAGGGGAAAGACAGAGAGGCAGTGAGGGGAAGGAGGGAGGGAGAGGAGGCAGAGGAAACCTTGCTAAATGCTGCATGTGAGCATAGGAGCACCTCCACCTGGAAGCAAGCTGGCCTAAATCACCCCCAAAATATGCCTCTTTGACTTAAAAGCTATTGTGAGCCCTTTTTCTTCCTGAGAGCAGAGAGAAGCCCGAGGGAGGCCGTGCACTCTTCCAGAGGAAAGGAACGCTCCATCACCAGGATGGGGCTGAGATCTAGGGGACCCTGTGTCCTGACCATGTTGACACTGCCTCTCTCCCCTGCCCCCAGTTCAGTGGCTGCTCCTCCGCCCATCTCCTCATGACCCTGACATGAAGCCCACAGCTTCAATTAGAGCCGTGGTTTTCAATGTCTTCTGTGAAACCAAGACACACTTCTGTGCATCATGAGATTTGCCAGCTCTCTTTGACAGGCTTCAGCTGCACGCACAGTCATTCCACCCTGCCTTCCCCATCCTTCAGAGCTGAGTTGTTGTGTAAAGAGAGCTATTTCCCCTCCACTGCCCTCTTCTGCACGTGGGAGTCCAGGTTCTTTGCAGTCTGTGAATAAGCAGTACTCCGGGGCTGGTCTGTTGGCATATTAGGCCCCCTTTCTTTCCCCAAGGCAAGTGCCACTGCTCTACCCCAGGATGAAGTCCCTACCGCTCAGCCAGGCTGACACCACCATGAGCCTGAGGACCCTTGGTTCTTTCAAAAATTAATTGCCTGTAGATAGAATCTGACAGCCGTGCTGTAAAGACATGCCTGGGGTCTGTGAAATGCCAGCCAAGAACCCACCACCTCCAACAGCTTATGGAGGGGGCATGAGTGGGGAGTCCTAGGGATTCTGATCTGGGTCTAGATTTCTCTGGTGAGTTTTCCAGCTTTCCTAAGCCTCTGAAGGGATGGCTTAGGTGGCACGCGTGAAGCCAGCAGAGCGTCAGGCAGCTCATCACCATGAAAGAAATCACACCTATGTATCTGCACGTTGTGTCTATTCTCTGGCTAGTGGCAGATACCTCAAGGTCCACGTGACTATGTAGGCTCATCAGGGTTCGCTTGGCGGGCTGAAATGGTTAATACATGTTCACATTCGACGGTTCTCCTCACAGAGCAGGAGTTGGGAGCAGGCAGATGCTGCTAAGATTCTGGACTCATTGCAACTATTGTCATCATTTACAAGTAACATTTTATCTTTATTAGAAGTTTTTACACACCAGTTGGGAAAACTTCAAGAAAAAAATAAAGCAGATGAATTAGAAAGGGCAGCTCCAAGAAGTGAAGGTCACTCAGTCGTGTCTGACTCTTTGCAACCCCATGGACTATACAGCCCATGAAATTCTCCAGGTCAGAATACTGGAGTGGGTAGCTGTTCCCTTCTCCAGGGGATCTTCCCAACCCAGGGATTGAACCCAGGTCTCCCCCATTGCAGGCGGATTCTTTACCAGCTGAGCCAAGAAGGAAGCCAGCAAGGGCAGCTAACTAATACCAAGGATAACAGCTCATCTTTGGGGAAATTAGCATCTGTTTCAGTGACATACACACCCAGAGTGCTCACTCACGTCCTGAAAACTGCACAGAAAGCATCCTGGACTGTGAAGACACATGTGCAGCTGCAGGTCCCAGGCTGTGTGGCGGCTGCCGGCAAGGAACCCGGGGGTGTCCGTCCCCGCAGCGCTGACCCTGACACCCAGACCGTGACGCCCTTGAACCACCTTCACTGAAATCACAAACTGAACTGTCTGGTGATTCTAATAAAAAATAACCATAAAATAAAAATAGCAAGAGAGAAATTGACTTCACAAAAGAATTGGTCAGAACCGTTTAAAAAGCCAGCACAGTGAAAGACTGTGGGAGAACATTATCCCACGTGGCCCTGGACCCAGGACAGGCTTAATAAACATCGTCTGATGTGGGTGCTGATAAGAGAAAACTTCATAAAACACAGAACACAATATCCAGCTAGTTCTGTGGTCTGACTTCCCGATGGAGCTCCATTATCTTTTATTTTCCTGGAACTTTGAATTGAGCTGAGAAGTTTGGGGCAGAAACAGTAATAACAGATCCCAAGATGGAGCCTCCTGTATGTGAACTGTGAACTTCAAGATTTTCAGGCTGGACTAGAAAAGGCAAAGGAACCAGAGACCAAACTGCCAACATCTACTGGATCATTGAAAAAGCAAGAGAGTTCCAGAAAAACATCTACTTCTGCTTTATTGACTATGCCAAAGCCTTTGACTGTGTGGATCACAAAAAAAACTGTGGAAAATTCTTAAACAGATGGGAATACCAGACCACCTGACCTGCCTCCTGAGAAATCGGTATGTAGGTCAAGAAGCAACAGTTAGAACTGGACATGGAACAGTAGACTGGTTCCAAATCAGGAAAGGAGTATGTCAAGGCTGTATATTGTCACCCTGCTTATTTAATTTATATGCAGAGTACACCATGAGAAACGCTAGACTGGAGGAAGCACTAGCTGGCATCAAGATTGCTGGGAGAAATATCAGTAACCTCAGATATGCTGATGACACCACCCTTAATGCAGAAAGCAAAGAACTAAAGAGCCTCTTGATGAAAGTGAAAGAGGAGAGTGAAAACATTGGCTTATAACTCAACATTCAGAAAACTAAGATCATGGCATCTATTCATGGCAAATAGATGGGGAAACAGTGACAGACTTTATTTTCTTGGCCAAAATCACTGCAGATAGTGACTGCAGCCATGAAATTCAAAGACACTCACTCCTTGGAAGGAAAGTTATGACCAACCTAGACAGCATATTAAAAAGCAGAGACATTACTTTGCCAACAAAGGTCCATCTAGTCAAAGCTATGGTTTTTCCAGTAGTTATATATGGATGTGAGAGTTGAACTATAAAGAGAGCTGAGCACCAAAGAATTGATGCTTTTGAACTGTGGTGCTGGAGAAGACTCTTGAGGGTCCCTTGGACTGCAAGGAGATCCAACCAGTCCATCCTAAAGGGGATCAGTCCTGGGTGTTCATTGGAAGGACTGATGCTGAAGCTGAAACTCCAATACTTTGGCCACCTGATGCAAAGAACTGACTCACTGGAAAAGACCCTGATGCTGGGAAAGATTGAGGGCAGGAGGAAAAGGGGACGACAGAGGATGAGATGGCTGGATGGCATCACCGACTCGATGGACATGAGCCTGAGTAAGCTCCAGGAGTTGGTGATGGACAGGGAGGCCTGGCATGCTGCAGTCATGGGGT